>NC_140582.1:430024650-430624650 GCF_964204655.1 Triturus cristatus | reverse complement strand
AATCACATCCTCACCTCAAGGACATGCTAGAACAAACAGGGGATGCCAGTCGACCTCCGCCAGCAAAATATCATAAGAAGATGTTAAGTTGGCCCAAAAAATAGCATTAATGATGCGTTTAATGTCACCTTCCCCTTGAATGTCTACATGGTAAAGTCTATTAAGTGGAGCCACGCGGGTGTCCGCAGTTTCAACAGTTACAAAGGTGTCAGTTGCTTTCACCTCCAGGCGCATTACGGTCACTTCTGCCGCATTGTCGAGGGCAGTCACCGCCAAACTCCTGTCCAGGAGGAGGGTTCTCACCGTCTGGGGCATACTTCGCTGATAAAGCAGCTACTTTCTTCTTCTGGAATGAGGCTCTATATGAAGGTGGTCCCTCTCTCTTAACTTTCACGTCAAAAGAGCGCTGCGGTTCCCGCTTGGGTTGCGCAGACTCGCCTTGTCTACAATCTTGACGTCCTCCTCGGTTGTACTGTTGATCAGACGATTTCTGAAAGGAACCATGATGAGGAACCAAAAACCTCTAAGGAGTCTTAATTTTAGAGCAGTCACGTAAATCATATCTACGTTCAGAAGCATCCGGCGGCAGTGACATACCTCAAGATCTAGGCTTCTGTTGCTGCTTAAATTTGTCCCGTGTCTTTTTAGGAAAGACGGGACGACCTTCCTCCTCAGGAGGGGGCTTACCTTAAGACTGGGTAGACGGTCTGACCCCAAAGTTATTACGACCTAAGGATGTATAAACATCGGCAATAATAATTGGCAGCTGACGTTCCCGGTCAACGTCCGCTACAGCTGAGAGGCGTTGACGTACCATAAAGGATGGCACCTTTAATATTAGAAAGAATAATTTCGGAGACTACGGGAAACATACCCATTAGCTTCATCCCCAAATCTAGGGCAAGACCTGCTCCATGTTCATTCTTTACTTGTTATAGAACGTTTGGCAGAACACTCATCAAGGGGGTGCCGTAACAAAGCGTATACACTGAGGCAAACACCGTCCCCCAGGTATTGCAGTCGGCTAAGGGGTGAATCAGACCACTAGGCAAACACATAGTAAGGATCCTATGTTTCTCCACAGGGCCCGAAAAAGCAAAAACAGCATCAAGCTGAATTTTCTGAGCAATCCAAAAGGGAAAGTCCTCATGATTCTGAAGACGCTTGCCCATGACCGAATTAGTAATAACGAAGCTAATAACAAGACCCCAACAGTGCGCAGCCTGCACAGGAGGCGCAGCCGCGGGAATGTCATGGGCAACAAATTGGATCAGGCGTCTATAAAGGAGAACAACCTGAGCATAAAAGAAACGTACTTCCACCACAGTATCATTGGCATAATGTGGGTATGTATTAAAACCGGTCAAAACAGGCCAGGTGGCCCCATCAATACTCAAGGGGCCCATTCGAACAGTAGCAATAGGATGACGTAGGGTGCAATTAAACCAAATCTGGTACTCCCAAGCCATAAGAGGCATTTCAGTAAGGGCGATAAGCCGTCAGAACCGCGGTGATAGTATAAGCATGAAAATAATTATCATTCGCATCCACAGTGGGAAACGTAACCCAGGAGTAAAATACCTCAAAACGGTATGCAGGATCCTCCTCGACCACAAAAACAACGGGAGACCTTATAGGTTATGCAATGTCCAAATGGTTTCAGCCACAGTCCCATTGTCTGTTTGCACCAACCCCTTCATTGCCTTCATTATCAACTTTAATTCTAGTTATTCTGCAAAATCAAGTGCGGTGGAGCTCACAGGGGGCTTGCAAACCGCATCTGAGCCTAGCCAGACTGTCTCTGCTTTCCCCTGACTCAACCCTCCGGTGGCCACCTTTACAACTTCCACCACTCTACTTATAAGCACTTGTTTAATTGAATAGTCTATGTTCCTGTGGTATGCCTTTCCAAACTGCAGTACCATAGTATTTTGCAGTTCTTTTTGTCCTGTGCTAATGAAGTAAGGTCGTGGACAGCCCTTGGGATGGTCATGTAACTGGGCGATGTTCACACCTTGTATCACCAGGGAGGGAGTGTGTAGAGTCATGAGGGAACAGAGGCCATTCCAGTTTGGGGGTTGTTGCATGTGGAGCCTGGCCCTAGACATCCTATAGTGATCCATCAGTCTGGAGGTGTCGCTCTGCATATCGGCGTTGTAGGTGGTGATCTTGCCATTGAGTTTGCTCCCCACCCTTACTGTCCCATTTCTTCTAAAAGAAAGAGAAAACTGTGTTGTGAGAAAGTGGATTTCTGTTGCAGTAAACCCCCCCCCCCATTTTTTTTAGGTCTCACCTGACCCAACGCTCGCCTGACCCAGCTCATGCGCTGGTCTGGCGAGACTTATTGAGAGGGCTCCAAAAAGTGCTACCAGGCCAGCCTAGAGCTACTGTCCGCTTTGATGTTTGATCGTGATCGCGATCACTTTAACTTTCGCGGCCGCTTTGCATAGCCAACAGGTCTCGCTTTTGGGACCTTATAAGTATTTAGTTATGCAACTGTTGCATGGCTAAACACTTATAAGGTCCCAAAGACGAGACCTATTGGCTATGCCAATGCTTATTTTTTTTGTTGCCAAACTACTGATGCTCATTGACTTGATGTGCTCTGGGGCCGTGCCAATCAGGACCCCAGGGCCTGTGTTCTTTCCCCAAAACAAAACCCAATTGGCATCTCTGGCCACATGTCAGCCCCTGGTAAATGGTACCAGGGCACTGTGACCAGAGACGGCCCCTAAGGACTGCAGCACTTATTGTGCCACCCTTAGAGGCCCTGTACCCTGACACACACACACTGCCTTTGCAGGCTGCGTGTCTAGGTGCAGAACCAAACAAAGAATCAACATGGCACACACCCCTGTGTGCCATGCCCACAAACCACTGCCCTGGCATACATCAGTCACCTCTCTAGCTGGGTGCCCTATGTTAGTGGTGAGGGTACAGGTGCATGCGCCTTGTACCCCTACAGTACCCAGGTCCATTCCTGGGCCCTGTAAGTGGAGTGCTGCCATTAAGAGTATATGGTGCTGGGAGGTTGTCATTACGAACTCCACAGCACTATAATGGCTACACTGAAGACTGGGAAGTTTGGTATGAAACTTCTCAGCACATTAAACCCACACTGATGCCAGTGTGGGATTTAATGTAAAATGCACCACAGAGGGCATCTTAGAGATGCCCCCTGAAAAACGACCAACTACCAGTGACCTGACTGAGTGGCTGCACAGGCTGCCACCACCAGACATGTTTCTGGACCCCCGGGTCGAGAGCCTGCTGCTCTCTGGGGCCTGAAACAGTGCACATCCTGGGACGAGGTGCCAAGCCTCCTCCCCCAGGATGGGCAGGGTTCACGAAGGAGAAGCTTCAAAGGCATACCGCCTTTGTGAGCCTCTCCAGACCATTTGCTGCTTTCAGCAACTGGTCCCTACTGGTTCTACCCCCCCCCACTTTGGCCGGGAAAAACAAGTGAGGAAGAGAGGTGTGCCCACCTTTGCCAACTCCACCTCTAAGGTGGGGGAGGCGAGGTGAAGCACAACCTTGAGTCCCCGCCATCTTGAGGATGGGGGGACCCAGCCAACCAGGGACAGGCTCCTGCCCCCCCTCCCACTGGAGAGTTGCAGAGTAGGGGGTGTACTCACCCCCGGGAAGGGACCCATTGGTCCCTACCCTTTACCTACCTGTAACACCCCTACATTTAGTATTTAGGGGCACCCTGAACCTTCCTTCCTCAGATCCAGCAACCACAAGAAAAGAAGAAGGACGAAAAGCCGTGCAGAGCTAACAAGAGGACGACGTCATTGACTTGGCCCCAGCCCTATCTCCCCTCGAACCTGCTCCTGCGAAACCCCGGCGTGTCCAGCAGCCAGCAACCTCAAACACCCCGGAGGACCTGCCTGCCTTCACTCTCCAAGCTGTTTCTCCCGAGAACACCGGACGTGTTTAAACTGCAGCTTCTGGTGTCAGCCAGGAACCGCGAATTCAGCACACTCTGCACCTGCCGATCCCGGCCCGTGTTTGAGTGAACAAAAACCACGAAGAGGTCCCCCCGGCGAACCTGACCCGAGATCCAGCGACCCCTGACCTGCCTCCAGACGACGCCTGCAGCCTCAATCCAGAGGACCCCCCCTTCCGCGACCAGAGCGGGTAAGAAAATCCAACGTCCAAAGGCACCCCTGCACCCGATGCCCCACGTCCTTGTGTGCCCAACCCAGTGGTGCCTAACCATCCCTCTACATCCCAACTTACCCCTCGAAGTGGTGGTCATTCCTGGAAGATCCTCGTCCCCGAGCCTGCAGTGTTTCTTTGTCCCGGAGAATCTCTATTGCAATCAACAGGGCACCCGACCTCAAAACAGCACTCTGCACCTGGCTGTCCTGGCACCGCTGAGGGTGCCCCTTTGGTGCTAACTTGGTCCCCACCTTGCCCTGAGCTTAACCCCAGAAGCATTGCTCCCACAACCCCGTGGCCTGCTTGCCAGCCGCCACCAACCGGAGGCCCCCCTATCCTCCATAGGATAACATTGGTCCTCAAAACTCTGCACCCGGCCGCCCTAGTGCCACTGGGGGTTCAACAACAGTGCATCACTGACCCTGGGAGACCTCTGAGTCTAACCCCAAACCCCAGAACCTTAACTCAAAAGACCGATTACTTCCCTCGAGACCGATAACTCACTTTTCCTCATAGGATAACATTGACACTTTTTCTCCCAAAAAGTTTCTAAGTGTCGACTTTTAAAAACTAAGAATATTCCTTAAAAATCGCACAAATAACCGAACCGAATTTTCTCAACTGTTTGCAGGAAAGGTCCCAGTGCTGAACCCAGGTGTCTAGCACTGAGTAAGAAAATTAACTAAAAAGTAACTTACCTGTGAATTGAATTTCCTTCCATAGGATAACATAAGGGGTTCTTTGTGAAAAAGTTTGTGTCAACTTTTGAAATACAAGAATATTCTTTAAAAATTGTACAAACTAGAAAAACTTAATTCCTTCCTGTTTTAAAGCAGTCCCAGTGCTGAATCTAGGGATCCAGCACTGGATTACAAAAGTAACGCAAAAGTAACTTACCTGCTAAGTGAATTTCCTCCCATAGAATAACATTGGTTATTCTATGTGAAAAAATTTCGAAGTGTCAACTTTTGAAATGCAATAATATTCTTTAAAAATAATACCTTTAACCAAAACGCATTTACTCACCTGTTTTCAGGAAATGTCCCAGGGCTGAATCTAGGATCCAGTCCTGTGGTTAGAAAAGTAATCTGAAAAGTAATTAACTGCATTTTACTTAAAAAGCCTATTCAGTTGAATGTACTATACCTGCAATGTGTTGCAAACTGCTTTCTTAAACCTGTAACCAAAACCAGTACAAGTTATACTACAATTCTGAACTGTGTTTATACAAGTCAATTACTACTGCAAAGTATTTATATGCTTACCTGTACCAGGCTTGCTTGGTTCTAGAAATAAAACAACAGTATATTTTTTTATACAAAGCAATTGGCCTAGAGTTCAGTTCTTGAGTGTGTGAAACCATTTGTTGCTTGAGTGTGTACATCAAATGCTTTACACTGTCCTCTGATACTGCCTTACTGCTTGACCAAGCTACCACTTTAGAGAGTAAGGTTCTATCTAACTTTAACCTCTGTCAAACCTCTGGAGACTCTTGGACTCTATACACACTGTACCTCACTTTGGTGCAGTATACATAGAGCCAGTTTCTTACATGTGTTAATTGCATTGCTATTCTAGGGTGTTTGGTAATTCCTGTCCATGTATATCTCTGTATGTTTGCATCACATATTTCTTGACATTGGCCTATTTATTATCTTATCAAATCTTAGGTGACCATTTGTCTTGATACTATCCCATAATGATATTGCTCTACATGTGAATTTGGCTCCAGTGTGCCATTTGTTATGGGCACATACTGATCCCGTAATGCTAAGATCTGGTCTGCTCGCACAATCAGGGGGTGGAGGGTTAACTAAATAGTTACTACATTCGGACGATGGGTAAGACATTCCAAAAATTCCTCAATGGAATGCCCCTTTTACCCACTCTGTGTGAGCCCTTTTTTGACCTGCCTTCTTCATTTTTGATATCTCTTGTTTTTCTGTCAGGACTTGTAGGACTTCAGGGGTGGTGTCAAATTTAGTTGTATTAACTCATGCAGTTACAGGGCTAACATGAGTTGCTTGTAGCTGTGCTATTATTCTGATGATAGCAGGAGGCTTTACTCCGGTTGCTTCTCCTGCTCTCCCCCCTCATTTTCCTGCTCGGTGTCCGAAAGGATGGATGGCATGGTCGGGGCTAGGCGGACGTCTGTCAGTCGAATCCATGGTTTGTGGCAGTGGACTTTCATTGCAGAAGCTGTGCTGTCTGTTACAGGAAAGGGTCCTTGGAACTTAGGGGTCTTTCACTTGCGAAAGTTTCTTAATGGTAATTGTAGTTCCCATTGGCAAGGCTTTCTGTGCATTGGTGCGCCTCAGCTACCCGTGTAACCTGTTTAGAGAAGAACTTTGCGGCTTTGTTAGATTAGACATATAGACAGACATTTCAGTTTGTACTACTTCAGGCGCACTCTCAATCTGCAACTTATGTATATTTAGTGGCACAGATCTGTTCATTCCTCTGTCACAATCTGATGTGGGGTCAAATGGTAATCTGGTCTTGAGGTGTTTCTTAAGGTGAACAGTGCTAGTGAAAGATATTGTTTTCAGGAGGCTGTCCCCGGAGATGTTAAGTTGACAAGGTTTGTGCGTGATTCCTAATAGGGTGGTGAGGTGGTAGGAGATATTATTGAGGACTTGGGTGTCAAAGTCGGACCTGGTCCTCTCAGGAACATCCCACTGGGGTATGTACCTCGTGGACCAGAAAATTAGCAGCAGACTTGACATCACAGTGGACACAATGTCCAGCTTCTTAAGAATGGGCAGACTACAACTATGAGATAGCGATAATGATTGCATCTGTCAATCATATCAAGGTAGTCAATGTGCATTTCCTTAAAGGGTATAATGGATGCTATAGCCTTAAAGGTGAGGCTTGATTAATCCTGCTGCACACAGTACAGGCGTGTATGTACATAAAAAAATTAATTTTGGCATATGTAGAAGAACATGTTATCGCTGGCAGTGTGTAAAAGTAGCTGGTTTAGGGCATGACAGGTTTCCCTGTTGAGATCTATCTATTAAATCTGTTCCTATCTGTGTGCACCCTCGGACTTCCCACAACTGTTTCTCATGCTCTGGGGCACTTTCCTGTATCTCTCTAAGGTGCAGGTAAGCTGTCTCAAGTAATGTCTTGATGCAGTGAAGGGTCCGATGGTGTCAATGTTTCACTAGCTAACAAAACTGTGATGTGTGTGTCACTAAGGGGGCGTTTTACGGCATCTCCTTACCTGCCCAATCAGCCAAGGCGTTTCCATAGGATACAGAATCCTGAGCACTAGTGTGGGCTACGCATTTCACCACTACGACTACATGTGGCAGTGTTAAGGCTTGTATCTAGTACCCCAACAAGGGACGATGCATGACGGGACTTTTATAAGTCTTAAGGAATCCGCATCTGCTCCACCTAATGATTCTAGAGTGCACTGTTGTTGTAACAGGCTGAATCAGAGTATACTGTTATTGTTTCTTTTTTCCTTGTTTGAGGGCTGCCACTAAAGCTACTAGTTTGGTAGCCTGGGCTAAGTAATGAAGTGGCAAAGTTATTTGATCTGTTATCTACAATATATCTGGAGAGTCATGTTACATTACTTTGACCACTACTGCACCTGTGTGTCTCAATCCCATGTCCTAATCTATTGTAGAAGACTCATCTACTAAAATATGCAACAATACCTGGAGTGGGGTGTGCAAAGTAGGTAGCAAGATTAACTTTATGGCACTTGACTATTTTGAGGAATGGCAATGATAATAGTATTTCATAGCCTGATACTCTGTGTTGTTAGTGTTGTTTTGGCTTTCTGAATGATCACAAATACTGCAAGTTCAGCGTACACTATCAGAGGTGCACCTACAACAATGGGGGCGCTTTTCTTCACTTCAAAGACTACCATTGCTAGTGCTTGTTCTCAAGGGTAATGGCCTTACATGACAGAATCGAGTAGGCCACTAAAAATATGCAACTGGTGTGTTGCCTAAAGGATACTTCTGGGTGAGGACAGCCCTCATCACATGGCCATTAAAGTGGCAAAAGAGGAAAAACTCTTTATTGTAGTCTGGTGTTCCTAACACTGGTGCATTTGTTATCTCTGTTTTTAACTTACCAAATGTTTGTTTCATCTCTTTAGTCCATGTTATCCTGTCCTTCTTTGTTTTAGCCTGTTTGATAGCTGCAAGCAGTGGGGATATTAAAGTACTGTAATCAAAGACCTTTGTCTGACATAGGTGCATATTCGCCCAGGAACATCTGCATTCCTTTCACAGTCTTGGGCTCTGTCATCTTGTGATGGATGCTGCTCTGTTAATCATTGGCCATATGTTGCCCTTGTCTGGCATTACATTTATCATTCTTTTTAGACCGTCATTTTCTAATAAAATGTCCTGTTTTCCTGTAATAGTAGCAGGTTTGTCTGCTCTGAAATAGATTTGACCTGTTTCCCCAAAACGTCCTCGCCCCCTCTTCCTTGGGCATATGCTTGGCCCACCTGGTAAGCCTGTTGCCTTAATACCCTTTTGTTGAAAAAACTTTTTGTATTCCTCAATTCTTACTATATGATCATATCCTTCCATTTATTCCTTATTTTTCTTAGACAACCTATTTTTCTTCCCTTTCAACTCACATATGCTCATGCATTCTTCTAAATAATTTTTTTTTTTAGCAGTTGAACCTATAAGCAGAGCCTAGTCTAACATTCTATATTCTCTACACAAGAAGATATATCACAAATATTTCATTTTACTTTTATATGTATGTTAAAATATGCTTGCAATCTCAAAAACAACATTCTTATACTGCACTTTTAATCTACTGAGTACCACAATAGAAGAATGTTGTCATATATTGACTTTTATTAACGCTGTCCATAAATCCATCTATTAACACTATTTCTAAATTTGTTACCATTTTTTGGCCCCGAACAACATGTCTCTATAAGAATATTCAAAGACCACTGTCAATTCAGTTTTTTATCTATTTTTTATTATTCCTGTATGTCTGTTATTTACTCCTTGTCAATTTTACGTTAAGATTAACAGGAACCTTTGGTGCCATGTTGAAGGGTACATCCTTCAGTATTATTTGGACTAATATATATATTTCATTCCCTCTAGAGAGGCTTTCTATTTTGTTATTCTATTTAATAGGGACATATAATATGAAAACAATTACGTTCAAAATCTTTATACAGTTCATTTTGTGGTATTCAGTCTGTGACAAGGTGACTGTCACAGACACCTGTGACTTCTCTTCAATGTTAGAAATGGGGGTCTCTAGTCGGCAGAGGTAGGTACCTTTGTCCAAAGAGGGACCCCGCCTTCTAGTCAGGGTAAGGGGGATACACACTTTAGATAACCCCTGATCACCCCGTGTGTAGCTTGGAATGAGCAGACATGCTTATTCCAAAGGCAATGTGTAAAGTATTTGTACTCAAAACACACAGTAATACACACCTCAAATGAACACCACACCAGTTTAGAAAAATAAAGTATCTTTATCGAAACTCAACAAGACCAAAACGACAAAAATCCAGCATACAGGTAAAAATATGACTTTAGACCAGTTATTGTAAAAATAAAGGTTGTAGAAAACAAATAGCTCCACCTGGGGCTATTGCGACATTGTGACAGCAATACATCCAAAGTACAGCACCAACAGCGGGGAGCGCGGCGTCGGGCACAGAGTCACGTGGACCCCCAAACAAACAGTACCTTGGATACGAAGTCTGTGACACGAGGCCGGCTCCCTGGCTGCCATGGGGGGTGGGGGGGCATGAGGCATTGTGTCCGCGAGGAGGCGACGTGTCGTGTCCAGGAAAGGGAAAAACGGTTGCGGTGTTGGTTCCGGTGACGATGCAAAGTCGACGAGTTCGTGGAGTCACCCTCAGTGGTTTATCGGTGCTGTGATAACAGGATGCAGGCGCTGGCAATGACAGAGTTGGTGCGAGTGCTGGCGTCGGGAAATGCTGATAACTGCAGGCATTTGCAGGCATCGAAGGGCTTCGGAGCTGCAGCGCAGGTCAGGTGGTGCGTTGTTCACTTCACGAGCGGTGCCATGGGCCTCGGTACAGGTCATGGCATCCCAGCAGCGTTGCTGATGGCGTTGGATACAGGTTTTCTTACTTCTCTTGAGTTTTGTCCAGCTCCCAACAGCAGGAACAACCTCCAGAGGCCCTAAACTGTAATAGGCACCTCCTGGCAGGTCCGAACTCTCAGCAACAGAGTTTAGGGGAGCTGGGGTGAAGTCTTTGTATCCCTGAGACTTCGGAATAGGAGGCTAGCACACTCAGGCCCTTGGAGATTCTTCTTCAAGCAGGTTCACAATAAAGTTCCAGTCTTTGTCCTTTCCTTGGCATAAACAGCAACTGCAGGCGAACCCCACACGGCACACGGCAAAGGGGCAGTACTCCCCCCTCACAGCTCTTCATCTCTTCTCCTTGGCAAAGATTCCTCTTAAGTCCAGAAGTGATCTAAAGTTCTGGGATTTACGGTCTACTACTGGTACCCCATTTTCTTTGTTCTGTTTGTGCAAGGGTCTCTGAGCCCAGCTCAAACCAGTTCTGTCCTCACTGGTGCAGTATGACCACATGGGGTGGAGACAGCATTGTGCAAGGGAGACAGGCCCTATTCAGGTGCAAGGAAATCTCCTCCCACTACTCTAAATGCAGCAAAGCCCCATTCAGCTCAGCTCTGAGTCATCCAGGAAGAGCCAGACACATCTCAACCCCGAGAGGCTGTCTACAGTAAATGCTCATCCCCAGCCCCTCTCCCTCCAAAACCAGACAGTCAATCCACAACCAGGCAGAGGCACACAGAATGTTTAAACAAGAAAATTCCCACTTTCTAAAAGTGTTACCGCAAACAAATGACGGATGGAATGCTGACAATGCAAACTGTCATGCCCCGTGGTCCGACACGTAAGACGCTCCAGTATTTAAGGACCCTCGATGCTCACGAACGCGCTTAGCGTTCTAGCTTTGAGCTCTGTTTCCGTCCTGATTCTCGTTGCCTGACTTCCGTTACCTCGTTTCCTGTTTCCGCTTTCAGCCCCTAGTGGGTTGAGAGTGCTGGCTGGATTGAACTACCGCGTCTCTTCTTGGTTCCAGTTGAGTCGCCCCGCAGCCAGCTCCTCTTTTGCTGCCGGGTCAAACGCGGATTGAGTATTTACCTGTTCCCGGTGTTCTGCCCCGCAGCCTGCTCCTCTTCCACTGCCTCAGTTACTTCCCTGTTCCCAGTGTTCTGCCCCGCAGCCCGCTCCTCTTCCGCTGCCTGAGTTACTTTTTCTGTTCCCGGTGTTCCACCCCGCAACCCGCTCCTCTTCCGCTGCCGGGCCGGACACTGCCCTGTATCTCTCGATTATATTCTCCAAGAGACCTATAACTTTACTCCTGTATTCCCGTACTACTGACATTACTCCCTGTGGTTCGGCACGCCTCCTTGGCGCCAAGCCGGATGCTTTGTTCTTTACCCCAATCGTTCCTACTCCTTGTTCTCAGCCTCGCGACCGGCCCTGTCCGCACCGCCGGACCGGGCACTGCCTACGTGTTCAGCCTAACAACCTGCCTGGTCTCCACATATTGACGCGTATCATTCCCTTGCTTGTCAGAAGGGGAGAGAGGCTTGCTGTTCGTTGGGGATACTAGCGTGGACCACTGTGCTCATAATTTCAGTACGACAGAAGCACGGTAACAGCGCTGTGCGCTGCCTTTTTCTTTACCTTGATTCATGATAACAGTTTGGGGGGTACTTAGTGTTGTTTTGTTCTTTTGGCAGATCTTCTCCTATGCCCTAGCTGAACACCTCTCATTTCATGCATAGTGGACCCTAGGTGGAGTACTTTCCTATGTACCTGTATTACTCTCATAAGATTGGTGGGGTGAGTTACTCTCATTAGTGGTCTAGTGTATGTTCTCAGTGGGACATCTCTCTCTAACCCTATGTTTTCTATTGTATAGGATCCTCAATGTTGAAACCTTCACTCCTACCCCATATAAGATCGGATGTGACAGAACAGTGGTATGTGAGGTCAAAGGGTTAGTCCTACATATGGGTCATACTGTGACTACTGGAGATAACACAGCCTTTGTTTTACAGCGGAGTATTGCCTCACCCATTCCTGCCCCGTCTTCAGCCACGCTACAGGAGTTTCCCCCGCCTTCCCTTGTTTTGTTTCCCTGTTTTCCCCTGGCGTGTCATCCGATACTCTAGCGTCTGATAGAGTCGGAAGGCTGAGGCATTCTCTTCGGATTCCTGACGCTCCTGCAGACAATACTGGTATTCCTTACACTAACATTCTCCCCCACTCAAAAGATCTGGGTTAAATCCATCGTTCTTTTGCCCACTACGCCACCCCAGTTTGGACCCAGCCATATGCAAATCAGTCTTGACCCTGTGCCTCATGGGAACAGTCCAGACCGAACTGCCAGGCCAGGTCCTCCCTGGACCGGAAACAAGCATCCTGGGACCGGCTTCACGGTATGTCACCCTTCTTCAGCTAGGCTAGCTTGAATCCAGTGGCACAGTGAGCAAAGGACCCACGTCTGGGCATACCCATACCACTTAGGGCGAAAAGTGTTACAGCAAACAAATGACGGACGGAATGCTGACAATGCAAACATTCTCCCCCACTCAAAAGATCTGGGTTAAATCCATTGTTCTTTTTCCCACTACGCCACCCCAGTTTGGACCCAGCCATATGCAAATCAGTCTGGACCCTGGGCC
Organism: Triturus cristatus; assembly: GCF_964204655.1. NCBI lineage: Eukaryota > Metazoa > Chordata > Amphibia > Caudata > Salamandridae > Triturus > Triturus cristatus. Next base: position 430,611,772 of record NC_140582.1, on the reverse strand, counting down.
TCATGGGAACAGTCCAGACCGAACTGCCAGGCCAGGTCCTCCCTGGACCGGAAACAAGCATCCTGGGACCGGTTTCAGGGTATGTCACCCTTCTTCAGCCAGGCTAGCTTGAATCCAGTGGCACAGTGAGCAAGGGACCCATGTCTGGGCATACCCATACCACTTAGGGCGAAAAGTGTTACAGCAAACAAATGACGGACGGAATGCTGACAATGCAAACATTCTCCCCCACTCAAAAGATCTGGGTTAAATCCATTGTTCTTTTGCCCACTACGCCACCCCAGTATGGACCCAGCCATATGCAAATCAGCCTTGACCCTGTGCCTCATGGGAACAGTCCAGACCGAACTGCCAGGCCAGGTCCTCCCTGGACCGGAAACAAGCCTCCTGGGACTGGTTTCAGGGTATGTCACCCTTCTTCAGCCAGGCTAGCTTGAATCCAGTGGCACAGTGAGCAAGGGACCCACGTTTGGGCATACCCATACCACTTAGGGCAAAAGTGTTACAGCAAACAAATGACGGACGGAATGCTGACAATGCAAACATTCTCCCCTACTCAAAAGATCTGGGTTAAATCCATCGTTCTTTTGCCCACTACGCCACCCCAGTTTGGACCCAGCCATATGCAAATCAGTCTTGACCCTGTGCCTCATGGGAACAGTCCAGACCGAACTGCCAGGCCAGGTCCTCCCTGGACCGGAAACAAGCATCCTGGGACCGGTTTCAGGGTATGTCACCCTTCTTCAGCCAGGCTAGCTTGAATCCAGTGGCACAGTGAGCAAGGGACCCACGCTTGGGCATACCCATACCACTGTTCTGCATTCTGTCCATCAACTGTTGTTCTTGCATTTGTCACCCCGAGTGGGACGGGTATGCTCAGACGTGAGTCCCGTGCTCTCCATGCCACTGGAATCAAGCTATCCTGGCTGAAGAGGGGTGAAACCCCGAAACCGGTCCTAGGATGCTTGGTTTCAGTCCAGGGAGAAACTGGCTTGGCAGTTCGGGCTGGACTGTTCCCATGAGGCACAGGGTCAAGACTGATTTGCATATGGCTGGGTTCAAACTGGAATGGCATGGTGAGCAAAAAAACGAAGCATGTAGGCCCAGATCTCTGTACTGGGGTGAATGTATGACATTGTTCTGCATTCTGTCCATCAACTGTTGGTTTTGCATTTGTCACCACGAGTGGGATGGGTATGCTCAGACGTGAGTCCCGTGCTCTCCATGCCACTGGAATCAAGCTATCCTGGCTGAAGAGGGGTGAAACCCCGAAACCGGTCCTAGGATGCTTGGTTCCAGTCCAGGGAGAACCTGGCTTGGCAGTTCGGGCTGGACTGTTCCCATGGGGCACAGGGTCAAGACTGATTTGCATATGTCTGGGTTCAAACTGGGATGGCATGGTGAGCAAAAAAGATGTGTTATTAAATTCTTAGTTCAGAGAGCCTAAACTTTATTTCTCTATCTTGTTCTAATGGTAGGTTACACTTGCAAGATGTTACAAAGTATCTCCCATTCTATCCTATGGGGCAGATAGCTTTTCAATTGTGAAAAACTAAATTGGCAGTATTTCACTATCAGGACATGTCATACACACCAGTACATGTCCTACCTTTAACATACACTGCACCCTGCCCATGGGGGTACCTATGACCTACCATAGGGGTGTTTTACATGAAAGAAAAGGGAAGGTTAGGGCCTGGCAGGTGGGTGCACTTGCCAGGTCAACATCGCAGTTTAACACTGCGCACAGACACTGCAGTGGCATGTCTGAGAGACCCTTTCAGGGCTACTCATATGGGTGGCACAATCAGTCCTGCTGTTGTTAGTCATGGACTCTTGATGCATTTGCCTAATTCAGTCAGTTACTTACATTTTCTTTCCTAACATTATACAACATTTCTCACAATATAGTAAAACCTAAGTTATACACTACATAACACAAAATATAACAAAATGACCTTAATCTGTGACCCCATTTCTGCTTACACATACATATACATACCCATCAATGCTATATTACACACTAACGCAACCAAAACACTACTGCATCAATTTTAAATTACATACTAGGGCAAACAAAACAGTACTGGTCACTTCACTCTGGATTCATAGAGGGGACAACTTTTCACTATTTTGCAGAACATACACTGAGCCATGGTTGCGGAGAGGAAAAAGGGGGTTGAATTCTATTTCCATAGAACAAAATTACTAATAAATCATTAAAGAAACTATAAAGTCACCCGATGAGTACATGTAGGCCGGCATTCGGGGAAATGCCTAACAGGATAATTTACAAAGGTGGTAAGTGTCAAGCTGGGGGAGAGGGGGATTGTAAGTTGGAAGATTCTAGCATGTCAACTCAGGTAACCTCTTCTCTGTCCTGCACTGGGTGGACCTCACTGGAGTCTACGGCGATGATGCATTAGTCTGTGTTTAGTCTGCCATTGTAATGAGGTGTGAATCCCATGCCCGGAGCACCTCCATCCGCAGCTCTGCCACTGGGTGGAGGCTTCAGGTTTCTTCCCTCATTAATGCCGTCTCCTCTGCCCTGGTCCAGGCCTCTACATCTTTCTGCCATGCAGCGACTGTGGGATTCACCCTAGACATCCACCTTAGTGCTATGCAATGTTTCGCTATTATCAAGGCTAGGTCTATTAATCTGGTGCCAATCTTGCAAGCTTTGGGTCTAGGGAACAGGCCGAGCAGACAAACCCTTCGTACGTGACAGGGAGTGTTCCAGAACCCTGTTGATCGTAGGATTGACCGACTCCCAGTAGCCCCTCAACCCTGGGCACTCCTGTGTTATGTGAGCAAATCCCACCATCAGCTGGCCCACCTCTCAGGCAGGCCATTGGTTCCCCTCTATACATAACCTGCAGTCTGTGGGGGGTCAAATATGTTATGTGTAGGTAACTGATTTGGATATACTTGAAACTGGTGTTCTTGGAGATACGCTTAGGGCTTTCAACAATTCTACTCCACTCTACATCTGTCAGGGCCCTGCCCAGCAATGATGTCCATTTGTCTCTTATCCCTGACAGCGGTCCTGTGATCATCTCTGATTACTCTCCATAGAGCCATTTCACAAAATGTCGTGCTGAACCCAGCATCACCAGCACCTGCAGAACCGCATAAGTGTCCAGCTCCCCCTGACTCCCAGGCCATAGAGTTCTACAAGTCCTGATTACAGCGTGGTATGTCAGGAACTGACCAAGTGGCAGCCCGCACTGTTCTATAAGGTCGTTGAATGGTAATAGCTCTCCCAGGTGAAAACAGTCTCCAACTGTCACCAGTCCCGCCATCGTCCAGTTGGCTAATTGTGCACCTGTAAAAGGAGAGGGGGGTCTCCGTGTGGCAGACCCACTAGCAGTAAGTCCAGGGCATAGAGAGGTGCCCTACGTGTACACCCCACACATCTTCAGCATTGTAGAGCTATTTGTAACAGTACTCCAGGGGTGGGCGTATTCACTTTTGGGTTAATTAGTTTTGCTAATAGTAGTCCCTGATATGTGGTCCGTCCAATAGGGCCCACTAACTTGAGGTCCTTGCCATCCAGTTAGTGAGCCAGCCACTGAAGCTGGTCCGCTAAATAATACAATTCAAAATCTGGTGTCCCCAACCCACCTTACTCTGGAGCTCTCAGCAGGAACGTCAGGGAGACCCTGTACCACCCTCCATCCCAGACCAGTTCCCAAAGCAAAGAATCTGGGTCCCTAAACCAGGAGCGTGGCAACTTGATTGGGAGGTTTGCTAAGTAATATAGAAGTCTGGAGAACATAATCATTTTGGAGCGAGAGATATGTGCCATCACTGAAAGTTTCAAGGACCACCAAAATTGTATGTTAGTTTTGAGAGATTGAATCACCGAACCCAGATTACCGCTCCTAAGATTGTCCAGTCAATGGAACACTTGTTCTAAAAGACAGGGGTGACCACTCCATACCCGCCGGCGCATTAAGCAGCCGTGTCATGTCTGCTCTGACAGGGACAGGTGCGTCTTGGTCCTGATGACACGCAAGCCCAAAAGCGTGGAGAACTTCTTCAGCAACTCGATAGCATTCACCACACTCACATGCCCATCTCTTAAGCAGAGGAACAAGTCATCAACATATAGCGATATAATATGTTCTCTTCCTCCCACAGCCAGCCCATGTCCCACTCCTCTCTGCCAGAAATACACCTCCAGGGGTTCAATAGCCAAGGCAAATAACAGGGGTGACAGAAGGCACCCCTGTATAGTACCGAGATGGACCCCATATGCCGCTGAGCCCACCCCTCCAGTCTTAATCCCTCGCTGTTGAATTTGTATATAACAGTGGTACCCAGTGGGTCCATTCCCTTACCCAAAACATGGAACAGCCTATGTAAGTTCCCCGATTTAGATCTAGAGCAGGCATCACCAACGATTAGCTCTTGAGCTACCAGTAGCTCACCAGCTACTTATAAGTAGCTCTCCTGTGTGCAGCCCAGCCTACTAGTTTAGAATCTTTTGTTTGGTTGGATTCACATATGTAAACCAACATTGAATAGTGTGCATTTGAGATGAAAAGTGTATATTTACAGAAATCAAAGGCTGAGTTTTGTAGAAAATAGATTTCAAATTATATTTACAGGCGATATTTGGTTGAAAAATCATGCAGTGTTGGGGAGACTTATTACTAATGTTATTACCTTTTTTTACGTTACTGCTGACAACCATGCCTGATGCTCTGAGGTGTTCACTTCTAGTAATCTTGCATGTAGTAGCCACTAACATAATATTGTCTGATGTGGTCACTGTTACACCACTTATAATATTAGTAGCTCAGGATGATTTTCACTGAACATAAGTATCTCTTATTACAGAAAAGGTTGGAGAACCCTGATCTAGATGGTATAAAGCCATTCTGGTGCTCGTGTATAAGCTCCTGCATATGGGAGAGTAGCCTCATTGCTAATACTCTACTTAGAATTTTAAAATCCGCGTTCAACATGGACAGAGGGCGATAACCCGATGGGCTCACAGTGGTAGACTTAGATTTAGGAAGAGGGACCACCATTGCTTCTCTATACGACGCCAGTAAGAATCCCAGTCGCAGGACTCAGCGAATACAGTTTCAAGTTTAGGGATCAGTATTGGGGCAAACTAAGAATAAAACTCTTATCGGTCGGCCGTCTGAGCCAGGCGTTTTCCCTTTAGCCATCTCTTTGATGACTTTTCAAATCTCCAGTGCTGTCACGGGTTGTACGAGGTCCCTCTGAAGTTCCAGATCTAGGCTACGGAACGGTAGGAAAGTAAGGAAATATTCCACCATCTCCGGTGGGATAAATTTCCAGCTGGTCGTAGAGAGTTTTGTAATAGTTATGGAAAGCTACATTAATAGCCCTTGGGGCATACAGTGGTATCCCCTCACTGCTGAGTATCTGCCTTATGAGTGAGCCTTTTGTTTCTGGGCACACCAACCACGCCAGGAGCCTGTCCGATCAACCCCCCTTCAAGCACTCTCTCTTGGTATTCTCGTACATCAACTCGACTAAGTCGTTCTAAGACTGCGTTATACTAGTCTCTCACCTTCCAGGACTGTAAGTTCCCTATTCAGTTCCCTCTTTACCCTCACTGCCTGACCCAGGCATTGGCCCCGCACAACCACTTTAAAAGCATCCCACTCAATGAGGGAGTCCCTGGCTGTACCCTGATTAATCCTGAAATAATCTGAAACTGCTGTCTGGAGTATGTCTCTGAAGCATGCATCTTCTAAAAGTTGTGGGCGGAGGCGCCATAGCAGGATCACGGGGGCTTGGTGGTCATACAAAGAGCGAGCAGTAGTGAGTTGTGATCAGACAGTATGCGACCCAGGTATTCAGTGGGCGTGACCCTGGGGCAGACTTTGGGTGAACACATAAACATGTCAAGGCGTGAGTGTAAGTAAGAGTAGTCACATCCATTAACGTGTTGTACCTCCAAATGTCTGTGATGTCCCAGTGTGCCGCTCATTCACAGAAACCCTTAGACGTTCTTTCCACAGCTGACCCATGTAAAGGGGGAGTGGACCTACCCATATGGATGTCTGCCACACAATTATACCCCCTCCTAGAAGCAAATCATCCGCCACCAAGGAGGACAAGGTCACTGTTAGAGCCAGAAGAAATGATAGTTGATCCTGGTTGGGAGCATATACACTGCCCAAAGTGACCTCTCTCCCTAATAACCTGCCCTTGACTAGTACATAACAGCCTTCTGGATCAATGGTGGAGCGAATGACCTCAAAGGGCGATCCTGCTCTTATCCACAGAAGTGTGCCCTGGGGATATACAGAGTATGAGGTAGCAAATATATGTCCCGCTACCTGCTGCGTAATCGGAAAACCTCCTCCTTAGTGAGGTGGGTCTCCTGTAGCATGGCCACTTGTGCGCCCCTACAGCATAAGAAGCGGTGAATACTATGCTGCTTGGATGCTGAACCCATGCCCCGAACATTCCAGGTCAATACTTTTATTGCAGGACATGTATTCACCATGGTGCCTGGCTAGGACCCCCCCTCCCACATTCTGGCTTTAATTCCTTCCCTCTGCTTCCCCTGCCTCCCCAGTGCTGACCAAGTCCCCCTCCGGTGACTAACAAAATTAATAAATTCCCCAGCCATAAACTCCCTCACCCAAGGGCAGTCCAGCAACGGTTGGCCGTCCAAACCTGTATAGGAGGAAAACAATATTAAGGGAAAGTCCCGTTCTGAGTCTCAATTGAGGAGTCCAAGAGAAAGTTGGCGAACCAGTCCAAATAAAGGACTCTAGTACACGCCAGCCCATCTATAGTAGGAGTCCAAATCCACTACGGCAGCGGAAGCCCAGTCAGCGGGAGTCCTTCTTGGATAATGTCGACCGATTGCGGGGTGATAACCAGTAAGTTCTTGCCTCCCAAGGCCGAGTTGCCTGAATCAGAACTCATGGTGCACGTTCTGAGGATTCGTCCCTGATGTCCACAGATCTATACAAGGTTACTTTATTAGCAAAGGCCTGCAGTGCCGCATTCCGATGCTCCTCCGTCTGCGATGTGGAGGAAATCCGTGAAGCTGGGCCCCAAGTGGGCCGCTTGAGTCATCTCCGTGACTTACGCCTGGTATTCCAGGATTTTGCCCATTGTCCCTCCGGAGGCACCCCTGATTTATATGTTTTTATACATGCCCATACTGCATATGGGGTGTCACAGAAACACATTTTGCCATCAAGCATTATGCGGAGCCGGGACGTGAACATCAGAGTATTTAATGCACTCTGCTTGGTGTGCCTTACTGGCCTCCCTGAAAGAAGCCAGCTGTACTTTCGCTGTGAAGTCTGGAAAAATTTGCATTTTGCTGTTGTCGAGTTCATATGGGTCGTGTGTACGAGCCTTCTGCAAAATAATGTCCTGCTCCCTGTAATATGTTAGCTATTACCGGTCTGGGCGGCCTCCCCGGTGCCAAATGTTGTGCCGGTACACGATGTGCTCTCTCCAGAGCAAAGAATATGTTAAGGTGGTCCGCCGCCAACGTTGAGGAGAGCCAGTGCTCTAAGAAAGCCACCATGTCTGTCCCTTCAACTCCCTCAGGTAGTCCCACCAGGCAAATATTGTTGCAGTGGTTCCGCCCTTCTGCATCGTCTGCCCCCTTTTCCAAGGTGTATATATGACACAGCGGTTCCTGTGGACTATGTGGACATTATTTAAGCAATAATTATGCACAATCGCAATTGAAAAAGGGTGCAATAATGTCAGAGGACAATAAACCGACTACACAGTGTGATTCGGTATAGCATATTTATAAACAAACAAACAATCACAATATAGGTACACTTCTTTTCAGTCAAAAGCGCAACAGTTTGTGCATTGTGTCTCCAAGTGCAAAATGGAACCCACAAAAAGTAAATATATAAAGTGAATAGATATAAACACGTTTTCCATGAATTCAGAGAAAAGGCCATATAAATGTATTGTTTCAGCAGCATAGGTACAATGAAACATGCTGGGTAATGGTCATTTCTTAGTGCTTGTCGACGGCGTTTCGACCCTTCTATGTATGTGGAGTCTCTTCAGGACTGATGGTTTTGGGACATCTAAAACAAATAAAGGAAAGCATAAGGCCCATATACCGGCACAGATGCAAGAAATGGTAGAGAAGGGGATATGAAGAAGTTACCTGGGTGGTAATAGTGAGCGCAGCCTTGGTGAAGGTGATGTGCCACAGTGAATAGGTGAAACTAAAGACTCACATGAGGACCCAGCCAGGTTCTTGCATAAAGAAATGAGAAAGCAATGCGTTAGGGATTATAATGGTATGTGACCGGGTATCTGTTACAACTGGTTGGCTACAATAGTTACGTCGATGTGAGGTAAGGCTGGCTTCAGGATGTTAAAAAGCCCGCTGGCTCGAGGATGGATATGCTACAGCCGTAGCAGTATAATGTAAAGTCCTTTCAGGGTGCGGTGATGCCGCACTGTAATTTCTGCAGGGGGAGAGAGAAAGGAGGATTGGTATCCAAGCCATTGGAAAAGGGAAGGGAAAGTGCGGGTGTAACTGCCCGTGGACCAGGACTTACCAGAATAATGTGAGCCCGGACGGGTCTCCGTGTAGACTGCTAATGCCGCGTGAGTCAGCTGCAGTGCAGCGTCTGGATTCTGCTGCCGGTGCGATGACAATGGCCGCGAGCTACGTATTCTAATTTATGCCGGCGTTTCCCGCCGTTCTGGCTGGAGAACCGGCAGGCGTGTTAATGGAGCCCCGGATGCGCATTCGATGCAGTGATCGATGCCTTCTATGGGTAGAGAGCGTGAAAAGACCTCTCTGTGTGTTAGAGAGATGTGGCACATACTGTTGGAAATACTTAATTAAAACGGTTGCGCTTGGATTATGGCAATTGTGGGCAGGAGGGATATGCTGTAACGGTAATGAGATATGACAATTAAATAAAAGTAATAATAATAGGAAAGGGTGGCTCAGCCATTATGAGGCATTGTCCGTGCCTGGAGGTAGCGTGAGTGTGTTTGTAGTTTCCTGTAGCTAGGTTTAAGTGCATTATTCAAGGCGACATTATAGCATATGAAAATGGTAGCGAAATAGTGTCTCCAGGGAGACGGTTATTCCTTGTATGCCACATGGCATTGTAGCCGGGTGGCAGCGAAGATGTTCAATCGTTATATACATTGCATCATTATAGATTGTACACAATAGGCAAGCTAGTGTGGAACAGGATGTACAAAGAAAAAGTTGTTGTACAAAGAAAAAGGAAAAAGATACAAAAATTTACAATAAATTACATAGATTGCGCCTGGTGATGTGCGGCTAGTTGTGATAGTGTAGTTTTATCAATTATTACATGCGTATTATTACAGATCATACTGACGTAAAGATCGTGTTTGCTGCACGCCTCTCTATTGAGCTTAGACCTTACTGGAGAGGGTGTAGCACTGATGCAGTGTGGTCATTATAGATACAGGTATAGTGTCTCAGTGGAGATTTGACACATAGCCTCTCCATTTTTCGGCAGAGTTAAGGCCATTTTCTATGGAGTTAACCTTATCTATCCAACGGCATTCGATACGCTGTAGTATGTTAGTTATGTCCCCTCCTCTCTCTGGTAGAGTAGCAATGTCAACTACCTGCCATTTCAACTGGTCGGCAGTGTGGTTTTTCTCATTATAGTGCGCCACTAGGGGGCATTGGGTACAGATCTGCGAATGCGACTACGGTGTTGGCCGATCCGTGCCTTAACTGGTTGTTGTGTCTGACCGATATAGGGGAGGTTGCACGGGCACCAAATACAGTACACTACATTTCGTGTGTTACAGTTTGAAAAAGTTTCCAGGTTGTATTTTATGTTGCCATGTTCAAAGATGCTGGTATTGAATGTAAGGTCGCATGAGACACAATTGCCGCATTTATAGTGGCCTTTTATTATTGGAAGGCCCCACGTGTTAATGAGTGTGTTCGGCGTGTTCACTTTCTTATCTGTGGCAGATTTCTCAAGGTGGGCCTTTATGTTTTTTCCTCTTTTGTATGCAAACAGTGGCATTTCTAATGTAGGGTCTATGCTCTTGATGATATTTTCCAAGGTGAGCACCCTAGCTGCGAGATCTTCAACTCTGTAGGCTGTCACTTTCTGTTCTGGGAGGAGGTCGGCGTCTGTTCTGTCTCCTTGACCCTGTCCGATAGCTTGTGAAGCTCTGCCCTCAGCAGGCCGTGCCCCACTGACACTGCACCAATGTCCTGTTGGAGCACGTTTTTTGTGTCTGTGATAGCAGCCAACACCCTGTCAAGGTGGGTGTGTATCGATGTCTCGTCCTCCTACCCATTCTCTCCGCCTCCATTTGGGGGCAGGGAGGCTAACCCCCGCCTGTAGGGCACACTACCTGGGTTTATTCTTCCCCATCCTTACGCCAGAGGGGAGTCGATAACACAGGTGCAGGCCACTGGCGACAGACAGTTTCTGGATGATATTCTGCTCCCACCCGAGGTGGGGGGGTTGGGAGGGGTATGGGGGACCAAGACTAGGTGTCAGGGATCCTGCCAGTAGCAACTGCTGGCCTCAGGGCAACCCCCCCAGTCAGACGGTTCCCAGCCAGTTCCACTAGGCCTCACCCCTTTTCGTCACTAAGGGTCCATTTCGCAGTAATGCCAGGCTACCAGCGCTCCAGGCAGGCTCTCAAGCCACCCCTCCTCATCCTTAGAGGGGGTCTCAAAATCCCACAGTCACCACCAGGTCAAGGCAGGGGGCTGACTCTACCTCCGCGAGCGGAGCACTCTGTTTACATCAGGGGCAGCCACCCAGAGAGTCTGGTCTAGGGCCTGGGCCATCCACTCCTGTCACAGCATGTCTGAGCTTGGCCAATCACTCCTTGGGGGACCACACAGCAAAACTGTATCACTCCACTTCCCTCCCACGAGGGACAGGACTCACCGCGCCTCTCCTCCGCTCCAGAATGGTTGCCACCTCTCTATGGAGGGGAAGGGCCTCTCGTTCCCTCGCTCGGCAGTGGTATGGCTTCAGGCAGGCTGGGCGTCTCCTGTGTATTCGAAGCGGATTCCCTCCCCAGTCTCCCCTCCGGACCCCGGTAGGGGTCTCGAGCCCTCTGTAGTGTTTCCCTACTGGTCGCCTGCTTCTGCACACCACCAAGCCGGGCGGCTCACGTACCAGCCTCGCTTTAGCCACTTCTCCGAGACCCAGCATGAGGCTTGGTCGCTCTGTCTTGTGACTCCCGATGGTGTCGGCCCCACCGCTCCGTGGAAATTTCCGGGCCCAGGCCAAGCACTCCGCCCCAGGATGACATATACCCCGGTCCCAGGTTGCAGGTCACACCCAGCCAGCCTGTGGCGTCTCAAGCTTCAAGAGACGGATCCGCCATCTCTTCCCCGTGCCAAAGGTACTCCGCCGTTCATGGCCACCATCCAACGCCCCCGGGCCCACGCACTGGCTGCAAGCAACTCCAACATCCCAATTGCCCCGCCCCCCAGCAGTAGAGGGCCTCCAGGGTTGAAGGATGGTGAAAGATTTCAGATGAGCCAGCGCAGAATCTCGGAGCTATGCGGCTCATTGGCCACACTCCTTGGCAAAACCAATATTGTCAATGTTTTAGTAGACATGTTGCACAGCTGCACAGCCGCTGGGCAACCTGGCTGAAAGTAAACAAAAAAAGAGCTATGACACGGTCAACGCTGGCCGCATCATAGGCCTTGATTACAAGCGTAGGTGCTATTTAGTGCACCTGATAAATAACGATACCACGGGGTACATTGGTGATCGGGTGCCATAGATAGCACCTATTGTGAGTTTGGGGAGAATAACATACGGATTTTGATGTTTGACACACTCAAATCCACATGGTACGGTAAATACTGTACATATTTCCCCCGTTAAATTTCGGCAGGTTTGACCTGCAGAAATGTAACAAAGCTTGTGGAATTTAACACATCTAATAATTAGCATATAGGTTAAATACCTTTTAACTCATAATTCCAGACTATGCGTAAACTAGGGTTTACACATGCGTAGTAATTAACCAGCCCACTCGTAATCAGGCTGATAGTGTTTTTTTACCTTTTAGGCATATTGTACAGCATCCACGCTACTGTGCAACATGGCTAAAAGAAACATTGACAGGCCAATAGATCTTGCTTAGGCAAGGCCTACTGGTATATAGGCAATTGTTGTTTTTTTATAGAGCTGACAGCAGAGGTACAGGCTACTTTGCGTTATCTGTTTGCAGCAGATGGCTGACAAGCAGCCTCTTCAACATGCTCAGAAATAAGGGAATTCAGTACACGACCCCATTCATTGTATACTGAGATGCCACATGCCCAGACAGCAGCGCTGGGGTTAGTATTTCGTTAATAGGATGCCTGCCTCGGGCAGTTACTTCAGAAGGGGACCCCCGAAGCGAAGTATAGAGGTGGCAGGAGATTTGCTTGACTTGCTGAAGTGGGGAGATGCTGGTCAGAGGCATAATGGCTGGACATGAGAGCCTCTATGGTGATGATGAAAACATTGCAGATTAAATTGGTGATTCTGCACAAGCCTGATTAATAAACAAGCATTGGCATAGCCAATAGGTCTTGCTTTTGGGACCTTATAAGTATTTAGTTATGCAGCATAATATCCTTGGTGCAACAACATTAACTGTTGCATTGTTAAACACATAAGACCCCAAAGGCGAGACCTATTGGCTATGCCAATGCTTGTTTTGTTTTTTAAAGGACATGCAGTGCTATCAGGCTCCGGCTGCCACTTAGAGGTAGAGAGAGAGAGGTGTGTAGAGAGAGAGAGGTATGTAGAGAGGTGTGTAGAGGTAGGTGGGTAGAGAGAGAGAGAGAGAGCGGTAGAGCGAGAGAGAGCGGTAGAGAGAGAGAGGGTGGAGGAAGAGAGAGAGAGAGGTAGAGAGAGAGGATGGAGAGAGAGAGAGGGTGGAAGAAACTGCAGCCTGCTTGCTACATAGTCGCAGTTGTTTCTCAGCCAAAGAAATGCAAACGGCAGATTATTGCAGCCTAAATTGTAGCCTGTCCGTCTGCGGGATTTGCATAATGAAATGCTGAGAGGCGATCTGGCTGATGTGTTATTTCAGAGAGGGTTTAACTTTAATACAATTCAATTTCTGGAAGGTGTGTCACTCAAACCAGCCCACCATTTGCAAACAGAAACAATTGCCATGGTATTCCGGTCACGCTGTTATTCAGGGTTAAGTGTCTCTGCGTCGTGGCCAAAGATGATAGGCGCATACCCTGTTTATGTTGCAGCACAGAAATAACAGAATGGAAAGACGGGCAGGCCCTTCAATTCCCTCTGAATTTAAGGACAGGCAAAAGTAGGTCTGAGGAAAAGGACATTGCAGAGTAGAATGAAGTGGACATTTGGCTAATTTCTTTGCCATATCTCATTGTACAAACATCATGTGTAAAAGAACTTAGAATGCCTAGTGATAGACTAGTGACATCAGTGCGCAGACGTGAACAGCAATAGCATGGTAGTTGCAGCTTCCTGCAAAATACACACAATCTATGATGAACGATACCGGCTTCGAACTTTGAAGCTGCTGTCTACAATCAGGGTCGGTGTTACAGCCATGTCTTGTGTTTCATTTTACAGTCATTGTTTTGTAATTTATTGCTTTTTGTCTAATATTATTGTCATTATTGTGTTCCTATTGTTTTTTGCTTTTTGTATTGCATTGTGCTTTATTGCTATTTATTAATGTCATTATGATGTGTGGTGCTGATAATATGTTTCATTTTTTGTTCTATTACTGTGATTTAATATGTATTATATGTAGTCTAAACAAAATGTAAAATGGACATTTTTATGTCTTCTAAAAAATAGAAGAATGATTTAATAAATGGATTGATCAAATTTTTGTACACAGTTGGATGTGGGCTTGACTTACTCTATGGACATATTGCCTAACATTGAAGTATATAGGTGTAGGAAGTTTAGTTTGTTTTGTTGAACGGTGTTACAGCCATGGCATAATGCAGTAGTGACTGTCATCCACAGACGTTGAGAGATTGAGGGGTGACAACGAAAGAGTGCGTGAGACAGAAGGAGGAAACGTGAGGATGAGAAAGAGTCTAAAGAAAGAGAATGGGAGAAAGAATCAAAACATACTAAAATAAAACACGCTACAGGAAAGATAGACATGTTGTCCAGATGGAAAGCCCCTTTACAAACAGTAAATAAGTTGGTGGACTTTCAGTCGATTATCACTGACATAAGTAGAGTACAGCATCATTCAGTGTTAGTTTGTGGGTGCCCTCAGTGCAGAGGGGCTATGCAGCAGGCATGTTGGACATTTGTGAAATGCATGGTCACATGACCTGACGTTACATACTAATTTAATCTTGTAAAAAAATTTTAAATAAAATCCAGTGAACTATTCTGTTTCATGAAGGTTAGCAAGGGGGAAGTATTAATTCAGACCAGATGTAGAATGTTGGCATGTTCTACATTCGGATAATCTCCCCCAGTGTTCTCTTTAGCTGCCTGGGTCCCAGATGGGTACACAAACTAGGGGCTGTGGTTTCCCCGCTCAAAGGATGCGAGCCTTTGAGCAGGCCTTGCTACCTCTACATTTTCTCTGTGATGTTGCTCAGACAGCAGGAGCAAACAGTTTACCCAACCTTGCTTTTACCAAGAGAGAGGTGGGGAAAGGGGGTGGCTTAATTGCGCCCATAATTGTAATAACGGCCACCATTGTTGCCTCGGGTTTGGTTGTAGTTTCTAGTGGGGAGTGCAGGCAGCCATGTTGTTAGCACATTAAAGAGACTGCGCATCTTCCCATGCATTATTGAATAGCTGCAATATTGAACCACTCGTTGAATAGGGCGGCCGAGGAACATTTGGCGCATGCCTCTTGTTGGCCAATTGAAATGCGCGTCTTAAATTAGAGTGTTTTAATCGTCTTCGCCGGGTCAGCGGTTGTGTGGAGGACGGCACACTGCGTGGTTGGGGTAAGAATCCAATGAGATAGAGAAAAATAGAAGCGAATCAAGCAGAGAGACGACAGAGGGAGAATGAGCGATCGACGGAAGAAGCGCTCTGTGGTGGGGGAGGGGGAGGAGCGTCTTGTTGGCCAATTGAAATGCACGTCTTAAATTAGAGTGCTTTAATAATCTTCGCCGGGTCAGCGGCTGTGTTGAAGCGCGCACTTGGGAGAGCAAGCCCGCGAGCGATGCGAGTAATAAGCGTTACTGTGCGCGTAACCGCACGCTCTATGCCACCCAAAAAGCTGAGGTCGGCTTTTTAAGCCCCACTAACTAAATGTCTCGCCAGAGCAGCGCATGCGCTGGCTCAGGCGAGACGTAAAAATCAATGTGCTCCCCGTTTCAGTTTGGAAAGCACATCTTTCTTCCCA
The DNA here is from genome assembly GCF_964204655.1 of Triturus cristatus. Lineage (NCBI taxonomy): Eukaryota > Metazoa > Chordata > Amphibia > Caudata > Salamandridae > Triturus > Triturus cristatus. Next base: position 430,596,424 of record NC_140582.1, on the reverse strand, counting down.
TGTAAATCTCTGCTTCACTGTGGTGGGTAATTCTTCCTGCTTTAATTGGCCCATGCCTTGAGAAGCTGTCTATTTGCAGTAGGTGAAAAGTAGGTGAAAAGTGTGCTTGTGTCAGGCCAGTTAAGACCGAAACAAGAAAGAGGGACACGGATTTGTTTAGCATTGCATTTGTTTTATTGTTACAGCAATACACGCATTCTCAAATAATGAGTTTTGCAATGTTGTATATATTACCAACAAATAGATTGCAGTCGTAAAGCGTAACATTTTCCGAACAATTCCATTCCTCCTCCCAATCCACCCCACCTCCCTCGTTATCCATGGACATACATAAACACAAAAAAATAGAGCGAAAATAAACATCACTCAGGTAAAGCCTCCTTGTCTCGTGTAGGGGCTGGTGGCATTAAGCGAAGTAGCCTCAAATAATGGGGGCAGGTCAATTCCCTGAGTTCCTGGGATAGTAGGGTTATGTGCAGTTGCCACAAGGTTCTATATGAGACGTGTTGAGCAGACAATATGATGGTCAACTTTTCCATGCCTAGAACGTGTGAGAGGTGATGAAGCCATCCTAGTTGTGTCGGTCCGGCTTCCGTGCCCCAAAGTGTAAAAAATTGTTTGATGGGCCGCCCCCAGTGCTATACTTATATGTCGTCCCCTTCGTGATGTGAGTGGGTATGTAAGGGAGTTAGGGAGTTCTAAAATGCTGTAAGACGGAAACCGGGGAATTTGAGTTAGGGGATGGGTGTCAATGTCGTTTAACACAGATTCCCAAAATGAGGTCAGCTTAGGACATTCCCATAAAATGTGGATAAGGGTGCCTTTTGTCCCACAGTGTCGCCAGCATTCATCACTACGGGATGGGTTGCCTCTATGAAGTCTAAGAGAGTCAGATACCAATAAGTGGCGATTTTCATGGCTGTTTCTATGCTAGACATATTGTGTGCTAAGCATCGCATCCTATAATATATATCTTGCCCTTCTTTATTGTTTAGCTGTCTCACCAATTCAGCTTTCCACCAGAGTTGTGCAGGGCATCTATGCTCACCCATGGAAGGAAGAAGCAATGCATAGAGTTTTGAAATTAGATGTTTGTCCGTGCATTTAGTGAGGAGCCATTTTTCATGCTTCGTTAGTGGCCTTTGAACCCCCTTTCTAACGGTTTGTTTAAATTCCCCTCTAGTTTTGTGTAAAATGGGGTGCTGTTGCCAGCTTTCAGCTATCCCATAGAATCCTGGAAGATTGTTAGCTGTTACATGCTCCCAGAGACAGTTCAGTTTGTAGAAAGCGCTATGTAATAGCTATTCTCCAAGTTAAATGGCAAGAGAATATTCATTCAATTAAAGACACATACGCTAACATTATATATTATTATTTTAATGCCAGTTCACACTGACTTATAGTCATACATCCTAAAAAATTATTTCAGAACAGAACCTTCAAGGCCTATAATAGACTCATGCACATAACAGTCTGCCTTTTTGAAATGCGAACAAGACTCTTCCTTCATGTACATATGAAGAAAATAAATCCAATGGCAATGGAAGACTATCAGAAGAACAAAACGTCATAGCTGAGCGAAGGTAATGAAACCTCTGGCAGCGCCAAAGACCCGAAAGATGAAACTCCATACAGGAATTGGAGTTTTGGAAATTATCTTAAATTTAATATCCACCTTAATATTACTTTCAAAATCGTAAAGAACAACCAAATCATGAAATAATAAGTGATTGCTTAAAGCATAACATCAATTGTAGTATGTTTCCTTTCTTTCTTCTTTTATTTATTTGAAGCTTCAGTCACTTCCTCAAACCACGTTACCATTTCAGCTTTCCTTTTTTTTTCTTCTTCATGCACCCAAATCCTCATTTGAGATGGGAGGGTGGGATAATATTAGCCTCTATGTCTTTATTGAAATTCAGAATCGCTATTTCATTACAAGACCGTATGCTACCATTATGCATGGTGGCAGCTCTGCAAAGCCACATCAGACATGTGCTCAATTGGCTTACAGTAGTGTTTTGCAAAGGTAGCAGAATTGGACCAATCAGCAGCCTAAAGAATGACCTCCAGTCTGCCAACCTTCCAAAAGGACTGACTCATTATAGCTCCCCTCATACAATGTGCTTGAAAATTCTGGAGGTCCCACCAGCTGATTGTATAGTCCATATAACCCATCTTGCAATTGTAGCAGAAGTCACCACACTAAAAGGTTTCACAAAGGAAATCAGAAGTTGCTTTGTACCATCAGGACGACTCTCGCTCATCCTGGAGTCATATTCTTTCATACAATTTACAACCCACAGTTGCTTGCAAGAGTCAAATTCTGGATAAAATATAGTGTAAGACATTGTTTTTGTTCTCCTAACAATCTCAAAATTCACCCATCATACACTCTGCTACTTACCTCTAAAGCTCTAACAACCAACACCCGCTTACAGGATATTAAACAGAGCAAGGAAGCTAGCTTCATAGAGAGTCTCTTTAGATCCAGATATCTATTATTTGGCCAGGATGAGAGCAATTCCAAGATTCCAAGACTAAATTTACATCCCATATGGTCTCGTACTTATGTCTGGGGGTCTCCTTAACCTGATACTCTTAAGAACCCTACAGAACATAAAAAATGTTCCCAGTGCTTCTGCGTTGACTAGAGCATATCCAGCCGAAACTGCAGATCTATAGCCATTAAGAGTTCTATAGCTAAGGCCCCTATGAAACTGCTCCACCAAAAAGTTCACCACTTCAACTATATGGGCCTCCGCAGAATCCAAGTCCCTCTCCAAGCAACAATGTACCGATGTTTTCCATATTCCTTTGTATCTACTGCGGGTTCCTGAAGGCCAGGAGTCTTTAAGGAGTTCCTCAGCTCTTCCCGAAAGGCCTGACATCTCACTAGATCTCCTGATATTCTCCAGGAAAGAAGGCTCAAAGTTCCTGTCAGAATCAGAGGAATGCTGCCTTCCATCTAAGTCTCTTAATAGACTTTCCTCGGCAGGAAGAAAAGGTATGTTGCGATCCAGCTCCAAAGTCATTGTAAGCCATGCCTGGGACGGTCAAATGGTACATTCACACAAGTGAACATCTCTCCTGTTTCACTTTCTGAAGAACCCTCTGAATCATTGTGAATTGAGGAAAGACGTAAACATGAGTTTGTTTCTAATCCTGTAGGAAAGTGTTAAATGCCAGAGCACCTGGGTCTGGCATCCAGCTGATGTATCTCGTCAGTTAAAATGTCATCCTGCTTGCAAGAAGGTCTAACTTCAAAGGACCCCATACCTGAGACAGACTTCTGATATAGGTCTTGTTCAACTTCCAGTAGCTGTAATCCCTTAAAATCATTGAGCTCTAGTCCATTACATTTGTCTTCCCAGGAAGATACTCTGCCTTCAAGCGGATGATCCTGTTCTTTAAACAAAACATCCAAAGTCTCTTAGTTAAATCTGATAGGTCTGAGAATGTTGAACCCCCTACCGATTTATGTATGCCACTACAGACACATTGTCCATTTTCAGCAGGACTGCTCTGCCATACAAACGAGGTTTGAAGCTCATAAGAGCCTAAAGACCTGCGGTCAACTCCAGATAATCTTTGTGATGAGCCCTCGCCATGTGAGACCACACACCTTTGGTGTCCTGCACACCTAATCGAGCACCCCAGCCATGAAGGCTCACATCCAACTCTAGGATAACTTCCGGAGAACATTCAAATATAGCCCAGCCATCCAGGTTCTCCATTCAGCTCCATTCCATTCAAAGAGACAGAGGACTAAGCACCACTGCTTTCTACAAACAGGAAGAAAGGACCAAGCACCCCATACTGCCTATAGAAAGGGACATAGGACTACCTCCCATAGAGAACTTATACAGGGAAAGAGTTATAGGACTACCCTCAGACCTTGGCCATCATCATATAATTGACGGCCATATTGGACTAGCTTCATTGTCAATGGGTCAACCCAGAGCTGAACCAGAAATCATCTCATGACACCCAAATCCACAAGCACACAGGTGAGATTACTACCTAGCCCCATCTCTTCTAACCAGGCAAGCACCGTTGCCACACTTACGCCTTCTTGGGCTTAGCCCCCAGTCTCCCCCACCTATCACTCCCCTCCAGCCTTACCCCCTACCCATTACCTTCCCCTCTTCCATCTCCTGTAGCATCTCCCCAACTTCATCCCAGCCTACATAAGCTACGCCCCTTAGCTGGCCCAAATAACGGTTGTGCATAATTGCCCCCCCACAACCTCACCCATTAACACCCCTCTCAATCACTCTCCTCACCCCCGTACCTTACCCCATAAGTATTGACTCCATGATGGACAACACACCTTTACCATTAAGTACCCCCCAACCTCTCAAAAAAAGCAGCCAAAAGCTTCAAACATAATTATTAAAATTAAACCCCAAGATAGGACCCCTACTTCTCAACTAATAAAGGATTTATAACGAACTACCTCATTTTTTACACAAAGAGATGAGCCCAATGGAGAAAAGCCTTTCTCGTCCTATTCGCGTTCTCCTCCGCTAGAAAAACAGCACACGGTTTCAAGATCTAGATCATCCCATCTCTATTCAATAGAGCTGCAGCCACCATCACCTTATATCATAATGGAATCATACTCGTACAGTCTTCAGACCGAAACTTACTCCTATTTGACAATAATATCTTTCCTCTAATTAAGGAAAAAGTCATAAGATCCTATTCCCCCTCCCCGGGCCCCCCCAATTCCAGAACGCCCCAAACACCCGTGATAAAGCACCCTCAAGACAAACTCATCTTAAGACCCATCTCTCATAATCACACAGTCCAGTCCCAGCAGATACCCTAGGATACGATAATCCCACCCCTAAACCCAACAGCACCCAGTCTACACCTAACACCCAAATAAATTGCTTTCCTCCCACTCTCACCCAGTTACCCTGAACATAACCACAGCCCCAACCCCTCCTCACACCTACTCGCTACATGTCCCTCCGCCTCCCCTCACCTTCTAAACATACACGCGGACCTCACTATGCCGACCCAGGATATCTTAAACCCCCAAAGCCAAATCCCGGACCCACTGCCCCCTACTCCCATACCATACATAAACTCTGGACCCCAGACTTGATGAAATTATACTTTCATTGCAACAAGTCAAAGAGGACCTGCTTCGCCATACACCTAACATTAGGATTCTTCCACATGCGTCCATAGTAACAGCCCCCACATCCACACCATGTGCACTCACCACAACAAATGCATTCACCCCCATGAAGTATCTGCCTAAAAGATGGAGAACTGTCTTTTACCCCAATGCTATATCCCGACCTGACGTAGAAACGACCCTTTATCATCCAATGAAATACACTCCCTACTCCGCTCCTATGAGCTCCCCCTATCCCACCCATAGCACAGAGTGTTCGAACAACAGCATAAATAAACACTCCCTAATCCAAACCATCCCCTCTAATCCACACCGAGCCCCTAAACACAACCCTAGAAGAATATCCAAAGACAATCTTATGCGAGTCCCCCTCACACAATAACATCAAATTACCATCAAGCCACATCTCAAATGCATCCTACTCAATTGCAGATCAGCTTCAAGACATGCAGCTGATATAGCAGACCTCATACTCACTCATGAACCAGACTTCTTAATTCTGACCGGAACCTGGTTAAATGAATCATCTACGCCTATCATAGACATTCTGGTCCCCCCAAATCATGACATCACCAGACTAGACAGAACTGATAGACCAGGGGGTGGTATTGCCTGCATTCACCGGAACAGTCTATCAGTGAACCGATCACATTCTCCAATACTATCATCATGTGAATACTTCTGCATTGACTTCACAAGCAACAACAAACCAGTCTGCTCATTGCATACATTCTACCACGCTCCAGGCGACAACCTCATCTTTGTCGAATAATTCATGGATATCGTGACTACAAACACTGGACTACAGAGTGCCCAAGTGTTCCTCTGAGATCTAATTCTTCACAGGAATGACCCCACTGACCCCATAGTCAATAGCCCCAGAGACTTCCTCAAGGACCTAGACCTCACCCAAATCTGCAACAGCCCCACACATGACAAGGGCTCCATCCTAGACTTAGTAATTTCCAATGCCGACTCCAACTGAACACGATCCTCCCCTGTGATTAGTTTGACCACCATTGCATCACATTCTTCATTAAAGAATCAATAAAAAATACATTCAGCCCAACCCACAAAGCCCAAAAAATGGAATGGGAACCTAAAAAGTGCCAGCACGGACATACTTTCATCCTCTAGTGCCAAACTCTTGCTGCCCTCTGCAAATCTATCGGATGTCCAAGCACTGACAAACCACTACTTTACCTCTATAAGCACGGTAGTAGACACGGTTGCACTGCTACAATTGAAGTGGGTATCCACAAAAGATTCCAAACCATGGTATGAGGGCAGACTCAATGAGGACAGACGCTCCCTAAGACTAATTGAGCACCAATGGAGATCATCTCCATCCCCTGACCACCTTAAGCTGCTAAGAACTACTATAAACTCCTATTACAGAAATATCTCGAGATCTAAAGCAATCTTTTTTAGAAACCAATTAGACCAAGCCAAAAATAGACCCACAAATCTATTTGAACTAATCAAATCACAATCTAAAGGGTTACCTTACCCTCCACACATTGGTCCTAGCTCTCAACCCAGCTGTGAAGATTTTGCCTCCTTCTTTACTGAGAAGACAGAAAACATAAAAACGGACCTACATAAGGCCCGAGTAACTCTCAATGGCACTCCCAAGAGCACCCCACCTCCCTCTCTAACATCCCCCAGCCCACTCACTCCAAAGTTTGCCCTAAAAAATAACGCAGAATGGTCTTCCTTCAATCTTTACACTGAAGATGCAATATTAAAAGCATTCACGTCACTCAACCCCTCTAACCACTTCACCGATCCTCATCCTGCCAACTACCTAAAAGAGTTCATACCGCTGCTTCTGCCTCTGGACCAAGATTAACAATACCTCTCTGCTTCAAGGAATCATTCCTGAAAGCCTTAAATCTGGACAGGTGTCACCCATCCTAAAGAAACCAACGGCTCCCCCATAACGGACCCCCAAGACATAGTCAATCACTTTGCAACCCATTTCCACTCAGTCTATAGCTCGGTGGCACCTTACACAGAACCTGATTCCTCAGACCTTACTAGAGATATCTCCCTTCCTACACTCTCGGACGCTGACCGAACATTTATGGATAGTGCCCTTACCACTGACGAAATAGCACTCGCAATACGAGCGCTTCACCCAGGTAAGGCCCTTGGCCCAAATGGAATCCCAATTGAATTGTATAAGCTCCGCCCTTACAAATTAGCCCCGTATTTGAAATCCATGTATGAAGACAGCCTTGAACAAGGATTACTGCCCCTTGATCAAAGAATCGCCACCATTGTTACAATTTACAAAGACGGAAAACCCAAAACAGATTGCGCCTCCTACCGCCCCATTTCATTGCTGAATGCGGAACCCAAAATCCTAGCTAAAGTGCTTGCCAATAGACTAATCAAGGTAATAGGGGATTTAGTGCATCCTGATCAATCGGGGTTTATGCCGAGGAGGAACACTGCTCTGAATTTGCGCAGAGTGCACAGGGTGCTGGGAAGGGCATCAACTATACGTGAAGATGCAGTCATAGTCTCCCTAGATGCTACTATGGCATTTGATACACTTGAATGGTCTTATCTTTTTGCCGTACTTGCAAAACTGGGATTTGGACCGGATTTCAGCCGGTGGGTGCGCCTACTATACAGTGCGCCTATGGCCAAAGTAGTCGTAAACAATAAAAAATCTGAGACATTCGTGCTTAGCTGGGGGACCCGCCAGGGATGTCCCCTCTCCCCTTTACTTTTCGCTTTGGTCCTCGAACCCCTTGCAGCATGGATCCGTAAGGATGTAATGATTCTAGGGATGCGATGGTCGGCAGACTGGAAAGACCGTATCTCTTTGTATGTGGATGATATCCTTCTGTATCTCACATCCCCCAAGAGATCCCTGATTGCCGTTTTCGACATCCTAGACATTTTTGGTAGATATTCTGGATTCCGTGTCACCTGGCAAAAATCTCTCCTATATGTCCTCTCTGGGAGCCCTCCTCTGCTACCCAGGTACTGCCCCCATATCGATAGTTTCGGAAGGCTTCAAATACCTAGGCATATGTATCTCTCTCGACCCCTCGGTCAGATACGCCCGTAGCCTTGTTCCCCCCCTGCAGAGACTCAAACATGACATCATGAATTAAAAGACACTCCTGCTCTCCCTATTGGGCAAGGCAGCCCTTTTTAAAATGATGTCCCTACCCCGTTTCCTATATGCCCTACAAAACTCGGCCGATCCTGTCCCAAACTCGTACTTTAAGGTGATTGAAGGGCTCCAGCGGGACCTTCTATGGGGTGGGAGACCGCGTATTGCCTTACAAAAACTTACGCTCAGCTGGTATGATGGTGGTATCGGACTACCCGACATTAAAAAATATTACTGGGCAGCGCACCTTAAGGCAATAAACCATTGCACCTATGGCCGCCCTGACGACCCGGGATTCAATATGGACAGTTGGCTCCTTCCTAACGGGACCTACACCCGTGCATTATACTCCAAACCAGACAGATACCCACTTACTGGTCCTACCAACCACACAGTTAAAATATGGCACACCGCAACAAAATCACTCGGCTGGAGCAATAGGTTGAGTCTCGCCACTCCCTTATGGGACTGGCAAAAGCTATGAGACTTGGGAAACTCCAAGGGTTTCAACAAGTGGGACCTGATTGGCATCTCCCACATTAGGGACCTATGGAACACAGAGGGCGTGAAGCCTTTCGAGACTCTCCAAAATCAATATTCCCTGACGGATGCAGAGCGTTTCCGATACCTCCAAGTCAGGCACGCACTACAGACAGCGTTGCACGGTAACTCCTCTCCACCAGATAGCTCCCCACTAGAGGACAGTCTATTAGATGGTCACCTACCCCAAAAAGGCAATTTACCTTACCTATCAAAAACTCATTAACAATATGGATGACCCCTTACTGTCACTACGGGAGAAATGGACTGGAGATGGCATCGAATTAGACGATGAAAGCTGGCAAACGGCGATCTCCTCCCCCAAAACTGTTGCGATCCCGACGCGGCTTCGCTTAGTGCAACTAAAGATCCTGCACAGAATTTATATAACAGGTCCCCAACTGGTTCACATGGGTGGGCTGACAGACGGGTCTTGTAGACGGGGGTGCACCCAGATGGGCACATTAATGCACATTATTTGGCATTGTGAACCAATCCAGGAATACTGGCGTAAAATCCATACAGTTATGAGCGAAACATTGGAGGTCGAAGTTAAGCCAGAAGCGCCCAGGTGCCTCCTTAACATTTGGGAACCGACCGACATCAACACAGACACCACACAGTGGGTCACACTCGGCTATATGATCGCCAAGAGGAACATAGCACAGCTTTGGGGGGCTTCACATGCACCCACGATTACTGATAGGGAAAAAGACCTTGATTGGTGTATGCTAATAGAAAAGACTGTGGCTGCCCCCGGAAATGGTCCAAGATATGGGCCCCCTGGAATGCATCTGTACTCCTCCCCGCGACCTGGGCAGTGATGACCACCCCCCGTGATTTCCAATGCACTGTCCTATTGTATTTATATGCATAATTGAATTTGCTGTACCCTCTTTATTAACCTTTGTGGCACTGTACCTGCTGTCGAGTCTGTTTAATAAAAAGATTTATAAAAAAAACAAAAAACGGCAGACCATATGAACCTAAATAACTACCGCCCGATCTCTAATATCCCAACTCTGGCCAAACTCCCCCAAAAATGTGTACACAGCCAGCTGGGAATTTACATTGACCATTTCAACCTGCTCAACAAATACCAATCCGGCTTTCACGCTGGGCACAGTACTGAATCGGCAATGACTCACATAATAGACGACACACTAACAATCCTTGATCAAAACAAAGCCTATCTGCTAATCCTTCTTGATCTCTCTTCGGCATTCAACACCGTCAAACATGACAATCTTCTGGACCTTCTGAAATATAGTTCTAACTTGGTTCACCTCTTTCTTCCAAAATAGATCCCAAAGATTCAAGGTCAATCAATCCTTGTCTATGGCCGTCCCAGTCACTTTAGGAGTACCGCAGGGTTCATCCCTCTCACTCACCCTTTTCACCAAAATTCTCAGTTCCTCAAACATCCACTATTACATGTACGCTGATGATACACAACTATACTTAAAGATCACCTCTCTGGACAATATCACAACTCTCAATTCAACTCTTCAAAAAACCCAGACTTGGCTGGCGGACAACCGCATGAAATTAAACACCCTCAAGACTGAATTCCTCCTAATCGCTCCTCCCAACCAAACTACCAACATCGAAGAATGGCTTAAACAACTAACAGCGCTCAACTGCCAACCTCATATTGTTGACTCAGCAAAATTGCTGGGATAAACACTCGACAGAAATCTAAACATGCAGAAACATTTTAGTGCTGCAACAAAAGGCGCAAACATTCAGAAGAACAGCTTGAGAAAATTACAACCATTCCTTCCCACAAATGACTTCAAACTGGCAGTTCAAGGATTAGTAATCCCTAGACTATGGGAGTGCAACGCTTTGCGTTACATTGTACATATAACTCTCAACTGATGTTTGTATTACAAGATTTAATTATGTAATCCTGTGTTCTTTTTGTTTCCTACTTTCGACCCATGTAAAGCGCTCTGATACCCGCAAGGGTCATGTTCGCGCTATATAAAACCTTCCAAATTAATAAATAAATAAATAAACTCTAATATGGCCTCCTAATCTAGGTATACCCTGTCTTCACACCACAAAACGTCTCGCAGTCCTTTCGCCTTTACTCTCTGTAAGGTACAATAGTGTAATGGCCCTGAAAGTTAGCCTGAATGGAAGAAGAGAGGAAGCCCAGCAGAACCTTATTTCTTTTTGAATCTTGGTAATCTTCTTTAAGGGTAAAAGGAGAACCACCTTCAATGTATTAATATTGAAGCCTAACAACTCTAGGGATCTGGAGTTTGTAAGTATAGACTTCTCCCTGTTTATTATGAAACCCAGCCCTTTCAGAAGAGTTATAACCATATCCAGATCTTTCAGAACCTGTGCCTGACTTTGGGCTATTATAAGGATATAGTCCAAGTAGACGATCATACATACCCTCCTCTCTATGAGGAAGGAAGCCACAGCTCTCATTACTTTGGTAAAGCACCAAGGAGCAGAAGAAAGGCAGAAGGGAAGTGCCTGGAACTGATAGAGACGGCTGGAGATAGCACTGGCAATCCTGGGCCATGGGGATGGTGAAGTAGGCATCCTTCAGGTCCAACTTCACCAACCAGTCCTTCTCTAACAACATATCACTCACAAGATGGCTTCCCTTGCTCTTGAAATGCCTGTATACAAGGTACATGTTCAGATCCCTTAGCTTTATTATGGGTCTCCATCCCTTGTTTTTTTTTTTCCACAAGGAGGAGTGTGCTTACAAAAACCCTGCACTACTTCAACAGTGGCGCCCTTCTGTAGCATAGAATTCACCTCTACGTCTACACCATTCTGCTGGTCTAAAGTCAAATACAACTCTCTTGGGGAAACAGTCTGAATGGGTACCTCTAGAAAATCTATCTTGAATCCCTGAACGGTTTCTAGAACCCATGGTTCCTGTGTAATTGTTTCCCAAGTCTGGGAAAAAACCTGAGACGGACCCCCACTCTTCCCAGGGAAGAAGAAACAGGAGAAATCTTTGTACTCACTTTGGAAACTGACTGAGCCTTGTCCAGGTGATCTGAATCTTCTTGCACAGTAGGCTTGTCCTCTTTGTAGGTAGAAGGACGCCTACGCACCAGACTGAAAGCCCCTTCCGAAGCCTCTTTGTCTAAAGTGGGGCCTCTGGGAGGCTCAACCGGCATAAAAGGCCCCTTTTGCCCGGCCAAAAACACCATGGTTAAAGACCCTTCTCATGTTGATTTTGGCTTTGTCAAGTGACGTAAACGTTACCACATACTTGCCCAGAGTCTTAATCATATCCTCCCCAAAGACGAGCCCTTGGTGTTCTCTGAAAGTTCCCTCTCACCAAGGTCACCTAACTTCGGATTGATCTTCATTAAAATGACCTTATGTCATTCCCAAGAAGGACTAATGCCCTCTGGCTCCAACCCGTGAGTAATTTTACATCTACAGGGCTCTTATTGATGTGACTCTCCTCCGCCATGTCAATTATTCTAGCAAGGTGACCTATCACTTCAAGGAGGCTGTCCTGGCAGGCTTTAAGGGAACTTTAAATCCTAGGATCCCTGCCAAGTTTAAAGAGAGAAATAATGAGCTCTGGATCCAGGTTAGGGGTTAGACAAACTTCCTGACCTATACGGCGCCAGGAGGGACAAGATCTCAGCAACAACTCACCTTGATGCAAGTTTGACTATAGGGAGTTGTTCTCACTCCCCCGCCAGTTCAAGTGTTGAATTACAAAGAACACGGTTCCCCACGGAAATCATCCCGACACAATTGTAGGGAGTATTCCTTGAAAAGGGTTTTCTACCCTCTGCTCCTGGACCAAGGAGGTAGGGTTAGTACCCATGGGATCTTTTTTCCTTGTGAAGTCCTGTAGAAAGCCGGGGTAATAATTAAATTAATTCTTTTTCGGCTGAAACATGTCGACGTTTGTTTGCTGAATGGAGGGGTAGGTGATTCATTATAGTCTACCATACCAACATCCACAGGTCTAGTTTCTGACCTTTTTAATCTGGGCTGGGAGTCCATAATTAAAGTCTGATTGAGGACACCTCCTGTCCAGTTTTATATCACAATTTCTGCACCTTTTTTCACATATGATCCCGTTCTGTGTACTTTTTATGTATTGTATTGTCTTCCCCCACCCTATTGCTCCACCTCCAGCGTTGGCTAGCGCGGAGGTGTGTTAGCAGCCTTATGATGAAGCATGACACAGCTTGCTGTGTGTGAGGGCAGTTTTAGACACTGTAGTGAAGATCGTTATCTACATATGTACAATGCTAAGTTAGCATAACCGCGTTAGATGTTAGAAAGCCATCTTGCTGCTTTTGCACACGACACTGTAGTCACATGTTTTTAAATTGAGAAATGCTTACTCGACTTTGCTTCACATGAGAATTGTCTGTTGTTAACATCCCAAACAGTGAGCAGCGACCTTGGTCTGTACACAGTGTAAAAGAAACAGTCTGGGTCGCTAGACGGTGCATGTTGTTGAGTTCAGGTTGATCTGCCCACTAGTTTAGCCATAACACGCACGCAGCTGCAAATACCTGAAAGTCGAGTGCTTTTAATATTGCAGTGTTACATGTTTTCATTACATTCGGAAGAAGAGCGTTCCTAGGAGCAGAGCATAGCTGATCCTGCGATGTGAACACTCTGAGCAGATCTTTACGTTATGGGGTTCCCCATGCAAGCCTAGAGACCTTCTATTAGTCCAATAATACTATTAGTGTTTTAGAGAAAGGAAGGTGGCTTAGATCCACTGTCATTTTAGTATGATCACTCCTTTCATTTTCTATGGTATTGTAACTATGCTGATGGTTTTGATTTTAATCGTTTGTCTGCTAATGTTAGCCAAACTGCTGCATCTTAGGACACGAGGTTTAAAATAAACTCTTTAAACTCTTGCCGTGTCTCTGTTTATTCTGTTGTGGACTGGTACGAGAATAATTACGAAAAGGTATTTCTGATTCCCACCATTCCTGCGAAATATACTAAGTCGCTTGTTCTGGGTTGTCTATACATTGGGACCGCCGAGCTAAACCTCGGATAACGAATGGGACACTGATGCTGGCCGGATAAGGGGTTCTGGGTTCTGAGGTGAGTTTTTGGTACACCGCAATTCACTGAGGGCCTGGGTTCCTGCGCATAGTTCTGCGCATAAGCAGAATCCCTGCAACATGGCGCACCTAACGTTTGGTCAATTGATTTGAGACGCCTTAGTAGTGCTTGTATTAGTCCACAACACCCTCACTCTGGTTTCCGGATAACGGGAGTGACGGTTTAACCTACCTGTGTTTCGACTAAATAGGTTCCTTCAAGCTTGATCATTAAAAAGGTTATTTAATCTGAACCCTAGTGCTACTAATATACTGTAGATTTACTGTTTTTGTCCTAATGGCGGTCGATACTCCGGCTCATAGCTGGGCACCCCTGAAACGTCACTTGGCGCAGTATGGGGTGCCAGACGATGGTATGGCTGTGATTTTTGTGGTAAGTGCCGATGCGTTGTTTCCGTTTGAGTTGTTCTACTCTTGGGTTACTTTGCCGGCGGTGAGTGAGGACGATGATACGTTCCACACCTATACTGCCACGCAGCTACCAGCCAACTATACGCCTTATAGGACTCAGGAAATTCCTATTTCTGCCTGGCAGCATAGCATTTGGTTTAATGGCGCCCTTCCCCATGCAGTTGTACCGGCGAGAATGGGCCCTTTGTCGATTGCAGGGGCCACATGGCCGGTACTAGCCGGATTTACGCCTCTTCCCGCTATCTACAAGTATCGGTGGCTGAGTTGCGTGTGCTTCACACAGCCCTTATTACAGTACATAGGGCTTTAGTGCAGTACGTGTCACGCAACGTGCAGGTGGTCGCTACTGCTGTTGCGGGACATCAGGCGGACCACCACGCGGTGGTTATTAGTCCTGTTATGGTTAATTCGGTTGTCGGCAAGCGACCCCAAAATAGGGATGATTTCCCTTATTGGCTTGCTGAGAAATTTGACCAGTTGGAAGCGGTTTATCCGCATACGACTCCTGTGGAAAAACACAGGATCCTTACCATCACTTTGCCGAAAGACTTAGTCCCAGATATGGCCGATTGCGAGAACTGGGGTAAGGTCTTTGCAGCGACATACTCGAAGTGCTTTGGCACTCCGTCTCTGTCGGTACTGCCCTCCGTTATAAAACGTGTTCAGGAGAATCATGGTGCGGAGGCTGCTGTTGAATTGGGAATGCGGCTTGTCGGTGTCTTCGATGTGGTTGCTACCATGATACTGGGCAACCTCAAAGGAGATGCTATGCAGTTCCAGGTGCTTAATAAATTAGAAGCAGTGGACGAAGACGCCAAGCCGAGGGAATTCGCGAAAATTATCGCGAACGCCTATAAACAAGTTGGTCGTAGCGCCTTAGGTGTTAAACCAACTGTGAAGAATCCTGATTTAATACAGAAGACGAAGGCAAACTCGTCTGGTAAGGACGAACGCCCTAATTTTCCGAAACAAAGTTGGCGGGCGAAAAAACAGGAGAAACAGCAACAGAAACAGGGGTCTCGTCCTGCCTCTCCAGTACAGTCAGGTAGTGAACGCACTTATGATCTGCGCGATCGTGCTACTATTAAGTCACCTGATCGATTTCAGGTTTCTGAACAACGCTCTCCTCGTTCTTCACAGGAAACATCGGCTTCACAGTCCGGTGGCGGAGGCGCTGGCAAAAGTCGGGGTGCACCGCAAGCACGTGAGCAATCCAGACAGACTGACGGAAAAGGCAAGCAAGTACTCTGCACGTCAAAGACCCCCGTTTCAGAAGAAGAAAGTTGCTGCACTGACAGCGAGGTATGCCTCAGATGGTACGAACGCAGCTTCAGAACCTGACATGGGCGCTAACGCTGCTAGACAGCGCGGCGGAAGTTACAGTAGTGCGACAAGCACTGCGTCCATATCTGGTGGCGACAGCAACTGATATTTTTGTGAATATTGAAACTGCTGACACTCGGGTGTCTCCCCCTGATAGACTATATAATATTGTCCTTCAAATAGAAGGTGACATACAACGTACAATTCAAGGTTTTTTTGGGATAATCTGACCACTACCTGTGATATTCTATTGGCGGAGGCAGATTGGCCCCGGCTTTCGTTTTAGATGCTCCTAGAGGGGAGGAAGTAATCCTCCCGTCCTTTGCGCACACTGTGCCTAAGGTCCTAGCTAAAAAGTACGCCGGGGAATGGGCTCAGGTGCAAGCGCCTGCGTTATATCGAAATCAGGTTGGCTGGGATAAATTGTCTCCCGGCCATGAGATTCCGTTGCGGACTACGCCCCAACCTCAACCCCAATACCCCATGCGACGTGAAGCTAGACCTCACGTCGCGTCAATCCTTAAACAATTGGAATATCAGGGAGTAATCGAAACATGTGTGTCACCTATGAATAATCCCTTGTTCACTGTGACGAAGCCTGACGGGTCGTACCGCCTAGTTTTGGATTACCGGCACCTAAACTCTCATTGCTGGACCTGTGCAGTACAGAACACCCACAGTTCGGCCGAGAGGTTTCCCTGCTCGTTACCATTATCTCTTAAGTCCTGATAAAGTCCCATTAGTGAGGATTAACGACGTTGGTGACAGATTGATTCCCAACGCGGACTGCAGACCTTCTTTGATATTAGCGGCTCACGAGGGCATGGCGTCCGCGCATGCCGGCGTTGCGGCTACTGTATCTCTGCTACAACAACGGTACTGGTGGTGCGGTTTGTACAAACAGGCCAGAGCTTATGTTCTTAATTGCGACATTTGCCAGCAGATTAAACCTTCAACTGCGGCGAGCCTACCACAAACTCAGTTGTACATATCTAATAAACCATTGGGTTGTGTTTGTTATGTTACGTTATGTTATATTGTGTTTATATAGCGCACGGCTACTCAGAAAGAGTGTCCCGGCGCTTTCCACATGCAGCTCAGTGTAAAATAACACAACAGACCAATAACAGACCACAAGGCAAAAAAGGAGAAAAGAAAACCTAAAGGTTAAAAAGCCAAGTCTTCAGGCTCTTCCTAAACTGAAGCAAATTAGAAGTGCTGCGTAAAACCAGCGGAAGCGAATTCCAAAGCTGAGGGGCCTTGAGGCTAAAAGAGCACCCCCCAGTGCGGGCCTTCCTCACACGCGGAACCACGGCCATGAAAAGAGATTCTGACCGCAGTGAACGGGCTGGACGGTAAAAAGACAGCCTCCGTTGCAAATACCTAGCGCCAGAGCCAAAAAGTGCTTTATGCATCAGCCTCAAGGATTTAAACATAATCCGCTTCCGGATGGGCAACCAGTGAAGCTTCTGCAGCAGCCCGGATACTCGTGCTCGCCTGTGAAGGCCAAAAATGGCACGAGCGGCAGAGTTCTGCGCCACCTGCAGGCGCTGGACCAAATAATCCGGGAGGCCAAGGAAGAGGGCGTTCGCGTAATCCAGCCTGGATCCAATAAGAGCTTGCACAGTGATCTGCCTGTGCTCCACAGAGAGCAATGGTAGAAACTTGCGGAGCATCTTCAAAATGCCAAAGCAGGTGCCAGCCAGACCAAGAACATGCGCTCTCAACATAAGCTTATTGTCCAGCTTGACTCCCAGGTTTTTGGCAACCAGCGATGACTGTGCAGGAGGACACATATCCAACGGCCACCATTCCTGCCACTCCGGGTCGGTAGCACAGCCGAAGAATAAAACCTCCGACTTGCTGGAATTGGCCTTCAGGCTATTCCGCTGGAACCAGTCGAAGACCATTCCCAAGCACCCCCGAATACTCTCTCCATCAAATGCCTGATCTTTTCCGCAGGTGAAGAGGAGTTGCGTGTCATCTGCGTATGACACGATCTGGGCCCCATAAGCCTCCACCAAGGGCGCCAGAGGGGACATGAAGATGTTGAACAACGTCGGGCTCAACACAGAACCCTGTGGAACTCCGACTCCCAATGGCGGCATCTCAGCGGAGCTCTGGGAAACCCAGATCGTCTGGCGGCGGCCCTCAAGAAAAGATGTAAACCATTTGAGCACCGTCCCCCTAAGGCCGATGTCATGGAGCCTGGCGAGGAGCGCCACATGGGGGACGGTGTCAAAGGCCGCCGACAGATCTAACATGACAAGCATGGCCTTGCCTCCAACATCCAAAGTCTCGCGAATGACCTCCGAGACCTCCAGCAGAGCCGTTTCCGTACTTAAATTAGGACGGAATCCGGATTGGGATGGATGAAGTAGATTGTTTGTTTCTAAGAAACCAGACAAGATGCCATGCACATGTTTCTCTGTGATCTTCGCCAGAGCCGGGAGAAGAGAAATTGGCCTGTAGTTGGCCAGGACCTCGGCATCCAAACCGGGCTTTTTCTGGAGGGGGATCACCATCGCCCTTTTCCAGGTGCGTGGGACACTCCCCTCCCTCAAGGAGGCATTGAGAAGGGGGTTGACCAGTGGGTTCACCATCGCCGCCATCCTGGCCAAAAATTTGGCAGGGCAGGGGTCTAGCGGCGAGCCCGATTTAAGGCTGGCCAGCAGCAACAGGGACGCATCGCTAGAAACAGATGGAAAGTCCGACAGCACAGCAACAGGCGTGGACGATGGAACGCGTCCCGCCCCGGAGCCGCAACACCCCTCCTCCGACCTCTCCAAGAAGGAGGCCTGAATCGCCTTGATCTTATCTGTAAAGAAGCTGGCAAGATCACACGCCCACGAGTCAGGTGAAACTGGAAGGGGCAAGTTGGAGCTGGGGGTCGTGAACTCCTTCACCACAGTGAAGATCTCCTTACAGGAGTTCACCGACGCCTGGATCCTCCTAGCAAGATATTCCTTCTTTGCACACAGGAAGTCCCGGTGATAAGCCTTCACAGCCGACCTATAGGCGAGTTTGGCCTTCCCGTCATACTGAAGGCGCCAGGCCCGCTCAGCAACCTTACATTGGCTGCGAGCCATGCGCAGCACCTCCGTAAACCACGGCGCAGATCGCCGTATTGCCGTGGACCGGGGGGCCGCCCTTGGGGCAGGATCATTCAACCTTTCAGTCAGCCACAGCTGCAGAGCCTCAGTGTCCCGTTCCAAATCGCCCGAGAAGGGGCATGGATGATCCACAAGCGCCTGCTCCAGCATATCGGGCGTCACTCTATGCAACGCTCTCACAGCTGGTCTGGGCAGTATGGGGGCGCTGCTGTTCGTTCGCCCGTTCTCCAACACGGAGAACCTAATCAGCCTGTGATCCGTCCAGAGCACGGGCAGGGTTTCAATATCAACAATCGGGACCGACGAAAACACTTGGTCCAGGGTATGCCCTTTCTCATGTGTAGGACCCATCACAAAAGGTACAAGGCCCAGCGGGGATGTGATATCCAGCAATTTAGTTGAGTCCGAATCGTCCGCCACGTCAAGATGGAAATTGAAGTCGCCCGCCACCACACAATGCTGTGTGGACAGCGCCAGTTCGGAAATGGCCATCTGCAGGTCATCCAGAAAGGAACCCACAGGGCCAGGCGGCCTGTATACCAGCAGCCCCTTCAGAGCTTGGCACGGGGACAGTCTGAGCGTAAAGGCAAGGGACTCGGAACCCCCGATGGAATTCAGGGGGAGAACTGAGCAGGACACGCTCTTCTTCACCACCACAGCAACCCCGCCACCCCTTCCCTTCGCTCTGTCCTGCCGGTAGATATTATACGCCGGAGGAATGGCTGAGAAAATGTCCGGATTGGACGCCTCGCCCAACCAGGTTTCAGTCAGTAGAAGACATAATGGATTTTCCCCGACAAGGAGATCATAAATGTACAGGGCATGGCCACCTACTGACCTCGTATTGAGCAGCAGGCACAGATGTTTAACACGAGCCACTGCTGGTCGGTGGACGGTGACAGGAGTCCACACAGGCGACCAGCCACAGCCCGGGCAACGCCGTTTACCCTTGACACGGCCCGGGAAAACAGAGCGACAAGAACAAGAAACAGTCTGCAGGGCGCGCAGCGTCGCTGAGGTGTAACAGATCATCCTCGTCCGAGGCTTACCGGGCCGCAGTCCACCGCCGCCCCGGCGCCTCCGGGACGCTGACGGGCGCAGACGGGCAGGACTCCGGCACGACTCAGGCTAAGCGAAGGAGTCCACTTGCGCGTCCCGCTGCACGGGAAAAAGCGACTTTAAATAGGCGCTCCAATAAGCCCTTAGCGCGCGAGTCCGCTCCAAGATGGCGGCCGCCGCCGGATCAAGTGCCCCAATCCAAAATGGCGCCCACCAAAGTTCGCCCCCGGGACCCGGACCCACCAAAGTGGTGGTGCTTCTGGCAAAAATGCCTTCTTTTAAATGCAGTGAGGGGAATAAGGAGCGCGAGCTGCAAGCGAGAACTTAAAAACAGGGGTAAGTTCAACACAATCTCAAACACAAATACAAAACAAGGAAATGCTAAAAAACACAGCGCTAATGCAAGCGCAAGCGCAGCAGTGTGGTAGCCAGTAGTGTTTATTTAGATCACTGCGCTCCTTTTACCTCTGATACTGCGTACAAATACATCTTGGTTGCAGTTGATTCGTGCACACGTTTTCTGTGCATTTGGCCACAAAGGAGTGCTGATTCTCGCACTGTCATAAAAGATTTGCGTGTCTTTGTTGAGAGTTTTGCATGTGGTACCTTTCATTCTGATCAGGGCCCGGCGTTCGCCTCCAAGGCATACAAAGAGGCCATTAGAAATTTGGGGGTCCAAGTCAAATTTTCGTCTCCATACCGGCCTGAGGGTAATAGTGTAGTGGAGCGAATGGACCGTGACTTAAAGCAATCTTTGACAGCCAGAGTTTTGGGTACTGGCCGGAACTGGCTAGCCCACTTGTATGACGTGCAACGTGCACTTAATAATCTCCCTAGAAGGTCTCTGGGTGGGCGGACCCCATACATGATGCTCTTTGGTGTTCGAATGTTTGTTCCAGACCTTGATGGTCTAGACATGGCGGCGTCAGCCGCACCCTTTGACGTAGATGAACACTGTGCTGTATTGCAGAATCTTCAAGAAGCCAGAGACAGTCTAGCGAAGGAACACGTACCCTCCTCATCTGATGCTGAACTTCAGATTCCGGTAGTCGGCTGGCTACCTCGAGTTGGTGATCTGGTCCGTGAGAAGGTGGAGAACAAGAAGGAGTTCGGCCCCTCTTATCGTGCACCGGTTCCAGTGCTTGGAGTGCAGGGTACTAGAACAGTCATTTTACCTCCACTTCCTGGTCGAAAGGATAACAGGTACATTTCGATTGACAATGTCAAACTACAGCGAGTGGCCGATTCTTCTTAGTATGACTCCGGCGGTTTCCTGCCCTTCGATGCTGAGAAATTCTGTTGTGGCCCAAGCTTCTGACACGGTTCCTGATGTTGCCATCGAGATGCATGCCGTTACTGGTCCCTTGTTGCCACAAACGCCTAGTGGTGTGCTTGAAGAAGTTGAGTATGCTTATCCTGCGGATGTTACCTTGCCTGTTTTGCAATCCACCACAGTTGCCCTCTCACAAGACTCTTTTGATTCTCGTTCAATGACTTCCATTGCCCCGTCCAAATTTTCAATTTTTGTGGCTTGGTTCAAAAGACATTTTTTAATTCCCCCTTGGACTTACATTTGGCTGGTGCTCATATGTGTTTTTTTGTTTATGTATATTGGCTTTGTGGTGGTGTTTTTTAGACTTATCAATGGACACTACCTGTATGAAAGGTCTACGATTCGACTAATTAATGGAACTTTGGCCCCCCACTCCTCATCACACATTATGACGAGGGACCAGACTTTTGTGAACATTACTGCCTGGCCTGTACGTGATGGGATCGCTTGGGATGCCGTTAAATTTCAAATTCATGGCCCCACTGAAGTAATTAATGTGCCAAATGTTTTTCGTGTTTGTATGGGTGATGTCGTTAAGCAGAACATTCGTTCAGATGATTGGGATGTTCAAGCCATAGAAGCACTGTTTTCTGATTTGAAATATTATGCTGCATTTGATGCTGAGGATTTGTATTTAGTTACTGCTAATTATGATGAACAATTTTGTTATCAACATTATGGCACGCATTTCCTACACAAAGCAAATACGTTTAGAAATTTTGTAAATTATACGCAGTGGGAACATTGCCCCGCCCCTAGGATGGGCAGCTCTGCCACGTTAGTGGAAAAGTTCACTTATTTTTCTGATTTTAATGTGTCAAATCCGGCCTCCTTTTATTTTAAGGTTGCGCCTGAGTCTGCTTCTAAAGTTAGACTGACACACACCAAATTGTTGTATTCCAAGTCCTTTATAGACGAGTTGGCAATTGGCGGGTATGATCTGTGGAAAGCTACAGTCTAAATCGGTTTGGGGCTCCAAACGATGGCAAGTACAGGGAACAGAAGCATGGCAAGTACAGGGAACAGAAGCATTGCATCGTGCCTGTCTTATCCCGAATCACATGTTATTTTTAAATTCATCAATTTTTTCAGACAACCTGTTTTGGATTGGCTACGTCTAAAAAATGTAATTCTCCCTCCGTTCCGGGTCTAGGTGCTTATCCCAATTGGGGTAATCATACGGATCTATCCCTTGCTATGTTGCAGACACAGGTTTCCAACACGTCCTTCAATATTTCTGAATTGAATCCGGAAGGGTGGTTGGTGTGGCAAACGAGTTCGGACTCCTGTCAACATAGGTTTCTGGATTTAAGGCAGGGGTATACACAGGTTCGTGTGGACCCCCGTTTTGAATCTTCTCACACTGTAACTACCTACTCAGTAGGGAAGTTATGCCAGTCTTGGCTGCAACATTCCACTATAGCGTCTGTTAAACATTATTTAGCACGATTAAATGACAAAATAGATTTGAATGATTTTGTTAAGGGTCCTGCAGTTGGCAGGCCCAAACGATGGGTGTATGCTGTTTATAACGAAGTTTGGAAGTTGTCACAAATTGAGGCTGCATCCAGATTACGTGCTATTGATCAAGCCATTATGGAAAAAGTGTTGGCTGTAATAGATAATAGTATTAACACCCTTTCTTCTAGAATTTATACCTTGGATAATATTGTTTCATCTGTGGTAGACATTGTGCAGGATGATTTGTCTGTATTGTATCATGGTCAAAATCAGTTGCGTTCTATTATGCAGTTTGCATGGACGTTGCAAACTTTAAAGGCAGGGAAAGTCCCTTGGGATTACATGAATACTTCATCTTTGTTCCTCCCTTTTAATTTAACTGCGAAACAGCAGTTCATGTCCATGAAAGATGCTACATATTCATTGCTACACATTGATAAGTTAGAACCTTTACCTTTCTCTGTTGCTGAATTGAATTCTGCTGTGTGGCTTGTACATGGGTTGATCACGTTACCGTTTCCCCTGTTTAAGTTTAGTTCATGCATGAAACATTATGCTCTAGGCAGATACGAACAATTGGGAACTGCCTTCCTGCATGAAGTTTGGTCACTCCCTTTCACGTACAGATGTGTGAGGGACAGCAAGGAGGTTTACTTGAAAGGTGAAGAGTGCACTTCCACTCCGGATCATTCTGTTGTGTGTAGGCACATTCAATTGCATGGTGCATGTAATGTGCACGCCCCTAATTTAGCTTGCGTCCTGAAAGGGATTCCTGTGCCAGTTATTACTCCATCTTTTACGCTGCTTGCTAACTGTAGTTATTTGCTGTTAAATAATGAAGCTTGCTGTGGGATGTTAGTGGGAATTCCCTACATAGTGATTGTATCACAGAGAGTAGTTTGCTGTAATAACGTCTTGTTCCCACCCTGCATGGCCGGCTAGATGTATCCATCTGGCCTTCCATTCCAACCTTGAAAGCAGAGTTCAACAAGATGAGCAGAATAAGGGCTCTATTGTCTCAAAAAGAAGTCGCGTTGACTTCATCCCGAGAAACATTTGTCCTTCACGTAGCAAACACGCGCACTGAGGTGCAAGCGCTTTTGAATACAGATCTACCACTTCATTTTGGGACTCTGATTCAGACTATCTTTAATGCCTCGTCCACAAGTGGCATAGCTCATTTTTTTTAAAATTGTGGGCTCCGGCCTCGTGACCTCTTTTCAAACTATTTTTGGAGTGATCCCGACCTTTTTTCATTCTATTTTTTCCAGTGTCTTCGGAGGTCTCCCTTTACTTCTCGCCCTCATAGCTGGAATACTGTTGTTGATCTGCGCCCTGCGCTATGGATGCACGTCTTGCGTCACACGACAACATGTCCCGGCTGCTCCATCTTCGTAACCGGATGCTTGAATTCTATGGCACTTTACCGCTGGCAACTCTGAGCGTAGCCTATGGATTGTCCTTCCGGTTTGCCTACTTTACTTGTGTGCAGCCAGTCTTTCATTGCCTAGATTGTCCGTTCCAATGGGCTCTGGATTTGTGTCTGTCAAACTCGGTGTCTCCTGACCCGGATTATGATCGGCTAATGAGCCCCTTAGTGACTCATGAGTTGGACTGTTCTGGCGTCGGGATTATGGCCTGTGCAGCAGCGCATGGAGTTCTTGGGAATTGGGACATCGGAACGGCTGCGATTGACTTCTTAGCAAGAAGTTATCTTGAAGAACACGCCAGTTGTCCTCGTCTGGTGCTGGAAGCTCCGGTGGTTGAGGAGCATGTATGTTCCTTCCCCGTCCTGAACTGGATGGCGGATAATTTTGCGGAACGTTCCAATGATTTCCTCTTGGAAGCTGTTGCAACTTATTGTGCCTATACATTGATGGATTGACTTTTGTACTTTCATTTCGTCCTACGTCCTTCAATTATGTTTTTTTATCCTCTACATGGTTTTTTCCCCACCGTTTTAACTTTTTTTGTTGTTTTTTTTTCATCAAACTTTTTTCACTTCCCTTATTTGGACTTAAAGTTCATGCCCTTGGTTCCGTTCTATCAAACTTGAACTCTGCGTTCTTGCAAGTGCGCCCCTACTGGTTAGTGGTCCGATCAAGGGGGGGGTGTAGTGAAGATCGTTATCTACATATGTACAATGCTAAGTTAGCATAACCGCGTTAGATGTTAGAAAGCCAGCTTGCCGCTTTTGCTGCTTTTGCACACAACACTGTAGTCACATGTTATTAAATTGAGAAATGCTTACTGGACTTTGCTTCACATGAGAACTGTCTGTTGTTAACATCCCAAACAGTGAGCAGCGACCTTGGTCTGTACAAATTCATCAAATTCAGCCATACCACAGATTCACCTGGACCGACCACACAATTGTCTACGTCACCATCACGACGCCCAGCATACCATCACCAAGCGTCAGATCTCCCACCGCAGCTTAAGCAAGGGCACCAAAACTCAGTATCACAGGCTCTCACCACCTTCCAACCCGAAGCCTCAACAGACCTCCAACAGGCCCTCCAGAACTTCCTTGCTTGGCTCACCGACAGAACTGACACAGTCATCCCACTAAAACCTACAAAATCTAACAAAACCTCCAAACATGCCAGCTGGTACACCCCAGAACTCAGGACCACAAGGCACTACTGCCACCAACTGGAGAAACAATGGTGTGCCACCAAGATCCCCGCTGACAGAGCAGCTCACAAAATAACCCTCAGCAACTATCACCGGCACATCAAAGAAGCCAAGAAAACACCCATCACCACTCGCATCAACTTCGCAGCCAACAACACAAAAGAACTCTTCAAAATAGTCAAAGAATTCCCTAACCCAACATACTTTGAGAAAACCATCCACTCCTTCCAAGAACTCTGCGACACCAGCCAAACCATCCCCATCTGGTCACTGCCCTGACAAAGTCAACCATCATATCTTCCATCCACTCCGAGGCACCCACCGACCCCCTACCCTCACCACCTCTACATCCTCGCAATGAACCCAATCAGCTCTCAACTCACCAGCATCCTCAACACCTCCATCTCCACAGCAACCTTCCTGGACAGATGGAAACATGCAGATATCAGACCCCTCCTAAAGAAACCTCCGCCGACTCCAGCGATCTCAAAAATTACCGGACGATCTCCCTGCCCCCTTATCCACCTAAAGTACTTGAGAAAGGCATCAACCAGCAGCTCACAGATTCCATGGAACAAATCGCCTACTGGACAACTCTCAATCAGGGTTTCGTGCCAACCACAGCACTGAGACCACCACAGATGACATCAGAACACTTCTCGACTGTGGAGCAACTGTTGCCCCGATCCTCTTCGACATCTGCGCGGCATTTGACACAGTCTCCCACAACACCCTAATTAACAGACTCTACAACATAGGCATGCAGCAAGACGCCCTCAGGTAGATCGCCTCCTTCCTTACAGGATGCACACAGAGCATCCGACTGTCTCCCTTCACCTCCGCACCCAAAGACATCATATGCGGCTTTCCACAAGGATTATCCCTCAGACCCACCCTCTTCAACATCAACATGACCCCCTCGCAGACATTGCCCGATCACACGGACTCTACATAATCTCCTACGATGACAACACTCAACTGATCCTCTCGGTCACTGAGTACCCCTCCAGCGCCAAAATCAACTTCTGCAACGCCATGGCCACCGTAGCCAAATGGATGAGAGACAACTGCCTCCAACTCAACCCCGACAAAACCGACGTACTGATCTTCAGGAAGAACACCTCTGCATGGGACCACAGCTGGTGGCCTGCCGAACCTGGACCCATGCCGACCGACCATGCTTGCAACCTCAGCATCATCCTCGACAGCCAACTGACCATTAAACGACAAGTCAACGCAGTTGAATCTTGCTTTCAAACACCTAGCATGCTTCACGGAATCTTCAGATGGATCCCAACCAACACCAGAAAGTCTGTCAGTCAGGCTCCTGTCACCAGCCACCTCGACTACAGCAACGCCCTATACTCCGTTATTTCCACCCAACTGCTCAGAAGACTCCAGACCATACAGGATGATGCAGCCAGACTCATCTTGGACCTCTCCAAACAAACCAGCATTGCCCCCCACCTGAGAGACCTCCACTGGCTCTCCATCCAGAAGAGATGCCCGTTCAAGATCCTTATGCATGCCTACAAAGCTCTCCACGACTTAGGACCCGCCTACCTCAACCACTAACTGAACTTCACCAACCCGCTAGACACCTGCACTCCTCTTCACTTGCCCTAGCACTTCCCCCCCCCCCCCCCGACATCAATTGCAGCCGCAGCAGTGGCCATTCATTCCTTATCACTGCCAAGACCTGCAACGACCATCCCCTCCAGCTCAGTACAGCCCCCTCACTGGCCGACTTCAGAAAGAGACTCAAGACGTGGCTCTTCGACTGGGACACAGCACCCAGATACCCCAGGGATGACAGGGTTGCGCTTTACAAATGCTGTGTGATTGATTGATTTCTTGCCCCAAACAGTCCTTCCTTGGAGTTAGACAGAGCCTCATCCTCTGTAAGGAGGTCATCCAAGTCCCCCTGGTCTACGTAAAAAATATATTAATTTAGGGGCCCCTCATTCGGAAGTTCTTACTCTCTCATGTTAGTATCTTGTGTGCCATTATGTGCACCTGAGACAAACATGCCGCTTTGGACACCTTTCAAATTTGTGCTGCGTAGGACACCCAGTGCCTTCAAGGTGCCTAGACCTCCTGATGTCTTTGAGGTGCTTAGCCCTCCCGTGTATTTTGAGGTGCTTGGACCTCCTGTATTACTCAGAGAAGAAGCCTTTTCAACGTGCTTTATCTTCTTTACTCTCTTGCCCCCTTTCTCGCCGTAGTCAGAGTCTTCGCCTGAAGCGGAACCACGATCAACCTCCTCATCAGACGCCAGTGGTCTCTTGTTACTAATGACTTGACCTAAGATCTCGCGCACACACTAACGCATCTCTTGCTGTATGAGCCTTTTGATTAAGTTCTCATTTAATTTAGAATGCAGGACTTCAGGGCTAATAATCTCCTGAGCTGATATTTTTTTAACTATATAAATATATAAGGTAGGGAGGTACTTTTCCGAGCTTTAAAGCAATTAATATTAGTAAATATTAACCGAAGGAAGCTTTTCCAGATTAACCTTTTGGTTAACCTAGTTACTACAAGGATAAAGGAAAGGTTGCGCTCAATACCCGCAAGGGTCATGTTCGCACTATATAAAACCTTCAAAATAAATAAATAAAAGGGTTCTTATTCCCCTCCCCTTTTTTAACTACTGGAGGGACAGCAATGCCATTATTAAAAAGGATGAGGGGGGCCAAATCAAACCATAAAAATGAGGCACTAGAAATCTTTTGAGAGGCAATGAGAGATGTACCGGAGAGGCAGCTGATCCCGGAGACACTGCAACTGACTTTGTGACATCACAGTGTCTCTTGGCGATCAGCAGCATCCCACTTAGTAATAGGGCCGTAGCCCAATCTAAATTAGCGTCCCGATAAGCGCTGTGTCAGCAGAGCCATTGCCCAGCGCTTTCCTCGAATATTGTTTTACTATTCTCTCATGCTTGTGAGACGTGTCGGGTAAAATGTGCCTTCAATGATAAGGAGCAAATGGCAGTCGCTGGCTATCCATGCGTGGGCCGTTGCCGTGTAGAGGCGCTGCCCTCTCACCGAGGAAAGGCGATGCAGGACCCACAAAGCCTGCGGGCGATGGGGGTAGAGGCTTCAAGAGATGCCTCTGAAACCCAGAACAACGACCAGAGTCAGTCCCTATGACAGAGTTAGAGGTGTCGGGGGGAGCGCCTCTGAAAGACCTGAACAATGACCAGAGCCTGCCCCTGGTCCGGCCAACACCATCGGCAAGGCTAGACCCACGATAAGAGGGATGGGGCAAAACAGTGTTGGAGGCTAAATGGAAAATAGGAAAACACTCTTAAATGCCAAAGTTAGATTAGGATGAAACGGAAAAAAATATGCTAGGGGAAGTTTCCATAGATTGGAAACTACCCAAAATGTTAATAAAAAGCACTAAACGAAAATAGATAAAGACATAGAATGAAAGGCACTTATCTGCGTGGAGCTGCATTTAAAAGAGGCAGACTGTTACGCGCATGATTCTATAATATGCCTTGAAGATTCTGTTCTGGAATAGTCTCTGTATGATGTATGACTTTAAAGTGGCTGCGTGAAGTGGCATTATACGAATAATGCATAATGGTAGCCTCTGGTCTTGTAACGAAATTGCTAATTGAGCAAAGTATTGTTAAACTCAACAGCAAAGAACTCTGTGCTCAGAGTGAATTATGCCCAACCTGCATGGTGAAGTGGGTGGGAAGAGGAAGAAGGATGTGGCAATATGCCCAAAAAAGCTAGGAACCAGGTTCGAGTCTGCATCAAATCAACATCCTGTGATTCTGGACAAATCACTTAATCTCCCTTGTAATTAAAAAAAATGAATGTGAACTTGTGTAAAGTAACGGGTGCTCATTTAAGGTGCCTCAATACCTTCCGGTCGGGCCCAGTTTGCACCAGTTAAACGTAAAAAAAAAAGAAATTGTACTTCAATCACAGCAGACGGACACTAATTAAGGTAAAACAATATGTACTTGGTCAAAGCTCCACACAAAGATAAGGAAGTGACAGCATTGCACTTGCTGCCGAATTAGGCGGCAGCAAAGATGAGTGCTATTGATGCCAATGATTGGCAAGTAACGGGCAGGCTGAAAGCCCATTCATTGGGAGTTTTTTCCCCTAAATACAACAGATCGTCGCCATGGTGACACCGCATGTGCCCTGCCTTAGGCTCAACCTTAAAATGGAAGCATGAGAGAAAGAGAAAGAAATCACAGTAATGTGGATAGTAAAAAGGCACTTTTGGATAGTAAGCATAATCTCTTACATATATAGAAGTAAAGGACACACTAAATGAAGAGACAAGAAAAAAAAGGAAGTGAAATAGAGGGAGTCCCAGGTTTGAGTTTACGCGAGATTGATTATAACTTAAAGTAGCTGACCTTCCATGAAATGCTCACAAAGGTTAAGGAGTAAGATGTGCGTGATTCCAAATGTGGTCCCATTCACACATAGCAAAAGTTCTAGATGTTTCAGAATGGGCATGCATGTTAATCTGTGAGGAAACTGGGCCACATCTCCTTCATCTAATGAAAAGGGAAGAAAGGTTGGAAAAGGGTATGAGTACCCACAGGCTTCATATTGGAGACGTTTGCTCCCAGTAACGATGATGGATGGGTGACCAAAAAGAAGGGTTACAGGTTTGGTGCTATGAAAGCTATGACGGCCTTTCTTTTATACTACACAACTTAGCAGGTGATGGAGCAGGGGAAAATACATACATTTTTTGTACCCTTCGAAGTTAATGACCTCATAACCTAGAAAATACTAACTGTTTGAATGCATGAAATAATCAATAAATGCACCTTTAATTAGACACTACACGCGGGAAACTAACTGGCATTTGCAAAAATCTAATTTATTTACCAATGTGAAATTAAAATTAACATAAGTTTGTGATTTGTGTAGAAAACAGAAGTTAATTGCATGTATTTCGTTGTAGTAAACATATTGTGGCAACAAGAATGCAGATGGTAAGTAAAATGGCTTTAAATGTCGCTTATGCTAGGTAACACCTAACTTGGGTCATTAGAATGGTGGGAGATAAACAGAAAGGGCTTATTTTCTATGTCTAATTTCTGCTATGCTGTTTTGATATTAGTTCCGTTCGGGCCTGCTAGGCCTCGCTGAGAAATGGGCTGCCGCCGAGAGATGTGACGTTACACAAGAACAAAAATGGCCCACGTGCATGAGCAGTATGGAAGTTTCAGTCATGAGTGTGTGGCCTATGCCCGGAGTGAGAGATGTCAAGGCCGAGCTGACCTAGGACAAGAGCTGTGCCAACAATCCCTGTGTGAATGCATGGGAACGGATGAGAGACTCGAACTGCAGAAGATGATCCTATTCATCATTGATGAAAATTGTTGCAAATACTTTAACAAAGTTAAATATTGGGACTTGACAAGTCACAAGAGTGGTGCAAAAACGTATTATTTACAGAACCGGTTTAGGCAAGGAGGACAATGAGGTGACCATCACCACCCCTCCAATGGACCAATCAGGATGAACGCAGCCCCTAAAAAAGTTTCAATTTTGGGTATAGCAAGTTAGTGAAAGGGTATAAAAGTGGTGCTTATGATGATGTTGTGGCACCTTTTGCTTATTCTTCTATTCAACACGACACGCTGTCTGTTGAGACGATTTTTCTTCCTGATGCTGAAAAGACTTTGACAAATTTGAACTTTGATGGGGAAAAGTAACGGGACCATCGCGGGATTCTATCCTGGGAGAGAATATGTCCGAGGAGGTTAGAGGGACAGTCAGTCAGTTTGGGAACCTATCCTGTGATCTGCGGTTCATGTTCTGGTGAACCATTCTCGTCATCGCCCTAAGGCCAAGGGTAATGAGTATTTTCCGTTTCTATTTCAATTTTTACTTGAATGTTTATGAAATTAATGTCTATAATTTTGTCTAATAAAACTTTACTTATTCAATTTATTTATTGAATCTAGATACATTTCATGCTCACTCAAACTGAGTCTGTGGTTATTAGAATTAAAGTTATGACCCATAAAAGTTAAAGGTTTTAATTGTGATTGAGCTGGACTTAATCGCTATCAACTGATTCCTACTAGTTGGTCCATCGACCCAAAATAGCGGAGTATCTTGATGTTTAAAACCGAAAATTCTAGAGTCAAATGTATATAGTTATTATTTAGGGAAAAATAGTATCAAGGTTCCCTGTATGTCTTGCAGCTCGCCAGCTTATCACTGATCCAGAAAACTGAGTGAATGTGTGTTTTCGGTGTTATGGCCCCCGCCGATGAATAAGTGGTGTAAGGGTTTTCTGGGTTGGTTTCGTTTGTAAAGGTTTTCTTATAGCTGCGCTGCATCAGTTTTCTTGGTAGCAGAGTTATGGTTTCTATAGATCAGTTAAGGAGATTATTGATTATTGGTTGCTAATTTTATGTCTAACACTTCATGTTAAGTTTATGTTGCGTTGTATGTAGTCGGAATTTTGAAGCTTCCGGGAAGTAGGAAGTGGATTTGTGTGACAAGAGAAGTCACATGGAATTGTGCATTGTCTGATTTCAATTTGGTGATAACACAGGACTGTGTTATGTTAGGAAGATTCATTTGTGTGAGTTGTGTTGAGTGGAATAGCAACAGGTTTTCTTGTGAAACTCTGGCCTTAATTCTCAGGAGCAGTATAGTCTCCACATGTGTTTTATCCCCAGAGAAACGGGTGTACCTCTTGCTTGAGAGAAGGGTAAGGAAGAGGGAAGTGCTACACTTATCGAAAAAAACAGTATTCTTGAATGTTTGAATAAACCATCACTTTGGTTTAGCGAAACGGACAATGGTAATGTGTTTTATGTCGTAACTAACCAATTTTGTCAAATCAACGAGTTATAAAATTGTGCCGATAATTTTTGTAAAGGAGGGGGCAACAGAAGTAGGAGTAAAGCTGCCGTCAACAAAAACCATGCTGGGATTGGTCAGTTGCGGAAATACGAAGAGCTTTCTGATTGGTACGTTGGTGTGAGTTGCACTGAGATTGGTCAGTGTGAGAGTGACGTAAAGCTTTTTGATTGGTGCGTTAGTGTGGTTCGCGTTGGGATAGAACAGTATAGTTAAGCAGATTAGAGAAGAGCTGTGTGAATTCTTTTTTTTGGGCAAATAATTGTGAAATATGGCTTATTATGATGGACGAGAGATAGAGAAACCTTCATGGTTTACGAAATTCAAGAGCCTTTTTAAGAAAGACAAAACGATTGTAATAAGAGAGGGAGAAGTGCTTCCTCCACTGAGAACACCAGCATCTTACTTGATGACGAAATATGGTTATCATACTTGTATTTGGTTGAAAAATTGGTCAAAATATACTCAAAATTATGGAGTATTGGCATTTCCAGAAACTGGTTCGTTTAGCACAGCTATACTACGAAATTTAAGAAATAAAATGATGAAGCTTGAAGGAGATAGCGGGGAAGCTATGGAAGTGCAGACATGTCAATTATACGGCAAAGTATTGCAAGCTTCCTTGGAAGTCAGCGAATACGACGTGTCTCGTGAATGTATATATAATTGTGAACTGGATAAGACGCATATGATGTGACATACAGCCGATCTGTAAACAACATAAAACTTAATAAAATTTGTTTATAAAAAAAAAAAAATGATGAAGCTTGAACCGAGACCTTGACCGACACAGTTTGAAGCCTTAGGTGAATGGGAAGATGAGATGTATGAAAGAGAGGGACACAGAGGTACAAGGAATGATGGGTTTGTTCCTGGAAAAGTATGGGGTTGGAGTCATGAAGACAGGATGAGACGATGGAGGTACGTTAATATGACGGATGGTATGTTTCCTGCTAGAACAGTTGAAGAGGGAACAGGGAAAAAGTGAACAGAGAAAAAGAAGCATACAGTACCAGAAAGGTGTGGATATGGAGTCAGTGATACAGATGATGAGTTGCTGGAAGACATATTAAATAAAATACCCCCACCATATCAACAGGTTTCTGCGGTGGTGACACCAAATGCACCGCCAATGGAAACTGGGATGAACCAAAATCTAGAACGATTTTCTGAAGAAAATATTCCATTTAATAGACAGAAGGTACCACAGACTATATAACCTGATAATCCTAATGCATCTGAACTAGCAAGAACAACAAAATAATTGGCTGAAAAGATAAAGGAATTGACAAAGAATGTAGAAGCTGTAACTGTACCAGTAACCATAGGTCCAGTGATACCTGTATTTGAAAATCAGAAGATAGATGAACATTCCTTAACGAGTCCATTAAATTCTAGTATGCAAAAAGTACGAGAAAAGATTTATCCTGAAATTAGGGAAATGAAAGATTCAGTCAGATTAACTCCACCTATGGATTTGACAATAAATCAGAGTCCAATAAATAAAATTCAAATGGGAGCTGAGTCAGCAACTGAAACACCGGAGAAAAGTGTGAATAGAGTAGATTTGCATGCGACCCCTGTGGGTCCAACGGTGGAAGAATTAAATGAATGGGTCAAGAGTCTGCAGAAGAAAGATACAGAACCACAACCTTTGGCTGTAGTTAGATTAAAAATAGACATGGAAGAACTGATTCTAGGAACTATTGGTACAGATCGGTTAAAAACATATCAGGATGAAGAGTTGATGTTTATGTGTAAAAGTATTACTTGGAGAGCTAAGAATTTGCATGAAAAATTGGAAGAAACAGCAATTGGGTTGGGAGTTGATTTTGCAAAAGTTAGAGGATTACAGAAACCTTATAGACTAGATTTTAGTGAGAAAGATATAGAGAATTTGAACACTTCAGGACGGTTAACTCAGATAAAAGAACTAATTGTGTTACTGAGAAAATGGAGGGATGTAGCTAGATGGAGAAATGGATGGACAAAGAGAAAAGAAGATATGGCTGACAAAGCAACTTTAGCTTTCCCAGTAAAAGAAAAGGAACCAGTAGAATGTCCAATGAGAGAAATTCCAGGAGGAGGTTATGTACATGTCCCATGGTCCAGACAGGATATATTGTCATTTACAAATGTTTTTCCAAGATTGAGAGAAAAGCCTGTAGAATGGTATAGACACGTGTAAAGGTTTCAAAGGTATTGTGGGAAGATTTGGATGGATTGTTTGAGATTGTTGTACCTGCTGATTTATGGACAGAATGTAAAATCACTGTTGATTGGCCGAAGGAAGAATATCCTAGAGATGCCAAAACAGGAGCTCCAGGTCCAGAAGTAATGAGAAAATATGAGCAAGTAATCACCTTTCTGAAAAATAAGATTCCTCCGAGCGAAACAGATTGGGTGAAGATCGTTAGAACAACTCAGGAAGCAAATGAGTCTGTGCATGCTTATTATGAAAGGTTGCTTCTAGTTTTTAAACAGTACAGTGGATATGAGAGCTTAAGTGAAAAAGATATGAGTCACTTTGTATATCGATTTTTGTATGGTCTGAGACCCGAGATAAGTGAAATGACTAAGCAGCATATGTTGTGTTGGCAGTCTAGTACAGTGGATGAGGTTTTAAGGTATGCAAAATTTTATAGTGATGAAATTGAAGCTAGAAAACGTAAGCTCAAAGAAAAAGCAATGTGGGCACAGGTGAAGGTTGCAGAACAGCAAGAAGCTCAGATACTTAACCAGATTAATGATGCAGGGCAGACAAAAATGAAACCAAACATTGGTAAAGGAAAAGGTCAGGTGAATATACAAGAAACTAAAAAGAAATGGCCATATCATAATTGCGGACAGTTAGGGCATTGGAAAAATGAGTGTAAATCACCTCCAAAAGTTAATACCGAAAATAAATCATTAAATCCACAGGTGCAGAATGAGGTGGGTTATCAACAACTGCCACAGCAATAGATAGTTACTCAACAGAGTCAGGTGCCGCAGCCACCTCTCCCAAAGAGTGTAAATCTTCAAAGATACAGTGCAGAGACAGGATTCTACGGTGGAGAGCAGGTAATGAAATTGCTGCACGCAGTTGCTGTTTCACAGTATTGGCTACAACCATATGGAAATGAATCGGATGAAAGTTTATGACGGTGCCTAGGAGAGGAAGAAGAGTGCGTGCTTGGCGCAACTCTAGAGGTACTGTGTGCTGCTGGCACCTGCGGAGCCCTGCTTCCAGTCCCCAGCACTCAGTCCCAAACTCTTCCCAATACCACAAATAGGAGCGGAGGTATCCTGCGCCAGGCACTCAGTGCAAGACTTCACCACACGCCGAACTCCGGGATCACAGCAAAAGCCCCAGAAAAGCAGCTGTCTTCCTCGGCGCCTGCGTCTGCAAACTGCCCAAAAGTTGGCTTGAAAGGGAGCGATTCTGTGCTGAAAGCTCTGACTCCACCCAGGAAAGAGCTGAGAGCAGAGGCGGGCCGTACTGCTTGCAGGAGTGAGTCATACAGCTCGCCCCTCCCACGGAGGCCCGGCCTGATAGAGAGAAGTACACTCCACGAGTGTGTGAGGGGTCCCAACTCTCCCACGGAGGCCTGGCCCGACACTGCAGCTGTGAAGCGCACTCCACAAGTGTGTGAGGGGTCCCGACTCTCCCACAGAGGCCCAGCCTGATAGGGAGAAGCACACTCCACGAGTGTGTGAGGGATCCCAACCCTCCCACGGAGGCCTGGCCCGACACTGCAGCCGTGAAGCGCACTCCACAAGTGTGTGAGGGGTCCTGACCCTCCCACGGAGGCCCTGCCAGACACTGCAGCAGTGAAGCGCACTCCACGAGTGTATGAGGGGTCCCGACCCTCCCATGGAGGCCCTGCCCAACAATGCAGCAGTGAAGCGCACTCCACGAGTGTGTGAGGGGTCCCGACCCTCCCACGGAGGCCCGGCCTGATAGAGAGAATCACACTCCAGACTCCACGAGTGTGTGAGGGGTTCCGACCCTCCCGCAGAGGCCTGGCCTGATAGAGAGAAGCACACTCCAGACTCCACGAGTGTGTGATGGGTCCCGACCCTCCCACGGAGGCCTTGTAATGTAGTTCCTATTTCCATTTTAGGCTCTGCGCATTGGAATAATATACACTATAGTTCTGTGCATAGGACTGAGGTCAGTATGCTCCTATCGAGTATATTAAGAGCCTGACCCAAAGATGGTGGTGCATTGAGCACACATACTGACCTACCACCTCTCATAACAATTGCATGAGGAGCAGCTCCGAGAATATACAAACCCAAAGGAAGAAGTAGAGGACAAACGGAGAGAAGCTTCTAGAGGAGCAGCAAACAGCTGCTCTGTGTGATGAGCTGCAAAAAGTCTCCCCTGAGCAACAGGAATGGCCCCCTCCCACTCGCATTGAGAACAAGATTGTAATGGTGATATTCTGCATCGTGCATCCTATCATGGCTGTCCTTAGATATCCTCTGCACAGAGCCACCATTTTGTTGTTTCTTTTCCTCTCCCTCTGTCCGTTCGACCTCATCCTGCCAACCCTCAGACATTGCTCCTCGGCTGGACTGCCTTATCTTGTTCTCCCCCCCCAGGCCCCCGTCTCTCCTATCACCTATCACATCTCCCCCTCCCTCTCTCTACCCCCTTGGAAGTCTTGTTTTCTCCGTTCACTCCGTAGATACCGTCTCTCCTATCACCTTTCTTATCTCCCCCTCCCTCTCTCTACCCCCTTGGATGTCTTGTTTCTCCGTTCACTCTATAGATAAATATTATATAATAGTTTTTAGCCTAATCGTTGTGATAATGGAATGCTGAGTGAGTCTCTGCAGAGACACAACTCTAATCATCAATATATGTAGTAGTTCGTTGTACTTACTATCACTATTTTGCGATTTTGAGCTTACACGTTTGCATCTCTTCCCGGAGTGACTCCACAACTTATACATTTCCTTTTCTTCTATCTGTATCTCTTCCTTGTTGAACTCTACAACTCGCTGACTCCCGCCCTTTGTCTCCCGGTTCTCCCTGACCCTTGCCTTTCGAGGACCCTGTCTTTTTCTGTCTTAAGTTCCCCCTCTGTTGTCCTGCCAGTTCTGACCCTCCTCCTAACCCCCTGTCCCTTGTGCCCTTGACTAAGCACTCCTTTTCCCCTTGCTGGGTAAAGATTCAATATTCATACCCTGGAGTCTCAGTGACCCCTCTGAGAGAGTCCACAGCGCCAAGGGAGCCACTCACAGTTGAGGTAAGGTATGGCACCCCTTGCCAAAGCTCTCCCTCTCCCCTTGTTGGGGAAGGATCCAGTAGGTAGGCCTTGGAGTCTCAGAGACCCCTCTGAGAGAGTCAACTGCGTAAAGGTAGCCTCTCGCAACGGAGATGTCGGATTGATACCATTTCGCCTGGGATCACAGCTTACCGGACCTTGGATGCAGCTTTTACTCGTCTACCGGTTTGTGCCCCCTCCACCCTCCCCCTCCTCTGTCATGCTTTGTCTCTCATCCTCCCCTACCTCTTTCCCTCTTTCATTCTTTGTCCACTTCCCCTGCTCCTAGCCCCTCTCCCCTGAATCTCTCTCCTTGCCTGTTTTTTTCCTTACGTATATGTCTTTATTTTTTTCTCTGCATAACATGTATCTACGCCGCCTAGCCCCCTGTCCCTTGTGCCCTTTGTCTGAGCACTCCTCCCCTTGTTGGGAAAGGATCCAATAGTGATACTCTGGAGTCTCAGTTACTCCTCTGAGAGAGTCCACAGCGCCAAAGGAGCCACTCACAGTTGAGGTTATGGTATGGCCCCCTTGCCAAAGCACTCCCTCTCCCCTTGTTGGGGAAGGATCCAGTAGTTAGGCCATGGAGTCTCAGAGACCCCTCTGAGAGAGTCCACTGCGTCAAGGGAGCCTCATGCAACGGAGATGTGGGAATGATTCCACTTCCCCTGGGATCACAGCTTACCGGACTTTGGACGCAGCTTTTACTCGTCTACTGGTTTGTGCCCCCTCCGCCCTCTCCCTCCTCTTTCATACTCTGTTTCTCTCCCTCCCCCACCTCTTTCCTTCCTTCATTCTTTGTCTACTTCCCTTGCTCCTACCCCCTCTCCCCAGAATCTCACCCCATGCCTGCTCTTTCCCTTACGTATATGTCCTTATTGTTTTTCTCAACCTAACATGTAACTATGTAACTATGCTCTGAAACTGTTATCTTGTAATGATGTAACCTGCAACTATGGTCTGATACTCATGTAAAGCGCTCTGATACCTTCGGGTCTAGTCAGCGCTATATAAAACCTTTCAAATAAATAAATAAATAAAGGTCCGTTCGTGGATGGAAAGGTGAATGGTGTAAATGTTACTTTCCTTGTGGACACTGGCGCTAAACGTTCTACTGTAAGATCAGTTGAAATTCCAAACCTTCCTCTCTCAGGTGAATTCATCCAAGTCGTAGGTGACTCCAACAGACAAATGAAAGCCCCTCTTACTAAATCAGTAGAGGTGGAAATTGGTCCCTTTAAAGACATGCACTGTTTTGTAGTGAGCGATTGCAGTCCTGTAAATTTACTTGGACGCAATATCCTTTGTAAAATGAACTGCACCATCTATTGTACCCCAGATGGCATTGCATTCCAGACACCAGATGATGATGTTCTGTATAAAGTGACTATGACAACACTTGAACCAGAAAATTGTGATACATTTCCTGTGTTTGATGCAGAGAAAATCCCTACTGAATTGAAAGGAACAGTGAAGACTGATGTATGGGATTTTACGGGTGAAGATATAGGTCTAATGAAAGGAGTTGACCCTGTAAAAAGTACTGTAAAAGAAGAAGCAATTTACCCGAATACTCCACAGTACAAATTAACACCAGAAATTGTTGAGGGAATAACACCAGTGATTGATAAAATGATTGAACAAAAGATTCTGAGAGAAATAATGAGTAGTCCATGTAATTCACCTATAATGGGATTGAAAATGCCTACTGGAACCTATAGGATAGTGCAAGACCTTAAAAAGGTGAACAAAATCGTTGTTCTCTGTTGTCCAATTGTACCAAACCCTGCTGTAATACTGTATCAAATTCCATATGATGCAGAATGGTACACAGTTATTGATTTGTGCCATGCATTCTTTTCAATTCCATTACACCCTGATAGCCAGCCATTATTTGCCTTCCGGTTTGCCGAGCGTATTTTGGCATGGTGCCGAATTCCACAAGGGTATACTGAAAGTCCTTCCATTTTTAATCAGATTCTGAAGAAATCTCTAGAAGGTTTGAAAATGCCATAGAAATCTGTTATGGTCCTGTATATTGATGACCTTTTGGTGGCATCAAGGACCAAAGAGGTATGTATTACTGATACCATTGCATTGCTGAATCATTTGGCAGAAGGAGGACATAAGGTGTCTCCATCCAAACTGCAGTTCTGTCAACAAGAAGTACAATATTTGGGTCATAAGAAAGAATCAGGATTATCAAAGGAATGAGAGCCCCAATGACACAGAGAGAGGTGTTTCTTGGAATGGTTGGTTACTGCCAACAGTGGATAAATGTAAACCTGGGCGTAGTTCGCGTAGTAGCGCTACGTGTAGCTACGCAAAGTGCACTTCGCACTACGCAAGCTACGTGTAGCTACGCGAACTGCGTAGTGCACTGTGCAAAATGCTGTTCGCACTGATTGCACAGTGCCGGATGCTTGTCCTCACTGCAATCATTGCAAACGGCATCTTGCACAGTGCAAACGGTCGTTTTCTGCCGCTCGAGTAGATTTGTACTCGAACAGCAGCTTTCTCAACGTGGACTGGTAGTTTCTCATTGCGAGCGGTCGCGAGCATACGCAACCACTCGCAATTAGAAACCTGACCTTCCTGCGTTGAGAATCTCGCCGGGAGGTTTATTTTCCACGCTCGCGATCTGCAACTTGATGTTGCTGATCGCGAACGAGGAAAAAGTCTCGCCGGAATGTTATTTTGCTCGCTCGCGGTCGCCAACTTGACGTTGAGGGCCGCGAGCAAGCAAAAAATGCCCGCTACACTACGCATTTTTGCACTGTGCTACTTGCAATTCGCGTAACGCGTAGTTGTGCAAACTATGCGAGCGTAGTCCTACGCCCAGGGTTAGATAAATGGATTTTCATTGATTGCCAAGCCTTTACAGCGATTAACAAAAAGTGATGTAAAAGATCCAATTGTGTTGAATGAGCAAGAGATGGAAGGTTTTGAGCAACTGAGAAATAGGTTGTGTGAAGCCCCAGCGTTGGGAATGCCTGATTATGAGAAAGAATTTGAGTTGTACTGTAGTGAAAGAGATGGATGTGCACTTTCGGTACTAGTACAAAGGCATGGAAGAATGAGACGGCCCATAGCATACTTTTCAGCTGTTTTGGACCCAGTAGCAAAAGCATTGCCTGGATGTCTAAAAGCAGTAGCAGCCACTTGTGTGAGTTTGGAACAGAGTGAAGGCATTGTGATGGGATACCCGTTAAAGGTATATGTCCCACATTCAGTAGAAATCCTTTTGACCAGGACAAAGACCCAATTCATGACACATAGTCGATTAACCAGATATGAGAATGTGATTTTGGGTGCAGACAATGTAACGATTGTGAGATGCATAAGTTTGAATCCTTCCACTTTATTACCTGATGCAGTAAATGCAGAGGTGAAAGATGACGTTGATCAGAATTGCCTGGATGTACTTGAATTCTTTACAAAGCCCCGCCCTGACATCAAAGATGAACCTCTAGAAGAATCAGATTATGTGATGTTTGTGGATGGATCATGCTTGAGAACGAAAGAAGGAATTTTGAGTGCTGCGTATGCTGTATGATCGGTGGCAGACATCATGGAAGCATCTTGTTTGAGAGGAATACGCTCAGCCCAAGTTGCTGAGCTGATTGCTCTGATTCAAGCTTGTAAACTGGGAAGAAATTTCCGAATCACTGTGATCACGGATAGCCAGTATGGCTTCGGAGTGGTGCATGATTTTGGACAGATCTGGTCCCAGAGGGGATTCATGACTTCTTCAGGATCTCCAATTAGGAATGGTGAGTTTGTGAAAATGTTGCTTGAGGCGATACAGCTGCCTAAACAGATTGCAGTCGTGAAGTGTGCTGCACACAAAAATGGTGATGACTACATTACAGAAGGCAATAGGTTCGCTGATGAAATAGCTCAATAATGTGTTAGACATATAACCTCAATGAATCGGAGGAGGGAAAAAGAATATGTTTCATGTCCTTTGATGTTTACTAACACAGTTGAAACGTGGGAAGAAGTGAGACAATTGCAGGAAGAAGCAGGTGATGAGGAAAAAGAGATGGATAAAGGCAGGGTGTAGACAAAGAGAAGAAGATGGAGTTTGGGTATACAGGGATGAAAGACCAGTTATGCCTGATAGCATGATCTCTAACATGGCACGGATGTACCCATGGACAGGCAAACATGGGTAGAGATGCAATGATCAGACTCTTCAAACAGACTTGGTACAACGCAAAATTTAGGGTTATAGCTGAAAGCCTTTGTCAAAGATGTCTTATATGTCAACAGTTGAATCCAGGAAGGAAAACAGTAGTGAGTTTAGGAACCATAGGACGAGAAGCAGACCATTTACCAGAATGTAACTAGATTTCATTGAAATGCCCCAGAGTAACAGACTGAGGTATGATTTCGTGGTTGTCTGTTTGTTTTCTCGTTGGGTGGTATCATATCCGACAAGAAGGAATGATGGAGTTACTGTAGCTAAACTCCTGCTGAGAGAATTCATTCCTAGGTATGGTTTTCCAGTCACAATAGAAACAGATAGAGGAAGTAATTTCCAAAATGAAGTCATCCAGCTGATATGTGAAGCATTAGACATGCAACAGAAGCTGCATTGTGCCTACAGACCAAAGGCTTCTGGGGTGGTTGAGCAAGTAAATGGCACAATGAAGAATAGGCTAGGAAAGATGTGTCCAGCCACAGGACTCAAATGGCCAGATGCCCTACCTCTTGTGCTCATAAGCATGAGGAGCGTACCAGACAGAAAAAACGGTTTGAGTCCGCATGAAATAATAATGGGACGAGTAATGAGACAAGCATTCGTACCTGTCAACAAACTGATGATCTTATTCTGGACTGTTGCAAAGGATTGGCTGATGTGGTGCATTCTGTGTTTCATCAGGTTGGACTGGATGCGATCACTCTTGAAAGAAACCCAGCTCATGATCTGAGTCCGGGAGACTGGGTCCGCATAAAAGTCCACCGAAGAAATTGCCTGGTTTCTCACTGGGACAGACCACGACAAGTGATCCTAGTGACTAACAAAGCAGTAAAGTGTGCAGGTGTGAAAAATTGGATTCATGCCAGTCATACGATCAAAGTCCCAGATCCTGGAAATCGACCTGTGAGTCGACATCTGGAAATATCAGACACCAGTTCGGCATCTGAGATAGAAACTGAAACAGTCAGAGTTCCAGATCCTGAAGATCAGCCTGTAAGTCGACATCTGGAAATATCGGAAACCAGTTCGACATCTGAAGCAGAACAATCTGAATTTGGTGAAAAACAAATTGAGGACATTGAAAAGCAACCAGAGGACTTTGAAACATAGATAATTGATATTGAAACAGGAGAGACAGAAATAATTCACAGTGATGTTGAACAACCAAGTACAAGTGTTGAGGAAATTCCTTCGCAAGTAATTGGAACAAGAGAAGAGAATCTAAAATCAGACGAAGAATCAGAAATCATAAAGTTCAAAGTTAAAGAAAGTGAAGTGAGATCTGAAACAGAATCGGAAGAAAGTGAAGAAGAATTAAGACAAACGAGAGGACCAAGAAAGAGGGCTTGGAAAGTGGAACGAGAAGAAACAGAGACTGGATAAAAAAGGCCACAAAAAGGAGATAATTGGCCCAACAAATGTAAAAGACTGAATTATAAAATAATAAATTTGAACAAAGATAAGGAAGAACAAGTGAATGAAATAACAAATCAAAGAAATCAAAGAAATTTGAATAAAGGACAATTGCAAAGACCGAAAAGAGTAAAAAGACCTAATTTGAAATACAAATCACCTGAATGGCCTGACATCGAAGAGGTGGATAGCAGTCAAGAGAACTCAAACGAAAATTGTAAACAGGAGGGTGAAAGTGAAATGTGCCCATCCTGAAGAGACTGGAACAGAATAAAAACAAACTGGTGAACTTAAAGAAAATTTGAAGGACCAAACAGTGCGCCAAGGGCAGTTGGTTCAAAGGCCATATATTTCTGAGTGTGGCGAGATACATTTTTCTGTACATATCTTAGATTATAGCTGTTGGAAACCGGGCAACCGGGTTAGCAGTCACCAGGTTCCCAGCACAGTGGTAGCTTGGCTCGAGCGGTTGGGTATCAGGCACCGTGTTAAGCGTACGTCACACCCTCACAATAACCATGCGTTCATCCGTTCCAAAAACGACACTACACCGTAAAAATTATGGAAGACAAGATGAAAATATATATGTCTTTATCTTATTTTCTCTTAGTTGCAGGTTTCATAACATAAATATAATACAATAGGATTTTCCTTTAACAGAGCAGGTCAAATAAACAATGCTACTTTGGGATCTCAATAAATAGGTTCAGGTCCTCATTAAGCAAAGAATAAATAGATGTGCAATAAATACAGACGGCAAATAAATACAGTCAGACAATAAATACAGTGCAAGAATAAATTAGTGGAAGACAATAAATAAAGCACCCTAAATAAATAAGGAAAAGCAATCAATGACAGTTACAGATCAGATCCCTTTCTTGAGGTAACTTGGTCTTACTTTGCCCATACACAGCTTGTGGTCATTTGGGTGGCATGGGGGTGTCCCACCTAGATTGGTCAAGGCTGGGGTCTAAGCTGAGGCAGAACAAGGGTAACCTAAAGATCTGGCCCTCTAAACTACACAGCCCCTCACAGATGTCACTGCACCAGTCTTAGTTCACCCCTGGCACTCCCTGGCTGGTTCTAACACCCCTCTAGCCCCTAGAATGGTCTTTTAGGGCTCCACGGGGCCTCAGACGCCCCCTCTACCACTTACTGCCCTTTTCACGATGATCGGCTCCGCTCGGCACCGTGTCGACGCCGTGAGGCGGCTCCGGATCGATGTCGCTGGGCGGCCTCGACTCGATGTCGCTGGACGGTTTCGACTCGATGTCGCTGGACGGTCTCGACTCGATGTCGCTGGGCGGTCTCGACTCGATGTCGCCTTCCGGCGTCGCAGGGACACAGTCTCCCCGCTTCCGGGTGTCTCCGGAGTGCGATCTCCACTCCCGACCTCCGGCGCGCTTCACCTCAGTTTCCGGCGACTCCGGTGGGCGGACTTCACTCCCCCGTCGACGCCTCACCTCGACCTCGGGTGAATCTCCACTCGACCTCCGGCGCCTCTCCACGACCTCCGTCGGCGCCCTCACCTCGACCTCGGGTGAATCTCCACTCGACCTCCGGCGCCTCTCCACGACCTCCGTCGGCGCCCTCACCTCGACCTCGGGTGA
Source organism: Triturus cristatus (assembly GCF_964204655.1). NCBI lineage: Eukaryota > Metazoa > Chordata > Amphibia > Caudata > Salamandridae > Triturus > Triturus cristatus. Next base: position 430,551,806 of record NC_140582.1, on the reverse strand, counting down.
ATCTCCACTCGACCTCCGGCGCCTCTCCACGACCTCCGTCGGCGCCCTCACCTCGACCTCTGGCGGCTCCGGGTACGACGTCTGCTTTCTGTCAGCGCCGCTTCTCTACCTCAGGCCCCAGGTCTCCAGGCTTCTCGACGTCGGGACTCCAGGAGGACACCACTGAACAGGTCAGGAACTTGCTGTTCTTCCTCTTTAAGGCCTGTTTCAAATGTTCAGTTCCTAAAGATGGTTCTTCTGGTCTTGGTCCCACACAGGGCTTTAGGCTGGGCTTGGTCAGTAGGGACTAGCATCAAGGGTGGGTTTCTGGACCCCACTCCAAGCACTGGTTTCCACCCCTGCTGCCTTACTCCGACCTCCTTCTATATCTGTCCTCTCTCCTCTCCAGTCAGATGCCAACTGCCACCCTGAGATGGCCTCCCAACATTCTAAACTGCCTCCCACTGTCACAGGGTTCTAGAATGTTACAGAAGGTTCTAGAAACCTCCAGTGGGTTCTGGTGATGTCACAGGTGACAATGGATGGCCACAATTTTGTGGCTCAGGCCCTCAGACAGAAGTTCCAGGGGTAGGGAAAATGGCTCCCTGACCCTGCATCAACACTAAAAAGTCTGGTGGTTCCCAAAAAGGAAAAATTATAACAGGGTTTGAGGCAAAAGTGGGACAAAATAAATAATGATGAGGAGGGACCACCCAAAGGGCTGACAGGTCTAACACGCGTCCCCCCCAGCTGAAAGTGGGGAGAGCTACCCAACCCCTTGGGAGTTCTCATCACTAAGGAGGAAATACCTTGAGAGACCGTCTGCATTGGCGTGGTCCACTCCAGGCCGATGTTCCACCTGAAAGTCCATTCCCTGTAGGGAGATAGACCACCTTAGCAACTTGGGATTCTCCCCCTTCATCTGCATCAGCCACCGAAGGGGTCTGTGGTCGGTCTGAACTAAGAAGTGCGAGCCAAACAGGTATGGCCGCAACTTCTTCAGAGCCCATACCACTGCAAAGGCATCACGCTCTATTGCACTCCACTTCTGTTTCCTGGGAAGTAGTCTCCGGGATAGGAAGACCACGGGTTGATCCAGACCCTCTTCATTGAGTTGCGATAACACTGCCCCAATGCCATGTTCCGATGCATCCGTCTGGACAATGAACTCCTTGGAAAAGTCTGGGGCCCTTAAGACCGGGGCCTCGCACATGGCTTGCTTCAGTTTCACAAAGGCCTGCTGACAAGCCTCCGTCCAGACTACCCGTCGAGGTTGCTTCTTGGACGTAAGCTCCGTGAGGGGGGCCACAATGGTACCATACCCCTTCACGAAGCGGCGGTAATATCCGGTGAGGCCCAGAAAAGCTCGGACCTCGGTCTGAGTCGGGGGGTTCCCAGGCCATGATGGCCTCGATTTTCGCCTGGAGGGGTTGCACCGCTCCCCTACCCACCAAGTGTCCAAGGTACACTACCGACCCCTGCCCGATCTGGCATTTACTGGCCTTGATCGTTAACCCAGCTTGCTTCAGGGCCTGGAGAACAGTTTGCAGGTGACGCAAGTGATCCTCCCAGCTGTTACTGAAGACGGCAATGTCGTCCAGATAAGCAGCAGAGAAACTCTCCATTCCAGTGAGGATCTGGTTCACCAGACGCTGAAACGTGGCAGGTGCGTTCTTGAGCCCAAAGGGCATCACGCAGAACTGGTAGTGGCCCTTGGGCGTGGAAAAGGCTGACCTTTCCTTAGCTCCATCAGTCAGAGAGATCTGCCAGTACCCGGAAGTAAGGTCAAAGGTACTCAGATATTGGGCAGCTCCCAGCCGGTCAATCAGTTCATCCGCCCTTGGAATCGGATGAGCATCAGTCTTGGTTACTGAGGTCAGTCCCCAGTAGTCCACACAGAACCTCAGTTCCGGTTGGGCACCCGGTGGTACAGCTTTTGGTACTAATACCACCGGACTAGACCAGGGGCTGCTGGAAGGTTCACTCACTCCTAGCTCCAGCATCTTAGTGACTTCACTGTGAATGCTGGCCTTCACCTTGTCTGTCATCCGGTAGATCTTTGACTTCACAGGTGGGCTGTCTCCTGTGTCCACGTCATGGACGCACAGGTGCGTCCTACCCGGAACAAGGGAGAACAACGAAGAGTACTGCCCCAGGACCTGGCGGCAGTCCTCCTGCTGTTCAGGAGTTAGGGACGGGGAGAGAATCACTCCCTCCACCAACCCATCCTTCTCTTTAGACGCAAATAAGTCGGGGAGAGGCTCGCTTTCCACGTCCTCTGCTCCGTCAGTCACCATCAGTAAGATGACTTCGGGCCTCTCATGGTGGGGTTTGAGACGGTTGGCATGCAGCACCCGTAGGGGCTGGCGAGGGGTCTTCAGATCCACCAAGTAGGTAGCCTTACCCTTCTTCTCCAACACCTCAAATGGGCCTGACCAGCGATCCTGGAGGGCGCTAAGCTCTCCTTGTTCGATCACCCACACCTTCTGGCCAGGCTCCAATTCCACCGGGTGAGCATTGTGGTCATACCACGCCTTCATTACTGCTTGGCTGGCTTCCAAGTTGTCAGAAGCTTGCTTCCACAACTTAGCCATTTGGCTCCGGAAGGCCAGCATGTAGCTCACCACATCCTGGGGAAGCTTTCTGGGAGTTCTTTCCCATCCGTCTCTCACCAGGCTGAGAGGTCCACGCACAGGGTGCCCATACAAAAGTTCGAAGGGGCTGAAGCCCACTCCCTTCTGTGGCACTTCCCTGTAAGAAAACAATAGACAGGGTAGGAGGACGTCCCATTTCCTCCGCAGGCTTTCAGGCAGACTTCTGATCATGCCTTTCAAGGTTTTATTGAACCTCTCCACCAGACCATTGGTCTGGGGGTGGTAAGGAGTGGTGAACCGGTAGGTCACTCCACACTCCTTCCACATCGCCCGCATATATGCTGACAAGAAGTTGGTCCCCCTGTCGGACACAACTTCCTTGGGAAAACCCACTCGGGTAAAGATTCCCATCAGGGCCCTAGCCACAACAGGTGCAGTAATGGTCCTCAGAGGTATAGCCTCTGGGTACCGTGTGGCATGATCCACCAGAACCAGGATAAACCTGTGACCAGCTGTAGTAGGCGGATCTAACGGACCCACAATGTCGATGCCCACCCTTTCAAAGGGGGTGCTAACGACAGGAAGTGGTTCCAGGGGAGCTTTCAGCTTCACCCCTGTTTTCCCACTGGCTTGACAAGACACACACGTCCGGCAATAGGTGTCGGACGACACTTTCATTTGAGGCCAATAAAAGTGTGGGACAAGCCGGGCAAAGGTCTTGTCTTGCCCCAGGTGTCCTGCCAAGGGGATCTCATGAGCCAATTCCAGGAGAAAGGCTCGGTAACGTTGAGGGACAACCAAGGCTCGTGACGATCCGTGCATGGGTGCCTTGGGTTCACTGTAGAGGAGGCCATCCTCCCAGTAAATGTGGTAGTTCCCCTCAACGTTCCCTGCTGCCTGGGCTTCGGCCTGTCGCCTCAGTCCCTCAAGGGTAGGACACTCCTTCTGGCCCTTGCAGAATTCCTCCCTGGTCGGCCCTCCCTCCACGTGCCACTCGGCCGGGATGGGTAGGTTCTCCAGTTCGGTAACATCCCCCTCCGCGGACTCCTGGTCCACCACCTCCGGTGGCCTATCTGTCACACGGGGCGCAGATGCCGAGGCAGGCTCCTCCTGTCCTCGGTTCTTCCCTTGGTCGGCAGCCGGCTGTGCCTTTGTTCCAGGCTCCAGCCTAAACGAACTCCTCTCCGGGTGGTCGCAGACCCTGTGCTGACACAGGCCCAGTCAGGTGTACCCAGCATCTCAGCATGAGTCCGGTATTCCACCTCCTTCCAAGCATTATGCTCCATGTCATTCCCCAGCAGACAATCGACTGGCACGGCAGGGCTTACGGCAACTCGAAGCAAACCTGCAACCCCTTCCCATTCAAATGGAACCTCGGCCACCGGATAGTGGCCCATTCTGCCGTCAGCCATCGCGGCAGGGTGGAGCACATCGGGAATCATCTGCTCTGGAGACACCAGTTGGCTACGTACCATAGTCATACTGGCTCCTGTGTCTCTCAGAGCCTCCCCTCTTTGGCCGTTGATGGTGACCCACTGCCCATACTTTGTGGTATTTGCGGGCACCTGGATCTTAGGAACCATCTCACGTTCTCCCAGGGACACTAAAGTGACACCCGCCCACTCCCTTCCCTTATCTAAAGGCATCTCCTCCCCGAGCACTACACTAGCTACTCCGGGGGCCTTTCCTCTGATGGGAGGGGGTGGTCTTTTCGGGCACTTCACATCTCCCTTATAGTGTCCGACACCACCGCACTCGAAGCAATGGACAACCCTTGGCTGCTGACTCTGGCCAGGATTAGGGTTTCTGGGTGGGTTAGCCCTAGGGGTGAATCCCGTTCCCTTCCCTTGGAAACTATTTTGGGGGCCTTTAGAGAACTCAGTTTTCTTTTCCCCTCCCTCTTTCTTCTGGGGGGCGCCCTGTCCGGTCTTTTGAGAGTCCCCTCCAGTCCCCCTTGTGGACACCCGGGTACTAGCCCAAATGTCCGCCTCCTCAGCAAGCTTCCGGGGTTTGGTCAGCTTGCTATCCACCAGGTGTTGACGCAGTTTGGGGAAACATTTTTCGAGCAGGTGTTCCCTCAACATCAAATCAAACAACCCCTCGTAGTCCCTCACCTCGCTGCCAGGTATCCAACCCTCTAATGCCTTCTTTGCATAGTCCAGGAAATCCACCCAATCCTGTGTGCCCAGTTTGTGGCTACCCCAGAACTTCTGTCTGTACTTCTCGGGTGTTAGTCCAAACTTCCTCACGAGCGCCACTTTCATGGTGGGGTAGTGGGTCTGCTCATCCTGCTCTAGGGCCAATAATGTATCCCTGCCAGCTGGAGGCATGCATTTGTACAATCCCCCTCCCCAATATTTCTCTGGAACCCCATGGACTCTTAAAGAGACCTCATAGGCCGCTAGCCACTTGGCGATGTCATCTCCCGCACTATAGCTTGCTACTATGTCTTTTGGCAAATAAGGTTTGGGTTCCCTGGTGATTTCTCTTTCTTCGCTGCCACCATTAGGAACAGTGTGTGCCCCGACCCGTAGGATCTGGAGATGTATCTCCCTGAGCCTCAACTCGTGAGCCATCCTCCGTTCCTCCTTTTCTTTCTCCAGCTTCGCCAACTCCCATGTGAGCTGTCTTTTCTCCCTCCGGTCAGTTAACTCTGCTTCTAATAAGCCGTTGCTAGAGACACTGCTGCCCTTCCTTGAAAGTGTTCTGGGCCCCGCTAATAGGTTCCCCACCTCAGTTTGGTACAAACCAGCCCCCTCGCTGTCAGGCTCTCCATCCCTGTCCTCCTTCTCAACCTTACTTTCTCGTCGTGCCTCCCACCAAGCCCTCAAGCTGGTCTGGAGCTCACCCTTCTTTGCACCTTGGGGACAAAACACCCCCTCTCGCTGACAAAACTCTCTGAGTTGGGCCACAGTGTAAGTTTCCACATCCTCCAATACAAACTCCATTTTGCCCACTCAGGATAGAAGACAGTTGCTTACAGAAGCTATGCAGGGGGGTACCTTTTGTAATACCTCCTCCCACCACCAGAAGTAAATTTGAAAAAAACAAAACTCAAAATCAGGAAGTCCGCTTGGAGAAAACTCCCGGTGTAGGCCTATGGACTACCCAAAGTTATTGTCGAGTAGACGCAAGCACAGCTCTATCCCACCGCTGAACACCAATTTTATGTTGGAAACCGGGCAACCGGGTTAGCAGTCACCAGGTTCCCAGCACAGTGGTAGCTTGGCTCGAGCGGTTGGGGATCAGGCACCGTGTTAAGCGTACGTCACACCCTCACAATAACCATGCGTTCATCCGTTCCAAAAACGACACTACACCGTAAAAATTATGGAAGACAAGATGAAAATATATATGTCTTTATCTTATTTTCTCTTAGTTGCAGGTTTCATAACATAAATACAATACAATAGGATTTTCCTTTAACAGAGCAGGTCAAATAAACAATGCTACTTTGGGATCTCAATAAATAGGTTCAGGTCCTCATTAAGCAAAGAATAAATAGATGTGCAATAAATACAGACGGCAAATAAATACAGTCAGACAATAAATACAGTGCAAGAATAAATTAGTGGAAGACAATAAATAAAGCACCCTCAATAAATAAGGAAAAGCAATCAATGACAGTTACAGATCAGATCACTTTCATGAGGTAACTTGGTCTTACTTTGCCCATACACAGCTTGTGGTCATTTGGGTGGCATGGGGGTGTCCCACCTAGATTGGTCAAGGCTGGGGCCTAAGCTGAGGCAGAACAAGGGTAACCTAAAGATCTGGCCCTCCAAACTACACAGCCCCTCACAGATGTCACTGCACCAGTCTTAGTTCACCCCTGGCACTCCCAGGCTGGTTCTAACACCCCTCTAGCCCCTAGAATGGTCTTTTAGGGCTCCACGGGGCCTCAGACGCCCCCTCTACCACTTACTGCCCTTTTCACGATGATCGGCTCCGCTCGGCACCGTGTCGACGCCGTGAGGCGGCTCCGGATCGATGTGGCTGGGCGGCCTCGACTCGATGTTGCTGGACGGTCTCGACTCGATGTCGCTGGACGGTCTCGACTCGATGTCGCTGGGCGGTCTCGACTTGATGTCGCCTTCCGGCGTCGCAGGGACACAGTCTCCCCGCTTCCGGGTGTCTCCGGAGTGCGATCTCCACTCCCGACCTCCGGCGCGCTTCACCTCAGTCTCCAGCGACTCCGGTGGGCGGACTTCACTCCCCCGTCGACGCCTCACCTCGACCTCGGGTGAATCTCCACTCGACCTCCGGCGCCTCTCCACGATCTCCGTCGGCGCCCTCACCCCGACCTCGGGTGAATCTCCACTCGACCTCCGGCGCCTCTCCACGACCTCCGTCGGCGCCCTCACCTCGACCTCTGGCGGCTCCGGGTACGACGTCTGCTTTCTGTCAGCGCCGCTTCTCTACCTCAGGCCCCAGGTCTCCAGGCTTCTCGACGTCAGGACCCCAGGAGGACACCACTGAACAGGTCAGGAACTTGCTGTTCTTCCTCTTTAAGGCCTGTTTCAAATGTTCAGTTCCTAAAGATGGTTCTTCTGGTCTTGGTCCCACACAGGGCTTTAGGCTGGGCTTGGTCAGTAGGGACTAGCATCAAGGGTGGGTTTCTGGACCCCACTCCAAGCACTGGTTTCCACCCCTGCTGCCTTACTCCGACCTCCTTCTATATCTGTCCTCTCTCCTCTCCAGTCAGATGCCAACTGCCACCCTGAGATGGCCTCCCAACATTCTAAACTGCCTCCCACTGTCACAGGGTTCTAGAATGTTACAGAAGGTTCTAGAAACCTCCAGTGGGTTCTGGTGATGTCACAGGTGACAATGGATGGCCACCATTTTGTGGCTCAGGCCCTCAGACAGAAGTTCCAGGGGTAGGGAAAATGGCTCCCTGACCCTGCATCAACACTAAAAAGTCTGGTGGTTCCCAAAAAGGAAAAATTATAACAGGGTTTGAGGCAAAAGTGGGACAAAATAAATAATGATGAGGAGGGACCACCCAAAGGGCTGACAGGTCTAACAATAGCTCATCATGGCAGAGAATGAAAATAGAAGATCTAGGTGTAGTTTTCTACGCAGATGGTGTAGAATGTGTTTTTATTGTACAGGTTTACTGATGCTTATTTGGTTCATTTTAGCAATAATCATTCCACTTAGATTAACTGCAGAGAATATGTCTGGGATGAACAATAAAACAAATAGTGATAAGGCACATAACACAAAGGATACTGCAACACTAATAGATAATACTGAGTTTCATAGAGACAGGTCAATAAATGATTTTATTAAGAATGTTTTTACAAAACTTTTATAAGAATATGTAGAGACAATGGATGTTAGGGATTGTTATGTCTGCATGCAGTTACCTGGTCTGTGACAGAGGGTGTAACCTATCATCACCTTCCTTTGACGTATGGAATAACTTACAGTGTGTTGGCTAGTTTTTTTTATAAGCCAGGCAAACTAGAATATTACTATACTGATATGAATGATGTTTTTGCTAAAGTTTCTGTAGTTACTGAACTAAACAAGGTAAAGCCTCGTAGAGTCTTTGGAGAATTGTTCTTAGAAACAAAAGAACTAACATTAGAATATGTATTTAGACACAACCTTACTTGTAGAATAAGAAAAAACAAAAAGTATTTTTAGACATGGTAGAGGATAGAAGAGTTAAGTTTCAAAGAAAAGTGGCAGGAGGAAAGATGAAAACACCACTTTGGGGTTTTGAGGAAGAAAGTTATGATAAGAGCGAAACTAATGTAGCAATAGGGTTAGATTTGCCTCAACAAGGGAAATTGTGCATTTGTAGAGATAACACTATGTATTATAACTATTTTGTGGGTGCTAGTGAATGCCGAGATTCATAAAGAATTATAAGGGGATGGGGATTCAAAGGAGGAAAAGATCCAGTATTCCCAGGGATTTATTTTGTTTGTGGGAACAAAGCTTATTATAGGTTACCGGACCATTGGTACGGAACATGTTATCTAGGCCTGGTCTTTCCAAAGATATTTCATGTAAATAGGGGAACTAAAGGAACTCACAAAATAGGTAAACCATTAACACGTAGAAGAAGGGAAGGTTTCTCTGAGATAATAGGTGACATTTTTGGAGCACTGATACCAGCAGTGGGTGTATCTTTTAATGCAAATAAGATTCGGAAATTGTCAACAATAGTAGATCGCTTATCAACAAATACTGCTGGAGAGTTCTTGATGGTAAAAACCGAGATGGTTGCCATGAGAGCTATGGTGATGCAAAATCGACTTGCCCTTGACATTCTTTTGGCAAAAGAGGGAGGAGTCTGTGGAATGCTGAAGGTACAACATTGTTGCACTTACATTCCTGATAAAAGTCGGAATATACAAAAGTATATAAAGAATTTTACTGAATTGCATAAAGAAATTACCCCACTGGAGGTTGATGGTGCTTGGGAGAAACTTGGTAAGAGTTTTCCTCAGTAAAGAAATGGTTCACAGAAATAGGTAGTTCATTAGTTGGGAAAATATTAATACCAGTGACAATAGTGATATTAATGACATTAATATTGAGATTAGCATGTGTATGTATTAGAAAAAGAAAAAGAGAAAATAAGTTATAAAGACAAAATCAGAAAAATAAACAAAGAGAACGAGAAATGGGAGAGGTTGAATTAGAAGAATTTAAAAAGAAAATGTACAACAAGACTAAGGGACAGAATGTGAAGAATACAATTGTTTGAAATAATAAAATAAAAAGGACAAGAAACATGATTTCTGATGAATTGGTAGAGATGATTTTTGTTGTGATATTAAAAATCACCAAAGGGGGGAATTGATGGAGCAGGGGAAAATAAAAAAAATGTTGTACCCCTTCGAAGTTAATGACCTCATAACCTTAAAAATACTAACTATTTGAATGCATGAAATAATCAATAAATGCACCTTTAATTAGACACTACACGCGGGAAACTAACTGACATTTGCAAAAATCTAATTTATTTACCAATGTGAAATTAAAATTAACATAGGTTTGTGATTCGTGTAGAAAACAGAAGTAAATTGCATGCATCTCGTTGTAGTAAAAATATTGTGGCAACAAGAATGCAGATGGTAAGTAAAATGGCTTTAAATATCGCTTATGCTAGGTAACACCTAACATGGGTCATTAGAATGGTGGGAGGCAAACAGAAGGGCTTATTTTCTATGTCTAATTTCTGCTATTTTGTTTTCATATTAGTTCCGTTCGGGCCTGCTAGGCCTTGCTGAGAAAATGGCTGCTGCCGAGAGATGTGACTGTACGCAAGAACAAAAATGGCCCCCGCGCATGAGCAGAATGGAAGTTTCAGTCACAAGTGTGTGGCCTATGCCCGGAATGAGAGATGTCAAGGCCGAGCTGACCTAGGACAGGGGCTGTGCCAACAATCCCTGTGTGAATGCATGGGAACGGATGAGAGACTCGAACAGCAGAATATGATCCTATTCATCATTGATGGAAATTGTTGCAAATACTTTAACAAAGTTAAATATTGGGACTTGACAAGTCACGAGAGTGGTGCAAAAACGTATTATTTACAGAACCGGTTTAGGCAAGGAGGACAATGAGGTGACCATCACCACCCCTCCAATGGACCAATCAGAATGAAAGCAGCCCCTAAAAAAGTTTCAATTTTGGGTATAGCAAGTTAGTAAAAGGGTATAAAAGTGGTGCTTATGATGAAGTTGTGGCATCTTTTGCTTATTCTTCTATTCAACACGACATGCTGTCTGTTGAGACGATATTTCTTCCTGATGCTGAAAAGACTTTGACAAATTTGAACTTCGAACTTTGATGGGGAAAAGGAACGAGACCGTCGCGGGATTCTATCCTGGGAGGGAATACGTCCGAAGAGGTTAGAGGGACAGTCAGTCAGTTTGGGAACCTACCCTGTGATCTGCGGTTCATGTTCTGGTGAACCATTCTCGTCATCGCCCTAAGGCCAAGGGTAATGAGTATTTTCCGTTTCTATTTCAATCTTTACTTGAATGTTTATGAAATTAATTTCTATAATTTTGTTTAATAAAACTTTACTTATTCAATGTATTCAGTGAATCTAGATAAATTTCATGTTAACTCAAACTGAGTCTGTGGTTATTAGAATTAAAGTTATGACCCATAAAAGTTAAAGGTTTTAATTGTGATTGAGCTGGACTTAATCGCCATCAACTGATTTCTACTACTTGGTCCATCGACCCAAAATAGCGGAGAATCTTGATGTTTAAAACCGTAAATTCTAGAGTCAAATGTATATAATGTATATAGCTATTATTTAGGGGAAAATAGTATCAAGGTACCCCGTATGTCTTGCAGCTCGCCAGCTTATCACTGATCCAGAAAACTGAGTGAATGTGTGTTTTCGGTGTTATGGGCATCGCCGATGGATAGGTGGTTTAAGGGTTTTCTGGGTTGGTGTCGTTTATAAAGATTTTGTTATAGCTGCGCTGCATCACAGGCTTACTGTTTGTTATCTGCCGGTATATAATGGGACAGCACGTGTTATAATGGTGTCTGGTGGTCCCATCTTGTGGGTAATGTGGATTTGGGCTGGCATTCCCCTTGAGAGATATGGAACCATGCATGTTGCAATGGTGGCCAGTGGTCCCGTTTTGTCTCTGTTATGTTAATATGTGCATGTGAAAGCAGTGTTCTTAATGCATGCACATTTAGCTAATTTGGAGTCTCATCTTTTTTATTTCATTACATCAGTTTTCTCCTGTAGTGGTTACTGTTTAGCTGCATGAGACACACATTAGAGGCATTTATGGAGCCGAGTGTACTATCCCTATTAGTTCAGAATGTGGAAATATTGAAGCAAAGACACTTTGTGGAAGAGGGCTCATCCTTGGGTTCCAGCTCTCCTCCCAAAAGACCCCGTTGAGGGCAAGATGAGGATTTTGAAGATAAAATCAGAAGAATTGTATTAGAAACTATAGTGGGCATACATGCTCCTGTTAATCCACAGAAACCGTAGTTTATATCCTTTTCTGGATCTGACTCTGAGTAGAAATAATCTACTATAGACCAATAGGGAAAATATATTGACAAAGAAATATTACTAGAAAACATTATCAGACTGCATCACAATATGGACTGGAAATGCCATCCACTTCTTCTGATACAGTCCTCAAATAGTTTTTGAAGGCTCCTTAACCAGAACTAGCTAGCTTCAACACGTTTTGAATGTTTCAAAGCATGAGTGGAACGCTCTAGATAACATTTATGTGACCAGATTAATGTCTAGACTGTACTTACTAGACGACATGGATAAAAAGATTCCAGAGATTAAGATGATGTATTCTGTGGTAGCTACTTTGGTCGGGCACACTTCTATTACAGTGGACAATATCCTCAAGCAGCAACTGGACAAATAGATTGATTCCACAATCAAAAATAGTTATGGAGCACACCTAGCCACGAGAGTGGGGATATATGGTGCCTGTACAGCCAGTCTCTCATTTCTGATATTAAGAAGTTATTTAAAGCTGTACAAGAGGGAACTGAATGTTCTAGCTTACTGTAGGTAATCGTAAAACAAGCCAAGTTCCTTTTGGATGTTTCCTTTGATGTAGTGCATGCTTCAGCATTATCAGAAGGAGCTAATGAGGAGACAAGAAAAAAAAAATCCTGGCATATTGATTCCTCGTATAAGTCTACAGTTTTACAAATGCTTTTTGAGGGAGTGCGGTTGTTTTGAGCATAATTGAAAGACAAGCTACATTGTTTATTCAAGGAGAAGAACCATTCTACCTCCTTCAGACAACCTACTATGCTATCATAAAACATTCAGTCTTCATAGTAATCTCCCTTTCTTTAAAACCCAGGGAAATCACATCACATTACTCTGGGTTTTCTAAAACACAGAGAAATAAGAATTTCAAAAATATCTTAGATCAAAGTAAAAACCTCTTTCTCCAAATAAACATCAGCTAACTATGCAGAGGAAAGATGTCCACCCATTAGGGGTCAATTGAAGCACTTCAAGATGGTGTAGGAAATATGCACCTCCATTGCTTGAGTCTTGTGTGTGATCAGAATGGGTTGTCTTATTGAGTTTTCTTCCAAGCTACCAGAAACTGGGACCATAACTACTCAGACCCGATCTTAAATCAAGCCATGTGTAACGCAGTACAGATTATTGAAGGAAGAAATTATTCCTGTACCCTAGAAAGGAAAAGTAAAATGGTGCTATTCTTTTGTTTGCCTAAAACCGTTGGGAAAGTTAAGACTAACTGTCGCCCTCAGGAAGCTCAACAATGCGATCAAGAGTCAAAGTCAAAGTCAAACATTTGCTTTATTCGGTTAAAATTTAAAACCATCAAAGCACAATACAATAATTCATGGTACGGGTAGATACAAAAAAAATTCACAAAAAATATAATACAATACATTGGCACTTAGACACAATAAAAGTATGTCAATTTAAATAATTCTAATCAATTACAAATCCATAAAACCATTTCTGCTTCAACATTTCCATGTCCCACTGTTAAAAAACCATATACCTAGTACCTGGGGAATTACTAATGATATTAAACCCTATTTCTGCGCCTAATAGCCCCTGTAATGAAGCTAGCCACCCCAAAGCATACCAACGGCGTCTCAAGCATTTGCAGATAGACCAGTGCAGGCCTCACTTGCACAAAATTATGCGTCTTAAGGATAGGCACAATATATTTTTTTCGAAGTAAAGAGTAAAATTTACAAAAGAAAACCATGTGCAACATATCTTGTTCGGAAGTATTGTCACAGGGGCATGGGCCCAGAGTTCCCTCTTTGAAGAAACCCTTAGGGTAAGCCAGAAGCCAGGGCAGCATGCCATGTTTAAACCTTATCAACAAAAACAGATGAAATGGTTTGTTTATGAAGGTCAGGTAAGACTGAATCCCACTACCTGTACTTAACATGACAAACCTCCTGACTGCCGGCTTATCCAGTTCTTCTTCTTCCCTCAGTGACATGGCTTTACTAAAGAATTGGCTCTTAAAGGCCTTTATTTTTGTTTTACTCAATGCACATGGGCTATCAAACAGTTCAGAACAGCCGAGTGACTTCAGGTTACTTTTAATGTATCGAAACCATGGGATAGACATAGCTTCATCAAGGGACAAACAATCTTGGACAATAAGCTGGCTCAGATTCGGGGGTTGCTGGGTCCACAATCTAAGCCAGCCCAGTAGAGGCGCCACAGAAATTTCATCAGTAAGATAACCTGCCCCCAGATCTTCGTGCATATTAAAAATTGGAGCAGAGGGAGGAAGGGACAACAGTTTGCGAAAAAAGGTATTTTCCACCGTTTGAATTTCTAGCGAGTCCTTGTAACCCCATACCTCACTACCGTAAAGAGCCATGGGTACACACTTAGCTCTATACATTTTCATAAGAGCAGGTAGTGGTTTACTCCCCAGACGTTTTGCAAAGCCCAACAACGCTCCTGTGGCTCTAGCAAGGATGTTCTTTTTCTGGGCACGCTGCATGACCCAAGAACGTCTGTCATCAAATAAGATCCCCAAGTATGGGAAGGACTGCACTTTTGTAAGTTCCTGCCCATTACAGTAGAATTTAACCCGTTTCGCTCTCCCAGCACCTATTGACATGGAATGTGATTTTTTTAAATGTATTAATAAATCTAAAGAAACCATAAAATCGTTAAAACCGTTTAAAAGCGCTTGCAAACCTCTCGCGGTTCTTGCCAATAAAACAGTGTCGTCGGCATATAGTAAGGCGGGAATTAATTTTAAGCCGGCTCTAGGTAGATCCTTACTGATCGAACTTAAAACTTCTCCCAAATTGTTGATGTAAAGCGAGAAAAGCAGGGGAGCTAAAATGCAACCCTGTCTTACCCCACGCTTTACCTGCCAAGCATCAGATAAGCTCCCATCTTCACTGTAGCGGACGACCGCAGGAGTATCCTCATGAATAACGGCCAGAAAGGATATCAATACTGGGTCAAGCCCCAGAGAAACTAATGAAGCCCATAATTTTTGACGGTTAACAAGGTCGAAAGCGGTGGACAGATCCATAAATGCTAAATGAAGGTCCCCCTGCTTCGCGACCGTTTATTTCCCGATGATGAGATGCAAATTAAGGCATTGACCCACTGTGCCCTTTCCCTGTCTAAACCCGTATTGTAGGTCGCAAATTATAGATTTATCTTCCAACCAAGTTGTTAATCGAGTTAAGACGACTTTGCCCATTATTTTCATGGCAGAATCCAAAAGAGAAATGGGCCGGTAGCATGCCGGATCTTCTCTTGACCCTTTTTTAAATAAAGGGACGATAACAGCTTTGCCCCATGACTTAGGGGCACCAGCCTTAGAAGCAGCGTTAAAAACGGCCGTTAAAAGTTTTGCCCAAAGCCCTGGGTCAGCCCTATAAAGGTCCACGGGGACGCCATCCGGACCTGGGGCTTTGCCTTTTGCCATTGTATTGATGGCCTTTAGGACTTCTTCCTCGTTAAAAAGAATTTTTGAGGCTAAATTACTATCCGCATAGTTCACTGGATCAGGGTCATAAATCTCCGAGTAAAGACCACCGAAATGGGCCACCCATCTCTCTGGAGGGATGAGACAATCCCTATTGGTATTCTCTAGCTCATTGAAAAGTGGATTATTAATCACCTTCCAGAACTGGGTACTATTTGTCAAAACACTAACATCTGACAATTCGTCCCATGCCAGATTTCTTAACTGGATTTTCCTGTCCTTAATTGATTTTTTGTACGCCCTTCTTGCCTCTGCAATCTTATTTAGATCTTTGTCTCTTTCTTTCAGTGCCGACATGAGAGCAGAATGAGCACTAGAACAAGCATTGTCAAACCAACTCTTAAATTTCTTGGGCCTTGGTCTCCCATGAGTGGTAAGAATACCCACTACTTGTTTAGTAATCCTATCGAAGGCACTGAGAACTTCCATTGGTAGCGCCACAGGCGACAAACATAAACTAAAATCCTCATTATTATTATTATATAAGTTCTCAAAAAAGTCAGCCGGAGTAATGACATCCCATCGTAGGCGTCTGCCCTGACTAGTAGAAACTAAATTTGTATTGGAGATCACAGGCAATGAGATTTCATTTGCTAAGGCATTCACTTTAATTTCCATCATAAGCGGGTTATGATCGCTTAGGGGATTTTGAATAACACTAAAGGAACCTATTAAGTCCCTCAGAGGATAGGATATAAAAATATAGTCAATAGTACTATTATGACCTTGACCAGTGAACGTAGGAACACAGAACAAAGAATCTTGAGCAGGGGAATATAAATGAAGAGCAGAAAAGATACTCTCCAGATATTTCCCACCCTTAGAGTGTTCAAAATGAATAGCCTCTTGCTCGCAAAAATCATAATTACCAAAACCATAACAATTAAGATGGCATACATGAATGTTAAAATCGCCAAAAAGTAAAAGAGAATAAGGTGTGACATTCTTAGTATCATATTCGTCCAGGAATGTGAACAGTGCTTTCAAGTGTTCTAATTCATCAGACCTAGCAAATGAATTATAGAAATTTACCACTAAAAACGATGGCAGATTAGGACCTTCAAGTTTCACTGCCAAAAAATGTAGGGAATTAGTCACTAGCAATTCAGTATTATAAGATAACTTTAAACTAATTAATAACAGAAGACCTCCTCGAGCTCTCCCCATTGCAGAAGGCACAGCATATTTAATAAAAGACTGAAACCCATCCAGATAGTAGGGGTCATTCGCCTCCCAAGTTTCTTGAAGGGTGATGATATGATAGGTGGAAAGGAAATCCCTCCAGTTTTTGTCGTCTCTTTTGGAACGTAGACCCGCTATGTTCCATGAGAGTGTGGTGATTTTATCCATTACTGGAGTGCCCCCCAAGCTACCTGACTCTTGTATAAAGGTATTCTCTGAGTTAAATGGAAGGGAATGAAGTACAACTTCCTCTCTTTGAACGG
Organism: Triturus cristatus; assembly: GCF_964204655.1. Taxonomy (NCBI): domain Eukaryota; kingdom Metazoa; phylum Chordata; class Amphibia; order Caudata; family Salamandridae; genus Triturus; species Triturus cristatus. The sequence goes on along the minus strand of NC_140582.1, from coordinate 430,535,282 downwards.
GTACTACATCGCTCATTTTACCAATAACGTTATTAGGAACTATACTACTCCCAACCAGCGGAACAACATCGGAGTTCTTCTGAGTAGTTCCTAACTCCTTAGCAGCCTGAAGGGGTAGAATAATGTCTATCGAGTCACTACAATTGACCCTGTGTTCCATAGTAGGCTCTCTAGAAAATGAAGGGCCAGGGTGATTAGATGGAACTACACTGGTTACATAATTAGGGGTGTGAATGCTAACCGGAGTAAGTCAGTCGTTAACATCTAAAGAACTAAGGGCCTCAAATCTATTACATAAAGCCAATGGTTTGCTAGCAGGGATAAACTGGGTAATACGATCGCCAGATCTGGCAAGCCCTTGAATGTGAGGAGGATAAAAGAAACCCAATAGGAGAACATTGACATAATCCTGGTGTATTCTGCTCGACCCTGCCTGCCTTAAAATAAGGTCTACTATGTCAGGGGAGCTAAAATTCACTACAACACAGTCACCATTTAACGACTTATTAGACTTCCCCACCCATGAAACCCTTCTGACCATTTTAAAACAATCATAAAGACGACTCCCCAAAACTGTTTTGCCCGCCAAAAAATGAAGGGCTTTATTTTTTGATGAGGACCAATGCTCTGCCCTACCATCAGAAGTTTTCGGGACATTAGCTAGTATAACAGTATATGGACAGGCCTCCGGGGGCAAGTGCAGAGAAAAATCCTTTTGTGTGCTCTCCACCAGAGCCCTAGCATTTTCAGTCTGCCCCCTCATCCCCGCATTAATACCACGGTTTGATCCCAAAACCGATGGTAATGGGTTTAAGTTACCAACAACAGGGGCCGTTATAGACTCAACCAGCTCCGAAACTCTAGCAGTAGCTACATTCAAAGAGTGCAATTCGGATGTATTTTTCCTCAGCGACGGTGCGTTCTGACCCGCTAAGTGACGTTCGATCAATACAAGTCTATCGTTTATCTTGTTGAGACTATCCATGACTGGTGATATTATTGCTCTCAGTCGCTCTTCCATAAGTTTAATCAAATCAACTGACTTTTCCCCCATTGTGAGAGCTTGCCCTTGATCAGTGCACTCATAACATCCATTGCCATTATTCACCATTTGCTGTCCCGTGACACTACTTCCCTGACAATCCAACCCAAGTACAGAGTCTTTAAGTCTGGGTAACTTAGTTTGTTGTCGACTTCCTTTAGGTGCATTATTAGCTTTTCTCTTTCCTTTGGAAGTTTTGACAATGGCAACAGGGGGAATTTTTAACTGCCTAGTATGAGTAACTGGAGGGGAAAATGCGGGAGTAGAAACATTAGTAAGAAAGGGCATGGTAGCAGGGCTGGACTGTGGGACACGGCCCGGCGAAGGAAGATGTAAAGTTTGCCCAACACCTATGCCTAAAATAGGGTCGCCAGGTTCTAACTCCAAATTAAGCTGGGTAAAAGGTTCTAAGGACAACCTCCTTTCCACCATTTCTATTTCCCTAGAAACTGCATTTTCGGCTTTTTTTAAGTAGGCATCTAAAGTCCCAGTCCCTCCTATAACAGAGCCCTTACTGTTATTTTTTGCCATAGCCAAATTGGATCAATGACCAGAATACGCTTCTTGCCACGATAGCAAGTTCACCAATTGTCCGTGGAAACAAAACCCCAATACTCAAAGGCGGACACCACACCTCACTCTCACCGATGTTATGGGGGTGGCCCAGCCCAGCCTTGTCCAGCCCCGGACGGCCACAGACGGCCCGCCCTTTGCCCGGGCCTAGCCCGGCACCACCCGCGCGCGTCCCGTGACGCGGAGGGAGCCGCGATCTTTTGAGCGCCTCCAGGCGCGTAGGTGGCGTCAGCGATCGCAAAGGAGCCTGGGGGCTGTAGTCTCCCCCCGCTCTCGGCCGCGAGGTGCAGTGGCGGCGGCGGGAGAGACACACAGCGAGAAGAGGTCCAGGAGCGGCGGCAGCACCGCTAAAATGGCAGGGCAGCAGGAGAGTCCCCCAGCAGGTAGGCGAGCCTCTGAAATTAAAGTTTCCCGCTCCCCCGAGGGAGCCGCGATCTTTTGAGCGCCTCCGGGCGCGTAGGTGGCGTCAGCGGCCGCAAAAGGAGCCTGGGGGCTGTAGTCTCCCCCCGCTCTCGGCCGCGAGGTGCAGTGGCGGCGGCGGGGGAGACACACAGCGAGAAGAGGTCCATGAGCGGCGGCAGCAACGCTAAAATGGCAGGGCAGCAGGAGAGTCCCCCAGCAGGTAGGCGAGCCTCTGAAATTAAAGTTTCCCCTAGAAAGGAAAAGTAAAATGGTGCTATTCTTTTGTTTGCCTAATACCAAAACCGTTGGGAAAGTTAAGACTAACTGTCGCCCTCAGGAAGCTCAACAATGCGATCAAGAGAATACCTTTCAAAATGGAAACTCTAAAGAACGTAATTCCCTTAATCATGAAGGGGCATTTCATGATTACTGTTGACCTAGAAGATGCTTATCTATTTGCCTATCTACTTGCCTACTGTAGGAAAGTGCCCCTTATTGCATGGTTACCCCCTAACGTTTTGCCAGATACCTGTCCTGGGTCCCTGCCAATCGGGTTCCCAGGGCCTGTGTTCTTTCTGTCATGATTTCGGCCCGATGCGCCTGCAAAACTACACCTCCCAGAACACCCTGCGACAAAGGGGGAGGCGCCAGAGGGTTTAAAGCGCCCATGAGACGCACAACGTTGTGCGTAATTGACGTTAGAACGTGATACTGACGAGCGGCTGCTCGCGTCCTTGTTTTCCCGTGGGTGGTGTACACGCCACGGAGCCTTGTATTTTGTGGAGTTGTATTCGGTTAGAGGACTTCAGCATCAGAGTCCGGAGGGGAGTTGTTGCGGGCAAGGTCGACTGTGGCTGCGAGGTAAAGCGGGGTAAAGCTGGACCGGCGGCCCTCCCGTATTCCTTGGACACCTAAGAGACGCCCCGAACGGAGTCCGGCTTACTGGCAAGAGCGGCCTTAAGGAAACCGCAAGTATCCCAGAAGCGGGCATTGCACCCTGGGGGGTGGGGCGTGTGTTCCGATCCCCATACCTGCTAAACAGTCTAACAAGAATCCAAGCGGGTTCTAACATTGACCTTGGACCTCGGTGAAGACTTTAGACGAAAGCCCGACAATATCGGGAACATTTACTTTGGATCATTAGGCCCTAGGACTAGCTTGTCAATCAGGCGGGTTGGCATTTAGACTATTGCTATATCAGATAAGCGGAAGACGTTTTCCGTACGCCGTTTTGAAAGGCGAAGTATTGCGTTATTAGTTTGTTAGGTGTACCTCCTGAGAGTAAGGGTGTACGCTACAAGAGACCTATTACAACGCCATACCTCTATTTCAGCAGACCAACAGAGCCTCTCTTGCACTTACAAGGTTAAAGTGCAAAGCAAACTTTAAGCATATATTGATGGTATGAGAGGGGTCATTGTGTACGTCCGCAAATGGGTTATGGTGTGCGTGTGAGCGCGAATCCACTATTCTGAATTCCAGAGATGTAAATGCATTTAGTGAGACCTACTGAGAGTAGTTTATTTATCACTGCATTGTATTGTTGTTTTTGTTGTCTGTTAACTTTCTTTACAGGTTCTACTCCCCGCTGTTCCCATCCTTCCCTTCCCTCGCTTGATTGCTCCAGTCTTCCGTGCCTTTAGTGCAGGAAGTTGGTGACGTCGAGAGATGGACCCCATATAGCGTCGCCCGAATCCTGAGGAGTATCGGACCTGGGACTGATTCCTAACACTTTCCCTAAACGGCACCATTGTTTCCAGAATTGGCACAACTCTGGCCTACCTGAAAGTCTCTTTGTAAGGGGTACCTATGGTACCAAGGGCATGGTAGGCAGGGAAAGGTCTCTGTGGGCTGCAGCATGTATTATGCCACCCTCGGAGACCTCTCAACGCAAACATGCACCACTGCCATTGCAGCCTGCGTGTTTTGGTGCAACTAAATGTGAAGAGTCAAAACGGCACACATCCCTGTGTGCCCTGCCTGCCCAGCACTGCATGACACCTAGGTGAGTCACCCTTAAGTGAAGGTGCTCTATACCGGATGTGAGGACCTATCTGCATGAACAGACCCCTATAACATCTAAGGCCATTCTTAGATATTGTAAGTGTACAGTGAAACCATACTGAGTATCTGATTTTGAAAAATTACGAGTTTCCTAGCACCATAATGGCTTTACTAAATCCTGGGATGTTTGGCATCAAACATCTCAGAATAATAAACCTGCACTGATTCCAGTGTCAGATTTATTATCCCATGCACTCAGGGGTCCCATCTAGAAGAGACCAGCCACTGGTGGTTCCTGACTGGTGAACACCAGCCTACCCCCATGAGACAGGTTTCTGGACCGCTGGGGTGGGAGCCTTCGCTCCCAGGGCCCGGAAACAAAGCTTTTACTGGGCAGAGGTGTTCACACCTCCCCCGGGTCAGAAAGAGCCATTTGTGGCAGAGAAGCTTCAAAGGCCGTGCCGCTTTTGTAATGAGACCCCCAGCCACTGCTATTTGCAGGAGCAGGCCCTCTCTCTATCTTCACCCCCTGTTTGGCAGGAAGACAGGCGGGAAAATCAGGACAGCCATCAGGTGGAGAGGCAAGGTGAAGCCCACTCTTCAGTGCCCACCGTATTGCAGAGGGAAGGAACCCTCCAATCAGGGTCAGGGATTGTGCTCACTCCCCCATGTGGGGTGAGCACACTAAGGGCGTAGTCACCCTAAGGCAAGCAGGCCATTGGCTACTACCTTGCTACCCCAGTAATGCCCCTAAATACAGTATTTAGGGGCACCCCTGAACCCAGCTCAGCAGTTCCTGACAACCTGAGAAGATTGGCAAAGAAGACAACACAGCAGAAGAAAATCCAGATTACTGCTGCTTTGGCCCCAGCACTACCGGCCAGCTTGCATCTTCAGACACCCCTGCAGCATGATGACTTCCAGCCTAAAGACCAACGACCTCTAAAAACCCTGGGAGGACTGATTAGCTTCAGAAAAGGTGCAAGACTCCTGAGGACAGCGAATCTGTCTCCAAAAAGAACCCCAAGATCCTGTGGAAGCGCGAAGACTCACCTTCCAGACCTACCTCTGCACCCTACTCTCACGGCCCGAGTCCAGGAGGCCCACCGGTCCAGAAGCGGTTCCCCAGCAGTCTTGAGCTCAAATCCATCAAGGAGTGATGTCCCCCAGCCTTCGTGATGACGCCTGCAGCCTCTGCACCTAGACCCCCCTCGACCGCGGCCTGCCCGGTAAGGAAGGAGAAACCCAACATCCAGAAGATGTCTAGAACCTGGTACTCCTCATCATCAACAACCATGAACTCCCCAATTCCCACTGCAAATCATTTTTATGGTGGGGAAATAATATTAAACAGTGTTTTCTGGTGCATGAACTTTGCTATATGTGAGTGCCAATCGATTATGAGGGCTATAGGTCCTTTACATCTGCAGGTCCCTTTGGGTGCTGCCAGAGAAAGCTATGCAATGCGAAGCCCATCACTCCTACAGAAGGAGTGTGACATTGCCAGATAACATGGGAATAACATGCTGGCCTTTACTCAGAGGCAACCAGCCATGCAAAACATTTGGAAGCCACTCTTTGAACTAAATACAATCAGAGATTACTAAGAAAAAATACAACCGTGATAAAAACAAGGCTGCCTTCCACGTGCTTTGAATTTCTGTTTTGCATATTGATATTTCTTTCATGATAAGTCTCTGTAGCAGGGCGCCCGAGGTCAAATGAGCCTGGTTTCTTTTCTAAATTCTATTTGTACAAACAGTGATGAGAAACTGTTGTTCTGCATTTACATGGAGAGTGTGCATATGGCAGCCAGGGACTGAGTCTGGGTGTTGCTTAGGAAATGGCATCCATCCAGGATTACATTACAGTGTCTATGGCAGGGCTCATCCCCAGTGTTGACTTATTTTATGCCTTGGCTTCCTATAGTGCTCTTAGAGTATTTCAAATGATTCTGAACACACTACAGCTCAAGGATTTTTCCACCAATTGGAGTTTGAATAACAAGTCTGCTACAGGCAGATATGGTTATTGTGGCACTGCTACTTCTAAGAGCTCAGGCCGTCTCATAAGCATCAGGCCAGCAGTGGGATGTTCATCGGCTGCCTCCCTTCGCTGCATGTATTGCAGTCTCGAAAATAATGTGACTGCAGTATCCTGTCTCCACTTTAAAAGAGGAACCATGATGTTGGGGGGGCTCTAGGTGGTGCCGGACCAAGATGGCGGCGCTTTCGTGAGGCTCTGGCTGCCCGACCCGCCGATCCTTCCATTATTTGCATGAAGAACCCTCGCCCACAGGCGAAACAACTGTGCACGCGAACCTCATGGGGGGCTAAAGACTCGCTGCTAGTTTGGCGCTGCTACGCGCTGAGGCCCTGAAGATATCCGCTGCGGAAGCTGCCTGGGGGGAAGACGGCCGTCTCGGCCGGAGGCGAGAGGTGGATACTACCGCTACTTGAGTGCCGGTGCGGCCATGCGGTGGCGGGCCTGAAGTCGGGAGAGGCACGGAGCAGCCCTCGCAGTCCTCTGCACGGGAACTGAGGTCGACGCCCGCTGACTGTGACCCGTGACGAGATACTGGTGATCCCCCCCGAGCGCGGGTGCTGCCATCCCCCCCCCCTCCCCGTTGAAGGCGGCGGCCCAGAGCGAGGACCGAGAGTCTGTGGCCCTGCGAGTACGGCGATAGGAGGGCCGCTGCTGCGTGGATCAGGCTGCCATTCCGGACAACGGGAGGCTGCCGAGAAGCGGAGGAGAGGCCACCCCGGCTGCTGGTAGAGTGCGGCAGGCGCTGAGTAACGTGAGATTGTGCCTGGCCTTGCTGGCTGCACGGCGAGTGCCCATCCTGCTGCCTGGCTGTGAGACTGGTGGAGACTGCGTGGCGACTGGGCAGCACCTGGACGGGGGAGAGAGGGAACACACACCGGGCACAAGGCGGTGGTACGCCTTCATACATGATGGGCACTGCATAGAAGGAGTCTGCTATATTGAGCACCAATAGTGCACTGAGTTGAGACCGGGAAGCACCACAATAGGACAGAGCCCAGGTACAGACGACAATATTCGGTCAGGAAGGAGGGGAGTGCAGATTGTGTGCGGATCGGAGCTTTGCAGCGCCTGGAGGGGCGCGTTGATACGGAGCGGATTTCAGTGGTGCCTTATCGCGCATACATCCGTGAGGTGCGCAACATGGGGAAAGGGGAGGCGGTCAAATCTAAACTGCCTTTCGAGCAGAATAAAACGTCCACGCGCTCCACCACTAAAGACCCGAACGGCCCGGCTCCGACACTGCAGAGTCCTCCGGAAGCCTCCCCTAACGAGGAATTGAAAATCATGCTTACAGCGATGCAACAAAGCTTGAATGCCCTCTCAGGGAAAATGGACACCATGAACACCCGCCTCGACTTCCTGGTGTTGAAGGTGGACAAACATGAAGAGCAGATTAAAGAAGCTGAGAAGAGAATCTCCGACACAGACGACAACGCTACCAACATGGCCAAGCAAATGTCGCAAATGGACAAGCTGCTTAAGGTAATCGCGGCCAAGAACGAGGATCTTGAAGCACGTAGCCGAAGGAACAATATCCGTCTGATAGGAATCCCGGAGACCACAGCCACGGGGCGCATGGAGGACTATGTAGAACGGCTACTTACCTCCTCGCTCGGAGCGGAATACTTCTCAGCACATTTGATAGTTGAGCGGGCGCACAGATCGCTGGGCCCGCACCTCCGGCTGGTGCACCACCGAGACCAATAGTGGCAAGGCTGCTTAACTATCAAGACCGTGATGTTGCCCAGCGGAGAGCGCGAGACATACCGGAGCTGCAGTTTAAAGGAAATACGTTCTCTATTTACCCGGATTTCACACTGGCCGTCCAGGTGGCGTGAAAGAAATATGTCCAGGTGAAGCAGAAACTGCGCAAGGCAAACGTGGAGTATGCCTTATTATACCCTGCCAAGCTGAGGATACGCCACCGAGACCGCACGGTCATTTGCTCCAACCCGCACCAAGCGGAGGAATTTCTCAAGTCATTAAGGCGCTCCTCCCCGGCGCGCGACGGCACTGTCGGGCGCTCAGGATCTCAGTCACCAGTAGTGGACGACTGAAAGTGACACATCGTAAGCACAGCTGCTAAAGCCAAGACTTCCTTTTTTTTTTTTTTTTTAAGTTTTTTTTATTTTCAATGCAGACGATACATAGATTTGAATTATACCAACTCCCACCCCCTCTTACTGTCATATGACAGATTTCAAGGACACAAAGAAAAAGATGTACAACTTAAGAATAATAAGTACGAAAATCGTCAAGGAAGCTTTGAGCAAAGTGGAAAGAAGAAGCAAAAGGAGAAATTTAAAAAGGGGAAGAAAAGGCAGTCCGATTAAGCATATGAGCCTGACTGATCGGATTGTTCCAACCAGGTGGAGAGAGGTCCCCAGATGTCTAGTCCCTTTTTTTGCCCTTTGCGCCCTTTTTTAGCGTATATGGCCTTTTCGAGGTGGTAAGTTGCAACTAGCCTAGCTAACCATTGGGGGAAAGAAGGTGGGTCAGTCTCAATCCATGCTGATGCCACACAGATCCTCCATATTGTCATAGCAACATAGATGAGCGCTCCACCTTTTTCCCTACTGATCTCTTCCTGGGTTCCCAGTAGTATGGTTATAGGAGTCAGAGCTATAGCCTGTGTAATGACCCTTCCCAGAAAATCCTGAATTCTGAGAAGAACTGGAGTGAGTTTGGGGCAGACGACAAACATATGTACTGCATCGGCACCAAACTCCAAGCACCGGGAGCACATTGTCCCCCTGCCTGTTCCCCATTTTGCAATTTTACTGGGTGTAATATATAGAAAAAAATGGTCTTGAAGTGTTGCGCCTGTAGTTTTGCTGAGAATAAGTCACTTTGGGAGAGTGCCAGTGAGTTGTAAAACATGCTGTGCGGGGCCTCTAGTTTAATAAGCCACTTGTCTGCTATTTTAAGCAAGTCATCTGGGGTTTGACTGTTTAGAGCAGAGTAAATGAGACCTATTCGAGGGGTCGTTGGGGCCCGCAGTGTATTAATGAGCTCATTCTCCAAAAATCCTGCAGGTCCCCCGACTTTTCGGGCGAGAAAGTCGTGAATAGCAAGGTATTTGAAGGTGTCATGATTTTTCAGTCCATATTTGCTTTGTAGCTCTGGAAATGGCTTAACTCCTTTGTTGGAAATTAGGTCTCCTAACTTAGTGATGCCAGCCGTATACCAATTCAGTAGGTAAGACCTGCCAAAAATGGCAGGAAGATTGGGGTTCTCGGTAATAGGAGTGTAATAGTTTTTTTTTTTTAAATTCTTTTTATTTGCATTTTTCAAGAACAAACTTAAAAAAGTACCACTCATTTTCGTGTACATACGACAAACAATGCCGATACGTCTCCCCACCAAACATATCACCAAATATGGGGTTGCGAGGATACCAACTCAGTGTCACAGGACAATCTGCTCGTTACCCAGCAGTCCATCTTCTCCCCCCACCCGCACGCGCCACCCCCAACCCCCACGTCTACCAATATGCCCCCCTGACAAGTGCAATCATCGCCATCTCCTTTCCGCTTTAGGGGATAGCATCGAGCTACAGCGCTTGTATCAGAGCGTGCTCCAACCAGTGTGTGAAGGGCCCCCATATGTCCTTAGGCCTTGATCGCATCGGCATAAGCTCCCTGTACAGGGCGTGCTGTGTCTGGCAATAGACCGCGCTTTTAACCCATTCCCGAATGCTAGGTGACGTAACAACTCCCCAATGCATGGCAACTTGTCTTTTGGCCAGTAACAATAGCATCGCTGGCAGCTTACGGTGCTTGGGCTCAACCATGTGTAGAATTCCCAGCAGCGCAACCTGTGGTGTGCATGGGATCTGTAGGCCAGTGATTTCGCATATAATCTCCACCACCCTTATCCAGAAGGACGCCAATGTGGGACAGTCCCATGCCATATGCAGAAAGGTGGCTCTATGAGTGTAACAGCGCCAGCAATCATCTGTGTCTCTTAAGCCCATGCGGTGCAACCGGCTAGGGGTGCGGTACATCATGTGTATATATTTGAAGTGGATCAGGCGTAGCCTGTAGTTGGGGGATAAAATCTCGAGAGTCCTACAACACAAGTCCCAATGCACATCAGAAATATCCGCACCCAGTTCTGCCGCCCACAAGCCCCGCGCCGCCGGAAGAGCCACGGGGTGGTTCGCTTGCATTCGCACATATAATCTGGATACAAGTTTGCGCCCGGACTCCACAGATAGCACATTTTCCAGGGCAAGTAGATCCGGCGGCGGCGCCGGGAACGTGGGGAACAACCTCCGGCACGAGTGGCGGAGCTGATAATAAAGAAGCGTGTCCAGTATCGTCGGGGCTTCCGCGCCACACATCTGCTCCGGCGTGAGGAAGGTGTCCCCTGGAAACAAATCGCCCCCCGTGCGGAGGCCCAGCTCCGCGGCTCGCTCCCCGGTCCGCATATTTCGCAGCGGTGGCCACATCGGGTTCCCGCGCAGAGGCACAGATCGGGTATAAAGAAGGTCCAGTCCGGCCCTCCGTCGCAGCCCATCCCAGGCCCACCGGAGTGCGTGCACCGGGTCGACGTCCGTGCATCTCCGGGTGTGTGGCGCGTAGAGTGCCACAGTCAGCGGCAGCGGGGCCGCTCTATCAGTCTCTACCGCCACGTGCGGTTGAAACGGTGTGGGGTGTGCCCAGTAGTGTAGGAACTGTGCCTGTGCACAGTAGGCATATAAGGGGAAGTCCGGTGCGGCCAGGCCTCCCTGTCGCTGCGGGAGTGTAAGAGTCTCCCATGCCACCCTCGGTTGTTTACCCCCCCAGGCCAGCTCCACCATCTGCGAGCGTATCTGTCGCAAAAAATGTGCAGTCAGGGGCAGTGGGACATTCACGAACAAGTATAGGAGTTTAGGCAGGATCACCATTTTAGCCACAGCAATTCTGCCAGCCAGAGAAAGGGGCAAGTGCTTCCAGCGGCCGACCCTCTCCTCCACCCAGCCCATTACCCGCCCATAATTCTCCGTCCATATCTGCTGCTTGTCCGTGCTTATCCAAATCCCCAGGTACCGCACCGGGCCGTCCGCCCATTTCAGCGGGCAGTCCGGGGTAAAGCGGGGAGTCCCGGCCGTCAGGGGCAGAATGACCGATTTCTCCCAATTGATATTCACTCCCGACAACCGACCATATTCCATCAGTTCTCCCGTCAGAGGGGAGAGGTTCACCTGAGGATCAGAAACATATAGCGTAATATCATCAGCATACAGTGATATGGTCAACGCCCGTGACGAGAAACCAATGCCCCTGGCCGCATGATGCTGCCGGATGCGAGCAGCCAAAGGTTCTGTGGCGATAGCAAAGAGCAGAGGCGACAGGGGGCAGCCCTGTCTCGTACCCCTCCGAATGGCAAATGGCGCAGAGACGAGCCCGTTCACTCTCACCCTGGCAGTGATGCCGGTATATAGCAGTCTAATGTATCTGATAAAGGCCTCACTCACACCCATGCGCTGCAGCAGAGGGAACAGGAACCCCCACTCCAGGGAGTCGAACGCTTTGGTGGCGTCCAACAGTACCGCCGCAGCCTTAACATGTGGGGCCAAATAGTGCAGTACCCCGAAGAGGGTGCGGAGGTTGTGGGACGTCGAGCGGCCCGGCACAAAGCCCGACTGATCCGGGCGGATCATGAGGGGCAACACCGGCTGTAGCCGAGTTGCAAGCATTTTTGCAAAGATCTTCGCGTCAGTGTTAATTAAAGAGAGTGGCCTGTAGGAGTCGCATTGTTGGACATCTTTGTCCGGTTTCAGGAGGGTAATGATGACAGCCTCTCTCATTGATTCTGGAAGGAGTGTAATAGTTAAATGTTCCTAGCCCATAGGTTTTGCGGATATTGCGAAAGACCTTAAAAGAGTTCATCAATGTCTTGAACTTAACGCGCTTATAGTATCCAAAGGATATTTGTCTAAATAAGCAGCCGCGAGTCTCTTCTCCCAATAGAAGCCGAAATGGTGAAGGAAGGCCGGTTGGGAGAGGGATGGAATGTTCCTTTAACAATTCAGTACTGTATTGTAGAACTGAGGCCCAATAGTAAAGTGCTATATTAGGAAATGCCCAGCCACCTCGTTCCCTGGGAAGAGACAATTGTTTTAGTGCTCGTCTAGGTTGTCAGTAAGCCCAAATAAATTGCGTAAAAATTTGTTGAAGTTTCTGGAGCTTGGCCTTGCTAAATTCCAATGGGATGGAGCAGAAATAATATAGCAATTTCGGGAAAAAGGTCATTTTGAATACATTACATCTGCCTACAAGAGTCAGGTGTAAATTGTCTATTTTTTTCAGGGCTTTTCTGGTTTCGGTAATCAAGGGGGATATATTTTCAGTTACAATTTCATCTATGTTGGCCGTGATAATGACCCCCAAATATTTGGCCTGTGTCACGATCCGGGAATCAATCCAATTGATTTTCCTGTTTATAATTATCTGGGTTTTATTTTTGTTCAGCGCATATCCCGAAATTTTCCCGAATTTTCGTGCCTCCAATTCCAATGCCAAAATAGCACTCTTAGGTTCAGAAGTGGTTATGGCCAAGTCATCAGCATAAGCCATGATTTTAGTGTCGATTCCCTGCATACTTATTGCCAGAATTGTTGGGTTCTTTTCAATCCTCTTGATTAGGGGGTCTATATAAAGGGCAAAGAGTAGGGGGGAGCAGGGGCAGCCTTGCCTGGTTCCCCGAGAGATGTTAAATTGCTCGGTCAATCTCCCATTAACCAACACACAGGCCGTCGGGCTTTGGTATAGAGCTTGTACAGCCTGCGTGAGTTTTGGCCCGAAGCCCATCCTTTTCATGACACACCACAGGAACCGCCAGGAGACCCGATCAAATGCTTTTTCAGCATCTAGTAAAATCAAAGACATTGGGTCTCCTGTCACCCGCGCTGCGTCAAACAGAGTAATGGCCCCTCTAATGTGTTCAGTGGTGCCTTTCTTGGGGATGAATCCATGTTGCCATGCTGACACCAGGGATTCAACTACCATGGATATTCTTGTAGCAAGTATTTTGGAATATACCTTAGAATCGCAGTTTATAAGTGTAATTGGTCTGTAAGAGCCCATTTCTAGAGGTGATTTGTCTTATTTAAGAAAAATAGAGTGTAGGAGAGTAGGGTCTGCTTTCTATGTTCACCCCCACTTTTTGCTTTTGCTTTACTGGTTTTCGACTTAGATGTGGCTGTGGGCCTGCTAATCAGACCCACAGCCCTGCTGTTCTCTCTCTAAATTAATACTATGTACTTTAGGTGCATAACCCATTTGGATAGGATCACCTTATTGGCCCCTGTACAGTGTACCCTAGGTACCCAGGGCATAGGTGTACCCTAGGCCTACCAGGGGCTGCAGCATGTATTATGCCACCCCTGGCCTGGCCTTCCATTTTGACACAACTGGCTGATCACTCAGCTGGGGCAAGGTCGTGTAATCACCCCTTGCTTAGGTGTAGTATTCCTATACCTAACTTACATATAGACACATGTGTACCTATCAGTCACTCCTATGGCAGGCCTTGACAATCCTGGAGGCAGAGTGCTTGGTAACATGTGAGATGGTGCTCTAGCATGAGCTGAGCCTGTCTGCAGCTTTCGGAACCTTGTCCTTATAGCTGTTCTATGATATAGCCTACCATATACTCTTAAAGTGCCTTATAATCTTAGACGGTTATGGTAACTATGGTTTGGCTTTATCGAAACATGTCGTGTAAGGTGTCTAACACTGTGGAATAATACCCCCATGCCATTTCTGGACATGAGAATATTATTCCCCCCTTCTAGAGGGAAAGACATGTTAAAATCATACTTCAACTGTTAGCCTCTGACCAAAGCCTCAGCATCACAAAATGGATGCTGCTGCCACGACACAAGTCTGACCTCCTGCAGCTGGGAGTGATCCCAGCCAGGGAGGCCTGGACAATAGGTTTCCTGCTTGGGGAGGTGCTAGCACCTCCCCAGACAGCCTTTAGTGTATTGGGGCAGGGTGGGCTGAAAGGAATGAGACATGCCTGGGGCACACAAGGTGTTCCTTGCATAGTCCAGTTCAAACCGGCGCTGGGGCACTCCAGCCCCAGCTCTGGCGCGAAACTGGACAAAGGGAAGTGGGTGTAACCACCCCCTCCCAGGTCCCACCCATAAGGCGTGACCTAGCAGGTATCCCAGCCCCCCAGATTAGTATAAGAGTGGGAGTTGGGCCTCAAGACTTTATCCTGAACCTGCAAAACTGAACAGAAACTCTGGACCTTCGACATTCGACGAAAGAAGAAGACTGAAGAATCTCCCTTGTAGCCAAGGAGTGGCTACCCTGTGCAAACAGGCACCATCAAGAGACTACCCTTTGCTTTGCCCACGTTCTACGAGGAACCGACTGCAGAGCCCGACCAGAGCCTTGACTTCCAGACTTCTCCGACCCTGATCCACATCCACAGCAAAGCTGAGATCCGTGGAGGCGACGAGCGACGTGGGACCGGCTACCTGGAAAAAGTGGCTAGTAACTTAAAGCGCAGCTTCTGAGGTACCCTCGAAGTTGTGCACCGGGGATTGAGAAGCCCAAACCCCAAGCACCATCTGCACCGAAGATCAGCCCCCACACTCCACGAGTCCTGCGTGGGGCCCTTCAGCATTTTCCTGCTTGCCGCGTCTGTCCGGTTGCTTGCCCGCTGGCTAGTGGCCTTTGTGACGACGCACCCTGAAATCTTCTGCGCTGGTTTGGCTCCTCCAGACTGGCTCCCACTTCTCTGCAAAGAAGCACCCCAGACCTTCCTGGTCTGCACCAGAAGCAAGTCCTTCGTTCTTCGTGGGTTCCGCTTGCCAAGGCTTGGTGAGTCCTAGTCCAACTTCGACGCCGCCGACAGCAAGAGCCTTCGTGGGACAGCTCGCCTCCTGGTCCTGGTCGTCCTCGACGCTTCCTGGTCCTCCTGGCTGCAGCGACAAGCTTCACCTTCACCTGCAATCTTCACGACATCGCCTGGTTCCTTCCTGGTTCCACGTGGTCACTGGCTAGTGACCTTGACTCTGTCCCTTCTGCTTGCAGGTTTCTTCTCTTCTTGATCCCAGCCTTGGGATCCACCGGACACTCTTCACTGACTGCCTGTCAGCATCTTTCTTCAGGCATCCATAGGAGTCGACGACGAAAACGACGCATCTTCACCCCTATGCACCCGCAGCCTGTGGGCTAGGTAACTTGGGTACTCCGGTGCTCATCAGGATAGTGACTATCCTAGTGTCTAGTTTTCAAGTCTCTACTTCCTAGCTACTCCGGAAGTGTCCTAAATCTACCGTTTTCTAAACTGTACTATTGCTATTGACTTTTACGCATTACGCGTGAGTGTTTCCACTCTGCACACGAATCCCGTGGGCCTCCCACTTCCTAACTAACGCTAGTGTAGTGTAGCCCCAGCGATTCCCTAGGCCTAGGCCTATTCTATTTCCGTGACAGTGGTTCTTATACCACTTACTTAGTATATGGTTTGCGTGGCCTCTAGGGCCTAACTGTATTACTTACCTGTGTGACTTAACGTATGCTTAAATAAGACTGTGTTGTACTTACCTCTAATCTCATAAAGAGTGCTGAGGGTTTGCTTAGAATAAATACACTTTATTTTATATATATCTGTTGTGGTGTCCTTTCATTTGGTATTCAAGGGATTATATATGGTATCACAGCTGGCTTCACATGCCATTCAGAGTTTAGCCTAAGACTGCTCTTGTCCATGCTACCACTAGGATAGCTGGTCTATAAGGTTGACTTTACAACCAATCACCATAAGGGTATTTGGACTGATATAAGGTGTACACTAGAACTAGTGACATCATACATCAGGCCAACTTCTCACATAGAGATTTTGGCATTTGACCAGGAGGCCGGAGGAGAAGCCCCGTTAAATATGGTGGTTATCACAGCAAGAAAGATAGGCTTAATTTGGGATGCGAATATTTTATAGAACTCCACGGGAATGCCATCCATTCCCGTGGCTTTCCCGTCTGGAAGGCTGGTTAGGGCTTCCAGGATATCATCCCAGTTAGGGATAATTTCCAGTTGTTCACGATACTCCTGGCTAAGCTGTTTTAACTCTATCTCTTTTAAATATTTGGTAGTTTCAGGATCTTCTAAATCGACTGGCGTGTTATTCTCCTCTGACTATAGCTTGGAGTAAAAATCTTGAAAGCCTTTTTGTATTTCACTAGGATCGCTAGTTTCAACTCCTGCTGGTACTTGAATCGAGAGTATTTCGCTTTCTGTGGCTTGTTGTCTAGTTTTGACAGCAAGGTGATGACCAATGCGATCGCTACATTCGTAATTTGTTTCTCGCGTCGCTGCCCATTTAGCTACGGTTTTTTCAACAAATACTGCCCCTATTTCGGCCTTGATTAAAATAACTTCATTTTGTAGGTTCTCGACATCCTGACCAGTGTGAACCATTTGGACTAGTTTAATTTCTGATTCTTTAAGCTTTTCCTGGAGATTGAGTATTTTCAATTTATCTTTCTTATTTTTCCTAATCGAGAACCTTAAGGTTTCTCCCCGAATACCCGCTTTTAGTGTATCCCAGACTACCGTGGTTGAGGCCGTTCCAGTGTTTATCTCCAGAAACTCCTGAATCCAGGTTTGCATGTGAGTTCTATAGCCTATGTCTTGTAAGAGGGCTTTCTCAAAGACTCCATCTTGGGGGTTCTTTCCAGTTCTCAAGCCCCTTGATGTCCAAAATAAGTGGGTTGTGGTCTGACATAAAACGCGGCGCTGTGTCTATGGTACATTTGCCTAGTAGGGATGAAGAAATAAGAAAATAGTCTAGTCTAGCAAATGACCGGTGGGGTGCAGAAAAATAGGTATATCCAGGTTGGTTGGAATTAAGTTTAGACTAAACATCGCTCAGCCCATGGGTTTGGGCTAAGCTAATGATTGCTTGATACACTAGCGGTTTTCTGGCTTTATATTTCCACCTAGTGTCGGTTTCCCAGTCGCAGGGCAAATTAATGTTGAGGTCACCACAAATGATTATTGGAGTGGGCCAGTGAACTAATTCTCCAGAGATCCAGTTGATGACCCCTGGGTCATCAGAGTTACAACCATAGATAGAGCATAGAGTAAAAGGGGGATTAGAGAAGAGATGGCACTCGGTGATTACCCATCTATCTAGTGGATCAGATGTGACACGTGGGTTTTTTAAAGGAAGTCTTCTGTCAGCCATAATTCCTACCCCCTTTATTCTAGCTCCTTGTGTAGTAGCCCCTATAATTTTAAGCCCTAGTTAATTTAATAGCTGTTTTTGTGATCCCTCTATATGTGTCTCCTGGAGACAGATGATATCACCCCCTAAAGACCGTATGCCTTGCGTGACTTTCTGCCTTTTTACGACGTCGTTTAGCCCACAGATATTTGCAGAAATAAGCCTAAGAGTGTTTATTTTAGCCATTTGGGTGTTTGAAATAAACTAGACCAGAAGTTTCTTGATTAATTAGATGTGCTTCCTTGGTAGGTTCTTTAGTTGTGTTTACTAAATAAGCGAGTAAAAAATTGTGTGAGAAACGGTGTCCTTGATTCCTGTAACGCCCTGAACGTCTCAGGATCGTTTAACAGACACGACAATGAGGACGCAACCACTAGTGAAGGGTTAGTTGTTTTAATGAAGACAAATAAAACACAAAGAATAAACAAAAGTTATAGTCACTGGAATCCTCCAGGCTAAGTACGTTACCAGCCCACAGCACGGATGGTCCTAACCGTCCTCTGCATATACGCCGGTCCCGGCGTATGCCAACAGAGGGCAGAAATGAAATGGCCGACAATGCCAATCGGTAGGCTGTGAGGGGCACGAAGAGTGTTGGGGAGAATCGAGGAGTCAGGGAAACACCCAGCCGGGGTCTCTACCTGAAGGGAGCAGCCGCTCAACCTCTTCCTCAGACTGCACCGGGACGCGGAGTCACCTCCTGGTGATGCGTCACCGATACCCCAATCACAAGCAAGAAGACTGAACCGAGAGCAGCCGCTCGATCGATCCTGTGGACTTCCGAGTCTGTAACGCGGCAAACACCTCCTGGTGTGCGTTACAGCTGGCAGTCCCTGTGTCTCTGGTCGGGCTGGGAGTTACGACTCCAACCAGCAAAAGCGCCACTGCGCTTGGACTCAGCCGAGTCAAAAAGCGAAGCTCAATGGTTGACCGGTAGAGCTTCCGGGTCCTTCACAGGTGACGATGGGGCAAGACACGGCCCAGGGAGTAACGACTCAACCTACCTCCGTTCTTGCCTTACTGGAGCACCACTCCGGAACACTGCTCTTCACGAAGCAGGTACGTCGGTGTGAACACAATATCCGACAGCGTTGTACCTCCCGGTTCCTCCCTTTATAGGGCGTGTTTTCCTTGAGTTATGTAACAGCTCTCCTGTTTACATAAGGGCGTGTTTCCTTGAGTTATGTAACAGCTCTCCTGTTTACATAAGGGCGTGTTTCCCTTGAGTTATGTAACAGCTCTCCTGTTTACATAAGGGCGTGTTTTCCTTGAGTTATGTAACAGCTCTCCTGTTTACATAAGGGCGTGTTTCCCTTGTATGACAGGAATTCTTGACAGTACATCCTCCCTCTCAGCGGCTCCCCACGGGTCCAGCGCTGGCAGGAAAACGCCGATGGAACAAGGAGACCAAGCGCGGAGCATGAACCCCTTCAGCCGGTTCCCATGAATGTTCCTCCGGGCCATAGCCTTTCCACGCAACCAGGTACCACAGCTTCCCCCTGCGCCATTTGGACACCCGTATGCCCGACACTTCATACTCCACCTCCGACTCCACGCATACCGGCCGAGGTGTCCCAGACGGCTTGGAGGGTGCTGGTTTGAGCAATGATACATGAAAGACAGGGTGTATCCGCAATGACTGGGGCAAGCACACCTTCACGTTCACGGGACCCATACACTTGGTAATTCGATAGGGGCCCATGTACTTGGGATGGAACACACTGTTCTTTCGAAACCTCATGTTTCTTGTGGATATCCAGACGTAGTCTCCAGTGCGGTACAGTGGCCCGGGCCTTCTCTTCCTATCTGCCGCAGCCTTGTATCTTCTCTTGGCCTCTATTAGGACAGCCCTTGAGCGCATCAATGTGTCTTTTATGTGTGCCACCCTGTCCGCTGTGGCGGGAATCCTGTCCTCTCTGAACGGATGTAGAAATGGCAAGAACCTGGGATGTTGGCCATAGTTGCTCTCCAGAGGGCGGTGACCAGGAGGCTCGGATACCCGGTGGGCCCTAACCTGAAACTGTAATTGGTACCCTGGTCGCCCCCTACACAAACAGGGATCTATACTCCCGCCATCAACCCCTACACCTCTCCTCCCTCGACTCTTCCCCGCGTCAGCGAAAACTTAACACGACGATAAGTTGGGACATTGCTCTCCGACGTTAGTCTCACAAGGTCAATAATCCCAGATATGGTGCACTCCCCAGTTTACATGTCCCCAGTTCATTAATAGTAATTAGTTGGCCGCGCTTCACCGACCTGAGGGGCAACTCACTCAGGGAAGATGGATCCACATAGCAGTCCTCATATGATGCGGCATCCACAGTGCGCGTCAGCGGGGGTGGGTCCGGATACAGGATAGGGCAGGGCCCTGGACCCTCTAAGCCTGTGCGATCCGCGGACTACACTAGTCACATCTGTATACGATGATCCAAGGGTATATGTTTACTGTAAGTCCATAAGTGCATATATTTGCTATGTGTTTACTACAAATGCCAATAAAAAGTTTTATTAAAAAAAAAATGTTGGCCATAGTTGCTATAGAACGGAGATGACTGTGTGGAGCTGTGAGTGGCGTTGTTATAGGCTATCTCTGCAACCCATAGCAAGTCGACCCATTCTTCCCTGCCCTGGTCCACAAAACATCGCAGATACTGTTTGAGCGTTTGGTTCAGGCGCTCGGTTTGGCCGTCCGTTTGAGGGTGGTAGCTGGTGGACAGGGCGGTCTTAACATGCAGCGCAGTGCACCAAGTCTTCCAGAATTGCGCAGTAAACTGCGACCCCCGGTCCGACACGATCACCCCAGGTAATCCATGCAGTCGTACCACATTCTTTAGGAGTAGTGACGCCAATTCCCCGGCCGTAGGGACTCTCTTGCAGGGGATGAAGTGCCCCATTTTCGTCAAGTAATCCACCACCACCAGTATTGCCGTCATCCCCTGGTCTACCGGTAGGCCCACCACGAAGTCCAGTGATATGCTATCCCATGGTCTATCCGGGGTTGGAAGTGGATGTAAGAGCCCTTGGGTTCGGCCATGGTCGGCCTTCATGGTAGCACACGTAGGACACTCCTGTCCCCACCTCCTGACATCCACTCTCATGGTTGGCCACCAGAAATGCCGTCCCATGCTAGCCAGCGTTTTTTCAAAGCCCAAATGACCTGCGCATGGAGAGTCATGGCACCAGATGAATGCTTGTTTCCTTAGCCTAGGCGTGGGTATCAATAGGCACCTGCCCTTCAGGGGTATCCCGTCCTTCAGCTGCCATTCTCTGTGACTGAGGAGCCACCTCCGCCATGCGAATGACCTGATCCCTCTCTTTATTCCCCTCAGGAAAGTATCCGGTTGGATAACCCCCAATACCATCCTCGGGGAAATGATGGAACGCTCGGTCGCAGGCAATGGTTCCTTAACTGCAGATTGACGGGACAGGGCGTCCGCCTTTCGGTTTTCCGTCCCCGACCGATATGTGATGCGGAAGTTGAACCCCGCAAAGAAGATCATCCACCGCAGCTGCCTGGGAGAAAGGTGTCTAGTGGCCGTCATGAACTGTAGGTTCCGATGGTCCGTGTACACCGATACCACATGTCTTGCCCCCATCAACCAATGCCTCCATTCGGTGAAGGCGTCCTTGATTGCGAGAAGCTCCTTCTCCGCAATATGGTAGTTGCGTTCGGCGTCGTTGAGTTTTCGGGACATGTACGCAACGGGATGAAGCACCCCTGTGTCGTGGTTGCGTTGGGACAAGATAGCCCCCAGCGCCACATCCGACGCGTCCGCTTCCACCACGTAGGGGAGATCCGGATCGGGGTGAGCCAACACCGGCGCCTTACCAAAGGCGCTTTTCAGGGCCTCAAAGGCTTTGTTCGCTTCAGGGGACCAGACAAACTCCTTGGACTTCCTCAGTAGCTGTGTGATTGGGGCCACCACTCCTGAAAATCCATCTATGAACCGCCTGAAAAAGTTGGCGAAGCCAATGAAACTTTGGACGTCCTTCACGCTTTGGGGCACCGGCCATTCTTTCACCGCCTTGATCTTTCGTTCTGCCATCTCCTGTCCCTCTGGACTCAGCATCACTCCGAGGAATTCCACGGATGTGACGTGGAAGTCACACTTGCTGAGTTTACAAAACAGCATGTTTTCCCTCAGCTTTTGGAGCACAGCTTTGACGTGGTGTACGTGCTCCTCCACACTGGACGAATAGATGAGGATGTCGTCGATATATACGACCACGTAGATATCCAACTCCTCTCTGAATACCTCATTCAAAAAGTACTGAAAGGCTGCCGGGGCGTTGCACAGACCGAACGGCATGACGAGGTACTCAAAAAGGCCGAACCTGGTCTTAAAGGCGGTCTTCCACTCGTCTCCGTCCCTCATGCGCACCAGATGGTATGCCCCTTTCAAATCCAACTTGGTGTAGATACGAGCTTTCTTGACCTGTTCCAGAAGTACACTGATGAGAGGCAAGGGGTACCGATTTTTTATGGTTATCGCATTCAATGCCCTAAAGTCCACACAGGCTCTCAGCTCCCCATTAGCCTTCGGGATGAAGAAGAGTGGTGAGGCGGCCGGAGACTTGGATGGGCGGATGAATCCTAGCTTGAGGAGTTTATCCAGGTACCCCCGGAGATGCACGTTTTCAGGCTCCGTCAGGGCATACAGCCTGCCGCTGGGAACGCTGGCCCCTGGCACCAGGTCGATCTGGCAGTCAAACTGTCTATGTGGTGGTAGCACTTCCGCCTTCACCTCATCAAATACATCCTCAAAACTGTGATAAGCCTGGGGGAGAGCCACATCTTTTTCTGCCGCTGTAGCCACCGTCTGACTCCCGCTCTCATCTGCGTCAAGGGATTCCGTTCTTATTCCACAATGCAGGATGCAATACGGTGACGTCATTTCGATGCGATGTGTTGGCCAATCCACAAAGGGGTTGTGTTTCTGTAGCCACGGCAATCCCAATATGACGCCATATTGGGGCGCTCGGATGATGTTAAAATCGATTTGTTCCAAATGGTTCCACCCATATCTCATCGGAAGGACCCCCGTGTGCTGCCCGATGGGCCCCGTCACCAATCGCCTTCCGTCTACAGCATAGACGTCTTCGGGTACAGCTTTGGGAAGAAGCACTAGCCCTAGCCTGCATGCCTCGTTGTGGTCCATAAACATGCCAGTGGCCCCTGAATCCACCATGGCCACAACGGGTATCCACTGGTCATGCACTCCCACGTGCACCGTGATAAACAGGTGTCGTTGTCCCTTAGTGACCGAGTTGGAAAGTGAAGGGATGGATGAGTGACTCCGAGATGCCCCTTCTCTGGTCTTGGAGTCCTCTAGTTTTCCGCCGGTATGTCCACCACGGCTGTTTCCGACCGGTTGGCCCGATAACGTGACGTCTTCGGTTTGGCAGGGCATTCACGTACGTAGTGGCCTTTTTTGCCACAATATAGGCACAATCCTTGTTTACGGCGTGACTCTTTCTCCGTGGCTGTGAGGCTCGCTCGTATTGCGCCGATGTCCATGGGTTCTCCCTTGGATGCGGTGGAAGTTTCAGGACTTCCCACCGTCATATAGGATGGAAGGGATTTTCCTTTTCTCCCATGATCCCCCTTTCTTTCACTTAGCCTATGTTCCAGCCGTAATACCAGGTTGATAAGGCCCTCACATGTCTTGGGTTGAGGGTCAATATGAGCCACGGCGTCCTTGAGCTCATCGCACAGCCCTTGATGGAAGAGCGCCGTCTGTTTAGCAACAGGCCACTTGGTTTCCGCAACCAGCCTTCGGAACGCGTTGAGATACTGCACCAGGTCGTTGGATCCCTGTCTCAACTCAAGCATTTCACGGTCCGCCGTGTACGAGTCAGCCCTTCTGTCGAATACCTTCAGGAATTCCTCGCGAAAAGCACCCCAATCACATAAGAGGGGGTCGTCCCTGCTCACCAGAGGTACGGCCCATTGTGCCGCGTTTCCAGCCAAATAGGATATAAGGAAAGCCACACGAGCCTGACTCGTGGGGAACGCCTTTGGTTTGCACGATAAATGTAGCGCCACTTGTGTGAGGAATACCTGCACTGTGTTAGGATCCCCACGGTACCTCTCTGGTGTCGCCAAGGGGATGGCTACCGGCATTTCCACTACTACCGCAGGGGTCTGATTCGTGAGGGAGGTGCTGGGCGTGAGCGGGTCCAATTGGATAGCATCCAGTCTGGCTTTTACATCGGCTGTTTCTTGCCTAGAGGCAGCCACTTCAACTTGCATGGCCGCTAAAGCAGCCAGCACATCATCAAGTGTTGCCATGTCTGTTATCGACCGGGAGACAGTTAGTGTTATTAAGGTCGGATATTTTGTAACGCCCTGAACGTCTCAGGATCGTTTAACAGACACGACAATGAGGACGCAACCACTAGTGAAGGGTTAGTTGTTTTAATGCAAATAAAACACAAAGAATAAACAAAAGTTATAGTCACTGGAATCCTCCAGGCTAAGTACGTTACCAGCCCACAGCACGGATGGTCCTAACCGTCCTCTGCATATACGCCGGTCCCGGCGTATGCCAACAGAGGGCAGAAATGAAATGGCCGACAATGCCAATCGGTAGGCTGTGAGGGGCACGAAGAGTGTTGGGGAGAATCGAGGAGTCAGGGAAACACCCAGCCGGGGTCTCTACCTGAAGGGAGCAGCCGCTCAACCTCTTCCTCAGACTGCACCGGGACGCGGAGTCACCTCCTGGTGATGCGTCACCGATACCCCAATCACAAGCAAGAAGACTGAACCGAGAGCAGCCGCTCGATCGATCCTGTGGACTTCCGAGTCTGTAACGCGGCAAACACCTCCTGGTGTGCGTTACAGCTGGCAGTCCCTGTGTCTCTGGTCGGGCTGGGAGTTACGACTCCAACCAGCAAAAGCGTCACTGCGCTTGGACTCAGCCGAGTCAAAAAGCGAAGCTCAATGGTTGACCGGTAGAGCTTCCGGGTCCTTCACAGGTGACGATGGGGCAAGACACGGCCCAGGGAGTAACGACTCGACCTACCTCCGTTCTTGCCTTACTGGAGCACCACTCCGGAACACTGCTCTTCACGAAGCAGGTACGTCGGTGTGAACACAATATCCGACAGCGTTGTACCTCCCGGTTCCTCCCTTTATAGGGCGTGTTTTCCTTGAGTTATGTAACAGCTCTCCTGTTTACATAAGGGCGTGTTTCCTTGAGTTATGTAACAGCTCTCCTGTTTACATTAGGGCGTGTTTCCCTTGAGTTATGTAACAGCTCTCCTGTTTACATAAGGGCGTGTTTTCCTTGAGTTATGTAACAGCTCTCCTGTTTACATAAGGGCGTGTTTCCCTTGTATGACAGGAATTCTTGACAATTCCATTGTGCTAATCTAAAAGTGACCCTTACCCTACCCCCCCCCACCTCTTCACAGAGCGATGATGGTGTCAACGTGAGCACTCGAGCAATCCGCTGCTCATGCCGGTCGCGTAGCCGATCGACTAGACGCCCTGCGATGCTACGATGCTCAGCTCAACGCGCAGACTGACAGCAAGAGGATTGCCAGCGCTGGGCTCGCGGTCTCGTAAAAGTATTTCAACTTGCTTCTTCAACATCGTAATCATCATAAATCACCGGAAACTACCCGCCTGGAGCCTGCTAACTCGGCTAACTCGGCTCCTGCTGTTTATGCTATTTTTGGCATTTGATCCTCCTGCACCCACCGCCTCGATCTATATTTCTGGACACGAGGTAAATCGCCGGCGGCAGCGACAGCACCATCGAAGCTTCTTGACAATGAGTAACAGGGGGCCCAAGAAGGGAACCAAACCGAAGGCTGCCATCAATAATGACTTTAAAGACACGGCCTCTGAGAACACTTCCAGGCCCAGACTTGAGGTTAGTGGCAACAGAAAAACGCTGGGGCGACTGGGGGGGGCAGGGGTATCTAGAGACTCAGCTGGTGCTCAGCCACCACTTGCTAAAATGTTTCTGTGCGCCAAGGGACAACTACCTGCCGTAAGCGCCAAGACCCTTCTATCAAAGAACCCGGAGGCCCCCTCCCTAGATCCACTAACCCCCCAATCACCTACGTTAAAACTATGTCAAGAGACCAGCCTGGCAAATTTAAAGACAGTAGGCACGCCACAATCTGGTGGAGGAACTACCACTGATTCACCAGATTTAGCCAAAACATTGAGCAACTCCAATTGTTTGCCTAAAGGTAATAATGATAAAACGGATAAAAGGGCAATAGAATTTGATACCCACCCAACCCCTGCTGGCATAGTGCTAAATAATGAAGACTGTACTCATCTGAGCTGTCTTGATACTCCCTCTATAGCCCCAGATATCGATGTCGCCAATTACATTCAGGGCCTGGGTCCGCGATCGGTGCACAAGCACCTTGGACTCCGGAAACTGGGCCCGAGAACTTTTACTCGGTTTCCGACGGCACAGAAACTACCTCTGATGAAAAAGGGACTGACTCTAGCGAAGATGGCAGCGAGGAGTCAATCAAAGACACCGGTACGGTCCAACGACCCAAGAGAACTAAAAACAAAGGGAAGAGACGCAGTCAACTCAAATGGGATTACTCTGACTCACAGATGTCTTATCCTTTGGATGAAGATGCACCCAACCAGCAGTCTGGGAAAAGACAAAGAATTTACCAATGGTCGCTACAGAGCCCTCACTAGCGTCAATCCTAGCCTCAATTAAAGAATTCCAGGAAGAGGTTCGGGCACACAACCGAGCAGCCAAAGGGGCCGCTAAAAAACTACAAGGAGGTCAGAGGCGACTGAATAAGACATGCACCGACATAAGCGACCGCGTCTCCATGGTCGAGGGGCGCACTGAGTACCTAGAATCAGAGGCCACTGCTACTAAAAAACAAAGTGAGAGCAATGCCGCCTGTCTAATAGATATCATGGCAAAAATGGAGGAGCAGGAAAATCCCCAACGCAGAAACAACCTACGCTTACTAGGCATTCCGGAAGGGAAAGAAGGTGAAGACCCCAGGCGGTTCATTGTAAAACTCCTTCAAGAATCCTTCCCCGAACATCCAGGCTGGGACTGGGATCATGAGGTGCAGAGGGCACATCGCTACCCCTTCAACATAAGAAGACAGCGCGGTGGTAACAGGGCAGCAGATGAACAACCAAGAGTATTCCTGGTATATTTTGGGAATTTCCTGTTGAAGGAATTGATTTATGACCAGGCTCGCCCAAACTCCAAGAAGGGGGCCAACGGAATAACTTTCTTCGCAAAACCCGACTTTTGCCATCAGACCGTGGAGCGCAGATGGCGCTTAAGACAATTTCCCCATTTCAGCAGCTAGGAGCAGAAGTCTATCTCATGAACCCTGCTAGACTTAAAGTGATTTTTAATGGGGGATTTAAAATATTTCTGTCTGAAATAAAGGCTGGGGAATACTTAGAGGAAATTAAGTCCAAGAAGAGGATGGGTGGGTTAAATAATTTCTTAATTTCTTAAAATCTTAGAGCTAGCTTAGCTGCAGGCGAAGCACTAATTCTATTAATGTAGTAATGTCCTACACTAAATCTTCAAAGAGCAGACTAGTCGAGCACACAATTAAACTCGTACGGCGTGATCAGCGGTGGAGCCTCACTAATGACCACCATCATTCAGGTTCTTCCTGATCGCTCTAAAGCCAAGACTTCCTGAGTACGGACTGAGTGCTCATGGTATATGGCAGGAGGGACTACCCTGGAAATCTTCTGTGACAAGGATGACACATGGGGAATTTGCTGCTGGCGGACTCATCTACTGCATCACGCAGATATCACTGGTAGCGACAATGACCTGATGCTGCACACTTACTGCCAGATGAGTACCTGGGACTGGGAATGATCTATGTTGGTAACCGCTAAGGAGGGTACATCCCACACAGGAAGGCTCGATATGATTCACTTTACATGGGTTCGTCTGAACTGTTCAAAGGGAGTGGACTCGCAGGGGCACATCTAATGTGGGTCGGGCACCCTCCACCCCGACTCTCCTTCACCCCAGCTCCAATGGGGAGGGTACGGGGAGTCCCGCTGATCGGAGGGACGCGAGGGTTTAAGAGGCACACCAGCGCCCCACTGGGGGAGGTCCCCAATACCTACGGATAGGTAGTTCCGAAACTCTCTGTCCTTCTCTTGCTAGATGCCACTGTTTAGCGTTTGGCATGTGTTATTGTTTGGGGGGAGGGCTCTGGGATTCCGGCACAATTGTGGTGCTGATGTGGGTGGGTAGAATGGGAGGGATGGTCGGGGGAGAGCCTCAGGGGAGAGTTGGGGGGGATCACTGTATGATTGGTACCCGAGACGCTGCTATAGCTTCACATCACTGCTCCGGGACAGTGGTCAATGTATTACACTACAAGCCACAAAGGGAGAATGTAGCGCACATCGCGCTTGCACTAATAATCATGCCTTACACTAGGGTGCACGCATGGAGGAGACAGGGCGGGACACGGTGAAGCTCCTGTCATGGAATGTTCGGGGGCTGCGGGATCCCAGGAAGAAGAGACAAATTCTCTCGTACCTAGACCAACATGACATCAGTATAGCAGCACTACAGGAGACACACACTGACCCTAGATGCCCCCGATCTTCGGCAGCAGATGGGCTTCCTATAGAGTATTTTCAGCTTACTCCACATATGCTCGGGGCACAGCAATCCTGGTCAAGAGGGGTACCCCTTTTCGATTTGGAGGGTCGCGAGATGATAGAGAGGGCAGATTTTGCATGATGTGGAGCTCTCTAGGAGCACACTCGGTGGTCATTATTAGCTATTATGGCCCCAACATCGATAGCCCTGACACCTTGACTGCACTGTGGGGACAGATACTGGACATTGGAGCCACTCATGTGCTATGGGCGGGGGACTTCAACACGGTCCGTAACCCTGCCAGGGACCGATCTTCACACTCGCCTCATCACTACACGCGCAGCCAGGGCACATTACAGGGACTGCTGGGAGACGGTGGCTTAGTTGACCTGTGGAGATATAGACACTCGGAGAAGCGTGAAGGCACCTTTCACTCGTCGATACATGAGTCCTGGTCGAGGCTGTATTATTGGCTGGGCTCCCGGGGGGTTTGCCCGTGGGTGCGGGGAGCGGATCATCTGGCTCGTACGCTGTCCGACCATGCCCCTGTATGCATTATTCTGACTGTCCCCAGCTTGAACGCCAGCCATAGGTGCTGGAGACTTGCCCCCGAGGCGCTGCTGGACGAGGTATTTAAAACGGAAGTGGGGGAGACTATAGCTGATTTCTTCGAAAGAAATAAGGGATCGGTCGAACGGGTGGGGACACTATGGGAGGCGTTTAAAGTGACCATGCGGGGGATTTGTATGTCCAAAAGTTTTGGGGTCTTGAGGGACATCTGCCGACGGCTTCATCGATTGGAGGGGGAACTCAAAACCCTCGAGGTGAATGTCTGGCAGGCTGATTCTGGGGAAGGGAGGGCTAAGATGAGGGAGACACTGACCGAGTACATGGAGACGGCAGAAAGAGAGACAAAATTCAGAGGGAAATATGCGCTGGCATGGTGCTATGGGGAGGGTGGTAGACCTGGGAAGGCCCTTGCTCAGGATATCAAATGCCCCGGTATGCTAACTATATCCTTGAGGTGGAGGATAGGGAAGGCAACTGCCAAAAGGACAGTGCTCAGATACTGCAGATCTTTACTGATTTCTACGCTGAGCTATACAGATCTAAAGGGACCAATACATCTGGCTTCCCGTGCTTTTTTGGGGACATCACGCTGGGATACTTGGAGGACAATCAGAGGGAGTTTCTCTGTGCGCCATTTACGAATGATGAACTCAGGGAGGCGGTGTAGGAGAGTAGGGTCTGCTTTCTATGTTCAACCCCACTTTTTGCTTTTGCTTTACTGGTTTTCGACTTAGATGTGGCTGTGGGCCTGCTAATCAGACCCACAGCCCTGCTGTTCTCTCTCTAAATTAATACTATGTACTTTAGGGGCATAACCCATTTGGATAGGATCACCTTATTGGCCCCTGTACAGTGTACCTTAGATACCCAGGGCAGAGGTGTACCCTAGGCCTACCAGGGGCTGCAGCATGTATTCTGCCACCCCTGGCCTGGCCTTCCATTATGATACAACTGGCTGATCACTCAGCTGGGGCAAGGTCGTGAAATCACCCCTTGCTTAGGTGTAGTATTCCTATACCTATCTTACATATAGACACATGTGTACCTATCAGCCACTCCTATGGCAGGCCTTAACAATCCTGGAGGCAGAGTGCTTGGTAACATGTGAGATGATGCTCTAGCATGAGCTGAGCCTGTCTGCAGCTTTTGGAACCATGTCCTTACAGCTGTTTTATGATATAGCCTACCATATACTCTTAAAGTGCCTTATAATCTTAAACGGTTATGGTAACTATGGTTGGGCTTTATCAAAACATGTCGTGTAAGGTGTCTAACACTTTGGAATAATACCCCCATCCCATTTCTGGGGATGAGGATATTATCCCTCCCTTCTAGAGGGAGAAGACATGTTGAAACCTACTTACCCGGTTAAAGTTAGCCAGAGCCCCAGCATCACAAAATGGATGCTGCTGCCACGACACAAGTCTGACCTCCTGCTGCTGGGAGTGATCCCGGCATGGGAGGCTTGGACAATAGGTTTCCTGCCTTGGGAGGTGCGAGCACCACCCCAGACAGGCCTTAGTGTATTGGGGCAGGGAGGGATGAAAGAAACGAGACACTGCCTGGGGCACACAAGGTGTCCCATGCATAGGCCAGTTCAAACCGGTGCTGGGGCACACCAGCCCCAGTCCTGGCGCGAAACTGGACAAAGGGAAGGTGGTGTAACCACCCCCTCCCAGGTCCCACCCATAAGGCGTGACCTAGCAGGCAACCCAGCCCCCCAGATTAGTATAAGAGTGGTAGCTGGGCCCCAGGAGATTAGATTATCCTGAACCTGCAACTTGAACAGAAACTCTGGACCTTCGACATTCGACGAAAGAAGAAGACTGAAGAATCTCCCTTGTGGCCAAGGAGTGGCTACCTTGTGCAAACAGGCACCATCAAGAGACTTACCCTTTGCTTTGCTGAAGTTCTACGAGGGACCGACTGCAGAGCCCGACCAGAGCCTTGACTTCCAGACTTCTCCGACCCTGATCCACATCCACAGCCGAGCTGAGATCCATGGAGGCGACGAGAGACGTGGGACCGGCTACCTGGGAAAAGTGGCGAGTATCTTCCAGCGCAGCTTCTGAGGTACCCTCGAAGTTGTGCACCGGGGATTGAGAAGCCCCAACGCCAAGCACCATCTGCACCGAAGATCAGCCCCCCACACTCCACGAGTCCTGCATGGGGCCCTTCTGCATTTTCCTGCTTGCCGCGTCTGTCCGGTTGCTTGCCCGTTGGCTAGCGGCCTTTGCGACGACACACCTTTGAATCTTCACTGCTGGTTTGGCTCCTCCAGACTGGCTCCCGCTCCTCTGCAAAAGAGAAGCACCCCAGACCTTCCTGGTCTGCACCAGAAGCAAGTCCTCCATTCTTCGTGGGTTCCGCTTGCCAAGGCTTGGTGAGTCCTAGTTCGACTTCGACACCGCCGACAGCAAGAGCCTTCGTGGGACAGCTCGCCTCCTGGTCCTGGTCATCCTCGACGTCTCCTGGTACCCGTGGCTGCTGCGACAAGCTTCACCTCTTCGCCTGCAATCTTCACGACATCGCCTGGTTCCTTCCTGGTTCCACGTGGTCACTGGCTAGTGACCCAGACTCTGTCCCTTCTGCTTGCAGGTATCCTCTCTTCTTGATCCCAGCCTTGGGATCCACCGGACACTCTTCACTGACTGCCTGTCAGCAACTTTCCTTCAGGCATCCATAGAAGTCCACGACGAAACCCGACGCAAGTTCACACCTATGCACCCGCAGCCCGTCGGCTAGGTAATTTGGGTACTTCGGTGCTCACAAGGGTATTGACTATCCTAGGGTCTAGTTTCCGAGTCTCGACTTTCTAGCTATACCAGAAGTGTCCTAAAACTGCTTATTTCTAACTGCTAGTGATTCTATTGACTTTTACGCATTACGCGTGAGTGTTTCCACTCTGCACCTGAATCCCGTGTGCCTCCCACTTGCTATCTGTTGGTAGTGTAGTGTAGCCCCAGCGATTCCCTAGGCCTAGGCCTATTCTAATTCCGTGACAGTGGTCCTTATACCACTTCTTTAGTATATGGTTTGCGTGGCCCCTAGGGCCTAACTGTATTACTTACCTGTGTGACTTAATGTATGCTTAAATAAGACTGTGTTGTACTTACCTCGAATCTCATAAAGATTGCTGAGGGTTTGACTAGAATAAATACACTTTATTTTATATATATATATCTGTTGTGGTGTCCTTTCATTTGGTATTCAAGGGATTATATATGGTATCACAGCTGGCTTCACATGCCATTCAGAGTTTAGCCTAAGACTGCTCTTGTCCATGCTACCACTAGGATAGCTGGTCTATATGGTTGACTTTACAACCAATCACTATAAGGGTTGTTTGGACTGATATAAGGTGTACACTAGAACTAGTGACATCATACATCAGGCCAACTTCTCACAGGCGGTCCTCCAGCTGCGGTCCGGGAAGGCGCCGGGGCCAGACGGACTTCCGAGCGACTTTTATAAATTATACCTAGACCAGCTGGCCCCTGTTCTGCAGGACGTTTATGCTGAGGCTCTTGAGGCTCAGGAATTGCCGCCCACAATGAGAGAGGCCCTTATTATGTCCATTCTGAAGCCAGGGAAACCGGCCAATAAGTGTGACTCATACCGGACCCTGTCCCTTATCAACGTAGATAGTAAAATCCTCACTAAACTGTTAGCTAATCAACTTAACCTCCTGATGGATAAGTTAATTCTACCAGATCAGGCGGGTTTTATTCCCGGACGATCCACTTCCCATAACCTTCGCACCCTCTTTTCGATTGTCCAACAGGTGGCCCCGCAACTGCCGCTTGCGGCTGTCTTCTTGGATGCCACTAAGGCGTTTGACTCCGTAGAGTGGGAATATCTGCATGCAGTGTTCCGATGCATGGGGTTCTGTCGCCTAGCCACGCGAGAAGAGGAGGGAGTCGAGAAAACCCTCATTGACTACACATTTCCACCTCGTCTGCAGGATGCTGGCGGCCCCTTTAATGCAGGCTGGCTCACCTCGGCGGCGGAGACACCCCCTCTGACGTCGCCGACAGCGCACCAATCCGCTGCAATCGGCCCCAGTAAGGTGGATGTCAGCGAGGAGAACGGCGCGGAAGCCCACGGAGGAGACGGAGCCGGAGAGCGAGGAGTGAAGGAGACGGAAAGCGAGACGAAGAACGGAGGACGGGACTCCGAGGTCTGAAGCGGAGGAGACGAGAGAGTTGCAGAGCCAGGAGGCCACCTACACGGCGTCTTGCCCTGCCACGCGCCCGGAGGAGC
This sequence comes from Triturus cristatus, assembly GCF_964204655.1. Classification (NCBI taxonomy): domain Eukaryota; kingdom Metazoa; phylum Chordata; class Amphibia; order Caudata; family Salamandridae; genus Triturus; species Triturus cristatus. The sequence goes on along the minus strand of NC_140582.1, from coordinate 430,502,549 downwards.
GTGGCTGGGAGAGGTACGGAGCCGGATCCTGGGCTTGGTATCGTCACGGGGAGGGAGGTAGTTTTCTTTCTGAGAGCTATTGTCGGGGAGGTCACGGGGCTTCTTTCATTTATTTAACGGGGTACTCGACTCACTCACAGAGTTCCTCTTGCACCGACTGTTTGATTGGTGGCGGACCCCGGTGACTCCTCACTACCTTTTCCCCCTCCAACCCTTATAAAAAAAAAGAGCAATCCACTAAAAATAGTCGCTCTCCCTTCCTTTTATGTCCGTCGGAGGCCTACCACCAGACTAGAACCCGGGAAAAGGAGAAGACGACATCGGTCTTACCAAGGAGGAGGAGGAGAGAGAGAGAGACCCAGAACCCTTTCTGTGATACACGTTGCTCGTGAACATTAATAAACCCGCAAACCAGTAATACCGCCTAGCCTTTATCATTGTTACACTCCCGGTGTCACACCCCTGTGCGACAAGTGGTGAGCCAGATAGGAGGTTAAACTGTGAACCCCACCCGATACAGGATGGATACTCTCATACATCAAATGAAGGAGAGCCAGGCCAAGATGGAGTGGGCAATAGAGCATTCGGGCCGTGTTCACCTCGGCTATCCAAACCCAAGCCAAGAACTTAGTGAAGTTGGCCGAAGGACAAAATCTCCTCATGGCCTCGCTGGGACAGGCTCGAGCGGCTGCACCACCGGGAACTGTGGTCCCCCTTCAGAAGTTTACACCCGGAGAAGACCCGTTAGCGTTCTTTCTTAATAATGAAAGAGCCGCCCGGGCTAGTGCTTGGGCGGGAGAGAGATGGCCCTTCTACCTTGCACCGTTGTTGGTAGGTGAAGCACAAGCGGCATATCAAACCGTGAATAAGGATGGAACCGCTAACTATGCCCTGGTGAAGCAGTACATTCTGGATAGGCTGGGAGTGGACGAAGAGACCCACAGACTACGGTTCCGACAAGAGCGCGGGACCCCTGGGAATATACCCAAAACTCTTTTCTTTAAACTGAAATAAGCGGCTGACCTTTGGCTAAAACCCCAAGAGTCCAGTATGGAGGAAGTAATGAAAAAAATCTATTTGGAACAATTCCTTGAAGCCCTCCCCTATCCCAGCCAGCGCTGGCTAAAGCAACACGCCGGTTTGACCCTGGAACAGGCCGTAGAAATGGCCACGTCTTATGCTAGAGCTCAAGGCCGACCCACCCCAAAAGAGTCCGAACGCCTGGTCAAGCATATTGCCCAAGGAAAAGGAGACAGGAAGTCCGTTAAAGCAGTCCCTGAGCCCGTACGGCCCCGAGGAACACGGCCAGACCATACCCCATTCTCAGGTCCCCAATGTTATGAGTGTGGGGAATGGGGACACATAGCCCGTTTTTGCAGGAAGAAGAGGGAGAAAGAGGAGGAACCCATGGATGTGAGCTACTCGCCCCACTCCCTCCTATTTGCTCAGGAAACAGGACCAGTGTTTTATGTGAGTGTAAAACTACAGGGTAAAGGAGTACGGGCCCTACTAGATTCAGGCTGCAAACACTCAGTAGCAAGGCAGGAGCTTATTCACCCCTCTTGGGTCCTACCGGGAAGAAGGGTGGGCATTCGGTGTGTACACGGGGAGGTTAGGGAATACCCTCTCGCTACAGTCCAACTACAAACACCCACAGGGGCCACCATGGATGCAATAGTGGGGGTCCTCCCACCCCTTCCGGAACCAGTCATTTTAGGGACCGACAATCCCTGTTTTGCCTCCATGATGAGGGAAGCCCTCAGTTCCCCGAAATATTGTCAGGTCTCCATGTTGACTCCCGAGCCCTGGGCTGAAGATACCCACTTCCGAACTGCCCAATTGAATGATGCCAGTCTTCTCAACGCCTGGAACAAAGCTAGGGCAGAACAAGACCCCTCGAATAGAGTATATCCCACCTTTATTGAACGGAACGTTCTCCTATACCGTTTAGCGAAAGAAGACGCTATTCCTCAACTACTGGTTCCCTCCGACTTTAGGGATCAAATACTTTTTTTTGCACATGCACACCTTCTGGCGGGGCACGTTGGGGCCGAAAAAAACGGGCAAGCCATACTACAGCACTTCTTCTGGCCTGGTGTCTATGCCCAGATACAGAAGTATTGTCAGGAATGCCATATCTGCCAACGACGCAATCCGTACGTTCCACCTGCGGTCCCCTTGCAACCTCTGCCCATCATAGGCAACCCGTTTGACAGACTAGGGATGGACCTTATAGGACCCTTACCCAAGTCCAGTAAAGGACATCAATATGCCCTTGTTTTGGTAGATTATGCTACTCGATATCCGGAGGCCTTCCCCCTTAGAGCCGCTACTTCCACTGCCATAGCCCAGCGCCTGGTTGAAGTATTTTCGAGGATGGTATTCCCTAGGGAAATAGTCACTGATCAGGGCACCCTGTTCGTGTCAAAACTAATGAAACAGGTTTGCCTCCAGTTGCGCATCAGTCACATAAAAACCTCGGTATACCACCCCCAGACAGATGGCTTAGTCGAGCGTTACAATGGAAGCCTCAAATTAACCCTAAAAAAACTTCTGTCTGGGGATGGGAAGAATTGGGACCAACTATTGCCTTTAGCCCTGTTTGTGCTAAGGAGTCAGACCCAGTCCAGCCTGGGCGCATCCCCTTTTGAGCTTCTCTTTAGTCGGAAACCCAGAACCCTGCTGGAGATAACCAAAGACAGCTGGGAACGAGAAGGGAAACAGGAAGCTGAGGCTTTGCTAGATTATACCCGTCAATTGCAGTCCAGATTACATAAATTAAGGACCCTAGCCCATGACCACTTAGCCATCGCCCAAACCAAACAGAAGTACTGTTACGATAAGGGGAAGAAGTGGAGAGAACTCGTGGGCGACTGGGTCCTGGTGTTGTTACCCACTTCCGCTCAAAAGATGAAGAAAGAGTGGCAGGGTCCGTTTCAGATTATTAAGAAGGTGGGCAGAACCACGTACGTTCTACAGGTGTCCCGAACCAAAACTCAGTTGTACCATATAAATATATTGAAAAAATGGTTAGGGACCCCTCCGAGACCTTCCCAAAACGTCTCATTTACCACGCCTCTGTTACATACCGTTAAGGAGGTTCCTATCAATCCCGAACTGTCTACATTTCAGCGGGATGCTATAGATTCCCTTCTTCTTCAGTTTTCTGGTATTTTCTCCGACCAAACTGGGAGAACCCTCCTGGCTGAACACACCATCCCTACCCCCGCAGGGGTTATCGTCAAACAAAAACCCTATCGGATACCTGAGGCCTTTCAAACAGAGATACAACAGATGCTAAAAACGGGAGTGATCATACCTTCCCATAGCAACTGGTGTTCCCCAGTAGTCTTGGTGCCGAAACCGGACGGAAGTATCCGGTTTTGCATAGACTTCCGAGCCGTCAATAGAGTCTCCAAACAGGACGCTTATCCCCTTCCGAGGGTCGACAAATTGGTGGAACGCCTTGGTGAGGCCAGATATATAACAACCATCGACCTCACCAAGGGTTATTGGCAGATTCCCCTAGCTCCTGCTGACCAGGAGAAAACTGCCTTCTCGACTCCTTCTGGTCATTACCATTTTACTGTCCTGCCCTTTGGGCTGCATGGGGCTCCGCCCCCTTTTCAACGGGCCATTGATACCCTACTAAAACCACATCTTTTTTTTTTTTTTTTTTTTTTTTTAAACATTTATTTTTGAAATTTTGAGCGAACATACATCAATAAGCAAAGGTGCATCGATGTGTACACAGTTCATTCATAGTCAACACAATGGATGTAGGGAAAAAACAGGCTATTGCAGTGCAAATATCTCCATCATAGCATTACTGTGCATCAATCGTTTGGTTTCTTATAGAGTCTTCTAGCGGCTATTCTCTACCTAGAGGAGCCCCTCTTCTAGTCCCCTATGTACCAATAACATATTTCTGCAATATAGTATTCACAAGGGGAGAGACCTTCAATATGCAGTGTCTATACATCAATAACTCGAGGGCAGCGTTTTCATTTACCTGACTCTTAGTATTTCATGAGGGATTCTCCAGCATGTACCTATGTGGATGTCCTGTCCTCAGTGGCATTCTCCCCCCCTAATAAGTAGCAATGTAATGGAGCACAGACATCTGTGGGTTGTGATGCTATCAGTAAAAGTTCAGAATATGTACTGATTTGTTCCTGACAATAGGTAAGATCTCGCATCCAATCCTTGAATTTCGGGGCCCTGCCCCTGCCCCATCTACATGCAACTCTTCTTTTAGCAAGCAAAAAGGCAAGCACAATGAATTTGCGGTTTGTAGCTTGTATGGGCTCCACGTATCCCAAGAGGGCAAGGATAGGAGAGGGCTCGACTTCTGTGTTAATCATTTTAGATAGTGCTGCAAATACCTGGCACCAATATCGATGTACCTCATCACACGCCCACGCTAGGTGAAGAAAATCCGCCCCAGGGGCATGACATCTGTCGCACTTGTCGTCGTCACGAAGTTGGTATCTGCACATCCGAGCCGGGGTATAATATAGTCTATGGATGTATTTATAGTGTATAATTCTAAATTCACTACTGGAGGAGATGCGTTCCGTTTGTTGTAGGCAGAACTCCCATTGTTTATCCGTCAGTGGGGCCTGCAGTTCCAGGTCCCATTTTGCCCTAGCCGCCAGAGGTGGGGTGTCTATTAACGAGTGGACCGATCTGTAAATTTTAGAGACTAACTTGGCAGGGGCTTCGTCTTGGAGGATGCATTGTAACGGTGCCACATCCGGGGGTTCCTGCGGAAAGTCAGGTGTGAGCGCCTTAATCCCTTGTCGGAGCCTGATGTACAGAAAAACGTCAAGGGGAGAAGGTTGTATGCCTTCATACAATTGTTCCATAGATCGGAATGTGCCAGCATGGTACAAGTCCCCCCACGTCGTGACGTGGATAGTATGAAGTAATTTCCGAAACCCTGCTTCCTGTAACAGGGGCATGCTCGGATGGTAAACAAGGGGCAAGCGAGGCGCATACAACATACTAATCCCTAATTTGGCAGTCAGTAGGTTCCATGCAGTCACCGTACTTGCCACCGTTGTGGGCGTTTTATCTCTTCCCTGCACTGGAATATACAGTGCGCCTTCCATGGGGATCGGGTGTGCCAGCCAGTGTTCGGCCGCTAGTTGGGGCATGTATCTAGGTTGCCGTATCTAGAAATAGGCATAATGTGCCTGAGCCGCTTGATAGTACAGCTCAAAATCGGGGACGCCAAACCCGCCTTGATTGTATGGCTTGGTGAGGACCTCCCACTTGAGTCGGGGCGACATCCCGCCCCAAACTAGTCTAATGAGCTCTGTGCGTAGTTGCCGGAAGAAAAACCTGCCCGGATAAAAGGGAATGTTCAAGAAGAGATATAACAACTGCGGCAATATTACCATTTTAATCAACGACGTTCTTCCCGCCATGGAGAGGGGTAGAGTAATCCATCGAGCAATGCAATCCGTAATACGGGTCATCGTCGTGCCATAGTTGGCCCTCAAGAGCTCATCCCGGTCTTTTTCTATGTGTATGCCTAAATACTTAAAGTCCCCCTCGCACCAGGCGAGGGGGTACTCCAGCACAAACCGCTCAGTAGATGCCGTGAGGGGGAAAAAACAAGACTTGCTCCAGTTGATCTGGACTCCTGAAAGCCTGCCGAATCGGATAAATTCTCTAAGAATCGGATTTAGATTATCTCTGGGGTCACGTATATATAAAGTGATATCATCTGCGTACATAGATATTAATATTTGCCTCTGGAAACACCTCAGCGCCTTATCTAGATGATGTTGCCTCAATTTTGCCGCAAGCGGCTCTGTAGCTATAGCGAACAGCAGCGGTGACAGGGGGCAACCCTGTCTGGTGCCTCTGGTAATGGGAAATGCAGAGGAAAGCCTGCCGTTTATCAGTACTTTGGCCCCAGGAGATGAATATAATAGTCTGATCCATGAGATAAATATGATTGGAAACCCCATACGCTCCGGCACTTTGAATACATAATCCCATTCTAAGGAGTCAAAAGCCTTCGTGGCGTCCAGGAAGATGGCGGCCATTGGTTGGTCTTCATGTACCGTGTTTAGGATCGAGAAGAAGGTGCGCAGGTTATGGGACGTCGCCCTACCAGGCACAAATCCTGCCTGGTCGGGTAATATCAAGTTGGGGAGTAGTAAATTAATATGGGTAGCAATTAGCTTAGCAAGGATTTTTACATCGCAATTGAGCAATGAGAGGGGTCGATAGGAGTCACATTTGTTTGCCGCTTTCCCGGGTTTAAGGAGTGATGTGATGAGGGCCATGCGCATAGAAGGGGGCAGATGGCCCACCTCCAGAGCATCCTCATAGACCTCCCTCAGGACCGGTGCCATAAATTCAATGTAAGTCTTGTAGAACTCTATTGGTATCCCATCTAGCCCCGTAGCCTTGCCCGACTGCATGTGCATAATAGCCTCACGCACCTCGTCCAGTTCAAAAGGGGAGCTCAGAAACTCTCTTTGCGCATCGCTAAGCCATCCCAGGGACACATCTTCTAGGTATTCTTGCAGATGTAGATCCCCAGCCCTAGTCGATATATACAATTTGTGATAGTGCGCCACAAACGTGTTAAGAATTTGCGTGGTGTCTCTGTATACTTCACCATCCACGCCTTCAAGTTCTAATATAGTGTTAGGGGGCCGCGTCAACCTCATCGTTGCTGCCAGAGCTTTCCCTGGTCGCTCGCCTTCGCCATAGCGGCGGGCGATCCAATGTTTACCCCTAAATTTCGTCTCTCTAGCGGCTTCGTCGGTATATTCTGTCACTTTTTCACGAATATGTGATAGTGTGGTGTCGTCAGGGCTGTCAGCCAATGACGTCTCAAGTGCCTTAAGATCATTTTCAAGTGTTCTTAGTCGCGCTAGTATACTCTTCAGTACACCTGACCCCTTAGCAATGCATATGCCCCTTAAAGTCACCTTAAATGCATCCCAGATAGTTTCAACATCTTTCACAGAATCTTTGTTGCGCTTGAAAAAATCTAAACAGTCTTCCCGTAGTTCCTCTTGAAAAGAAGTATCTAGTAGCATCGTGGGTTGCAGGCGCCAGGCTGTCAGTGGGGGGCCAAGGTCCGCAGCCCTTAGTGTAACGCGTACTGGCGAATGATCAGAGAATGTTCTTGGAAGATGGTGTGCTCGATCAAGCGCCGCATGAAAGCGTGGGGATATAAAAACATAGTCAAGCCGCGCCCAGGATCTTGCTTGTGCCGTGAAGTGTGTACCTTCCCGCATGTCAGCATGGAGGTGTCTCCAGGTGTCAATCAATTTGTGATCATCTAGTGTCTCTAATAGCGTCACACGGGATTTAGTATAATGATGTGGGGCCGGGTGAGACCTGTCTCTAGTAGGATCAAGCGTAGTGTTGAAATCTCCCCCCCCAGATGAGGTGCTGTGGGCCCATGCCTATTATGATCGCTCCGAGGTCTGTGAAGAAATGTGGGTCGTCTATGTTGAGGCCGTAGCAGCAGACCAGGGTAACTGCCATATGCCCTAGTCTACCCCACATCAGACAATACCTGCCCTGGGCATCAATTTTAGTGCCTGCCATAATAAAGGGCGTTCCTTTTTTTACCAGTATTGCAGCACCCCTAGAGTATGATGAGTAGGAGGAAAAGGCAGTGTATTTCGCCCATCTTCCGGCAAAAGTGTGAACAGCCTGCGCTTTAAAATGGGTCTCCTGGATAAAGGCTATGTGTATTGCATGGCGGTCCAAATAAGAGAGGATCTGTCTCCTTTTCCACGGGTCTCCCAGGCCTCTGACATTCCATGTAAGTATGTTTAAATCAGTGTCTCCCATAGCCAAGTCGGTAGTGAGAAGAATTACAGTGCATCAGTGAAGGACTCCCTGACTCGTTCCATTTGGTGTTCATGCTTGATAACTGCATTACCCTTACAGCACAGTAGCAACGCAGCCTGTGTCCTGCCCCATTACACATTTTAATGCCGTGTCGTACGTGAATGATTGTGTGTACTACATGCACCGCGAGGGGGCCTCCTCGCACGTCTCCATCATGCAATCCTGTCGGATCTGTGAATAGCATCACTTTGATATTAGCCGCGCCCAACATTGTAACAACATGTACAAACAGTCCCATCCCCCCACCCCCTACCTTAGATATCCCCAACATGTATCTTGTAACAGTCTCAACTGCAATTCTATCTGATGATGTAATATTGTCAATCCCATACAATGCAGGAAATTGAGCCCCTCCCACCCACCAATTGATAGTTCTCAAGTATATCTGCCTCTCCCCAATGACCTGAGTCGTAGCCTTGGTTGAGCCCAACCACCCCCCTCGTTCTCTTATCGTTTCTAGAAAAATATCGGTTAAATTACCACCGCTATCTAGGTCGTACCTTCCCCTTCCATAGCCGTCAGGGTCGTTCATATCAGCATGGATCAATGCAGTGAGTTCAAGAGCTTCTACCCTATCCCCCACCCACTGATTACCAAAGAGCAATGCAGTTATCTCGATCTGTTCTTTGACCCAGGACCCATCAATAAACAACTCTAACCATCCTAATCTGTGATATGTTCTAGCTAACAATTCCCGCATCGCGTATCCCAGGCAGTACTCATTGTTCTTTGTGAGTGGAAAGACACTAGAATCATTGAAGATAATGGAAGAAACCAAAGTTGCCACGAAAACCCCCACCACACCCCCCGCCCACTGAAGCATCCCCAACTTGCCAGAATCCTCTTCCCACCCCCCTCCCAAAACGTCCATCAAACAGCTCAACAAGAGCAACGTAGTCAGTATGTTCATTGGGGTACACCCTATGGGGTTCATCCAGGGTACGCACATATCCACCCCCTACGCCCTGCCCCTCATCAAAGTCAAGGGAAGGGGGATGGTGCCTGGAATACATTACTAACCACTGTCCAATACCCGACCATGATATTCTCGTTTAGCCTCGGTGCCTGCTCCCTCGTGGGCCCATCTGGTGGACCTCTAGGGTAATGTCAGCGGAGCATAACAGCCCCCAGGTTCGTAGACCAATCCATAAAAAGCAGCGTCCATGTAGCTATTGTTCATCCTCATGTTCTTCATCTTCACCGTCGCGTTGCTCAGCCCGTGCATTCCTTAGAGCCTTCAAAAAATCGTCCACTTGCTGCGGATTTGTAAAGAAGTGTTGCTTTGCTTGGTGGGTTACTGTCAACTTCGCCGGGTACAGCAATGTGTAGTCAATTTGTAGGGCACGGAGTTTTTTCTTGACTTCAAGGAATTTACGCCATTGTTCTTGTACGATAGGCGTGAAGTCTGGATAAACGGTGAAGTTGACACCATCACACGAGAGTTTTTGGTTTGTGCGTGCAGCCCGCAGCGCAGTATCCCGATCCCGGTAGTTTAAGAGCCGTGCAATGATGGGCCTCGGTGGAGCTCCGGGTTTGGGCCGCGGACCAAGAGAGCGGTGTGCTCTTTCGACGATAAATTGTTTAGAGAACACTTCAGATCCAATGGAGGCAAGGAGTATCTTCTCCACGTATTCTTCCATACGCCCAGTATTGGTGGACTCCGGCACACCCACCACGCGAATATTATTTCGCCGGCTGCGAGCTTCCAACTCCTCATTCTTTGCAGCAATAACTCTTAGGATAGTGTCCATTCTCGAGAGTTGCGTAGTGTGCGAGGCTGTGGTGTCATCATTATCAGATATCCGCCTCTCAGTTTCAGTTATACGTTCTTCATGTATATCCATTTTCTGTGCAATGGCATCCATTCTGGATGATAATCGATCCACCTTATCCACTATTGTAGCAAAGCCTTGCCTCATTTCTTGCATCAGCTGTTGTAAGTCCGTTTCTGGGGAGCTTGAACCCGCTCCAGCCGTAGGTGGGCTGTGTGAGCCCCCCGCGTCTTGTGTGCTCCGCAATCCTTTCTTAGCAGTTGGGGCTTCAAATGTAAGCTTAGGCTGCCGACTATCCTGTTTACCCATCGTGGGCCTCTTGTAGGGACTTGCAGCAGCTTGCGAGGGGCGGTTTCCGCGTTCTTCTCGGGCAGGGCAGGGGCTAGAATTCATAGGCACAACACAGTGCGACTGTACGCAGCTATTGTTAGGATACAGAAAGGCCAGAACTGGTACTCCCAGTTAATGAATGCAGTCAGGGAGGGTGGTATCTCCCACTACCTTCACTAGAGTAATGCCGGCCGTCTTAGTCTATTGGCATCTGTATCAATCTAAGTGGGAAGATGTGGCCACGTGGTTAATGCTCGCCTGCTGTCACTGTATCTCAGTATGCCAGCTTTGTCTCAAGGTAATGACCGTTTGTCCAGTCGGCAAATCGTGCACCTTTCTCTATTATCCCCTATAGCCTGCCATTCACTAGGCAAATGTACCACTGTCACTCGTCACCCCGCAGCGGCAGAGGAAATAGGGCCAGCGTCACTGGAGCTCGTGACCAGGATATGTCCGTAGGTACTGGGATGCCACTTTTAATAGCTGCAAAATGGTAAGCCTCTGAATCCAGTATACGCCACCGGGGCGCCTCACAACCGGCCCTTGTCTCCACTTGGGCGGGCCCGTGCACCACCACCACCGTGTCCTGCAGCGGGGGCGCACCGGGTCCCGTCTGTCCGAAAGCAGCTCCTATTTCTTGGCTCCTTTACACTGTGCCGGTCCCTAGCCGTCAGATGCAGTATTTAGTGTACAGTGCCAGTGTGCCCCCCAAGTTCTATCACTCAGTTGCCGATATTGCTCGTACCTCCGTTCCTGTGCCTCTTCACCGTTGCAACCGTTCCGTCTCCTCGGTATTCGTCACCCCAGAGCTATATCTCTCCCGCGCTGCAGGTCTCGGGCCTTAGTCTCTGATGTAATATCGCCGCCTCCTGCCGTCTGCACCTTGCGCCAGCGCTCGCACTTCAGAGGCCCGTGATTCACTCAGCCTGCCATCATGCGAATCAGGATTTCTGAGTTGCCCCCAGCGCAATGTTCAAGTGACTGTGTGCCTAATATGCATTATTTGCAGCGCCCTGCTCCGCAGCAGTGCTCTGGGCGTCCACCAACCGCTTGTCCCGTATGTACAACACAGCGGGGGAGCCGGGTCCTACACAGGCGGGCCCACTCTCCCACGTACTCCGGGCCATGGGTGTAACGTGGCAGGGGGGGGGCAGCTCCGGATCACCTTGCCCCGTAGTCCACCAGCACCCGCAGACGGCTTCTCACTCCACCTCTGTGCCTCACAGCGGCCAGCAAGTCTCTCTCGCAGGTAGCGCTCCTCACCTTAAGTCCCAGGCCGCTCCGGTCCGCGGCATACAGCAAAGCCGACTGCAATATTAATGCCCCACCGGGGGAATATCAGGCATAGGCAGTGTCCCGCGTCGGTTCGTTGCCTCCAGTTTCCCGCCGCTGATCAGTTGCAAAAGCAGGGCGCCGCACTAGCGGCCCTCCGTTCAGGGCCTACTTGCCTCGTGGTGCGCCACGGCCTGGCGTAGATCTCAGGTCTGGTCAGCACGCTACGCCCCTCATCAGCTCAGTGCCCGGTCAAACTTGCGCTACCTCTAACTCCATCATGGCTGGTCGTACGGCTCCCAAACTTTCACCGAGGCTGCAGGACGATAACATTTACATCCGTATGTGGTTTTTGTCGGGAGAGCAGTCAGTTCAGCAGGATAAATGAAGGATTTTATTTCCAGGCTGCAGGAGCCTCACATTAGTGCGGCCATTCTGCTTGTGCGCCCTCTAGCGCCCCCCTACTAAAACCACATCTTCCTTATGCATCTACCTACCTGGATGACATAGTAGTCTTCAGTAAAACATGGGCCGAGCACCTCCAACATCTGGCCCATATCTTTGAAAGCATAGGCAAAGCGGGGTTTCATATAAATGCGAAGAAATCCCGAGTGGCTTTTCAACAGGTGAAATATTTGGGGTTTCTGCTTGGGGATGGAAACATAGAACCACTGAAAGAAAAGGTGGCAGCTGTTCAGGCCTTGACCTACCCAAGGACAAAAAGGGAACTCAGGGCGTTTTTGGGGTAGGTTGGGTATTACAGGAGGTTTATCTCTCACTTTGCCAATTTGGCTGGACCCCTCACCGATCTCCTCCGTAAGTCCCAGACCTCTCCCCGCTTACGGGCCCCCACGGACCTGGAAGCTACTGCTTTTCAGGCCCTCAAAGATGCCCTCACCTCCTCTCCAGTGTTAGTGGCCCCTGACTTTCATAAACCCTTTATTCTCCAAACTGATGCCTCTGGGGTTGGGATTGGGGCAGTGCTCTCCCAAGAGGATGCTGAGGGTTGCGAACGCCCCATTCTATACATCAGTAGGAAGCTGTTTCCCCGAGAGCAGGCTTACTCCACTGTAGAGAAAGAGTGTTTGGCCGTCCGCTGGGGGGTTGAGAAATTACGGTACTATTTGGAAGGCAGATCCTACATCCTCTTTACGGACCATGCCCCTCTCACTTGGCTCCAGCGTAACAAAGGCAACAACGAGCGCATCCTCCGGTGGTTCTTGGCCTTACAGCCCTATCGCTTTGAAGTGCGGCATCGGAAAGGGTTGGACCAGGGGAATGCAGACTTTCTCTCCCGATACCCGATTTCCCCTGATCGGGAAAATCCGGGGGGAGGGATGTGTCGCCTAGCCATGGGAGAAGAGGAGGGAGTCGAGAAAACCCTCATTGACTACACATTTCCACCTCGTCTGCAGGATGCTGGCGGCCCCTTTAATGCAGGCTGGCTCACCTCGGCGGCGGACACACCCCCTCTGACGTCGCCGACAGCGCACCAATCTACTGCAATCGGCCCCAGTAAGGCAGATGTCAGCGAGGAGAACGGCGCGGAAGCCCACGGAGGAGACGGAGCCGGAGAGCGAGGAGTGAGGGAGACGGAAAGCTAGTCGAAGAACGGAGGACGGGACTCGGAGGTCGGAAGCGGAGGAGACGAGAGAGTTGCAGAGCCAGGAGGCCACCTACACGGCGTCTCGCCCTGCCAGGGCCCGGAGGAGCATGGGTGGGAAAGGTACGGGGCCGGATCCTGGGCTTGGTATCGTCACGGGGAGGGAGGTAGTTTTCTTTCTGAGAGCTATTGTCGGGGAGGTCACGGGTCTTCTTTCATTTATTTAACGGGGTACTCGACTCACTCACAGAGTTCCTCTTGTACCGACTGTTTGATTGGTGGTGGACCCCGGTGACTCCTCACTACCTTTTCCCCCTCCAACCCTTCTAAAAAAAAAGAGCAATCCACTAAAAATAGTCGCTCTCCCTTCCTTTTATGTCCGTCGGAGGCATACCACCAGACGAGAACCCGGGAAAAGGAGAAGACGACATCGGTCTTACCAAGGAGGAGGAGAGAGAGAGAGAGAGAGACCCAGAACCCTTTCTGTGATACACGTTGCTCGTGAACATTAATAAACCCACAAACCAGTAATACCGCCTAGCCTTTATCATTGTTACACTCCCGGTGTCACACCCTGGTGCGACAGGTTCCCGGTTGGATTTTCTGCTTGGATCAAACTGATTTATATGGCCCCGGTGGCTTGAGTGCAAATTAATGGCCACTTGTCCGCTGCTATACCACTGTCACGTGGCACTAGGCAAGGGTGCCCGCTGTCGCCGCTGTTATTCGCCTTGGCGATGGAGCCACTGGCGGCCAAGGTTCGCCAATATCACCAGGAGAAGGCCCTGAGATGCCTGCTTCGCCCTATCCTGATTTCGCTGTATGCGGACGATGTCACCCTCTATGTCAAGGACCCGGTGCACAACCTCAACCCGATCCCTCGGGAGTTCGTGCGATTTGGGGGACTCTCTGGAATACAGATTAATTGGTCGAAATCTCAAATTCTTCCTCTAACCCCGGCTGTCACCCCCTTTGCGGTAGACTACCCGCTGGAGTGGTGCGACACTACCGTTCGATACTTGGGCGTAAATGTCACCCTAGACAGGGAGGAACTGATTTGTGACAATTATGGACAGGCTATTGACACGCTCCGCGACACGATAACGAGGTGGATAGCCATGCCACTATCCATCGCCGACAGGATATCCCTGGTCAAAATGATAGTGCTACCTAAGTTTCTATACTACTTTTTGAATATCCCATACCACCCTGGGCGACCCTTCTTCGATACTCTGAGGACAGAACTTCTGCGACTTGTATGGGGCGGTAAGCAGCCGCGTATAAAGTGGGAAACGCTGGCCAGTCCATACGCGATGGGAGGGCTTGAGCTTCCTAACTTCGAACTATATTATGTGTGCGCACAGGCGCACTATGCGTACTACTGGTTTAATGGCCCGAAGTACACTGCTCATCTGGCCACGGAGCATTGGCTGGCGGACCCTGTTCCGATAGAGGGTGCAGTGCTGCAACAAACATCGCGGTGCGAGGGGGTCCCCACAACGGTAGACTGCACGGTGCGTGCATGGCGATGGATCGTACACAAAATGCAGGCCCCAATGGTCTATTCCCCTCGCTTGCGGCTGGCGTTTCATCCCCAATTGACCCTCTTGCAGGAGGGTATTTTCAAAAAATTCAAAAGACAACGAGGAATCCACACTTGGGGTGATCTATATAAAAACAGGAAATTCTCCGCCAACTGGCATGGAAACATTCCTTTATGCCCATCTCCGGGAAGGAATACGGGATTGTACCCCAGGATATCCACAGGAGCCACAGGTACTTCCCCAGATGCACACGCTCCTGTCGGCGAAAACTGCGTCTCACTTCGTTTCCATCCTCTATAGGTCCCTTTACGCAGAAATGAGCACACCGCAGTGCGCTGCTCGAGCTAAGTGGTCGCACGAGCTGGGACAGGAGATCACAGATCGGGAGTGGCTCTATTGCTGCACGCTGACGGAGAAGGTGTCTGCTAGCTACAGGTTGCGTATTACGCACTACAAATATCTGCAATGCTACTATTACACGCCCGCCCGCCTGCACCGATACGGACTGAGGGGGGACACCAGATGCGATAGATGTCGTGCTGACGATGCGGATGTGCTCCACCTGGCTTGGAGCTGTCCGGCCCTTCAGGAATATTGGGAACGGATATTTGAAGCAGTCGGGAAAATGTTGGACACTGCGCTTCCACCTTCTCCGCTGATAGGCATACTGGGGTATACGGAAAAGCTCCCGGTGATACACAGGAGATTCGCCTCTGTCTATTTCCTCCTTGCTAAGTGGAAGGTGGCTTGCAGATGGGGCAGAGGTAGGGCATCTAAGTTTAAGGACTGGCTCGAAACGATGATTTTTTGGCAGGAGCAGCTTGCCCTGTACTCTGACCTCCTTCCGTCGGCTTCTCGACCCCGAGACATATGGGGTCCACTGAAGACGTACCTGCTGCTCACCCCGCTGGCATCTGACGCGGCACCTCCGTTCTCATCACCCAGCTAGAGAGCTGGGAAATTCCTGTAGCGCTGACTGCGGTTGGGGCGGCAGGTAGCAGCTTTCGACGCATTGCGGCGCTTGGACACTTGTGAGGGCTGGCCGAGAACTGAGGGATCCAGGGGCGGCTACACAGCTTACTGGGTGTTGGGATGGGCTTGTCATTGGGACATGAGAGATTGATCATGCGGGGAAAACTCCCACTGCAGTGGCTACGCACTTAAGACTGTGTCCTGCTGTGCTGGCGGCTCTTTGAGCAAAAGTGCTAAGATACCCTTAGAGACCACTCTCATCATGAGGCTAGTTGACTGGGGTTTTCATTAACTGTTATCTAACACTGTTAGGGTTTGTGATCCCTAGTTCCACCCCAAAAAAAAAACGAAACCTGCTTCTGTTTCTTGACGCGGCCTGCCCTTTTGGGTTGTTGGCGATCCGCTGTGTGCACTCCTACCCTTTCCTTACCATAACACGCTGCCGGCCAAGGATGGTTGTAGGCATTATGCTGTGTACGAACATTATGTACTAAATAAAGGTTTTGGAAGCATTAAAAAAAAAAGAAAGGATCATTCGTGAATTTATCTGGAACAACTCGCGGTGTTGAGTGGCACTGTCTAAGTTGTATCTCCCTCGCTCTAAAGGGGGGCTGGCTCTACCTAATTTGGAACATTATTATCTGGCGTCTCAAATCCTATGGGTGGCAAAATGGGTGGAGGAATTGCACTTGTCGGACTCGGCAGAGCATGACCCTCCATTTTCTACAGACTTTGACCATTTTACTCATGTAAAACAGGAGAATATGAAAGGCAATACACAGAAAATCGATTCCAGCAAACACCCAACATCCCCCCCACCCTCCCTACCCCCCAGTGCACCGTCTCCTTATTCCCAAACAGCAGATCTCTAAGCCAGACTGCCACAACTCTACATAAGAGCCCAATTTCTACGATGTCGCATCCTTCTGTGAGAGTAAGAGCAACCCACAAGAGAGTAGGAAACAGGGGAGGCAAACGGGTCACCCGGGGTCACGGCTCCGTCCCTCCCGTGGCGGCTCCAATTCTAAGCATTGATAATCCACCAAACGCTTCAAGATCTTATAGTTCCCACTAGCTTCAAAAATGGGAATCTCGAGGCCCAATCAAAAGTTCAGACCTTTTTTTCAGATCGAGACCGAGGGAGCAACTACCGTCTTCCAGGCTCTAGCTATATCTCTCTTCGCTATGGTAAAGCCTAGGAGCATAAGATGGCGCTTATAGATATTGCCCCAATCCCTTCCGTCACATGAAGGAGGACAAGTTTCGGTGAGTGAAGGAGCTCCCACCCCAGTACTTCAGAGAGGCAGGCCAGAACCCACCTCCAGAATCGTGCAAGCGCTGTGCAGTGCCAAATAGTGTGTAACAGGGTCCCCTCCTCATGCCCGCAACGAAGACACACCAGGGAAGCCATCAAGCCCGCCCTCCAGAGCCTAACCCTGGTAAAATAGACCCCATGAAGGTATTTAAATTGAATAAGTCGCAGGCTCACCGCAATAGCCGCCCTACGCGGGGAGGCCAAGGCTTCTGTCTAGTCCTCTTCCTCCATCTGACCTACATCTCCCTCCCAGGCCTCTCGCAGACGCTGCAAGGAGGGGGAACACTGCGTAACAGGGATTGATAGATTTTAAAGGTCTTATGGTCTAGGAGATCTCCCATAAATACCTTTAGCCTCTACTGGGCTAAACTCCGGCAATAAGTCAAGGCCCACCAAGCTGGGGAAATAGCAAGCCTAAATTGTAAATATTTGAAAAATTGGGTCTTTGGCATCTGGAAATCCTTCTGGCTATATGAAAGGATTTTAAAGTTGTGCCCCGCATGACGTCCCCCAGAGTGGAAATCCCAATGTCATCCCAGTCACGAAACCTGGAAAGATTTAACAACTGTGAGAAGCGGCGATTGTACCAAAGTGGTGTCTCCCGATTACATTTTTTCCACCAGCCCATCTTCCGCAAAGCATGCCTCCAAAGCTGAAAAACAATCCACGTGGCAGACGGCAGGGGAAGCCTCAGCGGGGCAGAATAAAAGAGAATGTGTAGGGACTGGTCACCCATGCAACGCCGCTCCACGGCATAGGCTGGATCCGCTCTGTCTCCATACCACCACTCATTTAGGACAAGTAGATGCGATGAAACATAATGAGACCAGATATCGGAGGTTGCCAGCCCCCCACAATACGTAGATAAGAAGCATGTCCGGATCTCTACCCTCACCGCTCCCCCATCCCAAAGAAACTGACCTAAGACAGAGTTCACCTGCAGGAAACGTCGCTGGGGAATCGGGTAGGGATGATTTTGTAGTTGATACAATAGTCGCGGGAGCGACACCATCTTAAAGATGGCTGATCGGCCGTAGATGGACAGGGGCAGATGGGACCAGGTCTTAGAACTAGATTTCGCTCCCAGGCCGCGCCGGGAGAATCAGACAAATACACCCCCAAGTATTTCATGCCCCCATACACCCCCTGGACCGGAGACGCCCAATTACCGAGCTCACCCCGACCTCCCAATACCCACAAGGTGGACTTCCGAGGGTTCATATATAAACCCGACATTTCCCCAAAGATCTGCATGATAGGCATCAATCGAGGGCCTGTACGTTCAAGGTTAGTAAGGAAAAACAATACATCGTCCGCATAAAGGGCGATGCGATCAGAGAGCCCGTGTGCCCACTCAAAGGCAAATACCTGAGTGTCCATCCGCACCCAGGCAGCCAAGGGTTCCATTGCTAAAGCAAAAAGGTATGGGGAAAGCGGACACCCCTGCCTGGTGCCCCGCCCAATAGAAAAACCTGAAGATACGAAGCCCGCAACATGCACAGATGCCGTCAAGTCAGTGTACAACAGGGTTAGGTAGGACAAAAAGCGCGGTCCGAAATTCAGCCGCTACAGGAGCGCAAATAAATAGACCCAACTCAGGGAATCAAACGCCCTGTCCATATCCGCCAACAGAAGCGTTGCCCTTTCTCCCAAACCCTGAATCGTCGCGACCGCCACATGCGCCAGCCTAATGTTGTGGTGGGTTGCGCGCTGTGGCATAAACCCAGCCTGGTCTGGATGTACAAGGGCGGAGGCGGTTCACCAGTGCCTTAGCTAATATCTTAGCCTCCACATTCAGGAGGGAGATAGGGCGATACGAGGCATGGTGTTCCGGCGGTCTACCGGGCTTGTGGAAGACCACTATCTCCGCATGCCTCCAGTCACTGGGCAGACATCCCCCGTCCCTGGCCTCATCTACCACCCTACAATAGTGGGGCCCCAGCTGCCAAAAATATTTCTTAAAGAATTTGCACGGAAAGCCATTAGGACCAGGAGCCTTGCCCGAGTTTAGCTCCCCTAGGGCCGCCCCTAGTTCCTCATCAGTAAGTGGGTCCTCCAGTTCTTTCCTAATTTCGTCTGGAAGCGCCTTCGCCGTGAGATCGTCCAAGAAATGATCAATGACTTCCGGCTGGAGGCATTCCATCGGGGTATATAGCTGAGCATAATATTCTGCAAAGCTACGTGCAATATCCGACGCACCAGAAAAAGGTAGCCCATCCGACCCCACGATACCCGGGAGGACTTGGGGGCGAAGCGAACCCTGGCACAGCCAATGCAACATTTTGCTAGATTTGTCGCCCCACTGGTAGATCCTACTGCGGATGGCCAGCCAAGCCTGGCGAGCTTCATCCAAGAGAATACGAGAATATTCCTGCTGCGCTAGGAGTAACTGATGTTGATCCAATCGCCCTCCCTCTTCCCCGCCGCGTGCCTCCAACTCCAGAATGGTAGCTTCCGCTCTAACCAGGGCCTCTCTACGCAGTCGTCGGGCAGCAGCGCAAAATGAGATGTCTACCCCCCGAATAGTGGGCTTCAAGCCTTCCCAAAGAGTCCCAGCTCCCGAGACTGAGCCCAAATTAACAGTTAGATATTGATCAATGGCATCATCCATTCGGTCTCTATAATCCTCCTTCTGAAGGTTAAAGACTGATAGGCGCCAACGGAATGGCCCACGGGCCCCCCCGCTCGTATAGTAATTGCCACCGGAGAGTGATCGGAGAGTCCCCGCGGGAGAATGTCTGCCGCCACCACCCTGTTGTCAAAGACCTGCGGGACAAACAGATAATCTAGGCGGGAAAAGGACCTATGAACTGACGAAAGATATGTGAAGCCCTGTGTACTACCATGCATCCAGAGCCAGGGGTCAACCCAATCCAAACTTGTTACTAAGGAGTATAATTTAGTAGAGTGGCGAGCTTCTAATACACCCCCAGACCTCCATCTGTCTCTGGCCACATCCATCACATCATTCCAATCCCCTCCAACAACCGCTAAGCCCTCTGCTATATCCGCCCACAGGGTCATAATTTTCTCCGCCAGCCCCCAGGAAAGAGGCGGGGGGGGGGGGCGTAGACGCTCCCCAGAACCAAGATCTCACCATCTATAGTGCCCTGCACAAACATGTATCTGCCCTGAAGATCCCCCCAGGTCTTGACATGTGTATATGCAACCCTACGGTGTAATAAACTAGCAACTCCTCTGGAACCCCTCACAAACCCGGAATGAAAGACCTGAGTAAATCCAAAACACTGAAAGCATAGTGCCTTAGTCCCCATGAGGTGGGTCTCCTGCAACAGCAATACATCTGCGCGGGCACGCTTGGCCAATTTTAGGGTAGCCCCCCTTTTGATCTTGTCGAGTGCCCCTCTCACATTCCAACTAAGTGCTCTAAAAAGGCTAGGGGCCTCCCGTGTATTATAAGGCATTCCTACTGCGTACAGGCCCTATACAATACAGTGGCAGCATCAAGAATCGTCCGCAAAATAGAAGAAAGTCCAGAACCCAGGTAGACAGTGCAGGACCCCACGAACCCCCCCCCCTAAAAACACAAGCCAACAACACACCCCCCAAGCGATCTAGCAGTGTAGCAATGCAGTGTGACTTGAAGACAACAACTTAAACATAACCCAATGCAACCCAACAAACCCCCCCACCCTACACTTCAAAAATGATGAAGCATCTGTTGCGGCAGATAACTCCTGCAGACCCCAACAGGGAGTCCCGGCGCACCTCGACCAATGGATCTCCAATGTACAGCCCAAAGTCTGCTGGCAGCCCCTCCACTGGAAGCCCAACAGAGAAGCCTGCCATCCCATAAAGTCCTCAGATCCTATCAACTGTGTCCGTAACTTCAGGGGTCTAGAGATCTCAGAAGGTCTTAGGTCCAAACCTAACAGACAGAAAAGTCACTGAATGTCGTGAACAAAGTGAGAGCCTCTTCAAATAGTCAATATATCACTGGGCCAGGAATTGAGAGTCCATCAGCCCACCCTTACTGGCGGAGCTTCGTCATCTGAGACTCTGAGGGATAGAGGTCTGGGCCCATAATAACGAGCCAGCCGGCCCTATGGGTGCCCGACCAAATGATCCCAAGATAGAACAGTCTCCTGGCACAGTATATAGAACAACTATTGAGGACTCAAGAAAAATGTGCAGTGCTCTAACGTGAAAAGTGCATTAAAAATGACTACGTGGGCAAAAAATATGTTTATTAAGGATTGCCCAGGTGTCATATCTAAAACCAAAATAGTCTTAAACAAAGACGACTATTTCCTGACTTGGTCTCGTGGGGTCGACATGTTTCAACCGTAATGGTAAACTCACCCGGCTTTCTTCAGGACCTAAATTAATTGAAAAACAAGGCTACTGCAGGATAAATCTATTCAGTGAAAGTGATGTGAAAAACAAACAAATCCTCTAAGATAGTAGAATGTTATTATCAAATAAAGTGTGGCAATGGCCACCTTACCAGACTAACAATCTTTTTGCTTGGGTACAAGAGCTTTATCTTCTTTCCTAAAAAGATTGAGAAGAAATCAAACCATAAGAAAGGTCTCTCACACGCATGTACACAGCATCAATGACTCCCATCATACAGTGCCCTTTATGCACTGTATTGTTATCAAAAATCAAAGCATTGCTACAAATCAATGAAGTTTTTTTTTTAAATAAATTCCACTCACCCAGCTTTCTGTGGGAGGAAAGCCTCACCTCACCCGGCTGACTGCTCGGTGAAGGAAGCCCCGCTCTGTTGAGATGTAAGGAAAAAAGAGAACAAGTTGCATGTAGATACTAGTCCCTTGGTACTCCCTACAATATATTCAACACCTTAAAACCGCTAAATCCCTGACTCTGAACGACACGCCCCTCATGTATGACATGCCAGGTATGTCAAGAAGATGCTCAGTTAGTGAACCTACTCTGCCTGTGATTCTGCATACTGCTTAGCATAGGCAAGAGCTTTACTGGTCCACTTGGTATATTAGAGAACAGAGGGGCCTATCTCCCTTCATAAGACTGACGAAGTGTCACCCTCTTTCTATGGACTGATGATGTCAGGTCCCTAAGGAAAAGCAATGCTACCCGCTATCATGTTTCTCATTGGGGAGGTCCAGTGACATGATAACCTTGCAGCGTTTGTCCTCAGACGACCAAGACTATATCAGTGGATATAGGTACAAGTCGCCCTTGGATATTAAACAGTCACACTAACTGCAACTCTGAGTGCGTGATATACATGATCACATGCCCTTGCTCCCTGAAGTACATTGGGCACACTACACGTAAGATCAAGCTCCGCATCAGTGAGCATAAGAGCACGATCCGGTGTAAAAAACAGTCCACTTGCCTCACAGATCACTTTTTGGCCAAACGACATAAAGCCGATGATCTGAGGTGGATCGTGCTTGAACGACCTCTGATTCCCCAACAAGTAACGGATACTTCCAGGTTCCTGTTCACAAGAGAGCAAAGGTGGATTTTCAAAATGAAAACGGATACACACGGTGTGAATGACCACATTCCATGGACTTCGATCTGAAGTATATGACAAACTGCGTAGCTCACCATCACCATCATCTCTACACTCCATCAGGGATTCCTTTTTCTAATGAGTAATTGTGTATCACAATGGCTATAACTTTGATTAGTATCCACATCGAGGGACCCTAGCGATGAAGACCCTATCAGAGTAACATCCGATACATCTAGTTACAGTCAACATACTTCATTGCTTTACCTTGTTCTTACTGAAGAGGGATCGTAGGATCATAGGTATCCCAGGCAGGAAGTGGACAATGGCTGACATATCATGTACACATCACTCATGCCCATGGAATTTAATAACACCCTTCATGCTAGACATATGTGACGAAGAACGTCTAGGCTGGTCACTATCTAGGGTCTTAGAATTACAACACAGACACATTTATACACCAACGATGGGAGCAGACCTTGAGAATTGAGCCAGCCTATCCAAGTAGACATCACATCTATTTTTATTAATAAATTCTATTTTTATTGATAAATTCTTTTGTGTTTGTTTGACTTCCACTTACCCATAGAGGCGTGTCCCATACTACTAGGCATGACTAATGAGAGTAAGTTACTCAGCACTTGAGGTGTTATAGCATCCGTCGTGTGGGGGTTGTCTGCAGTCAGACTACTATGAGCGCCCATCAATTTGAAACTGTGGTATAAATTATAAGCACTATTTACATGCCTGCTCCGGCTGTCCGGTGCATGATAATTTAGGCACAGTGCAGTTCTGGCTCCATGTGAAGCAGGCGCCTTCTATAGAACATGCGGGGTGACTATCAGTGTCTAGACGAACTTGAGTCGGGCGCAAGTGCAGAGACTTGTGAAGCAGGCGCCTTCGACTGAACATGCGTGGCAACCGCCAGTACCTTGACGGATCCGAGCCAGGCGCATGCGCAGAGACTAGTGTCTCTCTGCTGACGCTTTTGTAAAGAGTACCATACTATATAATGTAGAGGGATGGGAGCCTTTGGCCCCACACTCTATTATTTAGAAACGCCGAACGCTCGGTGTTTTGGTTGTGGTCAACCATGCTGTCTTATTAATTCATTCTGACACTGGCATCCCCCGTGTGTGTTAACAATCCAACGTGCGCATTAGTAGGCGAGAGACACTATCCTCTCTAGATCATCCAGACTGCGCATGCGCAGTAAGTTGAGCGCTGCCACCACCACGCATGCGTACTCACACAGGTGGGTCGGACATACGATTAATCTCAGCACCTGTTTGCCGTAAATGACGTAATGATTCAATTAGAGCGGGTATTTAAGGAGTCCCCTCCTTCCTGCCGTCACCTCCCAGACTGCTCGCGGCCTGGTTTGGAGTAGCGACGGACAGGTAAGGAGAGGGACATCCTTGGTGCCGCTACCAGTAGATTTTGTTGTTTTAGTTTTTTTGGGGAGGTTATCATGTCACTGGACCTCCCCAATGAGAAACATGATAGCGGGTAGCATTGCTTTTCCTTAGGGACCTGACATCATCAGTCCATAGAAAGAGGGTGACACTTCGTCAGTCTTATGAAGAGAGATAGGCCCCTCTGTTCTCTAATATACCAAGTGGACCAGTAAAGCTCTTGCCTATGCTAAGCAGTATGCAGAATCACAGGCAGAGTAGGTTCACGAACTGAGCATCTTCTTGACATACCTGGCATGTCATACATGAGGGGCGTGTCGTTCAGAGTCAGGGATTTAGCGGTTTTAAGGTGTTGAATATATTGTAGGGAGTACCAAGGGACTAGTATCTACATGCAACTTGTTCTCTTTTTTCCTTACATCTCAACAGAGCGGGGCTTCCTTCACCGAGCAGTCAGCCGGGTGAGGTGAGGCTTTCCTCCCACAGAAAGCTGGGTGAGTGGAATTTTTTTTTTTTTAAAACTTCATTGATTTGTAGCAATGCTTTGATTTTTGATAACAATACAGTGCATAAAGGGCACTGTATGATGGGAGTCATTGATGCTGTGTACATGCGTGTGAGAGACCTTTCTTATGGTTTGATTTCTTCTCAATCTTTTTAGGAAAGAAGATAAAGCTCTTGTACCCAAGCAAAAAGATTGTTAGTCTGGTAGGGTGGCCATTGCCACACTTTATTTGATAATAACATTCTACTATCTTAGAGGATTTGTTTGTTTTTCACATCACTTTCACTGAATAGATGTATCCTGCAGTAGCCTTGTTTTTCAATTAATTTAGGTCCTGAAGAAAGCCGGGTGAGTTTACCATTACGGCTGAAACATGTCGACCCCACGAGACCAAGTCAGGAAATAGTCGTCTTTGTTTAAGACTATTTTGGTTTTAGATATGACACCTGGGCAATCCTTAATAAACATATTTTTTGGCCACGTAGTCATTCTTAATGCACTTTTCACGTTAGAGCACTGCACATTTTTCTTGAGTCCTCAATAGTTGTTCTATATACTGTGCCAGGAGACTGTTCTATCTTGGGATCATTTGGTCGGGCACCCATAGGGCCGGCTGGCTCGTTATTATGGGCCCAGACCTCTATCCCTCAGAGTCTCAGATGACGAAGCTCCGCCAGTAAGGGTGGGCTGATGGACTCTCAATTCCTGGCCCAGTGATATATTGACTATTTGAAGAGGCTCTCACTTTGTTCACGACATTCAGTGACTTTATTGTCTGTTAGGTTTGGACCTAAGACCTTCTGTTAGTTTTTCTGTATCTGCTGGGGATTGAAGGTGTTATGGTCCTTAAACTAATCCCCTTTGGACCCTTATATACATTGTGTGTTTAGTCTAGAGATCTCACCCAACTCAAATGCCCGAGGAGGCCTGTCGAGAAGTAGAGCCAGCCCGCGCAGAAACACTGCAGAAGCGGTACCGGCGATGGGATCTGGACCTCCAACGGTCTTTAGGGTTCAATTGAGACTGCATGCGAGCAGCCTCACCAGAGGAAGCGTCTGAATCCCGCCTGGGCGGTGAATGGGGGCGCAGTCGCACCGTCTCATCTGTCCATTGAAAAACCTCCTCAGGTGTATCGAAGAAATGGGTCCGGGAACGGTACACCACTCGCAGCCTGGCCGGGTACAGCAGGGCATATGGAATCTTGAGATCTCGTATTCGTGCCTTGGCCGCTAGGAAGGACTGTCTCCGTTGCTGGACCAGTTTCGTGTAGTCCGGGAATATCAGAATACGTGCATTGTCGAAAAGCAACGGTTGCTTGGCTCTGGCTTGTTTAAGGATAACATCCCGGTCGTGATAATTTAACAGCCTGGCGATGACTGGCCTCAGGCAGGCCCCAGGCAGTGGTTTTTGCATGAGGGCACGATGAGCCCGCTCTTTTACAAAGCAGCGGGACAGGGACTCCGGGGGAAGCCAACCCTCCAACCATTGAGTAAGAAACCGCTCCATGTCCCCCCTCACAGCCCTCCGGCAAGCCCACGAAGCGAAGGTTATTGCGCCGGGCCCGGCCCTCTGCATCCTCCACCCTTGCCGCCATGGTCTGCTGGGTCGTCTCAAGGGTGGCCACTTTTTTCTGTAGGGCCGTAACGTCATCCTCCACTCCTGAAATGCACGTTTCTGTCTCCGTGATGCGGGCCACTGCATTCCGCAGGTCCTGGTGAAGAAGCATGACGTCCGACCCAACCGCCCAATCTTAACCTCCAGGGCATCACGAGACTGCTTTGTCTGGTATCTCTGGGGCCACTCCCTGACCCCCCATCGCCGTGGCCGTCCCAGGGCCCATGAATGTATCCAATGTACTCTGCTTTGCGGAACCCGTCCCCGGCTTATCGCGGGTCATTATGGCAACTGGGGCCCAACCACGGGCCCACAGATGTAGAACCCACAGCAGACTCGACCAGGAGGGCTCAAACTCTGCAAACCTGGGACCGCCGCAACCTGATACAGTCGCCAAACACGGGGTCTCAACAGACCTCAAGGAGGAAGCTGGCAGGCCCTTTACTGTCCACGGTTAACCATACAGGGAAGGAACGATGGCCAGCCCACTCTGCCCTGATCCCCGGGTATGGTCATATGGCAAACCAGTTGCAACAGCCCTCCAGGGCCCCTGACCGCGATCTCCGCCACTCTACCGAGCACAGGAGCACGCCAGGGAGATACAGCGGCACAACTACAGCAGCACCACACAGTCGCTTTGCCACCCCCAGCGTGACCCGAAATGGCCGCCGGTGCGAGGGCATGGCAACACCAAGGAGAAGGTGCACAACTCGCAGGCCCCCAGCAATCAGCAGCATTGGGGCATGTGCTCAACCCCCAGTGCACAGCAGCCCCAATACCGGAACTCGCAGGGCCCCCTTGGCGTCTACCGCAGCACGACTCATCCGGGTGGTGCCCACACTAGTCTTTCGCGGCCCAACTCAGGCCGCTGATATCACTGCTGCCCCTTCAGAGCATGCCGGGGGGGCTCGCCGCGATCACTGCCATTCCGCCAAGCACCGGAGCAAGCCAGGGAGGCACAAAGTCACAACTTCAGCGGCCCCCCCAGGTACTTTGCCGGCCCCCCGCACGACCCGAAATGGCCGCCGGTGTGGGGGCGCGGTGCCACCAGAAGAAAGGCGCACAACGCGCAAATCCCCAGCAGTCAGTGTCGGGCGTGTGCTCAGCCCGATGTACAGCTGCTCCAAAGCCGGAGCTCGCAGGGCCCTCTCGGCATCCACCGCAGCGCGACTCTGCTGCCGGGTGAAGCCCACACCAATCTTTCGAGGCTTGATTCAGGCCGCCGATCTCGCTGCTGCCCTCTCAGAGTGCGCGGGGGGAGGGGGGACCCCGCCGCTCACCACCGACCCTAGAGACTGCCTCCTCCTCCCGACCCCCTCACCGTAAAGCAGGTAGCTGCGGGCTGCTTCCTCTGGCCCAAGCGATACTTCGGAGCCCCACGCTTGCTCTGCGTCTCTCTCCAGCCACCACCGCCTAAGATGGCGTCTCGCTGCTTTCCCCGGGTCGCGCCGCAGTCCGCCTCAGCTGCGGCGTCTCCCAGCAGGATGTGATATGTAAACGAGGATCGCTCTCGGCCCCCAGGCGCTCGCTCCCTAGCCTTGGCGCGGAAAATAGATTCAATATGGAGTCGGAGGGCAGGAGAAATTAAGGATATTAGTGCAGGCTGGACGGAGTTCGCCTAGCACACGTCCACCATCGTCGGCTGCTAGGCCATGCCTAGGCTTTCCTGTTTTCAGTTTCTATTTTTAGTAAATTCTGGTGGGGTTTCTTCAGTGTTTTCAAGTGATTTCAATACCTTAAAAAAACTGTGGTTATCAGTGGTTAAACATTTTCGCGCCATTAAAAACTACATAAACAGTGTTTTTCCGGTGTTTATGGAACGTTTTGCTTTTATTATTGCTTGATTTCTGCACTGATAGTGCATGGTATATAGACAGTGTACATATAGTGTATATGAGGTCCAAATACATTTTTGCAAATTAATTATTATAGTACACCATCCAATACTTCTTCAGTGAGTCTTTGGTCATGTGTGCTCGCTCTTTCCTTCCCATGTAAACTTTTTTCTGTGAAAAGGCTCTTTCAACATTGGCACTTGAGATGGGCAACACCAAAACAGCCAGTACACAATTTGCTAACTCTGGCCATAGCTTTCCATGCCAATACTGGTGCACTTGAAGATTGCGATACTCAGGGCAGGTTCTGCAACATTTGTGTTGAACTGGGCGCTTATGCACTCAAAGTTATTGAAGCGGTCAAAAATGAAGCTTCACTTTTGAAACTACGGAGGATATTCCCCTTTATGGAAAGTATCTAGAACTTGTACAGAGTACCACAATGAGGTTTCATTGACTTCAAATGCCACGGTTGGTGAAGGGACATTTCTATGCATCATTGCAAGTCATTTCTCATACATTGTTAAATAAAAGTTCCTGAATTGCTCTTCAACGTTGCTTTGCTTACCAAGTGGCAAGCACCATAACATGGAACATGCTGCAGTGCCAAAGTCACTAAAGGTGTCACACAGCCTACTCTCAAGGAGATGTTTCACATCTACACCAATTATGCTTAACACTTGGCAGACAAGGGTGCTTTCAGACTCTAATTTTGTTATTATGTCAGCTACAGCAGCTATGTTCTCGTGTAAAAATCTAAGAATGCAGTAGAGTGTACTTTTTTTCACATCACTATCAATATGTGACCAAAGATCCTCACATTTCTTGCTGTGGCATCATCACAAATATTCTGCAAACGGTTGCCACATGAATAATATTACATTCATAGCCCCTTGGACTGAGAACCATCATCTAAGTGACACCATTGGGATGACTCTTTCATTGATGCCACACAAAGCACAAAATGTGAAATATTTGCGTTTTAGTTCCTGTGCATAACAAAACAGTGCACAAGAATGGACTAAAAAGTCAATAGTATTCTTCATTAACTCTGAAGATTGTGAAGATGCTTTCAGCATACCATCTAACAAGTGGGAAGGATCTCTTACAGGGAAGAACTTCAGCTCAGGTATCGATTTTGACGGGTCTTTACACAACCTTTTCCTATACGTAGCTGAATCACAGCAAATACAAACAATATCACTCCAATCTTTCTTGAACTTGAAAAGAACCTTTTTGCAGAGCATTCCAAGTGACACTATGTTCCATGTTTTCCAAAAGTCTGGTGCCATGTTTTCACCACCATCCGAGATGCTTGGTGATAGCACTCTTTTCACATACACTTGTCACTATACCTTGCATTGAATGCTTAAAGCCTGAGGTGTTGGCAATTCACCTACTATCAATACTGACTCACTAGAAACTGAGGACTGCTGTAACAAGGATTTTTACGCATTATCTGTGGGTAAATGTGATGACACATATTAGGAAAGATTCCCAGCCATTTTACCAATCAGTGAAAAAATCAAACGCAGCCAAAATATTAAATATGATTTTGATATTTCCCGATTCTCTACAGTTTATAAAATATTTAAAAAACACCTAAAACATGTTTCTAAACCCTGCATCTTTAGACCAAAGACCACAAAACTGAAAAAAACGAAAGGAAGAACAAACAATATTTTAGTAGCATCCCTTAACAAAAAAACTCAAGCAAAATAATGTTAGCCCGGTAGAACAAAGGTACCTTGTATTGGCCCCTTCAGGAAGAAAAGACTCTTTCGCTCTCTTTTTTCTTTCTTTGAATGGCATTTAGTTGTTGGTTGTGCAGGTGTTTTTTCAGTGTTTATATGTTTTCACTGGTGATGGCTACTTCTCTTACAGTGGGGTTTTATCAGTTATTATAGGTTTAAACCTAAAACCGGACAGCGTAGCCATGCCCCATCCAAGTTCTTTTTAACTTCGTACACAAACTGTATAGTTCCTTTAATCACTTTATTAAATCTTTTAATCTCTGTTAAATCTTTCAGCTCCTCTATTTCCAATGGATGTGAAATGAAGTGTGATTCTTAATTCCAGAGTACTCAGGAAAATCCTTCATTTTCCCAGATTTTAACCTTTTAAATGTTTAATCACTATTAAATCTTTCAACCCCTCTGTTGTCTCTGGATGTGTTGGAAAGCCTTCTCCTAGGAAAAATTATTTCATATATTAGATCACCGATTGTATCCGCATTATCCACCACTTTAATTATCGCCCACTTTGAAAAGAACTCTATCAAAAAAATAACATCCTGCTGAAGCCAACCCTTCCAGTTTGCTGGCCCCATAATATCCATGTCAACACTCTCCCAAGATATGTTGGGATTCTTTAAGAGACACAAAATGTGGTGTAAAGGTCTTGCAAGATTTATCAGCGCTTTCACATGGAACACAATCACACATATCTTTCAAACATCAAATTCACACCAGGCCATCAATACTGATCTTTCACCCTCCTCATAGTGCAAGCAATTCCCATGTGTCTCTCATGCCATAAGTGGATAATTATGTGATGTAAATTCTGTGGTGGAACAATTTCCTCTTCTTTAGGTAAATGCAAATTTTCCGCATTCAGTTGACAACTTACTTTCCAGAAGAGTTTTTCATCTGGCACCAACAATTCTTATTTCGGGCAACAACTACATTATAGTTAACCGCAGTCAAAATAACGTCTTTTTTATTAGGCTCTTTCCACTAATTTCCGCTAATGTCACTTGTGCTTTCCTCATTTACTCCCCATACGCTGGCTAAACTGGATCCTTCCCTCTCATCATTTTAACTCTCAATCATAGCGGTATGCTGCTGATAAAATCCACAATTACATGTTTTTTTGTTTTTGCAAAGAATATGTACAGCCTGGTAGATATAATGTAGAAGGCTTAAGGACATGCTAGTAATTCTGGCTAATGCGTTACTCAACCCATTAGTGGTTAATAGTATGACCAGTGACTTTACCTCAAATTATCTTTTAAAAATGCTCATGTGCCCACACACAGGCCAATGTTTAATGCTCTATAACTGAATAGTTCTCTTCTGCCGGAGAAAAGAACCTCACTGAAAATGCTACCACCACCGCCTTTCCCACAATTTCCTTTTGTATAGAAACTGCTCCTAAACCAGTAACTCTGGCGTCAGTGTTACCTAGGGATACAACTATGTTGAATTAGGGCATTACAGATCCAACAGCCAATCAAATGTCACCTTACTACTCCCGCTTGCACGTTCCCGTGGCTATTTTTCGCCCCCTAGTACTACACTAGATTTTATTTAGACTCCCCTGATTTTATGCCCCTTTGTACTATACAATCAACTTTATTATCACTTTTCTATTTTATAGTTCACTTACTTTTCTCCCCCCAGCGGACTGACGCTGCACTGGGTTTTTTACCCGTCCTTTCTGTCTACGCTGACTACACTACCTTCCCGACCTAATATGGCCGATGTTATTGTAGCCTCCACTCCTGACTCCCTATGAGACACTTCCGGTTGGATGGCTATCTTCCACACCTCCCGGATGTTACCGCTCTTACTTTCTCCCTGTTCCAACATGGCCACTCGGACCATAATCCCTCCACCAATGGGATCCCGCTCCCGCGGTCACGTGGTGCGCCCCACTCCATCCATCCACCTTATCTGGCTCACACCCCACGGCTCCTCTACCCATCCCAGGTCCGGCGGCCGGGGTAGGTTTAGGAGTAGTTGCGTCCACTGACGCGGGTGAGTTGAGTATGCCTTTGTCATCTACATCCAGACACCTATCGAGGTGAGTCTCCTTCCACGGAGTGGTTTTGACGCCAATTTCCTTGCCGTGACACCATGGGTGCCACCGTCCTTGCACTGGCCCGCCCACTGCCAGGGGTTACGGCGTTTACCGCACTGACTAGGAGGATTCCATGTGGTTGTGGTAATTACCCCTCCGATCATTTGGGCGGCGGCGCATTTGGGCCCCTGGCTGTGTGGGTCATCTTGGCTGCACACCACACCGCCCTTGGGAGTGCATTGCGAGGGGTTGGGTTGCCTGGACCTCCCTAGGTCACTCTCACCCCCGTGGGGTCATGGCATGACCTTACGTTTCTCCTTCCGCACCGGTTCCGGTCCCGCGGTTGTAACAATATTTTGTACCCTTCTGCCGATTTTTACTTTAGGACCCACATTGGAGTCCCCTTTCCCGCCGGTCACTGCTGCAAGATTGCCTTGTTAGCAGCATAGGTGAGTTTTTTCACCTTTTTTCCCTCACTTTTCTCCACTCAATGTTCTGTTATCATTTTCGCCCCTTTGTATATGACCCTGTACCACCCACTGGGGCGTATTATACTATTTGCCTCCTTATGATTTGAGTCGATTTCATCTTGTGAGTGCATTTGATTGTGTTGTATACTGTCATGTGTTTTCTCTTTTTTCTTTAATTTCTCTTAGGTTACTTCTAGCACCTGTTAGGTATGTAGAATTTTCACACACCTTTGTTGTAGATAGTCCTTATTATTGATCCTGAGGAAGTGCCGTGACCAAATTTTGGCTACCAGGGCACGAAACATGTTGATCTTCTTGAGCGTAGGGCATACACAACTAGCTACATAATTACTAGTGCCTATACCCACCTCAATTTCTATTGTTTTTAATTAGGCTGTTCACCACTTTAATAAACTTCACTTGTGGACCAACAGTACCTATCTTAAATATATTTCCACTACATCTACACACTCTAGGGCCCCTTACCCCCACAGCACCCTTCGGCCGGAACAAAAGATCCCCGCCAAAGAGCCCCATTTTTGGGAGCCCGTCAGGAATTGCAGCGCCGACCTGACGAGGGGCAGGCTCAAATGATGAAGCATGACACCTAGCTTGCTGGGTGTGTGAGAGCCCTAGTTCCAACAAGGGTTTCCCCCTCCCTGACACACGACAGTCCAACCTCCTTTTTAGGTCTCGGCTGCGAAGGCTGCGCTTGCGCAGTCTCGCTCCGAGATTTAATGACTTGGAGAAGAGGGGCTTGAACCCGCCCCTCTTCTCCCCTGTTCTCCATTGGCTGGCCTCGTAAATGCTGGCCAGCCACTGGAGAAGAGGTCAGTCACTCCGATTAGGCCCCGTCCTTTTCAGATCGGGGGGCGTGTTTTTTGCGAGAAGTCTCAGGGAGGAGACAACAGCAAAACACGCCCCCGAATCCGAAAAGGACGCTGCCTTTCTCCGAGGCATTTCTGCTCTGCCTCGGAGAAAGGCGGTGGGCCTCTGATCCTCGGTGCCACCCATTGACGGACGCCTTGTTGTAAACATTACCACTTTGCATGATGTGAATTCCTAGCCCGTACCGATGATGTTTAAATGTGAAACTTCACGGGCAAAGGAATGTTTGTAAAACAGGCGTGACAGTGTCACATTTGGTAAGCGGAATTTTCCGAAGTATTTAGAAGTATTCATTATCGTATTTCATGTCACGAATCATATAGGCCACTAAACCTAGTCTCTTTTTTGCATAAACACTGTAGCAATTTTGAAATCTGGATTTTGGTGCTTTTGAAGAGCGCCGCATCAACTAAACAACTCATTTTCGCAAAACTAAATAGTCGCAGTTTAATTTATGGAGGATCAACCCATCAATTTAGGGGCATATCTACAAGCCCCTTGCGTCACCAGTGCGTCACTTTTAACATGGGATTAAGTGACTCACCAGCTGCGCAAAGGGCTTGTAAATAAACCTCCAAATATTTTTACCTATTTACGCTAATTCTTTTGCGATGACGTACTTTAAAAACTCCAACGGAACTAATTTCATAAGCGGTTTTTTACGGTCACTTAAGACAAGCACCAGTACCGCCACATCATGGCAGACAGGTTTACACTACACTGGCGAGAGCTATCTTAGTCCCTTTTTAGTGTCACTGCCTGCGTCCGTCACTGTTATTCGGTGCATGTAGAGAAGTACACTCCTCCTCCGCGGGCCATCGGTCAGAGGGACAGTCATGGCTGCTGCAAGAAGGGCCCGTGCTTACTTCCGCAGTGCCGTCCGATTCTCTGACCGAGATCTCTGCTGCTGATCTCCCCAGCTGGAGACGCAGGACGAAGGGGGAGAAGGAGAAACTCGGCTACCTCCGAAGCATGGTAACTGCACCTTCCCAGCGTAATGAAAGGGAACGATATCCTATAAGATACTTTTATTTAGTAGGGATCAGCGGGATTTAGAAACACCACTGTTGTTACTGGCGCGAGCCGAGTTAGCTATGTAACGCCACTCACGCCCCGTAGCGATTAACCACGCAGTGACACATGCGGCTCCCAGGTGTTCACTTCCAAAGGTTCGGGACCTGCTCACTCAACCACTGTCAACCAAAACGCCCTCTAGTTCATGGTCCGCTTTGTGTGCGTGTGCCCTATTGATTTTGAAATACTAGTACTAATCCCCAGTGTAGGCGGTTTACGGGAGAAAAATGTTTGGTATCTTGCCCGCCAGCAGAGGAAATGAGTTACTACCCAGAGTATGTTTACAGTTTATCGTCAGGAGCGGAGCCCAAATAAAATCCTAGGGGATGAGGGTGAGACGCAACTATGCTAAACTACTCCGAATAGTGGCGTATTTTCAGTGTTTTTTATTTAAAATAATATTTTGTAGTAGATACAAGTTATAATCCATTTTTCTGCACTCTTCGTGTGAGACGAGCATAGGATTAAGTCACTGGTGTTTCTATACAGCTTTTTAGAACACATTCTGTCGTTAGCTTTTTTTTAACAATAGCATCGGCAGATCCATTTTCACGCTTTTAAGCAACACCTATTGATTTTGTCAGTGCTCTGGCTATAAACAGCCAAGGTGATATACACCTACGGTACCAGCAAGAGTAGCGACAGAGGAACGAGCATCCCACAGGACTGATGAAGGAGAGAGCAACTCGTTACCTCTACGCCCCTCGTCCTCAACCATGAGAAATGTCCCAATCGAAGGACAGGAAACAAAACAGGGAATACTATTTAAGTGGGCCGGGTCCTACCGGCAGTTCTAACAAGCATTTGCAATGCAATAGGTCTCGCTTTTACCCGAATTTGAGCTATTAACATTGTAAATGACAATGCGTTTTATTAAAGTTTAAAAAACCAAAGCATAAATAAAAGCCATTTGAATTATGCAACAGGAAAGGAGCCAATTATGTTGCAGGATTGACTAAATTATGGGGCACAGCAAGGCACATTATACATCATAATGTGGTGCATGTTGTGATGGTATTGCTCAATTAGTTTGTCATTTTTACATATTAATACTGCATGAACGAAGGTTTTACACCATTAGTACCAGTTTAACACGCAAGTACAGCCATAAGCAACAAAGAGACCAGTTAACATTTGAACAGGAGGTGAAGTGGGTGCCACTTCTGCTTTGGCTCCCAAGATCAATGTGTATGTGTCTAGATCTATGTGTGTGTGTGGCTCTCTCTCTCTCTGTGTGTGTGTGTGTGTGGCTCTCTCTGTGTGTGTGTGTGTGTGTGGCTCTCTCTGTGTGTGTGGCTCTCTCTGTGTGTATGTGTGGCACTCTCTGTGTGTGTGTGGCTCTCTCTGTGTGTGTGTGTGTGGCTCTGTGTGTGGCTCTGTGTGTGTGTGGCTCTGTGTGTGTGGCTCTGTGTGTGTGGCTCTGTGTGTGTGGCTCTGTGTGTGGGTGGGTTTGTGTGTGTGGCTGTGTGTGTGTGGGTGGGTTTGTGTGTGTGGCTCTGTGTGTGGGCGCAAATGCAATAGGTCTCGCATTTGAGAGTGATTAAGCTATTGACATTGTAAATAACAATGCAGTTTCTTTTAAATGTTTCAACAACAAAAACATAAACAAAAATAATGTCATGAGCAATGCCAATAGCTCTAACTTTAACAATGCCGAGACCATTGCATTGTAAATGCTTGTTCTTTCTCCGACTAGAGGAACTTTGTACCTTTTTTGTATTACTAGTTGATAGGGTATGTACACTGGACCTCATTAAACCTACCCTCCTGTCCCCATTTTGTTGACACGTTTGCACGGGTTTATACCCGTGGGACTCTTAGGTTACCAGCTGATTATAATAATTTATAATCTTCACTGGCCCACATCCGAAAATATTTTTTCTCCTCTCTCTTACCTTCAATACAATACTCACTCACGATGGATTCCCACCAGGGTTTGAGTTTTGGCGATGATGCTGTAATGGATATTTTAGAAAGGACACCTTCTTTACTAGGGGCTGATGGTAACGCGGCAACGGGCTCACAGTCTGATGACTGGACC
This sequence comes from Triturus cristatus, assembly GCF_964204655.1. Taxonomy (NCBI): domain Eukaryota; kingdom Metazoa; phylum Chordata; class Amphibia; order Caudata; family Salamandridae; genus Triturus; species Triturus cristatus. The sequence goes on along the minus strand of NC_140582.1, from coordinate 430,466,732 downwards.
GCCCTAACACACCTGAAAAGGGAGTGGCTTAAGATAACTCTTCATGGGGCACTCATGACAGAATACCTGCGGGCTAACATAGCACCCTCAGGCCTGATTGTCAACAACTTTCCTAGACTATTTCTAGAGGATGCCACCTTCAAGAAGGAATGGTCCCTAGTAGCGTGGAAATGTACTAGGGACTGGCTAGTCTTGATAATTAATACCGCGAGAAGATTGGCTGATGCCATCCTCGTGAGGATCCAAATTTCTGAAGGAGCTCTAAAAACAGCCATCCAGATCACGGCGTTCAAAACCAAACTCGCCGAGATCAATGCTGAAATCGCTGATAACAAAGACTACCTAATGAAACAAAAGATAACCAAACTACAGAAGGCTATACAGAAATTTGATAAGGAGAAAATATATCCATACCTCAAAGCTGACTATACCTCTGATAGAACAAGTTACTCCTCTGATGACACTTCAGATAGGAGAGACTCCAGCGATAGCAACTCCAGCACTAACAGTTGGGGTAGCAATAACTCTAGGAAGAATCAACGGACCAACAGGTTCTACAATGGTCCTCCCTTCCATGGCCCCCCTATGTTCCAAGGCCCACCACCACCACTACCATTCTGGCAATTTCCTCAATATCAACATTGCCCCCCTCAGTTCTTCAATGGCAACAACCAACCTTTTTTAGGCAGAGGCTGGGGCAGAGGAAGAGGGCGCAACAGAAGAGGTGCACAAAAGCAGGTCCATTGGCAAGAACCACCGACCAGTGGCATGGACACCAGGAGCAGAACGAAGGACAAGAGGAACTAGTAGTGAATCTCTCACATAGGATCCTCACAGCCCCTGAAAAATCATTGTTACAAAAAGGATTAGGCTTTGTCCCTACCCCTAGGGTTGATAGGTTTAGGGATCATTGTGAGGTCCATAACTTATTCCGCAAGATACGTCTAAAATCTTTTTTTCAGGACCAACCACACAATGAAGAAAGCGACTCAGGATTGAGAAACCCCTCTACATTCACTCCACAGAACAATATGGTTCCCGTGGAGGTCCTTACTTTTGAAAAGGCAGTCGTGAAAGAGCTTAACTTACCCTATAGGGAGGCACCTTTTTATAACTTGACCAGACAAGAAACCCTGCTACTTAAGAACCTCTCAGAGGATTCCTCAATCACCATTAAACAGGCAGACAAGGGTGGAGCCATTGTGATTCAGTCCACCACTGATTATGAGACAGAATGCAGACGCCAACTCTCTGATGAGAGATATTACACCCCCATAGCGTCTGATCCAACTCCGCGCCTCAAAACTACCATTACCACCTTGGTTCATGAAGCTGAATCCAATAGTTGGATTACCCATAAAGAAGCAGAGTTCCTTATGACTCATGACCCTAGAGTTCCTTTCTTTTATACCCTACCTAAGATCCACAAGGGGACGACCCCGGTCCCAGGACGACCGATTGTGTCTGGCATTGGCTCGCTTCTCGAACCTTTGTCTAAGTTTTGCGATCATTTTTTACAACCTTTGGTACGAGATACACCGTCATTTATCAAAGACACTACCGATGTCCTCAAAATCATTGATTGTTTCCCAGATACAGGTGTTGTTGACTATCTTGTCACCTTGGACGTAGAGGCCCTCTACACGAATATTCCCCAGAGGGCCACATTGGCGGTTATTGAATCAGAACTGCGGGCACTCAATTGGTCATCACCCACACCAGTCACTTTCATTGTTGATTGTGCTACCTTGTCTTTGACTGAGAATTTCTTTGAATTCAACAAACAACTTTATCATCAAAGCCAAGGTACATCTATGGGGAGCACCTTTGCTCCTAGTGTAGCGTGTCTATACATGGCAGCCTTTGAACAAAACGTGATCTTTAATACCTCGAATCCTTTCCATGATAACATCACACTTTGGAAAAGATTTATTGATGATATACTGATACTTTGGCATGGTACACATACTGACTGTGTAGGTTTCATCAAATGGATCAATGAGCAAAACGAGTTCCTCAGATTTTCCCACACGATATCAGAACGCTCAGTACCATTCTTGGACCTGAACATCACACTATCAAATGGGACGCGTACCACCACACTATACAAAAAACCAACCGACCGCAATAGTCTACTGCGTTACGATAGCCACCATCCCAAAGCATTGAGGGATAATCTCCCCTTTGGGCAGTTCTTACGCATCAGACGTAATTGCTCAAGGGTATCAGACTACAACACAGAGGCTAGGGTTTTATCAACTAACCTGACAGCCAGGGGCTATCCCGCAAGAAAGGTCCATAACTCAATGAAAAGGGCTAAGAATAACCCACGTGAGGCACTCCTTGAAACACGTATAAAACCTGTAACTGACATCTTGACCTGTGTCACCTCCTTTACACCTGATTCCACCAGGATTAGGAAGATCATCCTGAGAAACTGGAGTATTCTGGAGACGGGTAGCCTCAACATACCTAAACCTAGGTATGCCTATAAACGTACACAGAATATCAAGGACCTATTGGTCCACACAAGACCCAAACTGAACACTACCAATTCACAAAGGACCATGTGAGATCTACCCCCAGTCAGAGGCCACTTCCCCTGTGGTACATGTGTGGCGTGTAACTTGACCGTCACTACTAAGGACATCACTTTCAAAAATGACTTTCACTGGACACTGACCAGACATACCAATTGCAACACCAAGAATTGCATCTACATGATCACATGCCCTTGTGACCTACTTTACATAGGCATGACTACCCGTATGGTCAAGACTAGGATAACGGAACACAGGAGCAACATACGTTGTCAGAGAGTGACGACTAAACTCTATACACACTTCAAGGAAATGCAACACCATACTGATTCTATCAGCTGGGTGGTCTTAGAAGCTCACCCACAGATCTCCCAGACTGCATTGTTCAGGCTAGAGCAGAGATGGGTCCTCAGATTGTCTTCACACGTGACGGGCCTGAATGACGATATCCCATGGTCTGCACTCACTGGATGAGATCCATCCTTGGACCACTTGGGTCTCCTGCTCAACTGTGTGTGATTGACACCTCACACAATCGTCCAGTCACGTCCTGTGACCTATGTCCTTTACTACTCCCGCTTGCACATTCCCGTGGCTATTTTTCGCCTCCTAGTACTACACTAGATTTTATTTAGACTCCTCTGTTTTTATGCCCCTTTGTACTATACAATCAACTTTATTATCACTTTTCTATTTTATAGTTCACTTACTTTTCTCCCCCCAGCGGACTGACGCCGCACAGGGTTTTTTACCCCTCCTTTCTGTCTACGCTGACTACACTACCTTCCCGACCTAATATGGCCGATGTTATTGTAGCCTCCACTCCTGACTCCCTATGAGACACTTCCGGTTGGATGGCTATCTTCCACACCTCCCGGATGTTACCGCTCTTACTTTCTCCCTGTTCCAACATGGCCACTCGGACCATAATCCCTCCACCAATGGGATCCCGCTCCCGCGGTCACGTGGTGCACCCCACTCCATCCATCCACCTTATCTGGCTCACACCCCACGGCTCCTCTACCCATCCCAGGTCCGGCGGCCGGGGTAGGTTTAGGAGTAGTTGCGTCCACTGACGCGGGTGAGTTGAGTATGCCTTTGTCATCTACATCCAGACACCTATTGAGGTGAGTCTCCTTCCACGGAGTGGTTTTGGCGCCAATTTCCTTGCCGTGACACCATGGGTGCCACCGTCCTTGCACTGGCCCGCCCACTGCCAGGGGTTACGGCGTTTACCGCACTGACTAGGAGGATTCCATGTGGTTGTGGTAACTACCCCTCCGATCATTTGGGCGGCGGCGCATTTGGGCCCCTGGCTGTGTGGGTCATCTTGGCTGCACACCACACCGCCCTTGGGAGTGCATTGCGAGGGGTTGGGTTGCCTGGACCTCCCTAGGTCACTCTCACCCCCGTGGGGTCATGGCATGACCTTACGTTTCTCCTTCCGCACCGGTTCCGGTCCCGCGGTTGTAACAATATTTTGTACCCTTCTGCCGATTTTTACTTTAGGACCCACATTGGAGTCCCCTTTCCCGCCGGTCACTGCTGCAAGATTGCCTTGTTAGCAGCATAGGTGAGTTTTTTCACCTTTTTTCCCTCACTTTTCTCCACTCAATGTTCTGTTATCATTTTCGCCCCTTTGTATATGACCCTGTACCACCCACTGGGACGTATTATACTATTTGCCTCCTTATGATTTGAGTCGATTTCATCTTGTGAGTGCATTTGATTGTGTTGTATACTGTCATGTGTTTTCTCTTTTTTCTTTAATTTCTCTTAGGTTACTTCTAGCACCTGTTAGGTATGTAGAATTTTCACACACCTTTGTTGTAGATAGTCTTTATTATTGATCCTGAGGAAGTGCTGTGACCAATTTTTGGCTACCAGGGCACGAAACATGTTGATCTTCTTGAGCGTAGGGCATACACAACTAGCTACATAATTACTAGTGCCTATACCCACCTCAATTTCTATTGTTTTTAATTAGGCTGTTCACCACTTTAATAAACTTCACTTGTGGACCAACAGTACCTATCTTAAATATATTTCCACTACATCTACACACTCTAGGGCCCCTTACCCCCACAGCACCCTTCGGCCGGAACAAAAGATCCCCGCCAAAGAGCCCCATTTTTGGGAGCCCGTCAGGAATTGCAGCGCCGACCTGACGAGGGGCAGGCTCAAATGATGAAGCATGACACCTAGCTTGCTGGGTGTGTGAGAGCCCTAGTTCCAACAAGGGTTTCCCCCTCCCTGACACAAGACAGTCCAACCTCCTTTTTCTTTCTCCGACTAGAGGAACTTTGTACCTTTTTTGTATTACCTTATTTTTTAGAAAATTTATGAGCATATACACCAATTCTGAAACTTTATTGGCAAATTTAGAATAAATTCAGTCAATCATAAAAAGGATCTGAGCTCAATTTTATTATGTGTAGCCAGATCTCCTGTGATAATCAGAGGTATATTTCACTTTGACTTTCCGTCTTCAGGGCATAATATGTGATGCCCAACAAGTGACCTCTCATTCAGCAAAATTACATTTGCTGGACTCTGTAGGTAACTCCTTAGCCTCTAAAGTACATAGGCCCTCAATCAGATGTTCATCCTGTTCTTTTTGTCTTTTTCTATAACTAAATATGTCACCTTGAAAGCACAGTACCCCTTGCATGTTTCCAAATGATTCCATCATTAATTTTGAAAAACGCTAAAGCTAACCCAAACAACATCTGAAGAAATTGAAAAAAGGCAAAAGATACGCTGAATATAGTTAATTTTCTACTTTCTTGATGCAAAGGCACCTGATGGTAGGCTGAAGAGAGATCTATCATTGAATACCACTCCGCTCCTTTACTTAATGTTACCATATTTTCACTATTTAGATGAAGAAACCGATCCACCAAGATGTTATTATTCAGTCCCTTAAAGTCCACACCCAATCTAATCTTTCTGTTGGCCCATCACTCAACCACCAAGAAGGAAAACTATACAGAAGACTTCCAAGGTTCTATTATTTTCACCTCCTGAAGTCTTAACAATTCATTTTTCACATCTTCCCTGACCATCATCAGTGTAAACCCCATCTTATCTTATTGTATCTTGAGAATGTCATTTTCGTTATTAACCAGATTTATAGAGTTCATGGCTACCCAGCCAAAGGTTTCCCAGCGCTACGTTACTGCATGGATACGTAGAATTTCCTGATTGCTGATCCTAAAGTCCATGGTCAGGTTTTATGCTTCTTATGGAATTCTTTTTTTTTATTTTTTTGTTTTGTTATTATATCATTATCAATTGGTCATGATACACGGTTGACCAGGAGTGGGGAGTGGGTGGGCTAGGGAGGGGGAGAGGGGATGGTTTAATGCAGATTCCTTGTTGACTGGAATGTAGTTGTCCTCTATTGTCGATTTATATTGTCAGATCAAATTGTATTGATGTTCCCAACGCCATTGGAAATTATCATCTTCGCTTTTAGTGTTCAGGAAATGACACATATAGCCATTATAAGTCATATGTATAATGTTTTTCATATAAAGGCAAAAGACTGTCTCTGTGGAATGACTATTACATTTCAAACTGTTGAAGTCATCAATAAAGTTTGTTAAAAAAAAAAATCAATTGGTCATGACAAATATGACATCAAATAATACATTCACATTCTGAGGCAGCTTAACAAATGTTTCAAAAAACAAAGGAGCATAAAAGGAAAAGCTAAACACAGATCCCTCAAGTCACAATGCATAAACCTAAAAAAGAGAGAAAAGAAAAAAAGAAAAAGAGGAGCAAGGCAGTAGGTAAGCAGAAGCAATAATAAAAAAGGGGAGAGAAAAGAACATCATGCAGAAAAGAAAGTCGGATAAGCTTTAAACAGGGGAAGCCTGGATAATATGCAAAGACCAGGTACCAGAGCTATTTACCCTATTCAGCTAGTAATTGGAGCCCATATTTTCCTCCCCATTTCTTGTCTCCTACGCCCTTTCAGCCTATATACAGCCGATTTCATGTTATATGTGACTAACAACCTAGCCCGCCAATTTATGAATGTAGGAGGATCAGGGCTAATCCACTGAGAGGTGATGCATAATCTTGCAATGGCCATTGCAATAAATACCAATCCGATCTCAGAGCAAGTCCGGGCCTTACTGCCCTGACTCCCTTCTATCCCCAGAATAATTAAATCAGATGTTATTAATATCCGCATGACGAGGATCTGGTTCAAGAAAAATTCAATATCCTGTAGGTATTTAGCAAGATTGGGACAAGCAAAAAACATGTGAATCGTATCAGCACACCTACTGCATGAGTTACCCCGTGGGCCAGCCCATTTAGAAACCTTTCCTGGAGTATAGTATAAATCAAAAGCCGACATAAAATGTTGAGTCCTCAGGCTGCCAGTTCTTAAAATCTGGTTGGCTAATTCCAAAGATGCCTCTAAGTCGATACCTTCCTTGCCAAACTTCCTCTCCCATCTGTATTTCTGAATACTCAAATCATCAGGGAGACCAGCCAGCAATGTTTGATATATTTTCCCAATCCGGGATCTATTCCCTATTATATCGACCAGGGGTAGTCTTCCCAAGTTTGCGCCCGCTCATAGCATAATTTTACCCAAGAAACTACGAATCTGCAAAAACTTTAAAAAGTGTCTCGCAGAGAGCCCAAACTTCTCTTGTAGTTTAGTAAACAAAGGGATTTGGCCATCGCAGCAGACATCCCCAAAACATTGATTCCTAACCCCCCCCCCCCCAGCTAAAAGCAGTTTGATTTTGAAGAATTGGCGATAGAAGCCCATGAGCCGAAAAGGGGGTATAAGCATTGATATTCAAAATACCGAACCTCCGTCATATCTTTCTCCAGATGGAATAAGCTGACTGAATGATTTTTAATTTGGTCTTTTTATAATAACTCGGCTCTAAGATTTTAACTAAACATTCCCCAGCATCCTCGCCAAGTGCTACTTCATAGATAGTTGGTCTAGCAGCTGCGGGAACTTCTGCCTTAGCACCGGTCAGCAATATCCCCTTATGTTGTAAAAGTGCTGCCCAGTGATAGAGGAGAAGGCTGGGTAAACCCCACCCCCCCCTGTATCTTGGTAAGATCATCCATTTGACTGCCCTTCTGGATCTGCGGTACCCCCCACAAAAATCTAACGCATGCCCTTTCTGCTCTGGTAATGCAAAATGCCGGAAATTCTAAAGGTATGGTCCGAAACAAATATAGAAATTGGGGAAAAATCATAATTTTAATGACATTGCACCGTCCGTGCATTGATAGATGTTAATGGTCTAATCTCTCGAGTGTCTTATTAATATTCCCAATTACTGGCAAGATATTTAGCTCCGGTATGTGCTCCACTGATGCCGTAATCTTCACTCCCAGATAAGTTGCTACAGATACAGTTGGAATATCTCCCAGGAGCGAGGTATCTGAGTGTAAAATCTGGGTTTTGTCAATATTTAATTTGTATCCCGAGACGGAGCCAAATTGTTCCGCTGATTCATTTACTGCCGGAAGAGCTGATCTTATATTGGTCGTGAATACAGCAATGTCATCAGAATACGCTAATGATTTATATGCGGCATCGTTGACCGTGACAGCTTTAATCTTCGTGTTTGCGTCCAATTTATTAAGAAAAGGATCGATATATAATGAGAATAATAGCGGGGAGCAGGGGCATCCCTGCCGAGTTCCTCTGCTTATGCCAAATAATTTGGATTCCTGTCCGGATATACGGATACTGGCCTCAGGAAGTAAATAAAATCCCTGTACTGCTTGAATAAAATCATTAGATAGCCCTACCCTTTGATTGTAGCGCCGACCAGAGAAACCCCCAGGAGACCCTGTCGAATGCTTTCTCTGCGTCCAACAGGATCATCCCGAGAGGTGTCTTCGTAGCCTGAGCCCAATCGAACAGGGCTATGGCGCGCCTAACATGGTCTGATGTATCTCGACCCGGGATAAACCCATGTTGACGGATGGTGACCAATGGGGTGATAAACTTGCTTAACCTTAGGGCAATGATTTTAGAATAAATCTTGCTATCAGCACAGATCAAGGAAATAGGTCTGTATGATGATGGACTGAGCTTGGGTTTATCTTATTTGTTGAAAACTACTATGGTGGTTTTCCGCCAAGAGTCGGGGGTCTGACCCTTCTGGGCAAGTTGGAATTAAGATTCAAGCTCACTTCGAAGAGCTTGCCGGAATGTCCGGTAAAATTCTAGAGGTAACGCATCTGGGCCCACAGCTGTACCGTGCGCCAATGAAGTTATAGCGTACTCAACCTCTTCCCCCGTAATCGAGGCAGACAGCATCTCATTTTGTTCCGGGGTGACCTTCGGAGTCTCATAATCCTGAAAGAATTTCTCTACAGACGTCGCTGCTACATCCCTATCGGCGGTATAAAGATCCTGATAGAAATCCTGAAAAACCTTCAGAACCTCTACCGGAGAGTCCTGAATCTGACAGAGAGTTGCTAAGAAGGTTAAAGCTGCTATTCAGATGGATATTAAAATCGCCGCAAAGGACTAACGGAGAAGGCCATAAAGCCAGTTCTATATTAAAAAAATTCAGGACTTCTGGATCATCCAGGTTTGATCCATACAAAGAACAGATAGTAAACGAGATACCCTTAATTACTGCTTCCACTATTGCCCATCGTCCTAGATTGTCCTTCTTGGTTCGTTTACTAATTAATACGCCATGCCTGGCCAATATAGCTACCTCCTATGTAGTCGTTCCTTGGCGGGAGCTAACAAGATCAAGGCCCAGATCCTTTAACCAGACACGATTGCTCCAGGGGATGTGAGTTTCTTGCAGGCACAACACATCTATCTGCATATACCTAATAAGTTTGGCTAGTAAGCCTCTTTTTCTCCTCTCATTAAGACCACAGCTATTCAGGGAGCAAATTCGGATTTTACTCTTCCTATCCATCATCCTTATGAAATGCCAGCATTTTAGAACAATTCACACAATAATACAAATATTTCGTGAGGATTTCCCCGAGAAAATATGCTAATAAATGCTTTCCTTTCTCGTTAATGACAATTGCCATGACTCTGCATATAAAGTAACGATTGTGCTCTCCCCACCCCACACCCCCAAACCCCACACCACTTCTACCAGAAGCCCTCCCACCCCCCGACCTCCCACCACATGAGGCATGGGGACCGACGGTCCCTGGTGATGCTGAGCTAAACCTCTACCCTTCCACTGAACTAAACCCCCCCTCCTTAAAGTATGCACCATACTGTAAACAGAATCAGAAAATGAAAAAAAAAGGCCATAGCCAGGTTATTAAGCAAAAGGGGCCATCCTCAGGGTTCGAAATGGACTGCTTAACCATCTCTGGCAGGTAAAATGCAGAGCAAATTCGAATTACATATCCCTTGGATGACTACAATGAAAGCATAAATTCTTTTGCTTGAATTTCAGACTGAAAATAATGTGTTTGCCCCCGAGAAACCAATTTGGCCGGATTAAGCAAAAAAACCTGAGCCCCCTTTGCCTGGAATAACTGAATTAATTGACGCAATAGCCATCTCTTTTCAACTGTCATCTGACAGAAGTCAGGCCTCACAAAGAAATCGCAACCCTTACCCACCCTTTTCCGATCTGACCTAGCTAGGTCATAAAGGGTCTCCCTGGCCAGAAACTTTTTGAGACAAATAAGGATAGCGTGTGGTAGACTGTCAGCTGGACCCCCTTTTTTGCGCTGATTGAAGGGGAATCGGTGGGCCCTCTGCAATTGCATTTTCCAGTTCCAATGTTGAAGTTCTGGGAACGCCTCCTCAAAAAGTTTGATCACGAACTGGCCGACATCTGTGCCCTCCTTACCCTCGGGGATACCCAGAATTCGCAAATTGTTTCTCCTTGACCGATTTTCAAGGTCAGTCAGTTTCCACAATGTGTCATCCTTCATGGATTTCATAGACTCAGTCAGGTTTTTCTGTACAGCCAACTTGTCTTCCAGATGAAATTCTGGTCTCTGCTTCCCCAATTCTTACTGCGAAAGTGGAGCACGTCTTTGCAATCCTGCGTATAGAGTTCTGAAGTTTACGATACACACCTTGAGTCCGGGAGCTCTCGGCTCTTGTCTCCTCTCGATGGGCCATAATGGTCTGATATATTGTAGAGAGTGTGATTTCTTCAGGGTCATTAGGGTTCATGCTAGCCACTCCTGACAGTGCGGCCCCTCCCGGAACCTCCTTTCCTTCCAGATTTGGTGAAAAAGAGTAGCCCCATGTCATTGAGCCAGCCGCACCCTCGGCCTGCACAGGAAGGGTAGCTCGATCTTTCAGTTTACGAACTGTTCCAGGATTTAGCAGGGACTTGTCACTCTCCTCTTCCCAATGTAAGCTGCTAATATCGCTTTCTTCCCCAGCGCAGTCTTTACCGCAGCTGGCATCACCTGAGGAGTTAGAGTGGTCCGACAAAGAGTAGAATTTGTCAGCTACATCCTCCTCACTAGATGTTGGTAGATTAGCTTCCATGCGGCCAGCCTCCCTGTCTGAGTAAATCTGATCCAATGCCACTTTTACCTGGCCATTGCTTGAAAGAACTCCATCTCCCAAAATGCACTGGCCTTGTTGTTCAATCGTTGTGCCGTCTGCCACCTCTGGGGAGCCGCCTGTAGAGAGCAAATCTATCAGGTTACCAACTTCCCTGCTGCCACCAGGGAGGTTGTCTGCACCTACACGATCGAGCCCTCGGTCCAATAACCCCCCATTAGTTTCTTTGCCTGTAGTCTCACCCCGGGGCAGCTCCATCAGTTGTGCTGCAGCCTCTTGAGATATGGGGGCAATTACAGAGATAAGCAGAGGGGCGGCGGTTTTACCAGTAACTTTAGATCCTGCTACCGATTTGTTCTTTCCAATTTGTGCTTTAAACAAAGCACGAACCGTCTGCTTTCCACGGACGGAAGTGCTATTTTTTCCCTTGAGTTGTTCCCCGGAGCCCAGCAACCCGACAGGCATCTCCATGGCAGAACGACGTACTCCGCCATCAGGATTACCTCTATCTTGGTCCGGTGTGGATTTCCCAGGACTACCGGAGCCTGCTGGCGGCCCCCGTACCTTAACACTCTTGGTAGCAGTCTTCGGCGGCATTAAGTGGAGTTGCGCCGGTGAATAGAGCGGGAGAAGCTGTTGGAGTGAAAGTCTTACGAGTCGCCAACCTACAAGGCAGCGGCACCCCCCACAGCCAGAACCACGATCGCCAGATCAACTAAGGGCGCCAAGAGTGGTAAGTTTTACAGCTCCATTCTGCTACTTGCGCCAAATATCAGAAAGGGAGAGGTTTTAGCAGGGAAGGCGTTAGTGGTCAGCTCACTCGGCCGCTGATGCGACCGCCATCTTGCCTCCTTCAGCCAGAACAGAGCATCATATTATGGAAATTTGAGAGTGATCTACATGCTCTAAGATCCGAAGGGAAAGAGTTCCACAGCTTTGGGCCTAAGAAACAGAAGGCGCAGCCTCCTTGCCTGGACCTCCAAACTCTGAACACTTCAACTAGATCCATTTTACTTGAGCGCAGAGGTCAGTTTGGTGTATACGATAAAAACAGAGATCTTAAGTATCTAGGACCAGAGTTTGAAGGGCATTTGTGCACGTAACATAATGCTTTAAATTGGATGCGCCGCTCAATTGGGAGCCAGTTTAATTCACGAAGCATGCAGGCAGTGGGGTGGTATTTTGGTGGATGGAGTAAGAGTCTAGTGGCAACATTCTGCACCACCTGGAGTCTTAGGGACCCCTAGAGAATATTTCTATAGTCAAGCCTTGAGATGACTAAGGTCTGGTTGATTGTTCTCTGGGCCGAATACAGGCGAAGCCCTAGAATCTTTCTAAGCCATCTCAACTTGCCCAAAAAATTTGCTGACACTTTGTTAAATTTGGTGGCTCATAGAAAGATAGTCAACCAGACAGACTCCAAGGTTCATGACTATGGGGGCTGGGATTGGTAGAGCACCCATTGCAACTGGCCATAGGTGGGGACCCCACAGGTGGCGACTATTACTTAGCAGAAGGACTGCTGTCTTATCTCCATTTAACTTTAATGAATTAGTATTCATTCAAGTGGAGACTTGTTTGAGGCAGCTGTTCGGAGTCTCCGCGGTATTCTTCTCCTGGGAGGACAGGGAGACTACGATCTGAGTATTGTCTGCATAAGACAGATAGGTGAGGCCATATGCTTCTACAGTGTCTGCAAGGGGTCTTACATAAACATTGAAGAGTGTTGGGCTCAAAGTAAAGCCCAGAGCGAGCCCACATGGGAAGTGATGTAGTATAGAACAGTACTGCTGCATGTGAACTTAAAATACACAGTCCTTAAGAAATTAACTAAGCCAGGACAAGGACAACTTCTGTAGCCCCATAACCTCCAGTCTTTGGAGAAGGATATTGTGGTTCATTGTATCGAATGCTGCACCGAGGTCTAACAAAATCAATGCAGCTGTGCTACCATTGTTAAGCTGTTGCCATTTAGTTTTGTGAGAAACGCTTTTCAATTTCCAAACTTGCCCATTAAACACTTTTGAAAACCTTTCTAAACCTGCAGTATTCACGTCTTTGATTATCCCTATCCCAAGTACGTTTTCCTTGCTGTTAGGATGTAAAACAAAGTGCAGCACTCTTTGAAACTTCCAGCCTAGAACAGAAGGCTCTTTTCTTTCAACAGAAAGCTTACACACAGCCTTTCTGTCCTTAAATTTAAAACGTAGTAATGACAGAATAGGTGACCCAGACTATGCAACTATTTGAAGGCACATATTGATTGAGATGTGAGATTATGATTTTGACATCTGCATCATGGTGTTCCTTTATCACATTTACGTACAATTTATTTCCAGTTTTGCTTCCTATTTTTGTCTTTTCCCCTCTGTAATCCTGAAAAAGCCCTCTGCTTCATGTTTCCTTTCACCTGGAAATCTGCTTTTGCACATCTGCCTGATTATTCATCTTTCTTAACTAGTGCAGTAACTTTTTTCAGAGGTTCTTTAACATGTAGCCATAATGTATCCTGTATAGCTTAGTTATTAGTATGCATAACAATCTAATCACATACACATTCATCATGAAGAGTGCAAAAGTTGCCATTTATAGCGAGATTTTTTTAACTAAACCTTATATAGGCATCACTAGTCTCACTGGGTTCCTGCTTGCAATGAAAAACTTATATTTGTATAGGATTACACAAATTGATGGTTCGAAATGTGCATTCAAGTCAGAAAGATCATGTAATCACTTTCAAGAGCTCCCAAAATGTTCCCATCTGTTCCTATAAGCACAATCTCTCCGGACCCAATGAATGTGATAATGTTTTATTTTTCCTTACTGGAGTGAGATTCAGAGGCCATGCTAAATTATTGAAACATAATTCAAAAAGTACTTTTCCCATTGTTGTCAACCCATTACAGGAACCCTAGGAACTTATAACAAGCGTTAGTAGATGCATTAGGTTTCATCTATGTGCTTAATAATAAGCATTTCTTGTAGTAAGTTGTAGCTTGCTAATTAGTTGTACAATATAAGTTACAGAAAGTCTGTTAAAGTGTTATCAATCAATCAATAAATCAATCAAGAAATTTGTATAGCGCGCTACTCACCCGGAGGGTCTCAAGGTGCTTTTGGGGTGGGGGGGGTCCGCTACTGCTCGAACAGCCAGGTCTTGAGTTGCTTCCTGAAGGAGAGGTGGTCTTGGGTAAGACGGAGGTGGATGAGGAGGGAGTTCCAGGTCTTGGCTGCCAGGTAGGAGAAGGATCTTCCTCTCCGGGTGGGAGTGTAGAAGGTCAGGCGGTTGTTGAGGTACCTGGGGCCTAGGTCGTGGAGGGCTTTGTGTGCGTGGGTGAGGAGGCGGAACGTGATTCTTTTGCTGACGGGGAGCCAGTGCAGGTCTTACAGGTGTCCGGAGATGTGGCTGTGGCGGGGGATGTCCAGGATGAGTCGTGCTGAGGCGTTCTGGATGCGTTGGAGTCTTTTCTGCAGTTTGGCTGTGGTTCCGGTGTAGAGGGTGTTTCCGTAGTCCAGTCGGCTGGTGACAAGTGCCTGGGTGACCGTCTTCCTGGTTTCGGTGGGGATCCAACGGAAGATCTTTCGGAGCATGCGAAGGATGTTGAAACATGAAGACGAGACGGCGGTGACTTGTCTGGTCATCGACAGGGAGGAGTCCAGGATGAAGCCTATGATTTATTTATGCACAAAAAAGGCAATATAATGTGCTATTACTAGTGGTATTATAAAGTGTGGAGATTAGGTAAATGGTGGAGGACAAAGATAACAAAACATATACCTGATAAGTAGGCTTGAAAGTGATGCAGCTATGGGGAGAATAGATAAGGGTAGATGAAAAACCATAAAAGTACAGTGTAAGGGCTGTTTTTGCATATCCAAAAAAGCTACTGAAAACTAGATGAAAAGGTGTTGTTTGGTTATTGTCCATTGTTTGGGCAGTTGTACAATATAAGTCAAAGAAACACACTGAAAGTGGATTATTTTTATATTGAGATGGGCAAGATTTTTTTTTTGATTACAGATTTCTCTCACAAAGTTTCTTAAAATTTTGCACCCACATATTTTTTTTATTATTGCAAAAAAACTTAAACATGAACATAAACTCTGAAACAATAATGAGCATCGCTTTACAATCCAAGGAATTCCATGAATTAACCTGTCCCAAATATTTCCGCCTTCTTCGCTTGATGGACACTGATACTGATGCCCAACACGAGAGCATTCCTTAGATGGATGCGTCCTGACATACCATGCCTTATTATATATATCATCAATCACTTAGCATTGTGGTTCTAGGGTTGAGGGAGTGGGGAGAGTTAGGGTATTATTGTGTTTACTCATATCTATGCAAAGATTGAGCGATGCACGCTCTTGGTAATGCTTTGATTTTACTGTATTTTGAAACTTAATTAACAGATTTGAACCATAAAAGTATTCCAAAATAATAGATACCTTCCGGAAAAAAGAATAGCAGCACAAATCCCATACATTCACTAACCACGCTTGCTCACAAAGACAAGCTTTGACACAACGTGACATCAGAGCCCAGTGGCTGGGATTTTCGAATTAACTGCTCTTGAAACTATACAGCCTCCCTTCCCAGCCAGTAGAGAACAGGCTCCAATCACAGAACTCGAGGAATACTTTTAGAACAGGCACATGACCGTGTTTACAGTCCAAGACTCTGCAGCAGTTGTCTGGCGCTGTAATGTTATACAGAAACTGTTCCAACGGGTAAAGGAGGTTAAAACATCCCTTCAGAGCTCCACGGAGCGGGCCCATGTAAAGTACTGGAATAACTTTCTTCCAGTTTACGCTACATAATGCGCAAACAACGAACACATGACACAGTAGAAAACCAATTGTATTAGCGACAAACACATAACAGAAAGAATGCTATTTTTTTAGCTGAAAAATATCATAAAGAATGTGAAAAGTAGTTAAAAGTTCTACCCTCTAAATGTGTGCAGCCAGGGGAAGATAAGTATCGGTAAACGGTGACCGCTGTGCAGCCTTAACGTGAGAAAAAAAGTTCCACAACTTTTGGGCCCGGTACCACTGGACCTGCTGCACCATTCAAAACATGACCCTATTGCCAGCAAGGTAAATGCACTTGTGACTGCCTGTTTAGTGGAAAAATATAGCAATATTTGGTTTTTAGAGGGGTTCCTAGAGCTGTGGGCCCGGTTGTAACTGCACCTGCTGCACCATTCAAACAAGACCCTAGTTCCTGCAAGATAACTGCATTTGTGACTGCCTGTTTAGTAGTAAAATATAGTAATATTTGGTGTTTAGAGGAATTATGACAACTTTGGGCCCTGCTGCCACTGCACCTGCTGCACCATTTCAATCATGACCTTATTGCCTGCAAGATAACTGCACTTGTGATTGCCAGCTTAGTAGTAAAGTATAGCAGTATTATGTGTTTAGTGGTGTACCTAGAGCTATTTATTGTTCCCGGTGTCACTACACTTGCTGCACCATTGTAATCATGGCCCTAGTGCCTGCTAATAAGTGCACGTGTGACTGTCTGTTTAGTAAAAGTTAGCAAAAATCTTTGTTTAGTGGGGTCCCTAGAGCTGTTGTCCCCGATGCCACTGCACCTGCTGCAGCATTCAAATCATGACCCTGTTGTCTGCAAGGTAACTGCACTTATGACTGCCTGTTTAGTAGTAAAATATAGCAGTATTTGGTGTTTAGAGGAACTATGACAACTTTTGGATCAGGTGACACTGCACCTGCTGCACCATTGTAATCATGACTCTGGTGCTTGCTAGATAACTGCACTTGTGACTGCCTGTTTAGTAGTAACATTTAGCAGTAATCTGTTTTTAGTGGGGTCCCTGTACTTGCTGCACCATTTAAATCAAGCCCCTTTTAACTGAAAGGTAACTGCAATTGTGACGCTGCACAAGATGGCAGCGGTAACGATGCAGCAGCAGTGGGGATCAAGTGCAGCCCCGCCTGGGAGCCGGACCAACCTCTGCCCCAACTGGATGGGATGGGAAGTCAGCACTGAGACCACAATTTTGGCTGTGGAGTTTATTGGAGGAGTTTTCATTAGAGCGTACTCTCGAACCGCCACTGGGGCTTAAATTGCAAACAAAGTGACAGTCTACTTTGACTGACAGGTTTATAGTATTCCCATGGGTGGAATGATGGTGCTTCATACACTTTTCCATTGGTGGGTCCGGCAGTTCCTACATCTATGATTTTGTGGACTCCTCCTACAAGCCAGGAATGATAAAAGAAGAGTGCTTGACTTTTACTACCAATACTGTTGCTTTGGCAAAGAAACAAGATGGCTCCAGTGGTGGCGTGATTTGTTGGCTGCGATTACAGAAGCGGGAGTCGAACGCAAAGTCATCCTTAGCAATGAGTTGCTTTACTTCAATAGTGATTGAGAGACATTCTCCCTTAACTATTCAAATTTGTCCCATTTTCGCTGTCCTCGTGGTGCAGCTGGACCATCTGCATCCATATTTTGAGTTCCTTATTTTGTTATTTTGATGTGTTAAAATATAGCATTATGTGTTTATAGGCGTTCTGACAACTTTAGGGCCTGGGGCCACTGCACCTGCTGCACCATTCAAAACATGACCCTATTGCCTGTGGCATAACAAAGGCCCCCATAGCCCCCGTGGTGCAGGGGGGCCCGAGCTACAGGAGGCACCCTCAGCAAACTAACCTGGTGTGACTGCTCCTGTTGAGTCCGGAGGGGGGCCCTCCAGTTTCGTTATGCTAGTGCCTATTGCCTGCAAGATATATGCAGTTGTGACTGCCTATTTAGAAGTAAAATATAGCAATATTGGTGTTTAGAGGGGTTCCTAGAACTTTGGGCCCCAGTGTAACTGCACCTGCTGCACCATTAAAATCATGAGCCTTGTGCTGCAAGGTAACTGCACTTGTGACTGCCTCTTTAGTAGTAAAATATAGCAATAATTGGTGTTTAGAGGAGTTATGACAACTTTTGGCACCTGTGCCATTGCACCTGCTGCACCATTTCAATCATGACCCTATTGCCTGGTGGATAACTGCACTTGTGGCTGTCTATTTAGTAGGAAAAGTCTGCAATACTATATATTTAGTGGGTTCCCTAGAGGTTTCGTTTTCAGTGCCTCTGCACCTGTTGCACTATATAAATCAAGCCCGTTTTAACTGCAAGGTAACTGGAATTGTGACTGCCTGTTTAGTAGTAAAATATAGCAATATTAGGTGTTTAGAGGGAAAGATAATATAATGTAAACAGTAAACGGTGTGCATCATTAACCAAAAGACAAAAAATTGTTCGAACCACCAAGGCGGATGGGAATGAGTAGTTAGGCCACAGGAAACTGATAAGAGAGACATATAAGGGAGAACAGGCTACAACCAATAGAAACGAAGGAAAGTAAACTGGCAAGCATAGGGACAAATATAAAAATAATGGCGGGATGTAAGCTCCCTTTAAGATATATTAAAATCAGTAGATTTTACAAGCACAGCACAAGACCTAAAAATGGTTGCGGAAGCGTCCAAGTTAACTGTTGTACTGAGGCCATATTTTTCTACTTTGACTGACAATCGTATATAAATTAAATCCCCTTCTATGTTTTTCTTTTTCCAACTATAACAATTCTTGCCAAAAATCAGTAAAGTAAATTGATACCGCTGCTTCAGTATGCTGCTGCGGAGTGCGCAACCATGCGTGCTCAGCTCGCATGGTTTGATTTCACATAGCTGTGCCAGCTCAGGGGGCGACGTGAGGTCACTACCCACATTGTTAACATCTGCAGCTCTCATGCATAATGTAATCTGAAACAAGAGGCATTTCTCTGCTTGCGAAGGTTCTGTGATGTGGCATCGTCAAAGAACAGTATAATTGGTGTGTCACACGCTGAGGGTTGGTAAGAATGCGCAACTTCTCTGGTGAGCCGGGGGCTGACGAAGGAGGTGCTTCCTAGGGAAACTCAAAAAAACACAGTGGTGGTTAGCAACTAGCTCACAACTATTTAGTTGTATGGTTCCTCAATCATAGTTTTACCACCATTCTCCCTTTCCTATACCTTTGTTGTTTTTCACGTTCCTTGCCGGTGTCCTCACATCCTTCTATCACAGTTGTGTGTTTTGTTCTTTGGCTTATTGGATTCTTTGACTACTCTGCACTACTGTCTGTACTTACTTGCATCCTGTCCTCCTGTTCTTGCATCCTCCAGTCCCTGGATCCTCTCATCTCAATGTTCTCCAACAGTATAAGGTTTTCTCCTCCAGTCTCCGATTTATGCGAAGGATTTCCGGTACTCGTTTGGCTCACTACCGAGATTCCTCTGGTGAGACCTAATAAGTTGCACACTGGAGTGTTCTGTATCCAAGGGCATAAACGTGTGTTCTTGCTAATGCTGACCTTTACATACGCATAATGAATCAATCTGGTAGTTTGTGCGTTGGATACACCTTGGCCTGACAAGACATACCTATCTGAGCTGCAGCCATTCCATCAAGGAGAAGTCACTTGCTGTTCTTTCTCTCTCTCTTGATTCCATTGAGAGCAGTATTTTCCTAGTCATTTGTACAACTTGTGGTCAGGTATCTCTCTTGGTGTGGAGGCTTGGGGATTAACATTGAAATAGTAACCCACCAATACAAGATACTCGCAGTTTTCAAAACTCATAATCAAAGAATTATGTTCCTAATCCCATCCAGACTCAGGCACATGAGGATTTGGAAGAAGCTAGACAAGAAAGACCTTTCTAATTGAGTAAAATGATCAAAATAGAAACCAAGAAGGAAGTTCCAGCGACTAGTATTTTATGAGCAAATTCTAAAGCCATACCTTCTAAGAATCTTCCCAGTACAAGAACCATTCCTGTTATATCAGAAGCAGCTCTGTCTTCTCCTGAAAAATATGACGACAATCCTCATAAATCTCAAGCCTTTACGGCTCAAGGTAAATATCAATTCATAACTCAAACTCAAGCATTTCCTGCAGAAATATCCAAAGATGTGTTTATTCTTTCACATTTAATAGGATGAGACTTAACATGCGCCACTCTTTATATTATTGACAACAGCCCAAATTTAAACAACATACCAGTTTCTGGATCTCTTCGCACAAGTCTTTGATCAAAGACAAACAGAACAGATTAATAGTCTTAAAGCAGGGAAATTGTGAATTAGCGTCCTATTTTAGTCATTTTCAACAATTTCAGGCAGAAGCCAAATGGATGGATGAGTCCGCTATGGCATCTTTTTATAATGGCCTTCGTGAGTAACTAAAAGACGCATTATCTGTGGTGGTTAATCAACCTTCCATTAATGATGTATTAATGAACCTACCCTTTCGGATAGTGGCTCATCAATGTTCCAGACAAGAAGAGAGAAGACAGGAACAAAGATTCACTCCCACTTATGTGACCATAAGACTAACCAAGAAGTTTGCAGACGAACCCATGCATCCAGTTTCCCATATGAAATCTCTGACCAGGAAGGTAAGAGAAAGAAAACAAAAATAATTCCTTTGTCTATATTTCAGCAGAGAGAGACGTTTTGTATGTATCTGTCCTACATTGCAAGGAAAATTAATTGACAGGCAAATCTAGAGTGAACCTATATCATTCTCCATAGTTTGCAACCAATAGAGCTCAAATTCATGTAATAGTTACTGTTACTATATCCCAAGCACCAGTAATAACTATAACAATGATCGACTGTGGGCCCTCAGCATTCTTTATCTCTTGAAGGTCTCTGTCAGAGGTTTGTCATAAATCCCCTAGGCTTGCCCTCCTGTCTTGACTCTGAGAGCAAAGTCACTACTTTCACAAAGGCCTTCAAGAAACCACTAGCAGGGTGCTCCCCTCACAATGTTCTCCAACAGTTTAAGGCTGTATAACTCATATTTATGTGATGGCTACTGTTACTATGTCCCAAGCAACAGTAACAACTATGGCGAAGATCGACTGCGGGGCTTCAGCATGCTTTATACCTTGAAGGCCTCTGTCTAATGTTTGTCATAAATCCCCTAGGCTCACCGCCATGACTGTTGACTTTGAGAGCAAAGTCAAGATAACACTGGCAGGACCATTGTTAGAAAATCTACGATACAATACACACATTTTCACACAACAAGCTAGTTAGAGTGGTACCTCTCTGTTTGTCCTGAAGAATACTTATTCAAATAATATTGTGGTTTGAAACATCGACAGAGTATTAACTTGGTCACCCATCATGTATATCAGTCATGTTTATACGTTGCGTTTAATGGAAAATTAATAAAACGCATATGTGGAAAATGTCATCCATAGACTGTTGGACACCTTAACCTTGAACATTTACGTGTCTGGTCCTTTGATGAAATCTAGTTTATGTGACCAGTGTGGGTTGTATATGATTTTCCATGCACCTTTCACATATTTTATTAACCATTTCTCTTGCACTATGTCTTTCCTGGGAGCACCTAGTACCAAACCTGAATGCTGTTTTTGTTTTCTCGGTCCACCGATATATGCATATGTTACTGTTGTAACGCCTTTCCTTAATTGATATGTTGAAATTTGCTTTGGCACTCTTTGAGACTCCCAGAGACAAGATTGCTTTCTAATGAATCTGGAAGGAACAGTGTGTACTAAGTACGGCTATTATGAATACCTGGTTATACCTTTCAGCCTGTGCAACCCCCCAGCAGTTATCCCACAGTTCATCAATGACATGCTTCGAGACATTTTAGATACTTTTATGGTCACTTATTTGGATGACATTTTGTATTATGAGAAACACTTGTATAACTAAGGGAACATAAGAGCAAGATTCTTTTCAGACTATGTCAAAATTCAGTGATCCAAGAAGCAGAGAAATGTAAATTAAAGCTCACTAGTCATCCTTTCTAGGGTGTTATCTCGGACAAAGGTGTTCAAACGGACCTCAGTAAAGTAAAAGTGGTGTTTGAATGGCAAGCCCCTTCCAGTGTAAAGCAGGTCTGAAAGATTCTGGGTTTTGCCAATTTTTATAAAGAATTTATGGACAAATCCTCACACATCGTGAAACCTATTACTGAGCTAACCAAGCAAGACCAGCTGTTTGTGTGGGAACCTAAACAAAGAAAAAGCTCTCATGATATTAAAAGAGGCTTTTACATCTGCTTCTGTCCTGCTGCACCCTGATTGTGCAAGACCTTCTTTTGTAGCAATGTATGCCTTGTACTTTGTAATTGATCCCCTGCTTTCACAAGAATGTCCTGAAACGGAACATACATTAAGTAGCTTACACCCCCGACGCAGCGAACCTGCTAATATATGGCTCTATCGGAGGGTACTATCAAAGCAGTAGGATGTATGACGTTACAACGCACACTTTTACAACGCATGCACTTACAACGCATTTTTTACAACGCATAATCCATTACAACGCATGACATTACAACGCATGACACTACAACGCATTTTTAAAAACTACCTTTACAACGCATTTCCATTACAACGCATACTACCTTTACAACGCATACCATTACAACGCATAATATTAAATTGCATTTAAGGTAAGTATTAGATAGTATAGGGGTAAAAGTTACTTTTCTAACTCCAGGGGGTGCAACAGTAGGGTAAGTGTTGGATAGTATAGGGGTAAAAATTACTATTCTAACTCCAGGGGGTGCAACAGTGGGGTAAGTGTTGGATAGTATAGGGGTAAAAATTACTATTCTAACTCCAGGGGGTGCAACAGTAGGGTAAGTGTTGGATAGTATAGGGGTAAAAATTACTATTCTAACTCCAGGGGGTGCAACAGTAGGGTAAGTGTTGGATAGTATAGGGGTAAAAATTACTATTCTAACTCCAGGGGGTGCAACAGTAGGGTAAGTGTTGGATAGTATAGGGGTAAAAATTACTATTCTAACTCCAGGGGGTGCAACAGTAGAGTAAGTGTTGGATAGTATAGGGGTAAAAATTACTATTCTAACTCCAGGGGGTGCAACAGTAGGGTAAGTGTTGGATAGTATAGGGGTAAAAATTACTATTGTAACTCCAGGGGGTGCAACAGTAGGGTAAGTGTTGGATAGTATAGGGGTAAAAATTACTATTCTAACTCCAGGGGGTGCATCAGTAGGGTAAGTGTTGGATAGTATAGGGGTAAAAATTACTATTCTAACTCCAGGGGGTGCAA
This sequence comes from Triturus cristatus, assembly GCF_964204655.1. Lineage (NCBI taxonomy): Eukaryota > Metazoa > Chordata > Amphibia > Caudata > Salamandridae > Triturus > Triturus cristatus. Next base: position 430,443,545 of record NC_140582.1, on the reverse strand, counting down.
CAGTAGGGTAAGTGTTGGATAGTGTAGTGTAATATTATGCGTTGTAATGGTATGCGTTGTAATGGTAGTATGCGTTGTAATGGAATGCGTTGTAAAGGTAGTTTTTAAAAATGCGTTGTAGTGTCATGCGTTGTAATGTCATGCGTTGTAATGGATTATGCGTTGTAAAAAATGCGTTGTAAATGTAGTGCGTTGTAAAAGTTGCGTTGTAAAGGTTGTTCCCCAAAGCAGTATCATGCCTATACAGAGCGCTGCGTGCAGATGGACTGCGACCACTGGAGAAGCTCCGCCTCCAATGGGAGAGGGACTTAGGTATACCCATAACGACCAAAGAGTGGGTTAGCAAACTAGCTGGTACACCAAAAATATCCATAAATGCATGCTTCAAACGACCCCACCCTGCACACACACGACTAGAGAAATGCTAACACTTTTCACCCATCTTGACGCGGGAAGAGCAAACAATAAATGACTCAGGGGGAGGGAAAGGGGAATTGGGTTTGTTTTTGTTATTAGTGCATAATTACTTGAGAACACATATGACTCGTTGATATAACAAAGGAACAAAGTGAAATGTGTGAAAAACTAATGTCAAATCAAACAATGTGCCCTATGATTATGTACTAAGCTGATGCAACGAAGAATAAAATTAATAAAATCGGTATTAAAAAAAAAATACATCAAGTATCTTTCTATTTACAGTCTTACTACTTAGAGGGTTGCAAATTCCCTGTTACAGTTTGGTCGCACCATGTAATCAGAATTATTGTAAAAGAGCATGACATTTGCTACTTAGGAATTCCTGTTGTTTACTAGTTATTTCACAATTCCATTACATCACTGTAACGGCGCAAGAGGGAGTACGGGGACCCTCCCCCGGCCTGAGACAATGATCGACACTTTCTCCCCTCTTTTCTCTCACCAGCACCCAGAGTGGACTTCCGAGGGGCCGCTGTACCCAGTACCGAGCGAAGAAAAGGGACACCGCTCCTTTAATTGGGAAGGCGTTTCTCTAGACCCAGCCTCTAGCTGTGACGTAGACGAGGGATGGGCTGAAATACCTGGGACTGCCCTCTCACAGGTGTGCGTCGACACCGGAGGACGAGAAGGCGAGAGGAGATCGGAAGGAGGAGTTGCAGAGCGGAACGGAGGTCGGAAGGGAGAAGATCAACCGAGAGATCGCGGAGGAGAAGTCGAGGACGGGACAACGAAGCCAGGAGGCCAACGACCCCGTGAGCCGCCCAGCCACGTTCCTGGAGGAGCGTGGCTCTCCCAGGTACGCGAACGCTTCACGGGCTGGGTGGGAGCTAAGGGGCGCAGAGTGTGATAAGCCTGGGGAAACCATTCAGTGGCCTGACATCCTTGGGACGCCCCGGTTATCCCCAACCTGAGCACCTACCCTCACCAAGAGTTCTTATAAATACTGCACTACCGGGTCCCTCACTCCTCTTCCCACAAATCGTTATCAATTAGACTGGTCACTGACCCAAGAACCCTTTGTTTTTCTTCTCGGGGGAGCCGCGACGCCACGCTTCCTCACAAGGTCCGAGGCAGCCCACACTGGAGGGACAGCGGCCCGTCTGGCGGAGGAGGAAGACCGGAGGTCGAGCTGAACCACGCGGCGCTGAGACAGAAACTCCCCTGCCATATTATCGACCAGCAGTTGTAAAAAGACGTGTACGGACTACAATAAAACCCTGTGAAACTCCAAAACCGTCTACCGTGATACCTACCCGCTCACAATCACATACTGAACAGGTAATAAGCATGGAAAGACAGATGCTTTGTCTTGGCAAGGAAAGGAAGACTGACTTAGTTAAAAGCAGATCCTTTGAAAAGGATGAAACATCAAGGACACTCAATTCATGAGTACAAAGGTATTTGTCTGTGAAAGAAGTTCAAGTTATAACAATTATGCTACAACACTCCCTGTGCTGGACATTTTGAGGTATGAAAGACTCTGTACTTAATAAATAATTTCTTCTTGTGGCTTAGAAAAAAGAACTATGTCCAGAATTACACAGACAGTTGTGTTACTTGTATTCAGAACAAAGCTACTTTTCACAATACAGTTGGAATATGTGGACCAATACCTACACAGCCCCAGTCCAGAATACCAATTGACTTTATTATCAAATTGCCAGATTCCACAGTATGTACATTTTTAACGGTTACAATCGACTGCCTTTCTAAACTAGCACATTTGATTTCATCACCATGGTTTCCCAAAACTACTGAGTAAGCACAGGTCTTTCTGAAATAAATATTTAGACTACATGTACTTCAAAAGTATTATCACTGATAGAGGAACTCAGTTTGTCTCTCGCTCTGGAACACACTGTTAAAATAATTGGGATCAAGGCATCTAGTTACCATCCTCAAACCGATGGTCAGATGGAAAGGTAAATAGAACAGTACTGATGCTGTTTCATTTCTGATTATCAGGAAGATTGGGTAACATTGATTCCTTTAGCTGTATTCACATATATGAACGCTACACAGATTTGTTGAGGTTTTCCCTTTTACAGCACTTATGGATTACACACCTGTGTTTGCCCTATCTAATTTAGTCTGGTAGATGTGCCCTCTGTACAATTCCTTTTACAAGACTTAACTCAGGTTCATAAGAGTATGCACTCTCCTAGTTGCCAAGGCCACACATAAAAGGTTTGCTGGCCATCAAAGAGTTCCTTCTCCACATTATTCAGTGGAGTATTCATTTTGTCTGTCTATTACACATTTAGTCATAGCTGGCTCCCATTGTAAGTTCTCACCATGTTTCATAGGTACTTTTCTTATTCAAGGGTTAGTGGGGAAGGCTGCGAGTACTTTTTTACTAATTGACATTTGGAAGAGCTATCCAGTTTTTAAAAGTACAGTTGGCTAAGGGCCCATTGAGATCTAGGCCTCCACCAGTTATGACAAACGAGCGTCAAGCTGAATTTTAAGGTAGCCACCACCTAGACTCCATATAGAGAGAAGGATTGTTCAAATATTTATTTTCCAGGAAATGTTGAAGCAGTAGGTAGATCATGGGTCCTTTGTACATGCTCCTCGCCTTATAAGAGAGTTCAACACACACTATCACACAAGCCCAGCGAGTCATCCCTACAAGAGAGGAGATAGTGTATTTCAATTTCCAACCTTAAGGTTCTTGGAGAATTCTCTTTTTTGGTTTTAGAGCCCTTACATGCTAATCATGTGGCATGCTTCATCATCTGGCTCACACCTTATGCAGGTGTTGATATCAGGTGGGCTCAATCCCACTCTTAGAGGGAGTACTTTGTTGTTTTTAAATTGCCTTTCCCTTGTATTTGACACAAAAGTTCTTATTGCTAGAATGTGTGGTATCCTTGAACGCAATGCGGAGCACCAGTAATGATTGTTGACGTTTCGACTCTATAATATCATGTGCTCATATCTAGCATCACCACGGGTCTTCATCAGGACAAAGGAATATGAATAGATGGCCTGTGTGGTAAAAGGAAGCATACCTCACATCCTAGCAATAAGGACATAAGCTTGAATCTCTTTGAATAAACTTCTGGACACCATCATTAATTTTTTTTTGTCTTGTACTATTAAGTAACATATGTAATGTCTTGTGGATTTAAATGTTTATATTTGTGACACTCTGCATCCATTGTGTATTTTGTACCCAGTGTTTCTTGTTCACTCGTTGTATATACAAATACAATGGCCCTATGAGCTAATGTAAGCACTCATGTTATATGAATGTTAATATGCCTCCTGATTCTTTAACATTCTCTTGTGTCAATGATTCTGTATATACACATATTTGTCGAACTTTATTTTTGTAGAAAACTTGCCTAAGAGGTGGCATTCCCTAATTAAGTAAGGAACTAAGTAGATTGGAATCAAATACCCTACAGAACCAACTGTTTTTCATACCAATTATGTAAAGACCCAGCAGATCTGTCAAGCACGATTTGACATTTAAGCAGAAATTGTCACTATAATGTCACAATGAGGCCCAGTGTGATTGGAGCCTGCCAGGCTAGGGGGCAAAGAAAGGGCACAGGTGTCAGATATGATTTGCCTGTGACAGAAGAAGCCTATTTGAAGTGTGTGCCAAGTGATATATGTAAAACCCCAGCAGACCTGTCAACCAGGATTTGATGTTCAAGCATTATTTGATACTGTAATGTGAAACAGGATGCGTACAGACCCACCCTGCATATTCTTTCAGGTTCAGAGGGATCATCTCCACCCATTCAAGTCAGCCTATTGTCTTTTCCTGCGAGGTATTTCACACCTATTCAAATGCTAATTACTGGCTGACAGAAGTGGAAAGCCAGATGCAAATGGGGCTCCAGAGGCTTAAGGCAGGGAAAGATCACTTTCTAAAAGTACCTGTTAGACCCGGCCCTCGTAACATAGGCAGACCTGACCCCTGCACCTCACACCAGCCCCGAGCCCACGGCCTAGCCGATCCTTCCCACCAGAACACACACACCCGACCCGGACTTCCCCCCGTCCGTGGCCTTCCTCCTTCGGCCACCCCGGGCCCGCGTGCCCACTTCATGCACCAAGATGGCCGCCCGGCCCCAGCGCGACCCTAGCCACAGGCGCCACTCCGGCTGGAGGACATCGCGCTCCCCTTGGGATGAGAAAGGGAGGAGCAGTTTCCATCACACCTCTGCGCTTCCCTGGGAAGGTGGGTTTCGATCGACCCGCCGGCCTCCCCGAGGGCTGGCTCCACGCCTGCTGGGTGTCTGGGGCTCCTCCCGGCCCGGCCCTGAAAGGATCAAAGGACAATGGCAGGAAACCCCCAACAAGCGACCCCCAGGTGACAAGACCCCTGCCTGCACAGACTCCGGACATCAAAGAGGAGTCGCCCTATAACAAGGGGTGCTCTGGGACTGTCCGGCAGATTCGCCTTGGAAACACATGAGCCCTGCTGAGTGACTCGCGGCTCCCTGAAGATCGTAAGACCTCCGAACTTGTGCTTGAGCCCTGCTGAGTGACTCGCGGCTCCCTGAAGATCGTAAGACCTCCGAACTTGTGCTTGAGCCCTGCTGAGTGACTCGCGGCTCCCCGAAGATCGTAAGACCTCCGAACTTGTACTCGAGCCTGCTGAGTGACTCGCGGCTCCCACAGACTCCCTTGGTCCCGCCGGACCCCACGACGACAAGCGTATCCCCCAGCTCGAGGATTGTGAGCTATGCGCCGGATACGCTCCTGCATTTGATCCATACCCCCAAAGACTGTCCCGCTACCTCCTAACCCCCCCTCCAAGACTTTGTGAGCCCGCGCTCTACTTGTATATATTTTGCCTTGCTGATCATAAAGATCTTACCACTCCGATCTGATAAAGATTTGCTCTTAAGAACTCCTCGTGTGGTGTCTCTCTGTCGGGCGGTGCCGAGTGTGCGATCCTAGATACGAGGTTCCTCCCCTGAGGAGTCTCCCGCCAGTGCCCGGCTACGATACCCCGAGGGTGGGTCTCAGGGCAGTCAGGGCCCCCTCCGGGCCCCTCTGAGGTCGCCTTCTAACATTGGTGGCAAGCGACGGGATTCGGGCCCATAATCTAGAGATCGTACCGTGAACGGCTGACGCACTACCGACAAAGATGGCAGAAGGAAACGCCGTGGTTCTCGTAGAAGACGACGCCAGTACCGTGTTCCAGGTGGAACAGCTGGAAGAGTACACTCACAGAGAACTAAAGCAATTCTGTAAGGAACTCAGTATCGCTACCACTGGTCTCAACACCAAAGAGGATATGCAAAAGGCACTGAAAGCTTGGGTGGATTCTGGAGCCTCCCGCCCAGAAGGAGCGGTGGAGCCCCACGACGAAGCTGGACCCTCCCAAGGAGAACGCCGCAGCAACCAGGTGCGAGGCTTCGTACCAGACGGGGGCCTATCCCCGGAGGAACTCGCAGACAGAGAAAAAAGTCGCCATCACGAGCTCGAATTAGCCAAACTCAAAATTGAGGGCGAGTTGAAATTAGCCGAGAAGAAGCTAGCAGTAGAACAGTTGTGAGTACAAGGAGAACTAGAAGAGAAGAAACTCCAACGAGAACACGAGGGAAGGAGACTTCAACTAGAACATGAACGCAGCTTGAAGGAAATAGAACTGAAAGCAAGAAGCGAAGAAGCGCGGCCCCCGGGGAACCGGGAGGCGGCCGCCCCGACGGAGCAGAAGGTCCACATCCCCAAGGATGTGGTCAAGGAATATTACAAAAATGATGACATTCAGCAGTGGTTTCGGGCCTACGAGGTCGCCATGACCTCCCATCGGGTCCCGCAGAAGGATTGGGGGGCTGGGTTATGGGGATGTTTCTTGAGCGAAGGAAGAGACACCCTGCTCGACCTACCCACCTCCATGCAGACCTCCTATGAACACTTGAAAGCGGCCCTCCTCACAAGGTACGGCCTCACCCCGGAGATGTACCGCCAGCGGTTCCGGGACTGCAGGAAGATCCCGAGTACCACCTGGGTGGAATATGTGAATTTCTTCAGCCGCGCCTTCGATGGGTGGATCAAGGGCAGCAAGGTAACCACCCTGGAAGAACTAACCGACCTTATGTTATGGGAGCACCTGGCTGCCAACTGCTTTGTGGAACTACGCCAGCATCTGCTCGACAGCAAGCTCACGGACCCGAGAAAGCTGGCTGTCGAGGCGGATCGCTGGACCAACACCCGGGTCTCCCGGGGCCCTGTAGGGGAGTACCCCCGAGCCAGTCAGGGACCACCCCGCCAGAGAGGGGGGGGGAAACCAGGGAGGGCAGAGAGAGCCCCAGGCTAGTCCCCCGAAGTCCCAACCTCCGCCTTTCCCGGCACCCCCACCAGCTGTATCCGGCCCCCCCCTGAGACGGAGGCACCGGGTAACCATCACTTGTTTCCGTTGCCAGAAGCCCGGGCATTACGCCAACGACCCTGAATGCCCCATGGCCCCACGCACCAACCAGGCAACACCCCCCGCTAGACAGATAGCCAATATAGCCCTGGGGGAGGAGGTGGAGGAGGCCGAGGAGTGGGAACCCGCCGCTATGCCCCTAGTGTCCTTAGGAGATAGAGAGATGGTCCCTGGGAGCCTCCTGCCCTCTAACACAAAGAAATATGGGCAGCTCGTCACGATCAATGGCCACCAAGTAGAAGCCCTCCGTGACACCGGGGCCAGCATCACCGGTGTCCTCAGCCATTTAGTCCACGAGGACCAGGTCCTCCCCAACGTATTTTGCCCTGTCATTTCAGCCGACAACACAGAAAGCCTATGTAAGGTAGCCCTGGTGCCCTTCGAGTGGGGAGGGGTGGTCGGTAAACTGAAGGTCGCAGTGAGAACATCCCAGCCCGTCGACTGTCTCCTGGGGAACGACCTGGAAAGTTCCCCCTGGGGGCAAGTTGAGCGCAAGACCCACCTAGGGATGATGGGTCTCCCTGAGTGGGTGTGTGCCACCACTCGATCCATGGCGTCTCGACTGACCCCCCTGAGGGACGTCGACGACGCCCCGACCCCTGAAGATGGGATGGTCCCGGCCGAGGGCCCCCACATCCCCCCACCAGAAGAGTTGCTCGCCATTGACGAACCGCCGCCTTCCGACTCCACCCCAGACACCGAGTTAGGCGATCTGCCCGAATTAGCCCAGTGGCGTCACAAAGGGGGCCCCTCCCGAGAGGAGTTCTGCCGAGAGCAGACTACCTGTCCCTCCCTGGTCGGGCCCCGGCAGCAGGCAGAGGCCCAGGCCGCAGGCGACCAGACGGGGACGCACCGGGTCTATTGGGAGAATGACCTTCTGTACAGCGAACAGAAGTCGGTGGAGCTAGGGTCCGGCCGAGTGCTGGTGGTACCTCTACGCTTCCGAAACCTCCTCCTGGGCTTGGCCCACGACGTTCCCCTCGCAGGCCACTTGGGTCAGGACAAAACATACAGTCGCCTCGTGACTCACTTCTACTGGCCCAGAATGAAAGCGGATGTAGAAGCCCACTGCAAGTCCTGTCCCACGTGCCAGGCCAGTGGGAAGAGTGGAGGGAAGCGCAAGGCTCCCCTCCAGCCCTTCCCTGTAGTCAGTACCCCTTTTGAGCGGGTCGGGATCGACATTGTAGGACCTCTGGACCCCCCAACTTCCCAGGGGCACCGGTTCATCCTCGTCCTGGTGGACCATGCCACTCGTTACCCTGAGGCCATCCCCCTGCGCACCGTCACGGCCCCCGTGGTGGGCCGGGCGCTGATGGGGATCTTCTCCCGCATGGGTTTTCCCCGCGAGGTCGTGAGCGATCGCGGTATCAACTTTATCTCCCGATACATGAGGTCCTTATGGCAACAGTGCGGGGTGTCCTACAAATTCACCACCCCCAAGGAAACGGCCTGGTAGAGCGGTTTAACCGGACTCTGAAGGGGATGATCGCGGGCCTGGAAGAGCCCCTCCGGCGTAAGTGGGACCTCCTGCTCCCCTGCCTCCTATTCGCATACCGACAAGTTCCCCAGAAATCCTTGGGTTTCAGCCCCTTCGAGTTACTCTACGGGCACCCCGTCAGGGGGCCCCTCAGCCTGGTCAAAGAAGAGTGGGAGGCGGCGCCCCGAGGCACCCCCCGAGACGTGCTCCGTTACGTCCTGACCCTCCGCAATCAGACTAGGAGGTTCCGGGAAATGGCAGAGGCCAATCTGGAGGCGAGTCAGGAGGAGATGAAGCGCTGGTACGACCAGAACGCCGCGCTAGTCAAGTTTCAGCCGGGCCAGCTGGTGTGGGTCATGGCCCCCGTGAAACCCTGCGCTCTCCAGGATAAATGGACCGGGCCCTTCAAAGGAGTTGAGCGGAAGAGCCCGGTCACGTACTTGGTAGACGTCCAGTCACCCCGGGACCCCCTCCGGGTCCTCCACGTGAACCGCCTCAAGCCCCACTTTGTGCGGACAGAGCTGAGCCTCCTACTGGCCACTGACGACGGGGCCGAAGAAGAGTCAGATCCTCTCCCTGATCTTCTGTGCACCAAGGAGAAGGACGGCTCCGTAGAGGGAGTGAACCTCTCCCCGTCTCTCACTCCCCAGCAACGTGAGGATTGCCGCCAGCTCCTAGGGCAGTTTCCGGACCTTTTCTCCCTGGTCCCCAAGGTCACCGACTGGTGTGTCCATGATGTGGACACCGGGGACAGCCCGCCAGTGAGACACCGAGCCTACCGAGTCCCTGATCGGGTCCGGTCCTGTATTCAAGCCGAAGTCTCGAAAATGTTGACCCTAGGCGTGATCGAACCCTCAGACAGCCCCTGGGCCAGCCCCGTGGTCCTGGTCCCAAAAGCAGCTGCCCCCGGGGTCGTCCCGGAACTCCGCTTTTGCGTGGACTACCGGGGACTCAATGAGGTCACCCGAGCCGATGCCCACCCCATTCCCCGAGCCAACGAGCTCATTGACCGGCTCGGAGCTGCCCGGTTCCTCAGCACTTTCGATCTCACCTGCGGCTACTGGCAAATTGCGCTCACAGAGGGAGCCAAGGAGCGGTCCGCCTTCTCCACCCCGGATGGGCACTATCGCTTTCGCGTAATGCCCTTCGGGATGAAAAATGCCCCGGCCACCTTCCAGCGACTGGTAAATAGAGTCCTGGCCGGGCTGGAAAAATTCAGCGCTGCATATCTCGACGATATCGCAGTTTTTAGTTCCGAATGGAGTGAGCACCTCCAGCACCTCCGGAGGGTGCTAACCGCCCTACGCCAGGCGGGCCTCACCGTGAAAGCCAGCAAATGCCAGATTGGGCAAGGTTCGGTAACCTACCTGGGGCACCAGGTCGGAAGCGGGCAGGTCGCCCCTCTACAGCCCAAAATCGACGCCATCCTAGCCTGGGAACCCCCCACTACCCAAACAGAGGTCCGAGCCTTTCTGGGCCTCACGGGCTACTATCGGAGATTCATCCGGAATTACGGCAGCCTGGTCGGTCCCCTCACGGGACTCACGTCCAAGAAGCAGCCCAAGAAGGTACAGTGGTCCCCTGCCTGCCAAGAGGCGTTCAATGCCCTGAAAACGGCCATGTGTACGGCCCCCGTCCTCCAGGCCCCCGACTACTCCAAAGAGTTTGTGGTACAAACTGATGCCTCCGAGCATGGCATCGGGGCCGTCCTCTCCCAAGTGAATGACCAGGGTCTAGACCAGCCCGTGGCCTTCCTCAGCCGAAGGCTGTTGCCCCGGGAACAGAGATGGAGTACCATCGAGCGCGAGGCGTTCGCCGTAGTCTGGGCCCTCAAGAAACTACGCCCATACCTGTTCGGCACCCATTTCAGTGTCCAGACCGACCATCGCCCCTTGCGATGGCTCATGCAGATGCGAGGAGAAAACCCCAAGCTTCTGCGGTGGTCAATCTCCCTCCAGGGGATGGATTTCACCGTGGAACATCGCCCTGGTACGGACCACGCCAACGCCGATGGCCTCTCCCGATTCTTCCGCCTCAGCGAAGAGAACCCCCAAGAAGATGGGTAGTTCTCTCCGGCTTTCAGCTTGGGGGGACGCGTGTTAGACCCGGCCCTCGTAACATAGTCAGACCTGACCCCTGCACCTCACACCAGCCCCGCGCCCACGGCCTAGCCGATCCTTCCCACCAGAACACACACACCCGACCCGGACTTCCCCCCGTCCGTGGCCTTCCTCCTTCGGCCACCCCGGGCCCGCGTGCCCACTTCATGCACCAAGATGGCCGCCCGGCCCCAGCGCGACCCTAGCCACAGGCGCCACTCCGGCTGGAGGACATCGCGCTCCCCTTGGGATGAGAAAGGGAGGAGCAGTTTCCATCACACCTCTGTGCTTCCCTGGGAAGGTGGGTTTCGATCGACCCGCCGGCCTCCCCGAGGGCTGGCTCCACGCCTGCTGGGTGTCTGGGGCTCCTCCCGGCCCGGCCCTGAAAGGATCAAAGGACAATGGCAGGAAACCCCCAACAAGCGACCCCCAGGTGACAAGACCCCTGCCTGCACAGACTCCGGACATCAAAGAGGAGTCGCCCTATAACAAGGGGTGCTCTGGGACTGTCCGGCAGATTCGCCTTGGAAACACATGAGCCCTGCTGAGTGACTCGCGGCTCCCTGAAGATCGTAAGACCTCCGAACTTGTGCTTGAGCCCTGCTGAGTGACTCGCGGCTCCCTGAAGATCGTAAGACCTCCGAACTTGTGCTTGAGCCCTGCTGAGTGACTCGCGGCTCCCCGAAGATCGTAAGACCTCCGAACTTGTACTCGAGCCTGCTGAGTGACTCGCGGCTCCCACAGACTCCCTTGGTCCCGCCGGACCCCACGATGACAAGCGTATCCCCCAGCTCGAGGATTGTGAGCTGTGCGCCGGATACGCTCCTGCATTTGATCCATACCCCCAAAGACTGTCCCGCTACCTCCTAACCCCCCCTCCAAGACTTTGTGAGCCCGCGCTCTACTTGTATATATTTTGCCTTGCTGATCATAAAGATCTTACCACTCCGATCTGATAAAGATTTGCTCTTAAGAACTCCTCGTGTGGTGTCTCTCTGTCGGGCGGTGCCGAGTGTGCGATCCTAGATACGAGGTTCCTCCCCTGAGGAGTCTCCCGCCAGTGCCCGGCTACGATACCCCGAGGGTGGGTCTCAGGGCAGTCAGGGCCCCCTCCGGGCCCCTCTGAGGTCGCCTTCTAACAGTACCTTTTCCTTAATATTTCTCAAACATTCGACCACCATTAAGTTGGATTTTAATAACTATTCAAAAAATAGTTGTTTCATTGTTTTTTTAGCTGTTTCCTAACCAAAATTAGCATTATTAAATGTAATATTATAACCCAGTATTTTCCTATGGATCAGACAGCCTTGCTACATTGAAAATAGCTTTGGGGGCCTTTTAACTGTAAGGACATGATTAACATTAATTTCCTATATGTCCTACTTGTAAATGCCATGCATGCTGCCCTATGGCGAATAAGGCCTACATAAGAGTGACTTATAAATATTTAACCAGAAGATTCTGACCCGTCAAAAGGGGTTATTTTTACAAGTCAAATTTTCAGTTTAAAACTGCAAAAGCCAGGCTACAAATAGTAGGCCTCAGTCATGTTTGCACTGTGACTGTAGTGGATGGCACAATGAGTGTTGCGGTCTACTAGTGACATTCAACTTACAGAGCCTGGGTACCCTTTGTATCACATACTAGGGAGTTTTTTTTTTTAAACATTTTTTTTATTATTTGCATATCAACCTCACAATACAATTGCTTAACGCCCTCCGCCCTCCGCCCTCCACCGGAGAGTTTACATTTAACCATGCCCCCAATTGTACAAAAGAACAGTCACCCATCCGGCGTGGAGCCCCCCCTCCCCCTCCCTCCCACAACCCATGTCAGTGTGCCCCCCTCTGCCAGCCCTCTTCCTGATGCGCCCCTCCCATTGCCATGACTCGTGTATGAGTGCTCAAACCTTCCCTAGGCAACTTGGGCTTTCCCCCATGTCTAACCGCGCCTCATGCGTCCAGTGCTCCCCACGGTTCCCCTCCTACTCCCCGCTCACCGTTTCCTCCTGTCGGTCAGATGTGCTCCCTTCTCCCTCTGCGTCAGACATCAGCCCCTGAAGTTTCACCACCAGCGCCTCCCATGCCCGGGCCGTCGCTAGTGCCTTTTCGTCATCCCTCCTAAGAGCTAATTGCAACCGGAGTGTGCCCTCTGCGCCTGCCCATCGTGCGAACGCCGTCCTCCACCTCCTAAAGCTAGGCCCCACCCGCGACTTCCAATGCATGGTCAGTTCCCTCTTGGCCATGATCAACCCTAAGTCGTAGAACTTACTAGTAAGCTTCGTGCGGCGGGTGTGGGGAAACCAAAGCAACAGGCAGGCCCCCATTTCCGGGGCGATAGAACGGTCCGTCACCTGATTCAGGCAGTCCATAACCTCTTCCCAGTAGTCGCCCAACTGCGCGCAGGACCAAAACATATGGCGAAAGTCAGCCCCATCACCCCCACAACGTGGGCACTGAGTGTATACCCCCAAAATATTGCAATATCTTAACCGGCGTCAGATAAGCCCTGTGTAGCGTAAAAAACTGAACTAGCTGGAACCGGGCATTACGCGTTCCCTTCCAGGCCTGCCGCACCAACGTGGACCATGTCGACTCAGGGATGGGCTTCTCGAGGTCCGCTTCCCATCTAGCCCTCAACGCATCTAGGGGCTGCAGGCATGCCGTCGACAGTCTGCGGTAGAGACAGGTAATGGCCTTGGACGTCCCCGCCGCCATAACTACGTATTGGCAGCCCAAGGCGACCGGCTGCTCTGAGAGCCCCATATTCCAATGTCTCTGGAGGCCCGCTACGAGGGCTGCGTGAAGAAGATAATCTCCCCGCGGAAGCCCATAAGAGTCCTGCAAGTCCTGGAAGGGCAACAGCACCCCCTCTCTGAATAAATCGCCCACTACTTGTACGCCCAGCTCCTCCCAAACGGCTAGTCCCGACCAATCGCCCCCGTGCGGGAGCGCCGTGCACATGCCCAGGGGGATCTCCGGGGCATAAGTGTGATCTATGGCGGCCCTCTTCTGACACCGGTTCCAGCACAACCTAAGGGTGCGTTCCTCCAGAGTGAGTTGAGCAAGGTCCATCCTCTGCTGGAGGACTATGAAGGCGAGTACATGACGCGGACTCAGCCTGCCCTGTGGACCCTCCGGGCCTCTATACTCCCTGGCCACCGCCTGTGTGAGCCATTGAAGTTGTGCCGCCAGATAGTACTATTCATAGTCCGGGACTGCCAGGCCCCCCTCCGCTCTCGGTCGCCGCAAGGTGGTCAACGCCACCCGCTGCCGTCCCGAGCCCCAAATGAAGCCCGTAGATAGCGCTCGAAGTCGCTCGAAACACGATGCTGGTATCCATATGGGCAGGTTGTGAAAAAAGTAGAGGAGGCGTGGTAACACTACCATCTTCAGTAACGCTACCCTCCCAGCACACGAAAGTGGGAGCGTACTCCAAAACCCTATGCTACCACGCAGGCCCCGGATGGCTCTGCCGACATTCCCCTCCAGCAAATCAGGCTGGGTGTGGTAGATATTAACCCCCAAATAACGCAGGCAGCTACCCTCCCATCGTATCGCTCCCAGCGACTGGGGGGCCTGTCCGCTAGGCAACAACGGGAACAAACATGTCTTGCCCCAGTTGACCTTGAGCCCCGACAGGCGACCGAAGACCTCCTCCGTGCAGCGCGTCAGCTGCGTCTGCCAAGAACATCAGCAGATCATCCGCATAAAGGGATATATAGTGGGCTTCTCCTCTCAGTTGCACTCCTGCGTAGGAGCGCCCCAGTCTGGCATGTGCCGCCAATGGCTCAATGGCCAAGGCGAACAGCAGTGGGGATAGTGAGCAGCCCTGCCTCGTCTCCCGCCGCACTCGATAAGGGGCCGATATAGTCGCTCCCGTTCTCACGCGGGCCGTGGCATCGCTATAGAGCAAGGTGGTCCAGCGCACAAAGCCGTCCCCTAGGCCAAATGCCTGCAGCACTCGATACAGGTATGGCCACTCTACACTGTCAAAGGCCTTTTCTATGTCGACCGATAGTGTTAAGGCCTCTGGGAAGTCGTCCTGGTCCACCTCCATCACCCGCAGCAAGCGTCGAACTGAGGTGGCCGTGTTACGCCGGGGAATAAAGCCCGCCTGATCTGGATGGATCAGGGCTGTCATATGGGTCAACAGGCGCGAAGCCAATACCTTGCTGAGGATTTTGTAGTCCACCGTCAGCATGGAGAGCGGGCGGTACGCCGTGCGGGCACTAGCATCCCCTCCGGTTTTCAGCAAGGGTACCACAATCGCCTCCCGGGCGGAAGCGGGCAAATGCCCAACTCGCCACGCCTCACTGTAAAGGGCTTGCAACTGCGGAGCCAGCAACTCCGTGTACGCTGCATAAAACTCGACGGGCAGACCACCTGCCCCCGGGGTCTTTCGCCGGGCCATATGCTTGATCGCGGCGCGGATCTCGCCCAGCGATATGGCGTCCCCTAGGTCTTTTCCGTGCTCCGGGTCCAACCGGGGTAGCCGAGCTGCCAATAGGAATTCATCCAAGCCGTCAGGTACCCCCTGCATGGTGCTATCGTACAACCCTGCATAATAACTAGAGAACTGCTTATTTATCCCTGCCTGAGAGTAGACCGGATTCCCCTCTGCCTCGACCAGAGAGAGTATTGGGGCACCTCGGGCCGTCGGGGTCGCCAACCAGGCCAGGAGGGATCCCACTTTATCTCTCTCCGCATGTGCCCGGGTGAGATAGTCCTTATAATCAAAGCAACGAAGCTTCTCCACTCGCACCGCCACTCCCTCGCGCGCCTCGACAACCGTGGCCAGCACATCCTCCCCCGCCTGATGCGCGCGTTCGGCCGTACGCAGACGGGCCTCCGCTCCTTCAGTGTCTTTCAACAAGGTCTTCCGCACATCACATACTAGGGACTTACCGGCAAATTACATATGCCAATCAGGGGTGTGTGACTTTCACCATGTTGAAGGGAGGAGGACAGACACTTTATAACTAGTTAGCAGGAGTAAAGTGCACAGTGTTCCACAGACAGCAAGAATATAGGGTGCAGCAAAAGGCAAAAAATCTGAGGTGAACCTGCAGAAAGAGGACATTTTCTATAGAACCCTAAATCCCGGCTTGGCACTGGCCTGAGTTCAGTGCGTACCCCACCCCAGCCTCACCCCGTGTCTCGAGTGGTGAGAAGAAGGGACCTAGAGAAAAGGCAATGTGCATCAAAGGCATCTAGCTATTCAATACAGACTTATATGAAATCTATATTGAAATAAGGATCTTTTGGATTACTAGTGATCAAGAATCTGGAGGAGTGGCGGATGCAGCGGACCTTAGTACAACTAAGAAACTCTTGCCAGTGGATTCACCGGCCCTGCATTTTGTGCCCAGTAAATCTGGGGAAATGTCTGGGGCTTCATTGTTACTTGGTGGTTCAAATAAAAGTAATAACAAGATCGAAGGTGTAATGAAAGTAAAGGCAATGGGCCACAGCAATGCGGATAGTGAGCCATGTCCTGAATTTAGTCCAGTTTTAGGTATCCAAGGTTTGACTTTAGGTCAAGGGATGTGTAGAAAGGGTTAATGGTGATAACTCCAAGCAGCCCCAGTCCTACTATAAGTTGCACTTTTAGGGGAAAAAGTCTCCAGCAGTCAGTTTGCCATGAAAGAGAAAATTAGTTCGAAGGGGGGGCTAGGTAGCGTTAGAGGTGGACTAGTGATCTCAGATGCCGACATGAACTTACTAGGAGATCAAAAAAGTGATAAGTCTATTTTAGAGGATTTAGTAAGGAAGGGGGTGCTGGCAGATGAGTCAGACATGTCTATGTGTTCTATGCTTTAGGGCAATGCGAAGCTATGGGATATTAATCGGTACTGCAGCACCTATGTTGAACCTATAGAAACCTATAGAAAACCTATCACAAATAGTGAACTTGGAGCAAAAAAAAACAAGAAGATGTTCTCTCACATACTTACCCAATGTATCATACACAAAAGAGGCCAGTGACCTGGAATTAAATAAAACACTGTGTTTGAAACCTGAACCACTGTTAGATAGTGTCCCACTGGTCCAAATAAGCTGGTTTCTAAGAGAGCATGCCCTAAATAAGTCAAGCAGGATGGTATCAATGAATAAAATATTGGAATGTGTTGTCCATCTACTGTCCGAACTAGTAATGGACACAGAGCATAATGTGGACACTAATGTATTGATATTGCAATTCTTATCAGAATAACGAATAAAGGACCATAATAATAAGCATGAGGAGACCATGGTTCCCTTGATAACAGCCTGTCATAAGCCAACCCCGGCAGAAACTGTAGAGGTGTTCCATCATAATTTTAAGTGTAACAAAACCATGGTTCCTTTGGTAACAGCCTTTAATAAGTCGACCCAGATGGAAGCTGTGGAGGTATCTGAGGCCCATCTTAGTGTGTTATTAAGGGAAGGTGGGGAGCCTGAAAATATGGTTAGTGTCCTTACTATGCAAATTGGTCTAACTGAAAATTATTCCATCAGGGCAGGAAAGGTCACAGATGGCGTAAGGATAGGGACAGAGAGTGTGAATGAGATGAAAAAGATAGATAAAGTGTTCCTGCTACTCTAGAAACAAGCATAGACATAGCCAATAGGTCTCGCCTTTGGGACCTTATAAGTATTTAGTCATGCAGCACAATATCCTTGGTGCAACAGCATGAACTGTTGCATGGCTAAACACTTATAAGGTCCCAAAGGCGAGACCTATTGGCTATACCAATGCTTGTTTTTGTTTAGGAGGCATAGAATAGGCCACTTAACATGGATATTATCCTAAGTATTCTCTCCCTTGTCCCAAACTTCCACAAATGCCCGGAGACTCAACATTTTACCTGTATTTATCTAATATGCATAATATTTGCAAGGCTGGAGGTCTACAGGAGATACATATAAAATGATATAAAATAACTACTGGAGCAAAACCCTGTTTTGTTGTCAACACCAGATCACATGCCCCCTCAAAAACTAAACATGCCTGAGCAAAATTACCCAAAGAAGGTTCCTCAACTTTAAAAATAAATTCTACAATATCAAAAGTCCCCCCCCCCCTTTGAAAAAACTGGAGCTAATATGAAAATAATCCAGTACATCCAGTACAATAGTTCTCATAGGAAAGCAAACCAACCCAAACGTAGTGTCTGAACTTAAAGCCAACAAACAACCTATAAATCATGAACCAGCTTTAAAGAGTAAGCACCGAACATGGCCTTACTGAGCATAAATGCTCTGGGACAACACCTGCACTTCATCGGCTAAAGGACCCCAAGCCCATTACGTTGCCTCCAAACACCGTTACCGAAGGTTCCGGCTCTTTGGAGGCTGCAGTGAATTTTACACAAGGAAGGTAGAGGACCAAAACAGTCTATGACTATGTGAACCACATTTGAAGCAAATCCACACCCTACAGAGGAGTGCATGAATTTGCTACAAAGAGGCAATAGAGGGAAATAAAACAAAAAGGCGAGCAATATGGAGTACATTGAAATTCTTATACTGAAATGTAGAGCATTTCCTGTGAGCCGTAAACTCATCACAAGAAAACAAGCTTTTACAACAAACACAATTATAGATGATACCCAGACTACGGCATATCTCAAAATACATAACGATATGTAGAACAGTTTAGCATGCGCTTCATAAAAACACACAGAAGAGAACGACTACATGAAAAACAAGACGTATACGTGCGTTACTCACTTGGTTCTGTGGGGTGCTATCAATGCTGCCCCACCCTCGTTACACCCTCATACACAGAGATATAAATAAAGAATTAACCTTTGAGGTAAAAAGAGAGACCAATAGATACTCTTTTAGTGGCTAATTTGTGCCAAGTAAAACCAGAAAACATACATTAGTTGTGGCTTTCCTGCTTAACCAAATTGTGTGATCTTCGGCAAATACTGCGTTTTACCGAAATCCTTTGTCTTCACTATTGTATAGGAAAGCACCTTCATATACGTGCAAATGTATACACCAAGCTGTACAAAACCTATTGCTGCTCTATGTTTAAGAATCTGGGCCCCACACAGGGATTATGTGCCTGGGAGTTCACTAATGGCAATGTCGCCAGGATGGGGTGCGAGGGCAGAATGGTTCTATATTCATGTTTAAACATGATCACTTTGAATAAATACTTCTCAGTGCAGTGCTCAATGTGACGTATTATTGTCGAAACTTACACATGTTAAATAAATACACTGTTTTGAATTATGTAGAGATTTCATCATATTTTATGTTTATTGTGTGATTTACATGGCAAACATTTAAACATTTTCAGGGACTAGCTCGGGCCAGGGCTCCAAGAGCGGAGCTAGACCCTTAGCTTGGCTCGCCTTGTTAAATTTGCTGTCTCGCCCACCCCTACTGCTCACATATATATGGGTCCAGCAGTCTCGCCTCACATGACCAGTCCTCCTGGAGGTGCTACCTTCCTCCAGGGAAAGCTGTTCCTGCTCACAGGTCCCAAGCCTGACGCTACCAGGCTGAAACAATAACATCACACCCCCTGGACCTTATTCCGGCCAGAATGTGAGACAGCTTCTCTCCTGGGAGGGCTCACTGAAGGCTGTGGATGGTGAGGGGCAGCAAGTGTGAGAGAGCCCGAGGGCGGAGGGAAGGATAGGATAGGATAGGATATATGTTTTTAGAGCGCTCGAATGCCGTGGCGTCTTGGCGCTAGAGTGAGTACGAGTGTTACAGCCTGTATCATACGCCTATGTTATGGAAAACAGCCAGGTCTTCAATTCTTTCCTGAATACTAGTCTGTTTGATTGGAAACGCATGGCTGTTGGCAGTGTATTCCACAGCTTTGCTGCGCAATGGGAAAAAGCTCTCCCACCCCATCTCACCTTCCTAATCCTATCAATGTGGAAAAGACCCAATGTGCTGGATCTTAGTGAACGAGCTGGAGTATAGAGTCTGAACATTTTTTGAATGGCCTTGGCTCCTCCACCATAAAATGCCTTGTGGACCAAGCATAAGGCCTTAAAATCGACTCGCCGCTGGATGTAAAGCCAATGAAGGGCTCGAATTCCAGCGGAGGTTGGTTGACCTCTTGGTATGTTTAGGAGTAATCTGGCTGCGGCATTTTGTAATGATTGTAACCTGCTCATTTGGAATTAGTTAATCCCCAATAGCAGGCCATTACAATAATCTAACTTGGACAACAGAAGAGCCACTACCACTGACTTCTGTAATTCCTTCCTGATAAAGGGAAAAATCTTCTTCAAGGTTTTAATTAAAAAGAAGCAGGAAGAGGTGAGGCTGTTTACCTGGGCAGAGAAGGTTAGTTGACGGTCGAAAATAACTCCCAGATTTCTAACCTTAGTGTGGTTCACAGTGTCGAAGGCTGCCGACACGTCAAGTAACACAAGAACTGCATTACCCCCACTATCAACTGTTCTCCAAATCTCCTCAGCTGCTACAATTAAGGCTGATTCGGTCGAATGGTTAGATAGAAAACCATGTTGAGTTGGGTCCAATAAATCATTAGCGTCCAGATAATCCATCAGTGTCTTGTTCACTGACTTCTCTAAGATCTTAGCCACTATAGGCAGACCGGCAATCGGTCGATAATTCTTAGGCTCCGTAGGATCTAGAGTAGGTTTTTTAAGAATAGGTCTGATCGTGGCATTTTTCCAGCCTACTGGATAGCTACCAGACTCAAGGACTTGATTAATTAACGGCGTCAGTTCATCGCCAATTCTACTAGCGACCGAGTGTAACACCATGGCAGGACAAGGGTCTTTAGGTGATCCAGATTTTATAGAGAGGAGGAGTTTACAAACCTCATCTTTACTGATCGCTGGAAATCTGGTTAACTCCGCATCAGGTAGTTCTACCTTCATTTGTAGTAGATCTAATTTATCTGGAACCATTAAAGCTTTCAGAAGGTTATCATAGATAACTTGAACTTTATTCTGAAAACATGTTGCTAGTTTATTGCACATAGTTTGATTCGGATGGAAGATACTACCTAGCTGTGATGTAGAGAGCAGATTTACTGTTCTAAAGAACTCCCTAGATGAATTGCCAGCTTCCTCAATTTTAGTGGTGTAGAACAACTTTTTTGCCGCAATAATTGCCTCTTTATATTGTTGGAGAGCAAGATTATAGTTTATTTTCATAGCATTACCATAGTCTTGCATCCACTGACGCACAGGGGACCAGGAGTGAGTGCAAGAAGAGGGAGAGCTGGGATGGAGAGCTCAGTGAGGGTTCACTGAAGGCGGTGGATGGTGAGGGGCAGCAAGTGTGAGAGAGCACGAGGGGCAGAGGGAAGCACAGGGGCAAAGACAGTGCAAGAAGAGGGAGAGCTGGGGTGGAGAGCTCAGTCAAGGTTAACTGAAGGCAGTGGTCAGAGAGGGACAGAGCAGTGAGAGAGCAAGAGGAACTAACAGGAGTAAAGGGCGAGTGATAGAGCAAGTGTGAGAGAGTAAGGGGGAAGGTGAGAAAGACGCGACACAAAGACTGCAAGTGGGGAGGAGAGCACAGAAAGAGGACTCCTAGAGCCAAGCAGTGGCAGACTGAGGAGAGAAGAGGGAAAGACAAGACCGAGAGCTGGTGCACGGAGGCGCAGTGACAGACCTCCAGGGACCAATAGAAGCAGCAAGCGAGTGTGAGCTGCGCGAACAACATACAGCGCTGCGACCTATACAAAACAAGATGGCGGCGGACTGTCCACTGTCCCAGCGCCGGCTTCCTTCAACTCTGGGTCCTTCGCGCACGCGTGCACTGTTTAAAGTGAAAGCACGGCGGAGCCAGAGTTGAAGGAAGCCGGTGTGAACAAGATGGCGGCGGACTGTTCACTGTCCCACGGACACATGCGTGCTGTCTGCTTTGAACAGATGGTGATAGCAGCCATCTTTGTCCATGCAGGCGTGTGCATGAGCCCATGGCGCAGAATCGATTCCAAAAGGTCTCTCCGACGAGAGCAATGCATGTGCTGCTTTCGCCAGGCGAGACCTAAAAACACGAGGCAGGTAAGGTCTGTTTAAATAAAAAACCTAAAAGACTGCGGAAGCATAGGATTGCAAACAAGCATTTGTAATCCATCGGTTCCGCCTATGTAATGAATAAAGAGCTGTTTGCATCAATCATGGCCTGGGAGCAGAAAAGATCTCTTTGACAGATAACACGGGAGTGGAAAGGATGTGGTTCAGCGGCCAGAGCTGCTGACTCGAGAGCTTGGGATTCAGGTTCGAGTCTGGGAGGCGCCTCTCAACATCCTTTGATTCTACGCAAATCACTTAAACTTTCCGGGTGATAAATTGTTATATAAATATGCTGCAAGAGTAAAAGGCAAAACTTTATGGAAATATAGTTTCACCAAAGCAGATGTTAACAGTATTTCGGCAGCGGGAAACTGGTTAGAGAAGCAGAGGAGGAAAAAGTGTTGTAAAATCAACAAAATATGCTCCAGCCAATAGAAATGGAGGAAAGGTAAGTGACACGCACAGGAACCAATGAGAAGCCAGGAAAGAGAGGAGGTGGGATGTAAGTCCCTTTTAAGTTTATATTAAAAACAATAGATTTCTCAAGCACAGCGCAAGTGCTGGGCAGGCAAAACCTAAAAAAAGGTGCTACGGTTTGAGACAATGCCAGCAAGTGTAATAGAGGACCTGGGGGTCGAAGAGCAGCAAGGGAGCCCCGAAACTCCAGAGATTACGGTGCAAAGGGCGGTTGATTTATAGGATTGTATTGCTTTTACATCGTTTGTAGGTCCATGTGCTGATAATATTTGTAGAGATTCAGCAGACCTGGTATTGGCTCAAAATAGTTCACAGGCATGTTTTCCTATACATGGCAATCCCTATAGTGTACCTGAGAAGACATTTGTGAACCATATTAATGTATGTTCAAAGGATGGGGGGGTAAGATGGTTTCTCAGCAAGCTACAACTTGGTTGGGAGTGGGGCATTGCCAGTTAATCCTTACAATACCACATACTGGGTTCTTCAGCTGGTAGACATTTTTGCAGATCATGACCCCGAAGGACCCCTCAATAGATCTAGGATATTAGTCCTCTTTAACACAATACTGAAACTGTCCAAGTTAGTTTCTAAGCTCATTGTCTTGGTTTCTTTTTCCAAACGCAATTGATGTTGCAGCATCTTGGCCATATGTAATGGTTCATTTCATTCTAGGGTAGTTGTTGAGAAAGTTCTAAATTCGATTGATGGATTGCGACAAACAGTTTATGATGTTTTTGAGAGACGTCCTCCCTCTTCAATTTCATTTCATAGTCAGAGGGAGGCTAAAACCTACCGGCAGTGTTCCCGTGACGTACAGAGTGTAAACAAAATACTAAGTCATAGATCCAATGATACATTTCTAGGGGAGAGAGAAAAGATTTTAATAACAAAGTCAGTGAATGGAAAGCAAATTTATACTAAGTTTGATGATTAATCTGTAAAGTGTAAATATGACTGGAATTGGATGGCTAGAGTGAGTAACCCTAAATTGTTGGCTATAAGTCCTCCATTTTAGAGTTCCCTACGATGATGATGGTGTTTCTCTTGTGTCATTGAACATATCTGGCTTGAAAATGAATATGAAATTGTTATTGTCTACTTTAGAAAAGAATGATTATTAGATACTAGCTTTGCAAGAAACATTGACAACTTAAGAAATAATTCATAATGATTTCATGGTTTGTAGTGTGGATGCTGTTAAGAGACGATATTGATGCCCAGTTTGGGGGGGGGGAGGCATTTTTGGTATCAGTAAAACACAATATAACAATTGTAAAATTGTCATTGATTTTCCTATCATTTGAATCATTACAATTTATGGTCTGAAGGAAAGCAAGAAAATACAGGCAAACATTTTTTTGCAAAGGCCTAATTGTAATGAACTCCCCCCCGTAAAAATAAGATAAGCAGTTAAAACAGTTAGTAAAGTTAAAGGAAAAGCTTTTTGCGGAATTCCCCAAAATTCTGATCTTATTGGTAGAGAATTTTTAATGCTAAAATCCCCAGTAAAATATCAGATGATTACTTTCAGACTGAAAATGATAATGCATCGTATGCCGGACAATGTGGCGCTGCTGGCGGTGATCATGCAGTCACGGGAAACACTGGAATTCAAGATAGGCGCGGTGGGTGCCGACGTCATGTTGCATCTGCAGGATCTCCAAAACTCCGTGCAGCGCATCACGGAGGCAGAATCCCACATTTCGGTGGTGGAGGACACGGTGGGCACACTGACGAAGAAGGTGTCTGCTCTTGAGTCACTAACGCGAGGCCTGGCAACACTAGTGGAAGATGTGGAGGGACGCACCCGCCGCAATAATCTTCGCTTTATTGGTTTTCCGTAGGGGTGCAAAGGAAATGATGTGGTGGAGTTCCTTGCCGCATGGCCCAGGAGTTGGCTCGCACCTGACTCGCTTTAATCATGCTATGTCCTAGAGTGGGTCCACTGTGCGTTGCTGCAGAAGCCGCCTACGGGCGCCCGCCCCCCGCCTCATCATCGCCCGTCTCCTTAACTATAGGGATAGAGATGTAATCCTGCAGCAGGCGAGGGCAAAGGACTCTCTCATGCACGGCTCCCATCGCATTCTTATATTCTCGGACTATACTAGGCTCGTACAGCAGTGCAGACAGTCCTTCCTTGAGGCTAAGGTCCACCTTCGGGGTCTCACGCTTCCGTACTCTCTGCTATACCCGGCCCACCTGCGGGTGGTATACAATTCACGCACCCACTTCTTTTAGTCCCCAGAGGAGGTGTTCCAGTGGCTGAAGAGACGGTTCGGCTTAAACCCCACACTCCACCCAAGATTGACTCTGACTCATTGTCTACTGGTCCTGGACGTGATGCCCTGGGAGAGGGTGGCAGTCAACGGTGTCGATTGCGATCTAAGAAGAGGTCCAAGACTCGCAGGAAATCCGCCAAGAGACTCCTTGAAGATCAACCAGAACTTTTAGCGTCTTGAATGATGTAGCTCCGACAACTGTAACTATCCATGCCATATGTCACTAACTGTACATTCTGTTGCAGGCTTGCATTGTCTAAAGAGTCCCTGACCCTCTGTTGTTTGTTTTTCTATGGGCAGGGGACTCTTGCAGGAGATCCATTGACTGCTCCTCGCCGCTACCCCCTTTTGGGGTCTTGGCCTGGACATCACCACGACAGATACTTCCCCTTCTGTGAGGTATTGGGGTGGGTGGATTGTTGGGAATATCATGCGCGGTTGTTTGCAGTTTTTTGTTAATGCCACTGTGTCCTTTGTTGTGTATGATTCTGGGGTTATCACTGCCACACAACACGTCACTTCCACATTCATATACCGCTACCAGTCATGCCACAAGACTTAGACCGGGTTGAGAGTATGGAGCTCCGAGACATTAGCTGGAACACGAACGGCCTGCTCGATAAGGTTAAGTGGGGAGCTGTGCTGCGCCAAGCGAAGCGTCACAAGGCGAGCATTCTCTTCTTGAAGGAGACCCACTTAGCGGGTACTAAGACACCTTGCTTGAGGAGGTTTGGATTTGCCCATATCTATCATGCTGGCTTCACTAGAGGCTCCCGGGGGGGTCGCAATTCTTATACACCGTAGTGTGCCCTTCGTTCACAATCAGACATGGTCGGACCCTCAGGGTAGATTTGTGGTGATAAACGGGACATTGTATGGGGAACCCATTGTTCTGGGTAGTGTCTATGCCCCCCTCTCTCATGGTCCCTTGTTGAGAAACTGATGACACTCTGGGCTGAACTTCCGTCGGGATTGACCCTGGATGGGGGAGATTGGAATGATGTTATGTCCCCGGCACAAGATAGGTGGCGTGCCACGGCTCGAATAGCGGGGACCCAGGACTCCAAACTGCTATCCCTAGTTCAGGGTTTGGGATGGGTTGACTCATGGTGGACCCTACAACCCCACTACGTGTGCGTACACATATTTCTCCAGAGCCCATGGGTCCTTTTCACGTCTAGATTATCTGTTCCTCTCAGGGGCACACACTCATAGGTTGATTGCAGCCGATATTCTCCCCCGGGGCCTATCGGATCATTCCCCGGTGCTCCTTCTCTTGTCTCTGGATCCTAGGCGCTCCCAGTTTCGATGGAGCTTGTCACTGTGGCTGTTACACGACGATAAATATAGAGCACATATCCATAATTCACTCGCAGAATATCTTTAATTAAACACAGGCATGGTGGACTCCCCAGTTACTTTATGGGAGGCAATGAAGCCCACTCTCAGGGGAAAAGAACAGACATTGCCTTCTGTATGGCAAAACGGCGACAGTTGCGACAAATTGATACAAATTGAGGCCCAGCTGCTCGACCTGGAACCTCCGGCAGGGGCTCAGAGGGAAGCATTGCGCGCAGGCAATTGTTGATTGTACAGCAGACATACGCCAGAGAACTCCTAGACAAAGCCCGTTTATACTGGCTCGCCACTCGTAGCCGGATATACCAGTGGGGGGACAAATCTAGTTCCCTGCTGCATCGCCTGTGTCAACAGACGCTGCGCCTTCAGACGCTTCCGTGCAT
This sequence comes from Triturus cristatus, assembly GCF_964204655.1. NCBI lineage: Eukaryota > Metazoa > Chordata > Amphibia > Caudata > Salamandridae > Triturus > Triturus cristatus. Next base: position 430,417,577 of record NC_140582.1, on the reverse strand, counting down.
ATGCGGTCCAGACGAGACTGATCTTATGGACCTGTCCGCCATTGCTGACTGCTTTGCCTCATATTTTGCGGACTTATACGCTCCCCACGAGGCTCTGCCCACGGCACTCTTCCTGAAATTTATAGATGATTTTCCCCCTCGGGCCCTATCTGGTGAAGTGCGAGACACGTTGGATGCTCCCTTGTCAATAGAGGAATTGCTGACTGCACCGCTTGGTTTACGTGCGGGAAAGGCGCCGGATCCGAATGGCTTCCCATGCGTGTTCTTCAAGAAATACCACCGCAGCTGTTAAAACACTACCTAGCGGCTCTCGAGGCTTCCGGGGAGAGTGGTGGTCTCCCACTGGAATGGCAGCATGCCGAAATTGTTGTGTTTTTGAAGCCGGGTCACCCTCCGAAACAATATCCGTCCTACCGCCTGATTTCTTTACTCAACTTCGGAGCCAAACTCTTAGCCAAAGTGATTGCCAATCGCTAGGTCCCACATATTACGGATTTTGTCCACCCGGACCAGGCAGGCTTCATGGCCAGCTGTGATATTATTATTATTATTAAATTTATAAGGCGCAACAGCTACCCAAAAAGGGTTTCCCGGCGCCGACAAAGACGAGAAGAAGAGGTGTCAGCTTAAATTTGCTACTGGTTAAAAAGCCAGGTCTTGAAAGATTTACGAAATTGTGTATAAACCGTTTCACTCCAGATAGTTAAAGGAAGTGCGTTCCATAATAAGGGACCAGGATATGCGAATGATCTGCCGCCCATCCGAGACAGTTTAGTTCTAGGCACAACAAATTTCTCTTGGGTCGATGAACGAAGACACCGTGAGGGCACATATGGGCTGACCAAAGACTGCAGATATAAAGGAGCAGTTCCCACTTTGATTTTAAACATATGGCTCAGGGCTTTGAACTTAATTCTGTTCTCAACCCTGAGCCAATGGAGATCCCGCAGATGACTGGAAACAGAAGCAAATCTGAGGACCCTGCACAGTAATCTTGCCGCAGCGTTCTGCACCGTCTGCAGTCTACAAGTCACTACCTTGTTAGAACCAAGGTAGAGAATGTTTCCGAAGTCCAGCCTCGAAGTAATCAGAGCCTGGACTACTGTTCTTTGAGTTTTCTGGGGCAACATCCATAAAATCTGTCTCAGCCACTTCAAGATGGTAAAACATGTGGAGGACACTTTGATTGCTTGATGGGGCATCGTAAGCGAATCGTCAATAATAACGTCTAAATTGCGGACTTGGCTGGAGGGCTGAGGAAGTACTCCCATTTCACTGGGCCAATGTTGTGGGCCCCAGAGATCTTTGTTATTACCCGGAATCAGGACCTCCGTCTTCTCTCCATTGAGTTTTAGGTAATTGTTTTGCATCCATGATACAATTTTACCAAGGCCAAGCTGAAGGAGGGAGGGCCCGGCCTCGCTTTCCATGGAGAGAGAGAAAATTATTTGGGAGTCGTCAGTATAAGAAAACAAGGACAGTCATAGGCGACAGTGATAAGCGACATAATATCAGGCGTGCGCAGACTGCTATAGCCACGGTCTACAGACTTGGGGACCCCGCTGCACTTCTCCTGGAGGACAAGAACAAGGCCTTCAACTCCCTTAGCTGGATCTATCTCTTTGCCTTGCTCGGTCGTCTAAACATAGGCATTTTCCTATTGGGCGGGGTATGCGCCAGGCAGGGCCGTTTCTAGGTGTTTTTCCGTCTTCGGCAAGAATTTAAAAATGCCGCCCCCTCTGTTTTACTACCATAACTCTCTCCCCCTTGTATTAGAAAATTGTACCAACATTATTACCGAAATGTTTAAGAAGCCAACGGCTGTCTATGCTATAAAACAGTCTAGGCTCTACATACCCTGCATTACTTCTCCTTTGAATTAAATACGAGCTTTATAACAATCACTGCAAAAAGAGCATTTTTTTTTTTAAACATAGTTGTTGTCTATTTTAGGGGTTTGGCACCTCAACAAACACTGATAAGCATAGATTTCAAAATATAGGAAAACACTGATAAAACACCACTGAAATTCACAACAAAATAAACACTGAAAACCGGACAGGCTGATGGATGATGGCTCAGCTTGTGCTCTAACTCTCAACCAGACTCTGCATTGCCTCTCCTTATTAAATTTCTGACCCCTCTTACCCCCTTCCCTCTGAGCAGAGGGGTGAATAGTCCCTGGTAGGGAGCCCCACTACTGCTCAGAGTCACCCAACAAGAAATTCAGCGCCAGGAGTCTTAAAGCGGTGAGTGAAAAGTGAGAATATGCGAGTTTACGAGAAGCAGAAAGAGTGGAGAGAGATGAGTGACAGATTAGAGGGAGGGTTCAATAGAGAGGTAGGATGAGAACCATTCCATGGCTGGCCCTTTGACCACAAGGGTCACAGAGGTGTGGATGATGAGCCCAATGGAGGGGGAAGGTCTAGGGGGGAGGTGATGATGGTCAGCAGTAGGGAGGAAACACTAGAGGGAGTGATGGAGAGTGACCAGGCTGTGAGAGGAGAAGTGAAAAATGAGTCGGTTAAAGATGAGGCTGCGGAGACCAAAGGGTGGGGGACGGGCTTTATTTGGCGGAACAAGAGGGGTCTATAAGTAAAGCCCTGCGTTGGGTCGCTGGTACAAACGGAATGCTCAAAGGGAGGTTCATAGAGAAAGAGTGACTGATCGCTCGAGGACTGACAGGATCGACTGGTGCACAGGCTGGATTTGTATGGCAGGCAAAACAGCATTTTGCCTGCTTGGCTGCTTCCCATACAGTGATAAAAAGGCCTCTTCCAGGCGTTTTATTTTGGTAAATTGCCAGAGCCTTTAGGTGGCGCCTTAAAGCCTTACCTCGTGTTATTAAAGCGCTGGCCCTGCTGACTGGTGAACATGTTGAAGAGGGTGCTGCCGGTACAGGGGACCAGGGTGGACAGGACTGTGGAAGTTTTAACTGAGGTGTAGATGCTTAGAGTCTGGGGCTGTGAGGCAGGAAGGTTACCTCTCAGAAGAATGGATGCTCCTGAAAGCGGGAAGGCAGCTTGGAGTCAGCACAGGGTGTGAGCACAGAGATCCAACTCCGATCAGGTCGAGAGTGAAATTGGAAGTGGCATATTAATAGTGGCACACACGGCGTGACGGCCCCCACCCGTGGCGCCGAACGTGATGTTACATCACGTCGAATTGTAGAAGGCGCTACCCAATGCGCTTTCGAGATCGAAGGCTGATCAAGGGGATTCCCAAACTCGCTTTTTTTGCCGCCCTCCCCCTATTGCCGCCCTAGGCGGCCACCTAGTCTTGCCTAATGGTAGAAACGGCCCTGGCACAAGGGTTGTCCACTCTCCCCTTACCTCTTTGCGCTCGCCATGGAGCCATTGGCGGCCTGGATTCGGATAGATGCGCAGATAGGCCGCTTTGAATGGGCACCGTTCTGTTCTTAATCACGAATCTCGAATGGACTGGTCCACGTCTTCTTTGCATTATGCAAATCTTTGGCGAGACCTCCAGCCTCTACATGAATCGGGGGAAATCATTTATTTGGCCGCTGCGGACGGTGATCGGCTGGACAACTGGTCGAGGGAGGTAGTGGTGGTCCCAGATAGCTTTAAGTACTTGGGCGTCTCTCTCTGAGCCTCTCAGACGTTGGCATGGCACAAAATCCTCGCCCCCCTGTGGGTACAGGTGAGCGACCAGACGCCTGTCTCTCTTTGGCAGGTCGGCCATTTTTAAATTGGTTTCCCTACCTCGTCTTCTCTACCAATTGCAGAATCACCCCTACCCCATCAAACCGACGTGGTTTTGCCAACTTAACGCTATTCTTGCCCGCTTTCTCTGGGGTGGCGGTGCATCGTGAGTTGCACTGCGGACCTGCTTTCAGTCTACTTACTCCGACGGAGGGGCTACCCCTGACGTTCACGCGTACTACATGGCCTCACACCTCCTTGTCCTCAATGATTGGTGGTATGGCGATCACAGAGACCCGGTGTATGCCGAGGAGCGCTGGCTGCTGGGACACAATGCCCTCCACATGGTTCTCTATTCAGCGGCGTTGCTTAAGGAGCTACCGCCTGCCATCGTCACGATCTTCAGGATCTAGACGTCTGCGCTCCGCCAGATGGGTTGGTGGGGGAGGCTCACCAGGGAAACTCCACTGTGGAATAATGGGCAGCTGCCACAACTGACGCAACTGCCCAGCTTTCCGGGCTGGGAAGCCATTGGGATAGACACAGTGGGGACTGTTGTGAGTGGCTGCACCCTAAAGTCCTTTTTGGACATACAAACAGAATATGATATGCCCCGCACGCAATTCTATCACTATCTACAATTCAGACATGCCTTTACCCCATACATATCCCGCCTAACAGAGATACCCGAATGTAATCCCGTTGAGGCTAAAGTTTTTATGGGTAAACTGGGTGATCACAAGATAACCAAAATATACGCTACAGTTATCAATAACACACCTACCACTTTACATAAAACTAGAGAGTCATGGCAACAGGATCTGAGTCCCTTAGAGGAGGATGATTGGGTGGAGGCTCTGGAGTGTCCGTGTAGTGCCGAAATCGCGGCTAGCCTACGTCTTATCCAGTTTAAATATTTACATAAAGCCTATTCTACCAGGCACAGACTGTGGCGCGCGGGGTTCATCGCGTCTCTGCATTGTCTGCGATGTGGGTCCCTGGAGGGCACCTTCCCACATACTGTGTGGTCCTGCCCTATGTTATCGAGATTCTGGAGGGGGGTGTTTACATGTCTATCTGAGGTTTTGGGGTGGTACATTCCCTCCTCTCTTAGGTTGGCCATGCTACATATTACAGAGGACCTGGGTGGCAACAGGTACAAGCGTCAGCTCTTATTTTTAGGCCTCACTTTGGCGAAGAGGGATATTGTCCGAGCCTGGAAAGATGAATCCCCGCCGCTGATCGGGGAATGGAAAAAGGGTTTGGACTTCTGTATGGGCCTGGAAATCCCGGTCTTTGAAGCAAGGGGGTGCCCTCAGAAACACTACAAAATCTAGAAAAGTTGGGCTGAATATAGAGGATTGTATCTAGAGCCTCCTCCCCCCGTCGATATTACAGAACCATTGTTATGAATCCAGCGGACTGACTATATGTGGTATACATGCTGGATGTGGCAAAAGGTGGCAAGGACTCTCCATATTTACTTTGTTGGTCGACTAGAGGACATGTGGCACAGTTATCTGTTTTTTCTTTTCTGTTATTATCTTTTTTTGCAACTCATTCTTTACATGATCGATATCATGTCATTGTTGGAAACTTTGATAATCATATTTGTCGTAGTCTATGCGCCTTTTGGGTGCCCTGCGAGGCATCATCTTTGCTTTGCCTATCAACAATAAAATTATTTTGTGAAAATGATAAAGCATTGGGGATCCCAGGTCAGGTTCTTGCTAAAGCTCTTGGGGATAGGAAAGGTAGGAAATTGTTGACTATATTGGATAGCCTTAATATGACACTTAATTAATGGTAGGTGCAAGGGAGATCACCTGGGGAAAACACTTTATTTCCTCTGGTGATTTCAGCTTGGTAAAAGATTTTCAGATAGGGCAGTTTACAGGCAGTGGCCATAAGCCTCTTTTTCTCAAATTACACAGTTGGGTATGTTTAAGGGACCTCTGACAGAATAGTTCGCCAATACGTTGGAAGAACAAGCGTAGGATAATATAGTCTGCAAAACTGAAACACCAGACAGTGAATGAGGTTAACAAACTCTTGCTGTATCAGTTTGATGAAATACTGCAAGCCATTTTCAAAACGTATGATAAATTAATATCCTCTTTAAAAGAGATTGCATTAATGTCACAAAAGAATGTAAGGGGTTGTATGGGTAAATCAAGATCACCAAAATAGTGGGCAAAGTTCACACTATTAAGAAGATATGGTTGGCCTACAAAGTAGGTGGTGTTAATAGAGATACCCTAATTAGACAATATGAGTATAAAAAAGAAATAAGGAAAATTGCATGGAAAGAGAAAGATGCAGCTTGGATGAAGGTTATAATGTCACTTCATAAGGGATGAGGAAGGGCTTTTGGGAGGGAGTGGGTGATATTTTAGGATATTTGAAAAGACCAGAAGCAACCCCGGTAGTTGAAGAGGAGTGGGTTAAGTATTAATACAAGATAAAAGATGGTAACACGAATAAGTTAGCATGCTTCAGATGTTCAAACTACAAGATTACAGCAGAGGAGCAGCTTTCCCTAACTCCTACAGGAAAAGGGGTACAAGATATCATAAAAAGCTAAAAATCTCACAGGCTCAAGGGATAGAAGGATTATTTGCTGATATAATAAAACGTAATCCTAGTCTGTGGCCCCAAGTTTTGACCCGTGCACGTCTGTCAATAATAAGTAGTGAAGACATACCTGAATCTTGGAAAGGAAGTATAAGGGTTCCGCTTCATAAATAGGGGCCTTGTAAATCTCCCAAGAGTTACTAAGTGATTACCTTGTTGGACATTTCAAGTAAAATGTATGCTAAATATTATTTACAAGGTTTGGGAAAGTGGATATTAAAAGAGGGAGTGCTCCCCAAGGTACAACTGGATTTTTGCAGAAGTTACTCTACAGGTGATGGATGTCTTTTATTAAAACTGTTGGCTGAGGTTTATGCCTTTAAAAGAAAGCGGCCTCTTTATGTTTCATATATAGATCTGCCTACGGCATTTGATACTGTTAATTGGGCTCTTCTTTGGCAAAAAATGGCTAATTGAAATATTCCGCCTGGATTGTTAAACCTCATAATCCAACTTCACAACGGGTTTGGGACAAAAGTGGAAAAGGGTAGTAATGGGGCAATAACAAGGAGGATATATACTCCTAATGGCTTATGACAAAACTGCATATTAGCTCCTTTGCTTTTTTCTATATATATTACCTTTGCACCAACAGCTTTAAACCATGTTCGCTCCTTTCCTTCAAAAATAGGCACGGAGATTATTTCTTCTCTGTATTAAGCAGGTGATACAGTTTTATTTGATCTCTTTCAAAAGCAACTAGATGCTTTCTCAGAATTCTGTAGGGAAAATGATCTGATAATAAATGTTTCTAAAACAAAAGTGATGGTATTTTCCAGCAGACATATATGGAAATTTAACCAGAAGTGTTGGGTAAATGGTGCCCAATTAGAGGTGTTGAAGGAATATGGGTATTTGGGTCTCCTTTTTATCGATAATTATTAATTGTAAAGAACACATAGAAAATAGGAGTAACGAGCAAGGGAAATGGCAGATGTTTTACAAAGACTGGATTTAGAGCTTGGGAATAAATCTGTATAAGTTCTTAAACAAGCCTTTAACTAAAAAAAATTAAATTTACTCTTGTATGGCTTTGAAGTCCTCCTAGAGAAAAATATCATCCATTTTCCAGGTATTGAAATGAAGATTTGGAAAAGGTGGCTAGGCCTCCAGAATAGTACTGTTAACAGTGCATGTGTTGAGACTGCTGCTTGGCCTGACCAAAATAATATTTAAGTATCAGCAAAGGATCTTTAATTACTGGACCTGTCTTACTAAAGCAGCTGATGGTTTTCTAAGGCAGTTAATTAAATATTACTTACAGTCACATATAACAGCACCATGGAGTACAAATTTGCACATTATCAAGGATAGACTAAATATACTGCCATTGTTTGATATCCACTGTATATCCGTGGGCAACTGAAGAGAGTAATACAAGGTGTAGTTAGAGACAAATCTAGAAATTGTGATCTAGAAAATGTGGTTAAAAAAGATAAGTTGCTCTACTTTTTGCAAATGGATTATAGGGTTGCTCCACAATCTTATTTGTGTGATGTAAAAAACGTCTCTGTAAGAAGATGGCTATTGAAGATTAGGCTTGGACAGGTGCAGGCCTTTATTAAACAGAGGATGACTAGTAAGGATAGTGTGAACATTCCTATTTGCCCTTTTTGTAAACATTTCCCACTGACACTTGATCACTTGGTTTTCAGTGTGACCTTTATGAGAGATAGGAAAAGTTTCTTACTACTGATTTTTAGAGATTTAAAAGTTCACCGCATTCAAAACCTTTTCTAAAAAATCTTAGTTTGCGACAATATGAGATTATGTTATTGGACACTGTCATAAGAGGCCTTTAGCAGATCTCTTACGACTTTGTCCATCCACTCCAGCAGGGACTCAGAAGGAATCTCTCCTAGGACCCTGGGCACCATTATGTCGACACGTCTCCTCCAAACTTCCAATGTTTCGATCTGTTCTTCAAGTTTCAATATTCCTGCACTTGCGGACTTCCTAAAGTTGTTCAGGTTGTTTGTTTATTTTGTAATTGCCATAATAGATTTTTCTAGGTAGCGCACTCTTCCTTCTATCATCTCTGCTGCCTTTTTCAAACCCAGCACTTGGTCACACATATCCTCCAATTTCTTTTCCACATTTCTCACCTTCATTGCAATCATGCTTGTTTTTTCAGCCATCCCTGTATGCAAGTTCGCAATAGATTTCAGGAGAACATGTTCCTCTTTTGTATAACTCTGTCACCAGGCACCCCATGTGACTTCTTCCGGGCAGTTCTCTCGGTTGTCACATAGGGTTAAAAAATAGTCCTCTCTAGACTACTTTCGGGTCAACATGGCTGAGGGCTGAGGCACAGATCACAACCTCCGATGTTAAGTTTGCCTCAGGTGTGGATGTGTGCGGGTCCCCTTAGTTACAGCCACTGGGGCCCACAAATATGGGGCAGACCCCTCAACTTGCACAAGCCTTCTTCCTGCAGGGGTCGGACCACTCACTAGGAGAATGCAGTTCCACCTTGGCTCAGTCCTCTCCATGTGCTGCAGATATTTAGGCACTGAATTTCTGCTCCTCTGTTGCCACCACGGCCTCAGCCAGGCCCACTGTTGTTGTCGGTGTTCCCCACCATGTCTTTCTCCCTGTGGGAATTAGGTCTTTAGGGTCTGCCACTATCATGCTGCTCTACTGCACGTTTACTCAACCAGGGCTGATGGGAGCAAGAGAGTTCAGGCTTTACAGGTGCCGCTTGCCCGGGGTGAAAGATATCTCCACCACCTGTGCAGCGATATTGCCTAGCTCTCCTTCTGATGTGGGGCACTCTCAACATCCCGACGCAGCACACAGCACATGAAGAACTGGGGACCCAGGCAAGAGCCACAAGCCTTTACTATCAGTACCATAAAGATGGCCTTTGTACTTTCATATGTAACAAAAGAAGTCATCATCATCATAAAAACTTTCGGCACACAAGGCCATAAAAGCATCATTAATAACACACAATATGATACATAAAATTAGCGCAGGTTAAAATTTGACATAAAATATAAACAGTAATCCTGTTCTATTGCAGCCACTCCAGCGTTTGGCCAGAATTGGTCCGGGGAAGTGAATTGTTGGAGACAGTCACAAGATTTCTGCAATGCCATTCTGTTGAGCCATCTTTTTTAAGATGGCCCTACGGGTGCACCACATGGTGAGTAAAAACCGTGAAATGGAGAAGACAATGTGCATTTGTGCGACAAATTTCAATAGCCTATACACTTCGCTACAGTGCCTGGACCCCAGGTTCCTACAGAGTTGAAGTAACCAGCGTGCCCTAGCCCTCCAATAGCCCTTACAGAAAAATAACACATGGAGTTCTGTTTCGTCGGAGATATTACATGCCGGACATCCCCCGCTAATAGCGCCCTCCCATTTTCTAGTGAAAGAGCTCAGCGGGAGGACTCCATGTCTAAATTGTAAGTAAAGCTTTTTGGCAAGGAGTGGCTGGATATTGTCCAGCGCTGGTACTAGGCTGTACCTGTTTTTTGCTGCCAGGAAGTCCGCCGTCAGGCGGCCCACGGCAGACCTACATTCAAGCTCATTAAGCTTATGCAGAAACATTACTCAGCCCCCCGATCAGACGGGAATACGTCCCCAACTCGAGACATTCAGGCCAGTAACGCATAACGAGGTGGACGCTACCCTGAATAAAATAAAAAGCGGATCTCCTTTAGACCCTGCACCCTTGAGATTTCTCAAAAACGTGGCCCCCGCTATCACCCCTACACTCACGGAGCTTATCAACTGCTCACTTGCACAAGGATCAGTTCCCGACAGCTGGAAAAGTGCAGTGGTGAAGGCACTCCTTAAAAAACCCCAGCTCGATCCAACTGATATGGCAAACTACCGACCCATATCCCTCCTCCCGGGGATTAGCAAGATCACCGAGAAACTGGTGAATAGTCAACTCTCCCGATTTCTCGAGACAAATAACATCCTACGGCAATCCCAAACCGGGTTCCGTCCGGGACACGGTACAGACACCGCCCTGCTTGCCGTCATCGAGGAAGCAAGGCGCATTCTAGACTCAGGAGGATCAGTGGCAGTGATCCTTCTGGATCTGAGTGCCGCCTTCGACACGGTCAACCACCGTGTCCTTCTTCATCGATTGGCGACAGCAGGGCTCACCGGGATGGCACTCAGCTGGATAGAGTCCTTTCTTACTGGACGCACGTTCCAGGTCTGGGACGGGGAATTCCACTCGTCCACACTTCCACTTACCAGCGGGGTTCCTCAGGGCTCCTCCCTGAGCCCCACACTTTTTAATGTGTATATGGCCCCTTTGGAAGATGTGGTATCACCATTCGGGATAAAAATCGTGAGCTACGCTGACGACACACAATTGGTCGTCTCCCTATCCCAACCAGACGACCACCCAGACAAATTACCAAACTGTCTCACCGAAATTCACGGGTGGATGTGCGAATCGTCATTGAAACTCAACGGTTCCAAAACCGAAGTGATGCTCATGGGCAAACAATGGGCGACCATCCCCCCGGCGATCTGGCCAGACGTGTTCGGGGAAATCCCCTCCCCGAAACACGAAATCAAGACCCTCGGAGTCTGGCTAGAACCCGACCTTTCAATGAAGACCCAAGCGGCCAAAACGGCCGGGACCTGTCTTGGGCTTCTGCGGACTATCCGCAAAATCTTCCCTCTCCTACCGCCCGTACCCAGGAAACTACTAGTTCAGGGCCTCATAATGTCGCGGTTAGACTACAGCAATATGGTCTACCTAGGTGCGCCGGAAGCTACCTTAGCGAGACTGCAAAGAGCCCAGAACGCAGCAGCTCGCCTAATCATGAGCGTACCTCCCAGAGTATCCGCCAAACCCGCTATTAAGGCTCTGCACTGGCTCCCAGTCCGCCAAAGGGTGGAATTTAAAGCCATGTGCACGGCCCATAAACTAATCAATGGATCGGGACCTGCGATTCTCAGCGGCTTGGTCACCCCCTACACAGCACCGAGAGCTCTACGGTCTGAGAACGAGCACCTGGCCAACATCCCCAAATTCAAGAGAACACGTACCGGAGGCCGACGTTTCTCTGTAAAAGCGTCCACTGGTTGGAACTCCCTCCCACGCTCCCTCAGACTGGAGCCCAACTACCTGACGTTCAGGAAAAAACTTAAAACCCTCCTGTTTCCTAAATAAACCCTTCGCCCTTATCCCCCTCAGCAGGTTTTAATCTTCACAGCGCGGGGATGCCCTCGGGTCACCAGGCGCTCTACAAGTTGCTAAAATAAAAAATAAATAAATAAATGCAGCCTATAACTCTCTACCAGGGTCTTCCTAAAGGTTATTTGGGAGGTCTCTCCAGCTGAACTCCATAGATTACCCCTACCCAAACCCTCACAAGTGCTCTTAATGTGGACCAACCATGGTATCTTTCCTGAACCTCTCAGACTCATCAAATCAATCAGTTAGTCCCTGTATGCAGCCAGTTCTGGGTGCTCCAAAGACAGCGCCAATAAAGAAGGGGTCTGAGAGCAACCTCATCCGCGATGGATCTAACCCCAAGATCCAAGTGGAGCGGTGTTAAGGGAGTACTGGTAGGGAGGCCAATAAGATGTCTGATGAACGAGTTCTCAGTGCAGATTAACGAGCCCAGTGTGCAGTGTCCCCAGAGTTCTGCTCCATAAAGAGCAGCACTCCTAGCCTGGACTTTATAAATTTTCACCACCGGGCTGACCAGTTTTTCAGTGCAACTCCTTGGTAATTTTAAGATGCCCCCCGTTGTTTGGGTTAGCTTCAACCCTGCTTTGTTAATTTGGGCGCCCCAATCCATTCTTTCTGTCAGTGTCATTTCAAATACTCGAAGATGGTTACCCTCTCCAGGGGTTTACCATCCAAGCAAGGATTTGGGCGGGTGGAATTGCCTACATTAAAGGCCATATACTTTGTTTTTTACAGGTTAATCTCCAGTCCCCGACGTTGCAGAAGGCGCTAAAGTTGTCGAAGGCCCTCTGGATTCCCATAGGAGATTTAGCGAGCAATAGCGTATCATCTGCAAACATCAGGGCTGGGATTTTACGCTGCGCCAGCCTAGGGGCGTCGATGTTCTTCCCTGCAATCAGTAAGTCTATTAGGCCATTAATGAAAAGGCAGAAGAGCTTTGGTGCGAGAACGCAACCCTGGCAGACACCTCTCTCTATGGGCAGAGGGGATGTGAGTTTGCCGCTTTTGCCATATCTAATTCAAGAAAAATTACCCTCATGTAGACGTTTTAGCTGCTGGCACAGATACCTTGGTACTCCCATATCAATAAAAATTGCCCATAGTTTGTCCCTCTGTACCAGGTCGAAAGCAGATTTTAAGTCTACAAAAATAAGATAGAGGCTGCCACCCTCGATGTATACGGATTTCCAGTAAATCAGCTGTAACCTGAATAATTGGTAAATTGTTGATGTTCTAGCTCTAAACCCGGCCTGTAGGGGGGTAAGAATGTTATATTCCTCCATCCAGGCTTGGAGACGCCTCAATAAAACTCGGGCAAATATTTTCTGGCCAACATCTATGAGGCTAATCGGACGATAGTTGACAGTCAAAAGCGGGGAACCCTTTTTAGGTCTTGCCTGACCCAGCGCATGCACTGGTCTGGCGAGACTTATTGAGAGGGCTCCAAAAAGTGCTACCATGCCACACCTAGAGCTACAATGCATGTGCGCGGGCGCGCGCGCTGCTCTTTACCGCGATTACTTTCACTTTCCCGGCCGCTTTGATGTTTGATCGTGATCGCCATCACTTTCACTTTCGCGACCGCACGGACGCTTTGCATAGCCAATAGGACTCGCTTTTGGGACCTTATAAGTATTTAGTTATGCAACTGTTGTATGGTTAAACACTTATAAGGTCCCAAAGGCGAGACCTATTGGCTATGCCAATGCTTGTTATAGATTGGGATTATTTCTGCCCCTGCCAAAGTGGTGGGGATTGCCATGCCTTGTAATATGGCTTTAAATAAAATGGTCAGGTAGGGGGCCCAGATGCTGGGTTCAGTGCGAAAGAGGTCACCAGGAATCTTATCCAACCCTGCCGCTTTGTCGGGTTTTATCTTTCCTAAGGCGTCGGTGACTTCTCTCACCGAGATTGGGGGGACATCATCAAGAATAATGCCCAGGTGCAGTGGCAGGGATTGGCGGGACATCATCAAGAATAAGGCCCAGGTGCAGTGGCTTCTCTGCCACGCTCACTTCCCCTTCCGTGGCCTTTGTATAAAGGGTTTCAAAATGAGCCTTCCATACTCCTTCATCTATTTTAGGTTCGATGGCCAGTCTACCAGCCTGAGAACCGTTATTTATGATGTTCCAGAAGGACCTAAGGTCGTGTGAAGTAAGTGCGTTCCTGGCGTCCTCCCATTTTTGGGCTTCCCAGGATTTTTTAGCTTTAGCCGTAACGCCCTTATATGATGCTCTTGCTTCTTTGATCATTTCCTTATCACTGCTTTTAATGGCGGCGATTAAGTCAGATTTGGCAGCTCGACAACTAACATTGAACCATTGGTGCTTAGGCTTTTTGGGCACCCTAGACTTGTTATCTTGGTAGAAGAAGGCAGCCAGAGTGGCAACCAGGTCTTGGTGATTTTTAAAATTCCTTGAGAGGGGATTGTGGAACAAAAGAAGTACTTTTCTTGGCCAAATGTCTGACCAATGGAAATAGTCCCCATTTTTAAAATTTTCAGGTGATTGTGGATCATTTTCCAAAAGTGTTTGATCGACATCAAACACCCAGAATGCTTGTATGACCCTGCAAACATTAAGTTGAAACTTTTTTTATTGTTTTCCAAATCAACAACTCAACAAACATCCCCCTACCTCCACCCGTCCAGGAAGTACCGCACATTTATCATCAATACCAATTATCCAGGAGAAGGAACATCCTTCCCACACAGTCCCCTTCCCCCCCCCCCTCCCCCACCCCATGTCAGTGTGCCCCCGTCCCCTACCCCTCTTCCGATGTGCCCCTCCTCCCTAATAAATAAGATACAGGAGCCCAACCTCTCCCTAAGCAAACAGAGCCTTCCCTCATGCCGAGCCAAGGTGATGACCCTGCAAACATTAAGACAAGAAAAGATTAGACACACAGCCTGATTTGATTTATTGTCTAGCAGGCAGCCAGCATCCATCAGGTGGCAGAGGACACCACGCCCGCCACTGTGGTGGACTACTTCCTGCTGTATCTATGGATCACCGCCAGCCCAGTTGTGATCTCTGTGTCGTCAGAGGAACTGCCTTCACTGCAGTTCCTGTAAAGACTCTGCAAGATTAGTGTGGGGCCACAGTCCTTCAGATAGCTGCGTTCCAAACATTTGTGTTCCTCAAAAACAAAATTCTGAGGCAGGAGCTTGTTATTGAAGTACAAATAACTAATGGCCCTCAACCGTGGGAGTTTTCCCCAGAGTGTGGGGTAATTTTTTTCTGTGCACTGCCATTAGGCTTTTCTGGCGGTGTCAAACAGAATCAAGCATTGGCATAGCCAAAAGGTCTCGCCTTTGTGACCTTATAAGTGTTTAGCCATGCAACAGTTGATGTTGTTGCACCAAGGATATTGTGTTGCATAACTAAATACTTATAAGGTCCCAAAAGCGAGACCTATTGGCTATGCCAATGCTTGTTTACTGTTAGTGCCCATTTTGTAACCATTAAGGTTTTCATAGAACGTTTTTGGATGGACTGGCGGGGGGGAGGGGGGGTTGCAGGTTGTCTGCAATTTAAAAATAACATTGGCTGAAAGCAAAAGTATTGTTTCACATAGCACACATTACCATACTAGTCCCTGGCACTGAAGGAAATACTTTGCATGTGAAAGTAAGAGAGCAAACAGAAGAGTGACATGAAATAAAAGCAAACAACGCCTTCAAATAAAGAGCAGATGGGGGACCATGAAATAGCACTTCGTAATGATACCGAAGCAGCGTCTGAAGTGGCTTAGCGAGAAAGTACGTACACTGAAACTGAGCAGACAAAAGACACTGAGCATAGGACTGAATGAAAGCGCACCAAAGTGATGAGGGAGATCGCTGTGGAAATACGTGAAAGAGCAGGGAGGGGACATTTGCACCTGAGAAAATGGAGCCTGACTTATGATATTAGAGCAAAGGGGCGCCAGGTTTGGAGGAAGAAAACACAAATTAAAAATATTTCTGAATGGACAATTTTTGTACAACGGTCGATACAGAGGTCAATTATACTGCACCGGCATAAAAAGGTCACTGGGATTTCAAACAAGTGTATGCCGGTATGTTCTCTCAAATGAGGCAGTCCTGCTGGCATTTCATGATGTGGCTCCATATGGTTTCTATTTAGAGCATCGTCGGCAGCCGGAGATTTAATATTAGGGAAGGCGGTTAAGAATCCAAGCAAGGAGCAATTGAGTAAAAGAAAACAGAGGTTGATGTTAATGGACGCGGGAGTTCATATACAAGCGGGTGTCGAAAAACGGAGAATGGAAGGTACATAAAAAAACACATGATGCGCCGTTGCCTTCACCCCTCGCGTTATTCTCCCACATATCGCCTTATATTCATTACAGGTCAACACCCTCATAAAGCGCTTAAGGGGCCGTAGGCCGGCAACCACCATTCACTCAACCTAATTCGAAAAATTACTTTTTCCGCGAGGGTCTGTAATCTCTTTAGGGGCTAGGGTGTTGAGATAATGAAACGATTAAAATCTAAAGCCAGGAAATATCGCTAAAAATCAAAAGCCAGGATGTTCAACGAACGTATTAATAGGACTGCCATTTCCACTGACCGTGAGGAACACTAGGGCTTCATCAGCAGCGCTTAGAATGGCCGAAATGGGAAACGAAGCAAAGGCAGCCCTGACAAAAATGCAACAAGCATTGGCCGCGCGCGCGCGCGCATTGACTTAATAGCTACTGCGGTGTTGTAATCGGAGAAAGGTAGATCTTAATCACTGTTTATAATTAATATTTAAATATGCTATACAAACGGCATCCTTTGTTATTCGGGAAAACATATTTTTTTTTAAACGAAAACAAGTTTGAATAAACTGACATTCGTTCTTCCCTTGATCTTTTTAAATTCAAACAGTCAGTGTAATGGATTGTTCATCTCGCTGCCTGCTGAGGCCGAAACTCCGTCTTAAGATGGCTGGTACTTTGCAGTTCGTGGCAGATCACTTTTCTAGTGATTTGTAAACACCTTACAGTAGCGGCTCTTGAGCCATCACTGAAGCTCCATAAGGCCCGGGCGAAGATGCCCAAATATTGCAAGGCTGCCCATTGTTACAACTGCGCCGGACAGCTTTCTGCGGACAACCGCAAGCTCAGCATTTACAAGTGAGAGCTACGTGGAACTGCGGAGGGGGAAGTAAAGCAAAAACCACAGTTGGGGCCCTTTTGAAAGGGAGGGGGCATTTACAGCACAGTTTGTACGCTTTAAGGAAATAAACGGGATGTTTAAAAGACCGGTAGCGGGAGTTCACAGCTCAGGCAATGGGTGACTGTCATTTGTAATCGGTAGTCGTTGTTGCCTGCTGCTCTTAGTAGACGAGTCTTTGCTTTGAGGGGCAAATACAAACCCGCACTGAAAGAAAAAAAAAAGCACACGAGTGGTGCAGTATAGAGAGGCGGGTAGGGGAATGGGGGATTTAGGAGTGGAGGCCAGCAGAGTGACGCAATCTGGGGAGGGGGAGGGAATTGAAGCGCGGAGAGAGGCACGCAAGGCTTAATGAGCCTTGACAAAAACCCACATGGCAGCTGCGCGCGTGCACGCTGACGTGCACGCAAGCTTGAGGCCAGGAAAAGCCTCTGGTAGCACTTTGAAAACCCCCTTACTAAAAGTCGAGCAAGCAGCACATGCGCTGCTCTAGGCTCGACCTAAAAAAAATCAGTTTACTGTGACAGCGCCTACTCTGTCGGGCCATCAGAATAAGCTTTACAATAGCAAGGGCAGAGGGGGCACTGCCATCAGAAAGATGTTGTTCCACCTGACTCATAATAGAGCAAGTGGACCAAGAATTTGATGGACAATGTACTCCACCACACTTATTGCAGCGTACTGTGTCTGCCAAACTCTAAATTGGGCCCATAGTTCCTTTTATTGCCCATTTCCAAAAATTCCGGTGTGAATTGGGCCAACGAGCTGCAGTTGCAGCATTCTACAATGGCATACGAGCTGAGATGAAGGACACATTGGGGCTAGTAGCAAATCAACTTATCGGAATGTGGGACTTTAATTGATTTAACACTACAGGTAGGAGCACAGTAGGTTCACTCCAATTAACCTGGAAACATCTGATTCAGGAAAGACCAGTGATGAACCAATGCAGTTTGAGTCAGCATGCAGGACTTGGTCTGTGGAAGAAAGAGGTTGTAGGAAAAGAAAATACTGTGTTTACATTGTGATCAATGCAGCCATTCCACATGGAATTGCCCTGTACTGCAGGGAAACTAACAAGCTCTCCTCCGAAAAGCAAACCTCAGCAAAGCTTTTCGTCACCAAAAGTGTTTGCTTTCAAAAGAACTCACTATATCCAACTTAGCATCGCCATGCTTCAAGGCGCAGTGAAAACTGTAGCATTGATAGACTGTGGAGCATCAAACTGTTTTGCAAATTGTTTTATGAAAAACATACATTCCACAAATTCAATAGACTCTACCCGAAGTGGTATTTGGAACTAATGGAACACATTTAGTCTCTGGAGATGTAGAGTGGGAAACCAAACTCTTACTGATGGCCATAAAGAATGGGCATATAGAAATGTCATCTCCTATATTTCCCATTGAATGGGGAACCACTTGAAAAACCACAAGAAGATCTACATTTACCGCCTGCATATCATGGCTTTAGAGATGTTTTCAGCAAGAATGGAGCGCATATGTTAGCTCATCATCGTGTATATGACTGTGCAATCGACCTTCAACTTGTGGCCCAGATTCCATTTGCGAGAATATATCCATCAACATCCAAAGAAGATGTGGTACTGAAGGAATATTTACAATAGAATTTATCCCTTTGTATTGATTATACCCAAAGATAATGTACACAAACATTGAAAACATCTTAGACAAGTAATACAATGAGTAAGACAGAACTCATTATGCCAGAGCTGAAAAATACATCTTTGAGACCACTAAATTGTCCATCGCTTAACTTTTTCATATATGATCAGGGAATTCATATACATCCAGATCAGGTGAAAGCATTTGTGGTTTGGTCTACTCAAAAGACAGTCAAACAAATCCAGAAATGTGCGGGATTTCCCAATTTTTACCAGCATTTCATTCACAATTTCTTGCAAATGATCAAACTATTAACAGAGTTGACCACGGAGAATCACATGTACAAGTGGGGGAAGAACAAGAAAACGCTTTCCAGACTTTAAAAGATCTTCTCTACAACTGTTCCAGTCTTAAGACACGCAGTTTATACTGAGCCTTCCTTCGCACAGACGGATGCCTCCTCTTTTTCCATTGGTGGCATCTTATCACAAACACATCTAAATCTCATATTAAGTCAGTCAGTCAGAGTATGCTTTATTCGAATTTCATTCATAAAAGCCAAAACACAATACAATAAACAAACACAAATACATACAATTTAAAACAAGATTAAACTTCATCGATGACATCAATTACAAAGCACACTTCATGGAAGAAAAAATTATTAACTGAAATGTTTAATCCTGTATGCATGTACTGTTCTACCTATATTAATAAGAATAAAATAATTAAAAACCATGGTTTAAAATAGTTCTAAAACGGCTGATAAGACACGAGAATAAAACATGACAGAGAATAGTCAGTAACTAGCAGTCTCTGTAGTAATTGGGAGAGTAGTTAAGTACCTAGCAATCTCCTTCTAATTGACCACGCCCAACCTAAATACTTTGCAGTGGCTATTAAAACCCATGTCAAAGTGCTGGTGCGTATGATACGCAGGGCCACAGTGCTGCTAACTGTCCCAAGATTTTTGCACATCTAAATCTCATATTAATCACCCTGTAACATATTTGTCTTGCACTCTTTTATGTCTTGAAAAGAATTGCACCATTTATGATCACAAACGTTTTGGCTATCGAGGAGGAGTTTACACACTGGAGGCATCAAGTGGAAAGTTCTCCACATTTCACCAAAGGGTAGACCAATCACAAAAACAATTGTTTTCTGAAAAGCATGAAATGTTCCAGCATTGAATATGGCCGTTTATTGTTTCCTTTTCCAGATTCTTACACAACATTCTTTACAGATCAAGCTCTCTACAGGGAAAGGTGGATACATTGTAATGGCAGGATACATAGAGGTAGCCCGACAATGTCTACAGCTATCTTGCCCCATGGTTCACTCGGTACCACCCTACACACCATGGGCGATATGCGAGTTTTGCATCCATTTGTCACGTGCATTACACTTTCGAATTACTTTTTCCACTTCCAAGTTTGGGCCAAGCCACCAGAAATTCTCACAAAAGTGCTCTTTACACTTCACTAAACCAAGATGCCCTTCATTCTATTACTCTCTTTCTAAAGCTACTTAGCACTACCACTCTCATGCCATGAATTACTGAACCATCTCATTTGGCCGATTCCTCATTCACATTCCAAAAAGACAATAATTCTTTACTGACCAAGTTCTTCTAAGGCCATCCATCATTCATAGAGATCCTACAGCATGCTAGAACCTCACCCATGTCCACCTCTTTTTTCCATTCCTCTTCCAAAATGGCTCCCTTGCTAGCTATGCACGTGCTCTCCTCAAATGAGATGTCATCTTCCACCATGTCAACCTCTGAAGAAGTCACTGGCACAAGTCTAGAAAGAAAGTCTGATGCCTAGTTCTTCATGCCAGAAATGTACTCCACATAAAAACATACTCTTATAGTGCAACCATCCATCTCCTGATCTGAGCAGACACAGAGTTCAAACCCTTCTTGGCATGTTTCTGCTTTAAAGGTTTATGATCCGATCTAACGGTAAACACACAACTACCCCAACCCCCATAAAATGTTGCAACTTTTTAATGGCCCAAATTACAGCTTACATCTCTTCCTCAATGATTGAGTGGTTCAAATCAGCTCTCTAAGTACTCTTGACACAGTGACCAATTCAACTCCTAAATCCCTTTGCAACGGAACGGCATCTTGTCCTATTCCAATGGTGCCTGTAATAGTTATAATATCTCTACCTGGAGCATATTCTTTTAAATCTAGTGCTTTTATCAATACTTCCTTCATCACCTCAAACTCAGCCCTAGACTCGTTACTTAAATTTTGTTACCTTCTTGCACAACCCATGCAAAGTGACCAACTTCACAAAAGATTAGGAATGTACCAATTACAAAACTCTACTATACCCATAAAGGATTTGCAATTACATTTAACATCCACCAACTCTTTTCTGGGTTCTACCCCTTTGTCGGAAATTGAATAGCCAAGGTAGGTAATCTCCTCTCTGGCAAATATGCATATTTTCATCTTCAATGTCTTGTCAGCATCATTCAACCAATTAAGGACTTGATTGCTACATCTTCTTGGAAAGCACCCTTACACAACAATATCGTCCAGTTATATGTGCAGAACTTTTCGAAATACTGATGTTGCTGAGACTAGCCAGAGTGGCATACTAAGGAACTTGTAGGACTCCTTGAGAGTAATGAAAGCCCCTACGATTCCTTAACCAATTGGACCTGGCAGTATGCGATGCTAGGTCCAAGGTTTTGGAGAACCTGTCATCCAACACCGTAGAAAGGATCTCTGTCAGATTGGGCAGAGGAAATGTATCCAAGCCCCTTCCTTGTTCAATCCTCTCAGGCCCACACACAGCTTTGTGGGCCACCACAAGTTGAGGCAACTATTCAGTTGTCTTGATGGGCATAGTAACTCCTTCCACGGACAATCTTGTTAACTCCTTTCTCACCGCATTCTGCACATTCAAGCATATCCATCTTACTCTGGCAATAGCCGGAGTAGCTTGTTTTTTTAAGCTTTAGTTTGTGGATGTAATTACAGAGACACCCTACCTGCAAGTAAGAAACTGCAGGATAGCAACTAGGAAAGTCATCTCACTCATCTGACACTTCTCGCACACACACATGGAGGCTGGCACCCTCTGGTGGGGCCATCCTAGAAGAATGTTACCTTTCACACCTATGTGTATCTTGCCCACCACAAAATATCCTCGAAACTACATGAAAATATCCAACCATCTTGAAAGTTTGCCCTTCATAGCCATGTGAACAAATGTCCATCCATTTCAACTTCATTCATTCTTCAAAAAGTTTCAAAAGCACCTGGATAATGCCCTCCCCCACACCTGAGTCACCAGGAGTGTAGTGGTGAGAGAAACAAAGAAATAGGGATAAAGAGTGAAGAAAGAGGTGCAAGGGGAAGTGAAAGATACACATAGTGGAGAGAGAGGGGCCTGAAAGGAGCAAGAGAGATGGGAGGGACAAAGAAGAGCGGGTGATAAGGGAAGAATACAAAGAGAGTGAGAAACAAAGTAAGAGTACAATAGTGTTAGAGGAGGGTGATGGTGAAGGGATGAGACAGGCAAAAGTACAATGGAGAAGGCAAAGGACAGAAGAAGAAGACAGTACGAAGTAGGCAAGAAGAAAGTGTAAAGAAGGAAGGAGATGGGAGTTAGAGAAGTAGAGTTGAATAAGGGAGGGAGCAAGAGGAAAAAAGGATTGCAAATAATGGAGAATTGAAAAAAAGAGCGAGACGATGGAGGAAAAGAAACGGCAGTGAATGGGAAAGTAGAAGATATATATGGAAAAAGTGGAGTGAAGAGGATGGGAACTGAGAAAACGAAAAGAGGAGGGTGGGAAATTAAAGAGGAGAGAAAGAAGACAATAGATGGAGGGGCTGAATGATAAAAACAACATATGAAGAGGGAGAAGGTAGTGTCAAGAATGCCCTCACCTCTAACAAGAAGAGAATGAAAGATAGTGTCTTATACATATTTTAGTTCACTTGTGGCCCAACACTTTAGGAACTTAAATTATGGTACATTTCCAATATGAAGAGTAGTCTGCAGTCCACCAGTGGACTTTCTTTCCACAGACATTATTTGGGTAGAGGAAATAATGTTGGTGGACAAGTGTGAAGAGTGGCTTCAGGGCTCTACCCATGGGTGTAGATATCAATGGCACAGCAGGTGCAGATGCACCAAGTACTGAGGAACTGTGATTACTGTGAGATGTTACTACCCAAGAAATCTTATTGTTCTTCCCTGCACTAGGAACCATGGTTCCTTGCCACACCGTTATCTCTTTCTCTGTCAGACACTTTGATAGAGCAAGGTTTCGCAAAAAGAAACTTGCTTGGAGGATTGCATTTATTGCCATCAACTTGACAGACTAGATACAGCAGGAAAGAATCCCAGTTTATTATCATACATACTGGTCCTACCTGTGGCCATAAGTTCTCAATTGTTGCACTCGGTAAGTCTGATATACTATTGGACTGACTGCCTGTCTAACTGTCCCAGGCTAAGAATACTACAAATGAGCTGCCACAAAGGGTATGTTCTCCATCTGAGTACTATTAATCGTATACCTTTTATCACCTCTTTTTGTAGTAAATTCTTACACAATTATAACTCGAAAGTATATTTATTGATAGTAGCCCAGCACAGTAATCAAGGCAGCTCTTAACAGCCTCCTTCTTTTCTGTCAATACACTTCCCAACCATCATAGAATCCTTCTCCCGTAGAAATTCCTAATTGACATCATAGAGGCTCTGTGTCATTTCATCATGCCTTGAGCCTCACATCGAACAATCCGTCAGTTCTACACACAATCTTAATTTTCCATTGGATTTTTTTGCAACTATCAATGATGCCATCCAAGCGGAAGATCTGATTGGTTTGATTACTCTGCAGCCTGTAGTTTATCCAATTCTTTTGAAAATTCTTCTTAGTATATTCCTTGCTTTGTGGATGCAAGGCATAGCTCTGTCCTTCAATATGATTCTGTGTTGGAATCCATCAAGTTTTCCAATCACATCCGAGAATACATTTAGAAATATTTTTTAATTGACAACTGAAACCCATACTCTGACTGCGCATCTTAACAGGTTCCTCGCTGTTCAGATATAAAACTATTCCAAGATCTCCAATGCCCTTCCACCCCAAAATAGATGGCCCCTCCTTTGGCATACCATTTCATTCTGCACTTCTGTTCTTAAATCTAAACATTAACCTCCTGAATCCTGCAATCTCTATATCATCTCCGGTAAAACATTTAGGAGAAACATCAGGTGGTTCTAAGTATTCTCCTAATGAAGGTACACATTTTTTATATCATACATCCCTATTTACAATAGTATAAGAAGGCCCTGAGTCAGCCGCTATCTGTAATTTGACTCCCTCAAAATCCATTTCACAGATAGGTTCCTTTTTTTTTTATATCTGTTTTCCTAGCATTGGAGATGTCTGCTTATCCGAGGTTTGTCCACCCGAACACTCATTTTCTCTGATATTTAAGACACATGTTTGTGTCATTATCATCCAAATCTTCTGTATCAGTTTTCACTTCTTCCGAGACTTGTGCCACATTGTCTTTTCTTCTCCTGCGCACCCTGAAGACATGTCCCACAATACCGCAACCATAACATTTTTGTTTGTGCGCAGGACATCTCTTATCGTTAACAAAATGAAAAGGGTTTCTTTTTATTACTCAGAAACTTCCCTGTCTCCTCTTGAATTTTCTTATATTCTCTTTGATTCATTGAATTCCTAATATTAGGTTTTACTTTGGTAACGGTTTCTGTATCCTTTCCCGCTTTCACCTTTTTTCTGAAATTACTGCTTTTGTACACCTCACCTTTAGTTCTGCTCTCTTGACTAGGTCAATCACTTTCTCCAAAGTAGCTTCTCCTTTTGCCCATAGAGATTCCTGTATATTTGGATTTGCTGCATGCATGACAAGATGGTCACAAATTAATTTGTCATGCAGTACACCAAATCGACATGTAAGTGGCAGTTTTTTTAAAGATGCAACAAAATCTTCTACGGATTCCTGTTTGCCCTGTTTTCTATGGAAGAACTTGTGTCTATCTATACTCACACATACTGTGGGTTTAAAATATGCATCCAAATCCTCTAACTCATTAAAAAATGCATCTCCTTGACCTTGCACTCTGGGTTTCTTGTTGGATCCTCATCATCTTCAAAGGTGGAGATGTAAGTTGAGAAATATTCTCGCCATGCTTCCCATTTGATTAGAGGTTCTGCCGATGCTGCAATAAAAGCTTGCGGTGGAGTATAGTTCCATACAATAGATGACACAATAACAAGATTATTTTATGTTAATATATATTATTATATCCTTAAGACAAGGGCCCATGTTACCCTGAGGTGGGGCCTGTTTTCATTGAAACCTACCAGCTCTGGTTGTGATACACGAGTGTATGGAGAACTGATCCAAGTTACATATGCTGTGGTAATACTCTTTCCACTCAAATTGGATTTTTGACCTATGCATTATTATAAAAGCCCTGATGAAGTTCAATGACAATTGAACGAAACGCGTTGGCTGGATGTTGTACGTTGATGCCGAGACTTTGTTCTGTTCTAATAAAGGAGAAACCTGAAAGGAACAATTGCCATTACTTATTACATTATTGAATCTTGGAAGAGAAGCTCAGTGGTCCACCATTCCAAATACTCAAGATTCTTGATCTGCGCTGCAGTTGCGCCAAACGACGGCAGGTGCAGGATTTGTTGCGCACACTTCTATGGAAGATTGAAACATTGACACACAAGGAACGAAATAGTGAGGTGCGGCTTCTAATCTCCACTGTCGTTTGGCTCGTTTGATATTCTATACAGTGGACTTGCTAGTTTTTTTTCCCTAAATGTGCACTGCCTTCTACTTGTCTGACTGGCGTGTACTGGCAAATGGTGGACACATGCTTCCGGTACGCCTAACAACTCTGCAGCTACAGACTGCCCTTGTTTCTTTTAAACAGTTGCGCGAGTACTCTGCTTGCAGCCTGCATGATGGGCAGCACTCCAGCAGCTCACCTTCAGCACTCTGGCAGCTCACCTCCGTAGCAGAGCTGGGGCTTTGCTCTGCTCACTTGCCATATCTCCCGCTTTCAGCCTGCTTTAATATGCGGCACGCCACCAGTTTTCCTCACAGGAAGAACAGAATCTCTGGTCTGCTGACTTACCGATTGCAGCCACGTCACTGTAAGAGTACGCACTCTCTTCAAATGTGACTCAGGAGCAGTCGTGATGTCGTGGTGCCGGCTTTTCAGAAAACAAAGACACCGCTTCTGCACCTCACATCATAGGACGCTGGTCCTCGTACTAGGTCAGATCATCACCAATTCTTTTTGTAGTAAATCCAGTGCTTTAAATGGGCCGGTACTGAGTCCTACCACTTTTCTATTTTGAGACGGAGAGTACCTGCACTTCTCAAGAGAAACGCAATACTTTTAATTGTAAAGTACTGGCAGTTCTCAGAAACAAGCAGGTGCTCTGATACAGAGTACCTGCACTTCTATTTTTCCATTTCAAGCACTGAGTAAATCCTTACACAATTATAATTTGAAAGTATGTTTATTGATAGTAACATGGCATGGTAATCAATGCAGCTCTTAACAGCCTCCTGCTCCTCTGTCAATACACTTCCAACTGTCATAGAATCCTCCTCCTCTTAAATTCTTAATTACTATGATACAGGCAGTAAAATTCAGTTTTTTTCTTTGAATGCTGGGACTTGTAGTCTTGTTTATTGTATTATAAAACAGGACTACAAATCTCACAATTCAAAAAACAAGCATTGGCATAGCCAATAGGTCTCGCCTTTGTGACCTTATAAGTGTTTAGCCATGCAACAGTTAATATTGTTGCACCAAGGATATTGTGCTGGATAACTAAACACTTATAAGGTCCCAAAAGCGAGACCTATTGGCTATGCCATAGCCTATTGGCTATGCAAGCGCTATATAAATGCAATTACAACATACAACCTATTTTCTGAAACTGTAGAAGATATCCTTTGCATCAGTCTACTTTACAGGGTTCCAGAAAGACATTTCTAAAACCATTTCAACAGGCTAGCACCAGGACATTAAAGACGCCAGGCAGTTCCGTTTTGCCAGGAGCTCTAATAAAGTCATTAGTTGTCTCATTAAATGTATTCACGGTTAGAGCTGTGTCTGAAGGCCCTGTTTAAATAAACTATATTAGGGGCAATGTACATATAACTTCATGAGTATGGATTTTAATTGCTGGTTGACTGTAATTATTAGGTTGTTTTACTATTTAAGTCATTATATAAATCACACAATACATTTTTTAACTACCTACAATCGAGTACTGTCCCAATTAAAGGTTGAGTCTGAGTTTCCAGGTATAAATCCAGGGGCACGCCTTTGAAAATGGTAAAAATGCCAGCCTCCACGGAGGGCCTCCTGCCCTCGAACTTATGCCCCCCAGAAGACTCAGCAGAGGGAGGCTTCCAACTCACCCACCCACACAGCCAGTGGCACACCTGCTTTGTACATACTGACAACCAGACCTGCCCACACATTCCAAAGTGTGCCCTCTCGGCGCTAGGGGAAGGACTGTGTAATTTCTATGCATGGGCTTCGAGGGTGTTTCACCGCTAGGGGCCTCTGCTGAGTTTTAGTGTCACCCATGAGCTCACACTGAGAAGACTAGAGCCACGTCGTCTGTGACAAAAAAATGAGGTGGAATTGCAAAAAAAAAAATGCATCTGCCCTAGGGCTCTAAAATACCTCGACACAACCTGCAGTTACCCTCACCCCTAACCACAATTGTATAGAATATTTTTTTGCATTTCTTGTATAGATCGAACTCTACGTGAAGGTATCAGAGCGCATCACATGAGCACCAGTTACAGTACACAAGGACAGATTCATTTTAGGCACAAGAAGATTCTGTGATGATGCTTGAGCCTCCCGCCAGACTCGAACCTGGTTCCTCAGCTTCATGGTCGGCTGCTCTAGCCGTTATGCCACATCCTCATTGACAAGCGCAGGGGGCACACAGAACATGCTGCTCCTCCAGAAACTGGCAGTCTCAGCGTTCAGCTGTCCAACAATAAGGCATTATTGTTCCTGCGGTTATGCCTCATTTCTGTCTGCTTCCGTGGTGGAGAGTAGTAAGCATCTCATGAAGGGGGAGGAGGGAATTTCAGCAGAGTGGCGAGAGAGAGTTGGAGAGCCTGAGGTGCTATCTTTTGTACATTATTAATCAGGAGTTTACATCTAGTAGTGGAGAGGGAAGAGTCCCTCTCGTGGAGGACGGAGGAGGGTGCACTTTCCGTAGAGGAGAAAGACGCACGCTGCTTGTGGGTGACAGAAAAGTGCCCTTCTTGTAAGAGAATTAAATACTTGGCTTATTGAGGAGAGGGGAGTGTGCAGCTTATGGAGGAGAGGGGAGTCTGCAGCTTATTGAGGAGAGGGGAGTGTGCAGCTCATGGAGGGAAGGGGAGTGTGCAGCTCATGGAGGGAGGGGGAGTGTGCAGCTTATTGAGGAGAGGGGAGTGTGCAGCTCATGGAGGGAGGGGGAGTGTGCAGCTCATGGAGGGAGGGGGAGTGTGCAGCTTATTGAGAAGAGGGGAGTGTGTAGCTCATGGAGGGAGGGGGAGTGTGCAGCTTATTGAGGAGCGGGGAGTGTGCAGCTCATGGAGGGAGGGGGAGTGGAGCTTACTGAGGAGAGGGGAGTGTGCAGCTCATGGAGGGAGAGGGGAGTGTGCAGCTCATGGAGGGAGGGGGGAGTGTGCAGCTTATTGAGGAGAGGGGAGCGTGCAGCTCATGGAGGGAGGGGGAGTGTGCAGCTTATTGAGGAGAGGGGAGTGTGCAGCTCATGGAGGGAGGGGGAGTGTGCAGCTTATTGAGGAGCGGGGAGTGTGCAGCTCATGGAGGGAGGGGGAGTGTGGAGCGTACTGAGGAGAGGGGAGTGTGCAGCTCATGGAGGGAGGGGGAGTGTGCAGCTTATTGAGGAGAGGGGAGTGTGCAGCTCATGGAGGGAGGGGGAGTGTGTAGCTTATTGAGGAGAGGGAAGTGTGCAGCTCATGGAGGGAGGGGGAGTGTGCAGCTTATGGAGGGAGGGGGGAGAGTTGCTTCTGCGTGGAGAAGAGGGAAGTGTGCTTCTGGAACGGGAGGGGCCGGCACCTCTGGGGAAGGAGCAGGGATTTGAAGTGGCTGCGTGGGGAGTGCACATTCCAGTGAAGGGAGCATACTTCTCTCTTAGCAGAGGGTGCTGCTAGTGGAGGAGGAGAGGGTGTACGTCTATGGGCGAGAGGGCAGCTCTTGCCAGCAGTTGAGAGAGGGGTGTGTCACTTCTCTCCAGAGGCGCAACTAGAGCCAAATTTCGGGGAGGGGGTTCGGGGGGGGGGGCTGAATCTTTAATCAATAGGCAGCGTGGAGCTGCAGGGGCCCTTAGAAGGGATGAAACAACAGCTAGGCCTCATCAACATGCAAATGGTCTTTTAAAGACCTGTGAAGTGCCCGGGTGCGGCTGTGTCTGTGCCCGGGAAGCTGTCTCATCACGGGCTGCCACACACGACGGGGGGGGGGGGGCTGTAGCCCTTTGAGTCCAATGGGTGTTGCGCGCCTGCTTCTGTCCCATTGATTTATGGCAGCCCTGCTGACGAGCGTTGTTACAGGGAGATTTAACGTCGGGTAGCTTTTGCTGAGAACCACCACTACTGCCCATCAAGGTATAGCGGCTCTTCTGAAAAGCGCATCTGTTATCCGATTAGAAAGTGCGGTCACCCTCATGAGAAATGCAGGTACTGCCCCATAAAATTACAAGCATTGGCCGCGCGGCCGTGAAAGTGACACGGCCGCGCGGCCCGCGAAAGTGAAAGTGATCGCGATCAAAGACAGATGGCTGCTGCGCGCGTACGCAAGCGCTAGGCCACCAGAAGCCTGTGGCAGCACTTCGAAAATCGGTACACTAAATGTCTCGCAGAGCAGCGCATGCGCTGGCTCAGCGAGACCTAAAAACCGTGAACTGGACTAGTACATCACGCATGGACCTGGAAAACTTGGCAGCTATCATGTCATTATGCCTTGAGAAGCACATCCCACAATACTAAATATAGATCTAATAGTATACAACACTTTTAAGGCCCCTTTTAGGTTGTGCATTTCAGAAAAGGTGTAGTTTCTGAAATTCATCCCTTCTGCGTTGATCCACTCATTAGAACATGTCACTCCAAGTGTCACTGAAATGGCACACGTGCACGCTGCAAAGAAATGTCACACACATAAGCAAACAGACAACTTGGCAGCTATACTTCTTTGTCCTAAAAGATCGGAGTAAGTATGAAGAATTTTTTTAAACAAATATACACGATGCGCCAGCTCGTATACAACAACAGAGATGGATATCTTGCAAGATGGCGGCCGGAGGTGGACATCTAACCAGTTCGGGCTGTTTAGTCCTGTTTCTTTTTCCATGTCTCTGTCTAGTGTGCCGTATACGGTAGATGGTGACATTCTAATTCTCTTGACCCTTACTTAGAACCTGTGTTTCACGTCAAGAAGGTTCCCAGGAACGATGCACCCCCAGCTGTACTCCCGGTTGCTCTACGCCACAAGCCTGCGTCCCGGTGAGTTCCTGCTGGTTGGGAGGAGCGGTGACCTTCAGCAGCTTGCTGATTGTCTGTGGCTGTTGAATCACCTTTTCATGCTGTATTTCCGCCACCCGATAACATTTGGATTGTGTCTAAGTGTGCAGACCGGTCGCGCTCTGGAAAACTGAAGCTCAGGCAGCTTGGCACTTGTACCTACACACTTGACAAAAGCACTAAATACTAATGACTATAAATGTGAGAAACTACAGATAGATGGTCGACCGAGATACCTTGTTGCTTGTGAAAATGTAGGCAC
Source organism: Triturus cristatus (assembly GCF_964204655.1). Lineage (NCBI taxonomy): Eukaryota > Metazoa > Chordata > Amphibia > Caudata > Salamandridae > Triturus > Triturus cristatus. The sequence continues at coordinate 430,387,443 of NC_140582.1, read as the reverse complement.
GTGAGCTGACCCCTGTTTATGAGTTTTTATTTAGCGCAAACTTTAACCGAAGGTGTCAGAGCGCTTTACAATAGAAACAGTTACATTACATAAGACTTCAGAGTACATGAATTATATAAAAGATACGAAACAGATAAACTTTAACATCGCATAAGAATGGTATAAGTACAAATGTCGACTACAGATACTAGTGGTTAGAGTTACGTATATACAAGTTGCAAAATCTCTCAAGAAGACCCCTACTTTAGATCTGGTATTTTAATCTGCACTTTCGGTGAGTTTAGTGCAATACCAAAATGCAAAGACAATGAGCCCACTAATTGAACTGCTCATATGTGATCTGAATGGAAACAGGTTTGAAATCGAGTCTCAAAATAAGTTGGTGTTTACAAACCCAGCAGGCTCAAGTTCTGGCACGCCAAATGAGTGTTGCACGCCTAGTCTCCTTTTTTTATGTTTGCTCTAGCATAGACTCTCTCTTTTGAAAAAAAATATTAATATACAAAAAGGTGTTGGTTTGGTCATGCGTCATTTGCATTTTACTCCTTCCCAACGCATGGGGAAATGGGTCAGCCCACTTCATGCATTGTCTGTGTTGCATTTTTGAGAGGTGGCATTATTAGGTCTCACCAAGGCAGAGCTTGTGCGGTCTCTTCGAGACATGCTGTTTTCAGGATATTGGCATAATGCTCCGCCCTTTTTCCTCCCATCTTTTTAATTGGCTCCTGTCCTTTGTAAATGGTGGCTTTTCATTGGTCGATAGGCTTAGTAGTCCCTCCTTAGTACCACCTTGTCTCTTGTAACCTCCCATGAGGACAATCCCCTGTTACATGTGTTGTTACTCCCTAGTTTTTAATTATAGCCTCAAGGCACTATTTTCTAAACAGGTTTCAGGCAAGACACATACTTGGTCCTAAGCTAAACTGGCAGTGGTTACTTCACTTACTAGAACATCTCACATATATATGAAACGTCTATAAATTTACCTCAAGGCACTATTTTCTTAACAGGTTTCAGGCAAGACACACACTTGGTTCTAAGCTAAACTGGCAGTGGTTACTTCACTTACGAGAACATCTCACATATATATATGCGACGTCTATAAATTTACCTTCATCAGTTCCTCACAGAGTACAACCTAATCCGAAATTAATGTAATAATTCTTTTGTCACATTTCAAAGCTATTAATTGTATATATGGCCATAGCTATTTGAATGTGTTAGACCTGTCAGCCCTTTGGGTGGTCCCTCCTCATCATTATTTATTTTGTCCCACTTTTGCCTCAAACCCTGTTTGAATTTTTCCTTTTTGGGAACCACCAGACTTTTTCGTGTTGCTGCAGATTCAGGGAGCCATTTTATCTACCCCTGAAACTTCTGTCTGAGGGCCTGGAGCACAAAATGGTGGCCACCTGTGACATCACCAGCATCCACTGGAACCTACTAGCACCTTCCAGAACATTCCAGAACCCTGTGACCATTGGAGGCGGTTTAGAATGTTGGGAAGCTAAGACAGAGAGTTGGCAGTTGGAGCTGGCAGTTGGCACCTGACTGGTGAAGAGTGAGCAGCAGAAACTTGAAGGAGGAAGGAGTGAGGCAGCAGGGGTGGAAACTTGTGCCTGGAGTGGGGTCCATAAACCCACCCTTGATACTAGTCCCTACTGACTGAGCCCAGCCTGGAGCCCTGTGTGGGAAGAAGTCAGAAAAACCATCCTAAGGACCTGGACAGCAGGAACAGGCCTTAGAAACAGAGAACAGCAAGATCCTGACCTGGAAACTGGTTTCCCTGGAGTCCGACGTCGAGTAGCCTGAGACCGGGAGCCCGAGGTGGAGAAGCGGCGCCGACTGGAAAGCGGACGTCGTACCCGGAGCCGCCAGAGGTCGAGAGAGGGCGCCGTCAGAGGTCGTGAGGAATACCAGAGGTCGAGGAGGAAGTCACCCGAGGTCGAGTGAACGGCGTCATCGGAGGAGTGAAGTCCGCCCTCCGGAGTCGTCGGAGACCGAGGGGAGGTGTACCGGAGGTCGGGAGTGAGGATCGCACTCCGGAGTCGCCGGAACCTGAGAGAATCGTGCCGGAGGTCGGGAGTGGAGGTCGCACCCCGGAGTCGCCGGAAACCTAAGGAGAGGAGCACCGGAGGTCGGGAGTGAGGATCGCACTCCGGAGCCGCCGGAAGTCGACATCGAGGCAAGGCCGGCCGACGTCATCGAATCCGAGGTCGCCATCGGACCGGAGCCGCCCGAAGTCGACATCGAGTAAAGACTGCCCGACGCCATCGAATCGGAGGTCGAGATCGAACCGAGGCCGCCGACATCGAAACCAGAACCGCCTACCGGCGTCGTCAGGAACTGACATTGTGCCGAGGCCGCCGACATCGAACCGGAACCGCCTCACGGCGTCGACACGACTCCAGCGGCGTCGGAGCATCAGAAAAAGGGCAGTAAGTGGAGTAGAGGGCGCCTAAGGCCCTGTGGAGACCTGAGAGACTGCTCTAAGGGGCTAGGGAGGTGCTGGAACCAACCTGACTGTGCCAGGGGTGAGCTGGGACTAATCTGGAGAGGTTGTGTGGAGGAAGAGAGCCAGGTCTCTGGTATTTCCCCCCTTTATCTACCTCAGTTTAGGTCTCAGCCTTGTCAAAGCCAGGGAGTAGACACCCTCAAGCCTTCCACATCCCCACAAGCTGTGCCTGGGCCAAATCAGCCCTTAGGAATTCAAAAGTGATCTGATTCCATGAGTGTCACTGTTAGCTTTTAAGTATTTACTAGGGGCACTGTATTTATTGTATTTAACCTATTTATTGCTTCACTGTATTTATTGGACCACAGTATTTATTGATGCACAATATTTATTGGTTTACAGTATTTATTGCCTCAGAATATTTAATTGCCTGTATGTATTGCACTTATATTTATGCCTTCTTTATTTATGATCACCCCTATTTATTGAATCATTAAGCCAGTATTTATTTGACCTGCACTATTTAAAAAGTTTGTATATTGTGATTGTGTTATTATTTATCTAATCAGCAACTGAGAGAAAAAGAAGATAAAGAAAGATATTTTCATAATTTTTACGGTGTAGAGTCGTTTTTGGAACGGATGCACGCATGGTTATTGTTTGGGTATGTCGTATGCTTAGCACGGAGCCTGATTCCTGACCACTCGAGCCAAGCTACCACAGTGTGTCCGGAAGACCACCACCACCCTTTCAGAGTGGGGAGTGTGGTTTTCCAACAGAATGTATTTGTAGTACTGTCTTGCGTGCAGTGCATTATGGGTTGGATGGATTTGCCATATCTTCTGTAGGGTGCAGTACCATATGTGACTAAAAGAGGTCCGCAGTGCTGGTGCCTTGCTCACTAGGGACCTATAGGAGCGGTTTGCGGAACTGCACATAGACAGGCAGCGCTGGTGCCTTGCTCACTAGGGACCTCTAGGAGCAGCTTGCGGTACTGCACCGAGACATGCAGTGCTGGTTCCTGGCTCACATACTGAAAGTATGAGCTATTGTCGTTGCATTATTATTTGCAATGCCAATACCTCAAACGATCAGTAATGCGAGACCTATTGCATTGCAAATGCTTTTTCTTATCCTGTCCGCTGAAAAAAGTACATTTGAGTGCCTGGGCTGCTATAAAACACAAAAAACATAGGAGTGGTCTATTTTGCCTAATATTTTTTACATATTCAATATATTAGCACAAAAAAATGCAAGCTTGCCAAGACCAGATCTATTGGCTTTGCCAATGGTGGTTGTTCTTTGCATTGACAGTTTTAATACCTGGTTCAATGCACATGCTGAATAATTACAATGTTAAAGTCAAAATCCTATTTTTCTCTCAAAAGAAGACATCCATATTAGGTTATAGAATACATAAAATATTAAGCAGTGTTAACGTCGTTTAAATGTGACCCGCAGTGTTTCATAAAGTAATAGTATAGACCAAGCATAGTATTTCAGATGTGCACAGTAAGCTGATGATTCAAACCTCGAAACTAACCACTGAGGCCACGTGCACACACTTTCCACGTAAAGTAATATGTTAGCTGGAGAACCAGCATCTCACTATTCTGCTTAAATCCACAGTGATTTTAAAGATGTATGCCCAAAGTGAGAACTCTGGGTAGTATTCCATTTTAAAGAGCTTAACCCAGAGTTTATCACTAAGCGTCCTGTTGCGTCCTACCCAGCCTGGGTACATGCAAATTATCTCACCACACATGGAGCTTGGTTTTACACGCCTTTATTCCACAGTGTGTAACCATTAGCGAACATTCTACTTCATTAATTCTATCACCCACACACTTAAGTCACTGTTCTACGGAGTCCATCAGGAACCAAAATGGTCCCATCATTTCTAACTCCCACGAACCTACATCTCACCCTTTGTTAAATTAAAAGTACAAATGATATATATTTACATCACAACTTTTCAATAAGTTGTTTTGGTGCTACAATCAATTGCCCAACTATTGTCATGTGAGGCTGCGGAGATACAGGAGAAGTTTCCATGACTGGCACTCGTGACAGAGACACTGGTACAGTTGTTGGGCTCTCCAGATTCTCAGGTGGATAAGTCTCACTTATAACATCAGAAGTTGGCGAAAGTCGAGGCAGGTGCTTGAAATGCGAAGAAACTCATGTAATAGATTATTCAGGACGGTGAGCAGTTATCATGTGTCCTTTTACTTGTCGCAACCCTCAGTGGGTCAGCATCAAACGGTGCTTTAGACTTGCATTTCCATTTCTGCCTGACAATAACTTGGTCTTCTCTTTTGCACGCAGTTCTCGGAGCCCAGTGGCGTCTGCCTGCATAGGTCTTCATTTTGCGTTTGTGAGACAAATCAGTAGTGCAAAGTATATCAATGTCAATAGTTCTTTCATTTTCCATTGTGCCAATTTGGTTCCTATGGCTCTCCCAAACATTAAAGTGGCAGGCCTTTCACCCGTGGTAGAATGGGGAGCTGACCTGTATGCACGAAGCGCGCTGATGCTCCTAAATCTCTCGACAAAACCATTCGCCTGTGGTCAGAGAGGTGTTCTTTTCTAGCGCTTGACACTGAAATGAGTGGGAAAATCTTTACATTCTTGACTGTTGCAAGGCGGGCCACTGTCAGATTTCAAAATAGAAGGAACACCCCATGTTGCAAAAATACTTTCCAATCTTTCAATGACTTTCTTGAGTAGTTGATGACAGATCTTCCACAAGGGGAAAACATGAATATTCATCAACAATTACTTATAAATTATGTCCTTTGTCAAGGGGTCCAAAGAAATCAATTGCAATCTTCTTTCATGCTTGCTTTGGAAGATCAGATATGTTTAACGGATGCAGGGTTGTTTTGGATGATAAGCAGTTGCACAAAGGACATTCCCTTAACTCTTTTTCAACTCTTAGGTCAAGATGAGGGAACCTCACTCGGTCCCGTAGAGCTTGTTTAGTAGCAACAACTCCACAATGTCCCTCATGGGCCAGTTCAATGACTTGCTGTCTCAGACTCTGAGGTATGACAATTCTTGACCCTCGCAAAATGATGCTTTCTGGGGTGACTTCCTGCACATTTTTGAATTTCTGGTATTCAAGGTCATCATGAAAAAGTTGAGTGTTTTCGCCACGATTGATGTGTAATAATGTCTTTGAGAATTACAAATCTCTGTCAGTGCTTGTGGCAGCAATGATTTGTTCCACCGATATGGCAGCAGGGGTACTGGATTTCACGATGAAGTTAACATAAGCATCAACCGCTGTAGGAGTGTTGACTTGGCACGGTGTTAGTACACCTGAGAAGTAGTTAGTAGGGTTTTAATCTTTTCCTTGATGATGTACAATCGTATAATCCTAATTCTGCAGTCGTATCACCCACCTCTCAATGCAAGGGGTCATCTTGGCATTTTGATTGCTGAAAATGGTGAGTAATGCTTGTTCGTCAGTAACAACCGTGAACTGCTTCCCATACAGGAACACATGAAAATGCTCACAAACCCACACCACAGCGAGGCTTCAATTTTCAGCTTGTGGATAGGCACGTTCAGTCAATGACAAATTCTGGCTAGCATTATCCACATTGTGTCTTGGGGCATTGGGATGACTAGCGTGCTAGACAAGGATGGCACCCAACCTCCCTTGACACTGGACGTGCATCAACAACTTCCGTCTGCAATTTCGGATCAAAGTATATAATTTCAGTGGCATTCTCAATTGCATGCTTGATTTTCTTTTTTTTTTTTTTCTCCAAAATTTTATTGAAACAATAAATCAGATACAAGCATGGGCCTACAACCACCAGGGCCGGCCGCTAGATTCAGAAATGATCGTACATTAGTTAAAGCAGTAGGCGACACCTGGGGCCCAGCCCCGTAAATGGCTCAGGATAGCTCGAGAGAAGCAGGAGACATACATTTAACATAAATAACAACAAAAAACAAAAGGCGAGGCATACAGGCAGAAAACGTGGGTCAGGCTACATCCGGGGGACTTTTACTCCAAGGCTTCAATTAGCTATCAACAGGAGGGAGTATTGAAAGATCGGGGTGGGCTAACGGGAAAGGAACATCCATATATGCGATTATACAATCAGTTACGAGGAACCATCAAGGGTCAGGGGGACAAAGCAATATCGGTGTCCACTAGGGGGGGCGTACAGATACCCCCACGATATACGTTCCATTGCCCCCAAATTCTACCCCATGCCCCGGGCTTACCGCGGGCCACATATACAGTCTTCTCCCTGAACATACACCAGTCCATGTTTTCCTTCCATACTGACACGGTGGGTGGCCGCTGGGAGCCCCAAAGCTGCGCTATATCCCTCTTGGCAATCATGTAGCCCAGGGCCGCCCACCGAGTCTGCGCCGCGTTATAATCATTGGGCTCCCACACATTCAAGACACAGCGACGCACCTCCGGCAGCAGCTCCACCCCGGTGACTTGCCCCATGACCCCATGAACCCGACGCCAGTATTCCGCCACCTCCCGGCACTCCCAAAGGATATGGAGAAAGGTGGCACTGAGCCCACACCCCCGCCTGCAGAGCCCATCCTCCGAGAATCCCATCGAGACCAGACGGGGGCCCGTAACATACACCCGGTGGAGAATCTTTAGCTGAACCAGGCGGAGGCGGGCTGGAATGGCAACTTCCTTGGGGGATGATAGTGCGGACTGCCAGTCCTCGTCGTCTAATTCCACCCCGTCCCCCGTCCACGTCTCCCGAAGGCGCACCAATAGGTCGGCCCGATTGTTAATGAGTTTTTTATAAATTAAGGAGATAGTACTGTCGGGAACATGACCATCAAGTATGCGGTCCTCGAGGGGCGAAGAGGCCGGGATCTTGGTCCCCTCCCCAAAGACAGAGAGAAGGGCGTGCCGAACCTGGGCGTATCGGAAGAACTCCTTTTCCGTGAGTTCGTATTCGCTCTGGAGCGCCGCGAAGGTCTTCACCGCGCCCTTCATCCATAAGTCTCCCACTCTACTGATGCCAATCGTGTCCCAACGGTCAAACCCCTTCGTTGTCCAGAGGCTTCCCAGTCGGTCGGAGGCAAATAAAGGAGTAGCGCATGTTAGTCTCTCACTCCAGCCCATGGCTACATTGGCCGCCTTCCAAATCCGTACCGCGATCTTAGTGGGGCCCGTCAGGGTCCGTCCAGCCGAGCGGGAGTAAAGCGCCCTGTTATAGTTACCGCCGGGAAGCAGGAATTTATCCATCTCATACGCCGGATTCAAGCCAGGCGCATACGTGGCGTGGTTGATGGCTGATAGCTGCGAGGCCCAATAATACCTGCGAATGTCGGGAAGCGCGATGCCCCCGTCATACCAGGGGAGAGTAAGTTTGGCCAGGGCAATACGCGCCCGCCCGTCCCACACCAGTCCCCTCTGCAGACTCTCTACTTCCCGAAAGTAGGCTACTGGAATGATGTCGAAGGAGTTCTGAAGTGCATAGAGGAACCTGGGAAGGGACATCATTTTAAACAATGCGGCCCGACCCAGTGGGGACAGGGGCAGCCTACACCACCGAGCCGTGTCTTCCCTCAAACGTCGAAGTGGAAGCAGGAGATTGTGCTCATAGCGAGCTACCGGGTCCAACGAGATGTGTATCCCCAGGTATTTAAAGCCGGACAGAGATATTTGGATCGGAAGCCGAGGCGGCAGGAGAGGGGGGCCACCGGAGATAGGATAGACACAGGATTTAGACCAGTTAATCGTGAGACCCGAATTTCTCCCGTAGGAAGTCAGAACATCGAAGAGAACGTTAAGCGACTGCCGCGGCGAGGTAAGATACAGGAGGATATCGTCAGCATATAACGAGACCCGATCCTCAAAGCCCGGGGCCCACCGGATCCCCCTGATCGAGGGCTCCCAGCGGAGCCAAGCGGCGAGTGGCTCCAGGGCGAGAGCAAAGAGCAGAGGGGACAACGGGCACCCCTGCCTCGTACCCCTACCAAGAGCGAAGGGCCGAGAGACCCGCCCATTAACCACCACCTGAGCCATGGGTCCCGTGTAGAGAAGCTTCACCCAGCCAAGAAATCCCTCCCCAAAGCCGAATCTGGTCAAAACAGCCCAGAGGAATGGCCACTCGATGGTGTCAAAGGCCATCGTGGCATCTAAAGAAACCAGCACGGCCGGTTCAGAGAGGTACTCCGCCCTGGCGAGGGCGCCATGGAGACGCCTCAAGTTGAGGGCGGTGTTGCGATGTGGGATGAATCCGCATTGATCAGGATGAATCAGATCGCAGATGACGCTCAACAAACGATTGGCAAGGACTTTAGCCAGGATTTTAGGCTCTGCATTTAGCAGTGAGATAGGCCTGTAAGAGGCACAGCGGTCCCGTGGCTTACCGTCCTTGGGGATCACGACTATCGTGGCCAGTCGCTGGTCGACCGGAAGGGAACCGGCCTCAAGGGACTCCTGAAACATACGACGGAGGAAGGGCGCTAGTTTATCCGGGCGCAACTTATATAATTCGATAGGTAGACCGTTGGGACCCATGGCCTTGCCCGAGCGAAGGGACCGAATCGCAGTCGCGATTTCATCTACCGTCAAGGGAGCGTCCAGCTGCTCACGGTCCTCGGCAGAAAGGCCAGGCAAAGCAATGTCCCTCAGGAGAAGGCGAGAATCTTCCTCATCTCTATCAGTCACCGGGGAGTACACAGTCCGGAGGTGGTCGGCAAAACATTCCACAATCTCACCAGGCTCCGTCACACACACTCCATCCGAGACACGCAACTCCGGGACCACACGATTCACTCTCTCCTTCTTATCCAGCCACGCAATCAGCTTTCCCGCCTTGTCCCCGGCATCATACAACCAACCCTGCTGCTCCCTATACATAGTTTTGGCAGCGTCGGTGACAAGAGATCTGTATTCAAGCTGTTTCAGGTTAAGGGCATGGAGCCCGTCCGGAGTGACACCCGCCTCCAAGGCCGACTCCAGCCCCGAGATGTCAGTCTCCAGCTTCACCACCGCCTCACTCCTGAGCTTCTTAGCCACCACTATCTGGGAGAGGGCGTGTCCGCGGATTACAGTTTTAAAGGCTTCCCACAGGGACATTGCAGACAACACAGACCCCTCGTTTTCAAGAAAGTATTGGTCCATAGCCTTAACCAGACTCTCGCGGGTCGTGGGGTCTCGCCGGTACCACGGGTTAATGGGAGCGATCCGCCCTGCAGACCGCGACTCGGTGTCAAAGAGAAGCCACAGCGGGGAATGATCGGAGATACCCCTCGCTAGGTGCCTGACCTCTCGAATTTGACCCGCCTGCGTCGCGGGCATAAGGAAATAGTCTAACCTAGAAAGACTCCCATGTGCCCCAGAGTGAAAGGTGTATTGACATTGGGTCGGATGCATTAATCGCCAACTATCCACCAGGCCGAAGGTCTCCAACAGACCACCTAGCCAAGCCTGGGCAGCGGGGAGGGCCCTGGGTGGGTGACGATCCAGGTCACCCGAGACCACCGAATTAAAATCCCCGCCCATAAGCAAAAGGCCATCCGGAAGTTCAAGCAGCATTCGACCCAAGTCCGCGAAGGTGGAGTTCTGGAGGCCCGGTGGGACGTAAATTGAGGCCAGGGCAAGGGGATGCCCCTCCCACCTCCCAGTCAGACAAACATAACGCCCTCTGTCATCTGAGACCACCCTCGTGATCTCCAACGGAAGTGAGGATCGGAGGAGAATGCCCACCCCCCTGGAGCCAGTTGTGTAACCAGAGTGAGCCACGAGGCGGTATCCCCCCCTGTTCATTGCATGGCAGACATTACCAACCAAATGCGTCTCCTGGAGAAACACCACATCAGGAGTCAGACGACGCAAATACTGCAGAACTACACCCCGTTTGATACGGTCCCCCAACCCATTGACGTTCCAAGACATCAGCTTCAACCCGTCCCCCCCCCATCCCCTCCAATAGATCAGAGGTCCCCCCGCAAGTAGCACAAGTCCCAAAAGTGGAAGAAAATCAATACCTCGCCCTGCAAACAAAAACCACACTACTAAACAACCCCTCCTTCCCCCCCACCCCCCCCAACACCCAACTCCCCCCACCCTGCACCCCTGCGGGCCAAAAAACCCCCCAAAATTGCAGTGTGCCTGTCGCCCCACTAACCCCAGTCTACAAAAAGACCCCGGAGGAGGAAAGGGACCCGTCCCCGCCCGCCCCCCATACATATACTAGCAAAACACACTGAACCAAAGAAGTACAACCCAGCTGAGCAGTGCAAATTGGCAAAATCAAGGACCAAAAGTCACTCCAAAGGGGACCCGTCCCCGTTGGCACCCGCAGAGGGCCCGGGACGGCCACCTCTGTCAGGCAGCGAGTCCAACCAGTCACTCACGGCCACAGGAGAGTCAAAGAAGGCAGTCCGATCATCATGTTCCACTCGGAGTTTGGCAGGGTAGAGCATAGAGTACTTTAAGCCCAGCTCACGAAGACGCCGTTTCACCCCCTGGAATCCCATCCGCTGCTTCTGGACAAGTTGAGTAAAGTCCGGATAAAAGTTAATGGATGAGTTCTCATGTCGAACCGGGCCATGGACCCGCGAGGCCTGCAGAATCGCATCCCGGTCTCTGTAGTAAAACAATTTGGCCACGATAGGCCTCGGGGGGGCCCCCGGCCGTGGCCGCCCGCCCGGAACTCGATGAGCCCGTTCAACGGCAAAAAATTTACTCAAGCCCGCAGGGGTCAGCTGTTGGAGGATGAGTTCCTCGACCAGGAGGTCAACCGGGCGGTCGTCGGTGGACTCCGGTACGCCGATGACACGGATGTTGTTGCGTCGGGCCCGTCCCTCGAAGTCCTCCAGCCGCCGGGCCATCTGCTCGTTGACCACCTTGATGTCGCCAAGCGCGGCCTGCAGGCCCGACACATCCGCACCCAGGGTGGAGGTCCGTGCATCGAGAGTTTGAACCCTCTCGTTTGTTTTGGAGAGGTCCGCCCGTATTAAGGTGACATCAATCGCCACCGTATCGATCTTGCGGGCCAGGGCCTCATATTGCGTGGCGATGGTCTCCCTGATGCCATCAATGGCGCCCATGATGTCCTGTAGGGAAAGTTCCGAAGAGACGGATGTGCCACCACCGGCGACGTCTGAGGGGGGACCGGCCGTTCCAGGAGAGCCTCTGCCCTGAGTGTAGCGGTCCATGTTGTTGGTCTGGACCGATCCTCCACGGAGGGAGGATTTAGTCTTACGCCCCTCGGGGCCCCCCTTGCCCCCCATGCGGCCACGGACTCCGAGGGGGACCGCCGATCAAAAGTAGTTGGGATACCGGCCCTGGAAACCAACGCCTCACCCGAGGCCACAATATGGCGGTGCGGGGGGACCCAGGGCGATAGGCACTCTAGTGGCAGGTGGAGACAAAGCTTTGTGCAGAGTTTAGGGAAACACCCCGCCACCTCAATCGCTCCACTGGCCAGCCCCCTGAGGTCTGAAAGTGAAACCGAAAGTGGCCAAGCGGCCCCTGGCACCGCACCACAGCCGTTGTTGTTCAACTGCGACACGGCCCCACGGCTCACCTTGCCCCGGGCACCTCCGTCGGGTGGGTCCCAAAAATTCAAACAACGATATTTCAGGATTCCCGGGTCCGATTAAATTCCTGAAAAGAGATACGTGCTCAGCTGGTCGTCCTCTCCCAGATTCCATAAACCAAATCAGGATATTGTCAGGATAAATTCCGAGGAGCAGCGAGGGTCCGGGGAGCCCTGTGCTCACGCGACCATCTTGGATGCGCGCTAGGCTCCTCCTCTCATGCTTGATTTTCTTGAAGCTTTGTTCACATTCACGTGACCATCAAAATGGAACATTTTGTTAAGACTCTCAATGTAGCCCTTTCAGTGGCAAAGTCATGTATATACCTAGAGCAGTACCTGGCCATGCCAAGAAAGGATCGCGCATAATCTGGATCCAGGGTCATTCGCCCCATCACAAAAGATATGACCAAAAAACTTGATTTTGATTTTATGAAACTGCCATTTAGCAAAATTTAAAATGAGACCTGCATCGGCAAGGATACAACACACTTGTGTAAGAGCTTTATCATTTTCCTTTCGCGTAGCTCCAAAGACTAGTAAGTCATCACTATAATTGAAAGCATTTGTGACTGGCTGTATTTTGCGACCAATTACATCCTGAAAGAGTTCTACATTTGATGACACTCTGAAACATAGCCTTTTATATCTAAAAAAACATGTCAAAAAAGGTAGTAATGTACCTGCAATTTTCTTTCAGTTTGAGTTGATGATCCTCTTTGTTCAAATCTAGACGGGAAAAGACTTTAGCTCCATTCAGCTGTGTAATCATGTTAGCAATGTTTGAACCTGGATGTCGTTTTCTTTCAGTCACTTGGCGCATATTAACACAGATGTGCTCAGCTCCTCCACTATCCTTCGGCATTACCACTATGGGTGGTAACCGGGACGTCGGACCAATAGATCCCTCAATGATGTTATGCTTTAATAGTGTCTCAAGTTCTTTCTCTATAGCCTCTTGTGAATGATATGCAATTCGATGATGTCATTGAGCAACAGGATGGATGTCCTCATTATGTGAAATTGCACTTTCTTTGTTTTACGTCTTCGTAGTCCATGAAACAAGGATGCAAATGGATTCACTATCTCATGATAGGCATTGGCGTTATAGTTTACAGAAAGCAGCCCCATGTCAGTAGCAGTGCTGAAACGGAGTAAACATGCACTTGATGAAAGTGCCTTGTAGGACATGAAGTGGAGCTTGTACTTTCCTCTCTTGGTGCTTCACAGTTGCTATAAATGAACCTTGACTTTGCAGTGGCGTTGAAGCAACCCATGTATACACTTTGGTTTTCACCGGGGTTAAACAGGGCACTGGAGACAGTTCATTGTATTTTTCCAGTGGCATAATGTTTATCGACGTGCCACTGTTTATGATAAAAGGTATGGCGTACCCATTCTCTTTAAGTTTGATTTTGGTACAGTGTCTAAATGAATTTCGCACTTTCTCTTGTCGATCGAGCTTCAGCGGGCATTCTTCCTTGCAAGAAGCTAATCCTACATGTGCATCTTTGCCAGCAGTCAACATTGACATCGCACACCCATCTTCTTCACTGTTGCTTGACAATGACGGTGATGAACTTTTAGAGGAGGAATTTGACGACAATCAATATCGTTCAGTTTCTTCTTGCCTCAACTGATGTTGCTGCTTGGCCTTGTGGGTGTGGTTGGAACATCTCTTGAACTTTCTGGCATCCATTTTATTTTCTCGATGTGATGCACTTGATCTTTCCCTCACTTTGCAACCGTTTACAGAATGGTGCTCTTTCTCTCAACCTTTGCATCCCTGTCAAATGGCAAGACATTTACCTTCATGTGTAAAGGAAAATCCACATCGGAAACACAACTTCTTTTTCTTTGGAGACATTACTTTATGGCCTTCTAACTTACATTTTACACTTAGCACTGATTTATTTTGGGCCATTCTGGCCTCCATGTTAGCTGCTTGTCTGGCAGCTCTTTCTTCCTGCCCCCTGCAGCTATGAGTACTCGCTCCAAGCTGAGTGTCTCTTTCAGTATTCGTCGTCTGATGGAATCAGAGAGACAACAATTTATTACTCCAAGATGCATGGCCTCTTCAACATTGAACTTGATGAGCGAATCAAGTCTTTCTACAAACGAATCCATTGTTTCACCAGCTTTCTGCCTTTCTTGGTTGAAAATGTACCTTTCATAGTCGACATCTGGCATTGGATTGAACTTTATGTTCAGCACCTCTTTGATTTGATGGCACATCACTTCACCACTGTGTGGTATTTTCTTTATCACTTCATTTACTCCTTCACCTGCCAAATTCTCACAACACAACAATCACTGTTTACTTTTGGTTTGTCTGGTGCCCTCGGGCCGCTGCGGTTTCCGTTTGTTGCATAGGGGCTTACAGACATTCCCTCCCCACCTCAGGTGTTTCCGGTGGGAGAGGCATTGCGCACACATCACTTTCCGGCCAGCAATATAATCTACATGCTGAGCCGGACGTGCAGCAGGTGAGTGGAGAGGAGTTTGTCTCGCATCGCTTGTTATCCCGTTTTTTTGCCATTTTCAAAAACATTTTTATTAGAAACTTTGGCATCATCAACTCGCATGATTTACACAAAAGTTAGCCTCCATCAGCACTATTACTTTTTAACTTTGTTAAAAAAAAAAAATGTACATGTCTTCAGGAACTTCTATGGCGACATTACAATACAACATCCCTGACACCTTCCACCCTCCACCCCTAATCTGACATTTGAACAGTCTCCAGTCTTGATGGTTCACAAATATACCCCCTGAATTTATTCCAGTTTCCCCAGACTCTTTCCCATTTTGTTATCCCGTTTTTGATCACTAATCAGACTCCTGTCTTAAAATCTGCTCTTTTACACTGCTCTTTTTGCACTTTAAACGGGGCATTTTTAGATGGGGGAACAACATTCTTTTATAACTATATACGATTCTTTTATGCATCTCTGCTGCTTTTAACTACTTTTTTAAGACAAAAGGAAACCAAGACAACACTCACTGTTTACTTATGGTTTGTCTGGTGCCCTCGGTCCGCCGCGGTTTCCGTATGTTGCGGAGGGGCTTACAGACTTTCCCTCCCCACCTCAGGTGTTTCCGTTGAGTGAGGCATAGCGCGCACATTACTTTCCGGCCAGCAATATAATCCACATGCTGAGGCGGGCGCGCCTAAGGCAAGCCCGTCTGCACCCGTCCGCATTCCGAACGCGGCCTGGCCAAGAAACGCTGCCGGTTGCAATCCAAAGCATGGATACTCTAGAGATGAATTATTGCTGGTAAATATACAAGGAAGTCATAGTCACTTGCATCTAGATAAAATATTTGTCTGTTACCTGCCTAAAATGCCGCGATGTACTTAGACTTGAATCCAGCATCACCCCAGGTCAAGTCCCTCAAGCGAATCTAACTACGGATCTTAGACTACTATGCTGTGGCCTGGTCAATGTAAGATCTTTAGGAAAAAATGCCCTGCATAGATTTGATTTAATTTTTTATCTTAACCCAGATGGTCTCTTTATCACAGAGACCTGGCTAAAGGACTGGTCCAACCCCGACATTGTACAATCTCTTCCTCCAGGATATACTATATCCAGAAAAGATAGACTTGTACAATGAGGGGGGCCTAGCAATAATTCATAGCGACACTTTAAAATGTTCCACATGTGATATCGCAGAGATTAAAGGAGCCGAAAGTCTAGGTTTCTGCTTCCAATTAGTGAGCTCAGCGGTATTTGCAGGAGCCTTGATCTATAGGCCGCCAGGGACAAACCTTAAGTTTCTAGACACTTTGGGTGAAAGTTTTAGTGCCTTGATAGTTAGGTACTCCAACTTCACCATACCAGGGGATTTCAATCTTCATCTGGAAGTAGAAGACTCCCCTACGACAATTTTTTTTATAGAAAGAATAGAAACCTTAGGACTTAAGCAGCTAATAACGATCCCAATGCATATTGCAGGGCATTCCTTGGATGGTATTTGTATTCATTCTAATAACCTTATAGTGGACTCTCCGGCAACTTTAACATGGTCTGACCACAATTTCATCCCATTTGGGATTGGAGGTACCACTACACACACAGGTAAAAATTGCGGGCAGACCTGCAAAATAACCAGGAGAAAATGGAATAAAATGTTAATGAACCCCAACTTGTACACTTGGGCAGAATCAGGCAAACCAACACTAACAGGGGGATCCCTCGCTTGACACGGATATTTTTAATGACTGGATGGCCTCACTCAGCCTATAAGAGTTACCAAGCTCTTTGGTAATGCTGTGAAAACAGGGGCTCATCGCCTTTAGAACCTTGGTAGGGTTGATTTGTGGAAGAAAGCTTCTTGTGTGAAATCGGGGAAGAATGATGTTGGTTCTGGTTAAAAGCTCCAAGGAGTTGCAAGGTAGACCATCTGCTAAAAGGAAGAGTGCAATTGCAACAGAAGACAAAGAGGATCATATGTTGTCTAAAATGAGGAGTGGAAGTGTGTGTAGGAGGCCGGCTCGTTTACAAGATTTTTTGTAAATTCTTGTACCACTTTTATCATTTGTTATAAAGGAATGTGTATATATATGATTTGTTATTTTAGGAATATGTATTTATTGCTTGTTACCTTGTCATTTGCTTTCTTTGTAGATCATGTATGGTTTATCTTATTTATTTACTATTGTGGGGGGAGTGTGTGGTATATGCACGTAATGTAGAACTTTCAATATAGAATGAGAACTGTGTATGATCACTCCAGCTGAGAATGTTGATGCTCAAACGTGGGAGACGTTAGCTGGAGTGGAACAAGACAGACCTCTGGTGGATGGGGTCTCTGGAGAATCTTACTTAATAAAGCTCAACTTTATCTAATATTTTGGGTAGTCTTATCTTTTCAACTGACACCCTGGGAAATGCAAAGAAAAAGGCAACAGTGTTGTCACATGACATTCTCAGAAGGGTCAGGCTAGCTATTCATAACATGGCCCCGTGGCCAATGCTTTAAATGGAAAAAAAGAAGTGCAGGTACTCAAATTGTGTGGTGTATTAAGGGTGGCATTTAGGGCAGTGCTACAGGCAGGAAAAGGATGGAGCTAGGGTCTAGGCACTAAATAAATCAGGGATTTCTTGGTGTGCAACTGAGACGTTTCTGACAACTGTAGAGTAATATGTCTGTGCTTCCTAGAGCTGTGGTCGTTTTGCTGAAGGGCTGGCAGAGTAGACCCGCAGAATGTCTTGTGTAAGTGTTGTGAGAGGGATGCAATGCTAATGATTTTATAATCAGTCTGTTGTTAGAGCAGACAGTTAGAAAAGTCCTTTACATTATGTCCCTTCATAAGAACGTTCACAGCACTCTACAACAGGTTCTTGATGGTCAGCCCAAATATCCTGCTGCCTTGCACCGTGGGGTGAAATGAAGAATGCGAAAATGCTTCAAGTTGTGGGTTCTGTGTGAAAGACTGCGGGCAACTGATCTCTGCCCTTCACAATAATGGTGTGAACTCCGTAGGCTCGCCCAGACCTTTGCTTTGGTAATGCATGTAATGACCTTCACTGAAGGTGTTGAGCTTTTTCCTGAAATCGGTATCCTTCTTAAGTCAAGGGAAGCAGGTGATCTCAACATTCCTAAACTGATTTTTTTTTTCTTTTCTCAGAAGTCATTTTTAGGTCTCGACCTTGCTATCGCGTAAGCGACCGCAAAGCGAGACTATTGTAAAGGGGCTTTTCAAAGTGCTCCCAAAAGCGGATTGCATGGCTAGCACGCGCACAATCACGCGCATCGTGCCGCCATGCACTCCGCTTTTGGGAGCACTTCAAAGGGTCCGCTCCCCCACCTGGAATGCGCTCCCCCGCCCCCGCCAAACGCACGCGCCAAATTTGCTTTCACTTTCGCGCCGCGAGCAGACGCGCCAAATTTGCTTTCACTTTCACGCCTCGAAACGCAAATCATAACTAAGCAAATCATTTAATATCACCGCGCCTCAAAATGAATGGGTCTGTAATGCAACTGGTGCCCATGTAAAGCGCTGTTATACCTTCGGGTCGCGTTCGCGCTATATAAAACTTCAACAACAAAAAAACTCGGAAAAAATGAAAACCATCGGAAGCAGTGCTTCCAGTATTTTAAATGATTCATTTCGAAACCATGAGGGGCTTTCGAGGCTCTTCCTCTGGAGGGGTGTAGACGAGTATGTACATAAGAAACATATTGCCCGTTAACATGTCTAAATAGGGGTGTGGGTGGGTACGAACAGTAAGGGACAGTGCAGATGACTTCGAGCCAGGCGCGCAACGCACATTGGGATCAAAGGGTGTAATGTTACAAGAAGGAGTCCATTCTTGGTAGTTTTCATGTAGGTTTATTTGGTATTAAGTTGTATAATAGAAGAGCCCCACCAGGAGCGGTCTGTATCTGCTCAGCCCATTCAGCAACTGCCTGAAACATACCAACATTCTAATCTTCAACATTCTATCATGCACATCATGGCTGAGCAGTACACTACATCTTCTCCCTTCTTTGCAATGAGAAAGGAGACTTCAAAGATGTTCAACAAAAGGTCACAATCAAAACATAAGGTGAATAAATCTTGAAATGATGTGATAAAGAATACATTTTAAAACCACGTAATGAGATAATGATAAGTTTTAAAATGTCTAATGAATGTGTAATACATTTTGAATCTTTAAAAGAAAAGCACTGAATAAATAACAAAGAAAGCAAAGCATGTATAGAACCCTTCTTCCCCCTTTAACGGAGACAACAGATGTGATTAGGACGAAGTTGTAAAGGGAAGAGTACTGTAAGGAAAACAAGCAAGGAAATGAAGGAAGAAGTTTGCGCGGCAATGGAAGCGCAAAAACAAGAATAAGAAGTTGACATACGAATCACCACCAGGGCACGCTGATTGGCCAGACCATTGTGGAGGTGGCGAACAGAAAGGAAAAGGAAAAGAACAGTAAGTGCAGAGGAAGGAAAGGAAAAGCACTTAAAACATGTAAGGGAGGTGTGGAAGGTACACCTAGGTGGATTTTGGAAAATGTATCCTATAAACCGTAGGAAAATGAAAAATCTCATACAGGTACCATGTAATGAAAATACAAACTGTCTTGGACCCCATGAACAGGGAATATGCAATAAAAGTACCGCAATTAAACATATATTAATGATATGCTATGCTATTGTGAAACATGCCTTTGGAAAATTCTCCTAGGAGCTTGAGAAGAAGGCACTGTAAAGCAACGTAAAGTAACTTATGAAGCAGCTTGAACATTGAAAACCCCCCAAGGAAATTGGGGTGAAGGGTGTGCGGAAGGGGCACACGGCACAATGTGGAGGATGTGGAGGAGGACCACATAAAGCAGTAAAATACAATGCACATAGAAATAAAATATGAACATGCAAATAAAACAGTAAAAACACCATAAAATACACATTTTGAGACTGGAGGAAATTGCAGCACTGCAAGATGTACTGAGCATAGCACATTAAATCTCAGATGAGGTGTGTCAATGTCCTATGAAAATAATAAAATAAAATAAATGAGGTGGTCACCGTGGTTTGGAAACTTGTGAAGAACTGTGCTGAGTTCCAGGGAAAAACGATGAAAAGGAATGTAATAGTGTCCACAACCGCTAGGTGGCACTGTTGTTTAATAAAATAAACTGGAATTTGATGTAATCACGGTACTTTGACGATAGAAATTGTTGGCAAGAAGTCCGAAGATGAAATAACAGTACCGAACAGAGTTGGAGCAGTGCAGAGTTCCAGTGGAAGCGCAAAAATGGCGGCACGTAAAATGATGTAAGGAAGGGTGGCTCACGGCAGAAGGGAGCTCCAAGGATTGCTGAGCAGCTGCAGTGACGCTGACGAGAATCGTCACAGAGACGTGAAGGCAGGAGAGGCGAGGCAGCAGGAATGACAGTAAGAGCGTGAGAAGGCTATGAGCTCGAGTGACTATTTGAAAGTGTGGCAGAGGCGGTTAAACTGCCAAAGTGAGGTGCACCAAAAACAATGTCGGAAGAAATAAATAAATAAATAACTCACCGCCAATGTCTGCGACCACGGAAAGAAAAGTGGTTGAAATCCAGAAGATATGTCAAATAAATAACTCTTACGATGCTCCTGATTAAGTAAACGGGCGGCAGGTTACAGCATGCATTAATGTAGGGATCTTTACCATTAAGATCAGAGCAGGGCGTTAGAGACACTGGTGCAGTGGGTAGCGGGAGTTTAAAGTACTGGTTGCTCGAAGTGACCAAAGGCAGTAGTGAGAGGTTCCATGACACAGTCGCAGTGACGGAGACTGTGTACTCACGCTGACGTTGGTGCGAGTTAGTCGAACTGCTTGAAAAGTTCGCTGAGGAAGAGGTCAAATAAAGGGAGGCAGCATAGCGGAAATTAGGGGAACAAACAGGCATCTCTTTAACGGCAGCTGAGGCAGGCAGTGGACAGGGAAATGAAGCAGGGCTGGCACACAGGAGTTGGACCGGTGTCGCAGTAGTTGGCATGCAGGCAGGAACTGGCATCAAACAGAAATTTTAGGCAGAAACTGGGAAGAAGCAGGATCTGCTGGTAGGAAGTGGCACTTTGGATTTGAGGGCGACCGGTGTCGCAGTAGTTGGCATGCAAGCAGGAACTGGCATGCGGACAGGAAGCTATGGAAAGGAACTGGAAGGCAGCAGGATACGTAGGTTGAAAGTGGCACTTTGGAGTTGAGGGCGACCGGTGGGGGGTCACTGGTGGGGCTCGTAGTGCCAGAGAAGTTGAGCTGCTGCTTCAGAATTTTTGAATCTTGAGGTAGCTTTATCTTGAGGTTTCTTGGAAGTAGACGCGCAGGGCCTTTCCAAATCGTCGCCAAATGTAATGTTACAAGAAGTGGTCCATTATTTTTTTTTTATTTTTATTTTTTTTTGAAACCGTTTATTACAAATCTCAAGAATATACAAATATGGGCCCACAACCTTCCGGCCGGCCGCTAGGAATGGCAGAAACATATGGCATACGTTCATAGAACACTTGGCGTTACAACGGAGCATAAGCAGGAGTTATCAACATCATGGGCCACAGCCATAATACCCCACAGTACGGTTTCATTTTATACAAACAACAAGAAAACAACACCCACAAGGCTACCCACAGTCGAAAGTAGCAGCACGTGCTCCCCAATGGGGAACCCCAACTATCAGAGGAGTCCAAGGAGGGGAAGGGAAACAGAGCGAGGACTGGGGGAACCCTGTGCCCGGGGCTAGGGGAAGGAGTCCGCTAAGGGGACGGGGCTGGTGAGGCAGCGGGCAGCAACGGTGGCGCGCAAATACTCCCACGGTAGGCGTTCCAGGGGCCCCACACTTTCACCCATGTCCCAGGCTTACCCCTCGCCACATACACCACCTTTTCTCGAAACATGCACCAGTCCATGTGCTCTTTCCAGGCCGACACCGCCGGGGGGTTCTGGGATCCCCACAGTTGCGCAATATCACGCTTAGCAATCATATATCCCAGAGTCACCCACCACGTTTGCGGAACCGAGTAGTCAGTTGGTTCCCACACATTCAACAGGCATCTCCTCGCTTCCGGCAGCAGCGCAACACGCGTAACCACTCGCAGGACCTCGTGCACACCGCGCCAGAATCGCTCCACCTTCGGGCATTCCCATAAAATATGCAGGAAGGTCGCCACGGCACCACAACCACGCTTACACAATCCATCCTCAGTATAGCCCATACGCTGAAGCCTTGGCCCCGTCATGTAGACCCGGTGGAGTATCTTAAGCTGGACGAAGCGAAGGCGAGCCGGTATAGCCACCTCCTTCGGAGAGGCCACCGCGGAGGTCCAGTCCTCATCGTCCAATTCCAGACCGTCGGCAACCCAAGCCTCGCGAAGGCCAATAAGCAAGCCCGATCGATCATTAATCAGTTTTTTATAAATAAGGGAGATCGTACTGTCTGGGACGTGGCCATCTAGCACTCTGTCCTCCAGGGGGGAAGACTCCGGGATGGAGGCGACGTCTGGGAAGACGGAGCCCAGTGCATGACGGATCTGCAGGTATCGAAAGTATTCACTGCCCTGCAACTGAAACTCCGTCTGCAGCATCTCGAATGTTTTAAATCCTCCCCTCGACCAGAGATCCCCCACTTTACTGATGCCTATCATGTCCCATTTCTCGAAGCCCTTCGAGGTCCAGAGAGAGCCCAACTTCTCAGACGCATACAGCGGTGACGCCCGGGTCAAACGGTCCTTCCACCCCATAGCTGCATTAGCCGCATCCCATACTCTGACCATGACACGCGTAGGTCCCGTCAAGCGAGCGTAGGGCGCGCCAGAGTAGAGCGCTCGATTGTAGTCGCCACCGGGCAGTAGCATCTTGTCCATCTCAAATGCCGGGTTCAAGGCGGGCCCATAGAGGCCATGGTTAATTGCAGCTAGCTGGGAGGCCCAGTAATACCGTTTAATATCCGGGAGGGCAATCCCCCCGTCATACCATGGGAGCGTCAACTTCGCCAGGGCAATGCGCGGCCTCCCGTCCCAGAACAGGCGGCGCTGTAAACTCTCCACCTCACGAAAGTAGCGCGCCGGGACTGGGTCCATAGTGTTCTGGAGAGCGTATAAGAAACGTGGCAACGACATCATCTTAAACAACGCCGCCCGGCCGAGCGGCCAAAGCGGCAGGCGCCGCCAGCGCACGACGTCCTCCTTCAAGCGCTGGAGAGGGGGAAGCAAGTTCCGCTCGTAGCGGGCCTCTGGGTCCAGAGTAATGTAGACACCCAGGTATCGAAACCCCTGAGAGGCAATCTGAATCGGACAACCCCGCGGAAGGACAGGAGCCTCCCCAGAGAGCACATACACGCATGATTTAGCCCAGTTGATGACAAGGCCTGAGTTCCGGCCGAATGAACGTAAAACATCAACCAGGACTATAAGTGACTTACGTGGGGAGGCTAGGTACAAAAGGATGTCGTCAGCGTATAGGGACACACGGTCCTCATACTCGGGGGTCCAACGGAGACCACGGATGGAGGGGTGCCACCGCAGCCACTCCGCCAGGGGCTCCAAGGCCAGCGCAAACAGGAGCGGCGACAAGGGGCAGCCCTGTCGCGTGCCCCGGCCCAGCTCGAATGGGGCCGAAACTCTTCCATTCACCACCACCTGCGCCAATGGGCCCGAATACAACAATTTGACCCAACTGATGAAGCCCGGGCCGAATCCAAACTTCGCCAGCATCGCCCAAATGTGTGGCCACTCAAGCGTGTCAAACGCCATAGTGGCGTCTAAGGACGCCAAAATGGCCGGCTCCCGCACGAATGGGACACGTGCGAGCACCCCGTGCAAGCGCCGCAGATTAAGGGCCGTGTTGCGATGGGGGATAAAGCCGGACTGGTCTTGGTGGACCAGGTCGCCCACCACGCCGACCAGCCGATTGGCCAGCACCTTGGCGAGAATTTTGGGCTCCGCATTCAAGAGCGAGATAGGCCGATAGGATGTGACCCGGTCCCGAGGCCTCCCCTCCTTGTGGATCACCACGATAGTAGCCAGACGCTGGTCCGGCGGGAGGGAGCCCAGCGAGTGGGCCGCCAGGAACATCGCGCGGAGGTGGGGTGCCAGTACATCTGGTCGCAACTTATATAACTCGATAGGGATGCCATTCGGGCCCATGGCCTTGCCAGAGGCAACCGAACGTATGGCGAGGGCAATTTCGTCGGATGTAGGAGCGGCATCCAGCGACACCCTGTCCTCCTCCGAGAGGGAGGGCAGCGCGATATCCCTAAGCAGGGAATGGGAGTCCTCCTCCGAGCAAGGAGAGACCGGAGAATACACCTCGCGGAAATAATCCGCGAAACAGGAGACAATTTCTTCTGGCTCGGTGACACTCACACCATCCGTCCTCTCAATCAGCGGGACCACACGATTCACTCTCTCCTTTTTATCCAACCACGCTATCAGTTTGCCCGCCTTATCACCCACATCATACAGTCGCCCCTGTTGCTCCCTACTGAGGCCCCTGGCCGCCTCCGTAACGAGGGCCCTGTAGGCCGCCTGCTTGAGTTGTAGGACATGTAGTGCAGCATCCGTCACTCCGCCCTCTAAATCACCCTCCAATTCAGCAATTTCGGCCTCCACCCGGGTAACCTCCTCCCGCTCGCGCCTCCGGGCATGGGAAATAAGGGACAGGGCCTCTCCTCTGAGAACTGTCTTAAAGGCTTCCCACAAGGAGATAGCCGAAGGGACGGACCCCACATTCTCATCAAAGTATCGCTGCAAGGATTTAATCACAGCAGCGCGAATGGTGGGGTCGCGCAGGTACCAGGCATTGATGGGAACTACCCTGCCCTCACCCCTCGGAAGGACATCAAAATGGAACAGGAGCGGGGA
The DNA here is from genome assembly GCF_964204655.1 of Triturus cristatus. Lineage (NCBI taxonomy): Eukaryota > Metazoa > Chordata > Amphibia > Caudata > Salamandridae > Triturus > Triturus cristatus. Next base: position 430,363,086 of record NC_140582.1, on the reverse strand, counting down.
ATGATCTGAGATACCCCGCGCCAGATGGCGCACCTCCCCCACACTCCCAGCATAGGCCGCTGGGACAAGGACATGATCAAGCCGTGAGAGGCTACCATGGGCCCCCGAGTGGAAAGTGTACTGCTGCTGCGTGGGATGTTTTAAGCGCCAGCAGTCCACCAATCCCAGTGTATCCAAGAGGCCGGATAGCCACGCCTGGGCCCGGGGGAGGTCCCTAGGGGGGTGACGATCCAGAGTCCCAGAAACCACCGCATTGAAGTCCCCCCCAACCACTAGGAGTCCCCCCGGAAGGCCCAGGAGGAGGCGCCCCAGGTCTGCAAAAGTGGTCGCCTGTAGCCCCGGTGGGACGTATACTGATACAAAGACCACTACTTTGCCTTCCATTCTCCCCATTAAAACAGCATAGCGTCCCCTATCGTCATGGCGCACCTCATCAATTTCCAACGGGAGCGAGTTCTTCACCATAATGCCCACACCCCGTGAGCCCGACGTGAAGCCCGAGTGGGCCACCAAACGATAGCCACGCCGATTCATGGCACAAAAAGAGTTTCCAATAAGGTGTGTCTCCTGCAGGAAGACTACATCGGGTGAGATTCGTTTCAAATACTGCAGGACCACACCTCGTTTGATCCTATCCCCCAGTCCATTAACGTTCCAAGACAACAAAGTCAAATCCCTACCCCCCATCACACACAGGAGCCATCAGTCGTCCCCCGGAGAGCACCTTAAAAACAATACAGAAAAGGGTTTGCCTTGTGGTAAAAACGAACAACACCCCACCCCAACTCCCCCACCCCAACAGAACTCCCCCCTCCCTGCACCCCTGCATGAGCCCAAACAGCCCCCCCAAAGTGCAGTGTGCCTGTCGCCCCATAGATGGTGAAACTAACTAGACCCCCAGAGGAGGAGGGAGAACCCCCAAGAGACCCCACACGACCTCCACAGGAGGAGACTTACTCGAGCAGGCGAACAGTCAAAAGTGACATCAATTTTGTCCAGAGCGAGGCATAATATTAGTCCCTCAGTCCTGATCCGGCGGGCCCTCTCCCCCCACCGCTCCCCCCCCACCCCCCCCGATCCCGATCCCCAGGCAAGGTATCTAGCCAGTCCCCGGCTGCTTCGGGACGATCAAAAAAGTGCGTGCGGCCATCCAACTCCACCCGCAGCTTAGCCGGGAAAAGCATAGCGTACTTGAGATTTAGGTCCCGTAGACGACGTTTGACTCCGAGAAAGCTTAGTCTCTGCTTTTGGACCGCTGGGGTGAAGTCAGGATAAAAATTTATATCCATATTGTCGAGTCTGACCGGCCCCTGTAGTCTGGAGGATTGCAGGATAGCGTCTCTGTCCCGAAAGTTGAAAATCCGGGCGATGAGAGGCCTCGGGGGGGCTCCGGCCTTGGGCCTTCCCCCGGGAACCCTGTGGGCCCGCTCCACCGCGAAGAATTTACTCAATCCCCGGGGCTGGAGGTGGGTGAGAATCAAGTCCTCCACGAATAGATCCGCCGCCGCCTCCTCACGTCCCTCAGGCACCCCGAGAATACGGACATTGTTCCTCCGGGCCCGACCCTCAGAATCCTCCAAGCGACGATCCATCAGCGCGCTCGCCTGGCCAAGCCGGCGCACCTCCTTTTGGAGGGCTGCCACATCCGTCGTGAGGCCCGATGTGGTGTGGGCCAAAGAATCGACCCGGTCATTAGTCTTGGATAGATCGGCCCTCACCAGGCCAACATCCACGAGGACCGAGTCAATTTTCTGCGCCAGTGTATCAAAACGCTGGTCCACCGAGGCCTTCATCTCAGCGATGGCGCCCATCACGTCCCGCAGGGTCAGATCCGCGGGCAGAGCAGGAGCATCAGTCGGGCCCTCAGGGGACCTACGCGGTACCTCGGGAGATCCCTTCTGGAGGGTATAGCGGTCCATGCTGTTAGACTGGTGGACTGCGCCACGTCGGGTCGATTTCACCTTTGCCCGATCTCCATCTTGCGTTGTGGACATGGTTCCAGTCCCACGGCCGTGCCAGGCACGTCGTAAAGGGCAGGCAAGCCGGTTCACGGGATCCGGGGGGGGGTCATCACAGGGCCGTGGGGCAAGTCACAGCCGGCGGGCCGGCAGGGCACCCCAACGGGGCCACACCACCTCACAGTGCCCCGCGACCCAACCTCGCCGAGACAGCAAGGAGGGTGCAAAAGCGAAAGTGAAAGTGCGGGGTACGCGAGCCGCCGCGCCCAGCCCGCCGCTGTTGTTGACTTTGCCTCCGGATCACCCCACAACTCCAATCCGGGGTCTGGCGTGGAGAAGGCCGCAAATCTCAATCGGTGCTACCGCCGGAGTCCGAGGTCCAATTTGGAAGCGGAAAGCGGGTGCCACCTCAGCTCGGGCTCACCAACACAGTCCCCTCATCTAGGACAGGATATTGTCAGGATATATGTAGGAGGTCGCGGAGGTCCTCGGGAGCCTCGCACCTACGCGGCCATCTTGGTTGCGCGCTAGGCTCCTAAGTGGTCCATTCTTGGTAGTTTTCATGTAGGTTTATTTGGTATTAAGTTGTATAATAGAAGAGCCCCACCAGGAGCGGTCTGTATCTGCTCAGCCCATTCAGCAACTGCCTGAAACATACCAACATTCTAATCTTCAACATTCTAACATGCACATCCTGGCTGAGCAGTACACTACAAAGGGCTTCAGCCCCACTCCCCTCACGTCGTGTGTGGCAACCCAGGCTGAGTTTCCAGCACCAAAGTCGGCAGTTTAGCCGACGGACCACATCCTCTTCCCCAAGAAACTTAACGAAACCCAAATCATAACTAAACAAATCATTTAATATCACCGCGCCTCAAAATGAATGGGTCTGTAATGCAACTGGTGCCCATGTAAAGCGCTGTTATACCTTCGGGTCGCGTTCGCGCTATACAAAACTTCAACAACAAAAAAACTCGGAATAAATTAAAACCATCCGAAGCAGTGCTTCCAGTATTTTAACCCCTTGTGTGCCACGCCCTTTCCCCGCCCTGTGCCGGGCGTTGCATTAGCGGGCGGGGTTCATGACGAGCTGGACTCGTCATGGGCACAGCGCAACCGCGGCCCATGACGAGTCCAGCTCGTCATGGGCACACAAGGGGTTAAACGATTCATTTCGAAACCACGAGGGGCTTTCGAGGCTCTTCCTCCGGAGGGGTGTAGACGAGTATGCACATAAGAAACATATTGCCCGTTAACATGTCTAAATAGGGGTGTGGGTGGGTACGAACAGTAAGGGACAGTGCAGATGACTTCGAGCCAGGCGCGCAACGCACATTGGGATCAAAGGGCTTCAGCCCACTCCCCTCACGTCGTGTGTGGCAACCCAGGCTGAGACGGCTTCCTGGGCACCTGAGTACTTCACAGGTCTTTAAAAGACCATTTGCTTGTGAATGAGGCTTTGCTGTTTTTCACCCCTTCTCAGAGCCCCTGCATCTCCACTCTTAACTACTGCTGGAAGAGTCCGCCCTCCACCCGAAATTTTTTCTTAGCCCCCTCGAAATTTGGCTCTAGTTGCGCCCCTGCTACGAGTGTATCAAAAGGGTGATGGTGACCAAGCATGCACCACTGAGCGCCGCTCCTCTAGATGTGTGCACGAGGGTGCTGCTGCTCATGTCTGTGTAAACAAGTCTGGTGCCCGCCCAGCGTGGGCTCAACAACCGTCCTTTGTGGAGGGTGCCGAAGCCACCCGAGTCTGCGCACATCAGTGGTCCAAGTGTGTGTGTGTGTGTGTGTGTGTGGGGAGGGAGGGGTCTGATGGGCACGACGTGCCCATAATTGTAACAAGCATTGGCATAGCCAATAGGTCTCGCTTTTTTGGACCTTATAAGTATTTAGTTTTGCAGCACAATATCTTTTGCGCAACACCATCAGCTGTTGAATGGCTAAACCTTGTACCTTATAGGTGTTTAGCCATGCAACAGTTGATGTTGTTGCACCAACGATATTGTGCTGCATAAATAAATACTTATAAGGTCCCAAAAGCGAGACCTATTGGCAATGCCAATGCTTGTTGTTTCAGCTTCATTCAACATTTAATAGTAATCATTTATTTAACACAATGTAGTTGCTCAAAGAATTAAACACAATGCATTAACTTTTAGTATAAAACAGGACCGAGAAAGAGATGCCTATCTAGTGGCAGAATTGCACTATGTGAGTGTTGTAGACTAGAAGGAAATCCACAAACAAGTAGGTAGCTTTATTTTAATTATTTTATTCAATATGTATGTATGTATGTATGTATGTGTGTTCTTGTATAGCGCTCGACTTAACCTTGGGCATCTCGGCGCTTGGGGCCGTAGTGGATTTTAAGCAAGCTATTGCCCAGAGTTGCAGAGTGTGAACCCATGATTCGAGTAGGCACCGGAGTGAGAATTATCGAGTCCGTGGGCACTTGGGCTCAGACCCTGCGGCGTCGGGAATTGAACCCTGGTCCCGGGTCTGACCTCTGCTTCAGGGTATACCTCCATGAAACGAGCCCATCCTCAAACGACCGTCATCCTCACAGCTCCATTACTGAATGGCATTAGAGACAACCGATTCAGCAACAGGACCTGCAGAACATGGAACGGCGTATGCGGGATGCAAAGATTCATACAACAATAATAACATGGCGCCCGCTAAGGCGCGAGAAGAAACACTCGCTAAACAAGTCCTGTGCATGCGTGTGTCCGCATGTAACAGTGAGACCAGAAAACCTGGGATCTATCACAACTTCCCTGCTTGACCAAATGTTTTGATCCTGAGCAGCTACTTTATTTAAATGTGCCCTTTTTCCTCCATCATTTTTCCTCCATCATCACATTGTGAAGCTGAGCACATGACAACTGACTTGCCTCTTGGTTCTTTTATGGCATTACAATCAGGGTCATGTGAGTCATGAATATTCTGATAAACGGCACTACATGAGGTGATCATGTCTAATGTACAAAGTAAAAAGCTTTTGCATGTAAGGAAAAAAATGACCCCTTTTTGAATTCTGAACAGTTGCCTCTTTATCATATTTATTCATGAGGTTTGTGCTCCATTTTTATGCCATGTGTATTGATGACAAGACTTTTAGAGCAAAGCTAGCCCTTGGGTCCCAGTGCATCTACACCTGCTGCACCAAAGATACAGCTATACACAGGTCTCGTGCCCTGCTTATGGCTTTCATCCTGTCTCCCCTGGACCTGTGTGAGGGACGGGATGATAAGTTACTCATGGCAGCTGGTGCAACTTACATGGAAGCGTGGGCAGTACGAGGACAAACGGAGACAGAGCAGAGGTGGGCACAGCCACCCAAATCCTGCGTATATAGCAGGCTGCCATGTCCTTCGGCACACCCCAGCTGAACTAATCAGACAGTGGCCAGCGGAAGCTCGTGGTGGGTGTAAAGATGCTCCAGTCAGATTAGTTGAGTAAAGTGGATTTATTCAGAGCAAGCAGGTACATCTACTCAGCAGGGTGCCTTGTCTCTAACTGCTGCAGCTTAGATCTAGAACACTCATTCCAAGACATACAGCGACAGTAACCATAGTAATGGTTACTAAGATAGCTGTGATGCCACATCTCCTTCCTTTAATCAGCAAAACAAACTACGACAATTATATCTAATCAATTACAATCCTAGAAATACTGGACAGAAATTAAGTATGTAAATATTGTTATGTTCAGACTTTAGAATACAAGAAAATCATTATGCAAGAATAAATATGTGATACAATTATATGAAAATACAAGATGGATATACCCCCCTCCTTTGCAAAATAAATAAATAAATACAATTACATAGCATCGTTTCCATATTTCACTGGTAATCTTATCGCTCTACCAACAAGTGTCCCTTTCCCAGAGTTACTGGAGGGTTGCATAGCTCTACAAGAAGGTTGAACAGCACCACTGGGAGCAATCCTGACAAATTGGGGATGAACACTATCTTGATTACCAACTGTGGAGTCTGTGACTTCATCCCACATCCAACTCATTGAGGAAAAAGGTTTTTCTGCTCTTTTATTGCGGTTTACAATACTATATTTGGACAACTTGTTGTAATGCCAAATTTTTCCATCACTCAATTCAGCAGACCTGGAAAAAGGTTGAATTACACGAAATGGTGCTGAATATTTACTCTGTCCTTTTTAGGTCTTGCTGAGCCCAGCGCATGCGCTGGCTCGGAGAGACAATTTGGAGGTGAGTTTTCAAAGTGCTGCTGGCTGGCCTAGCGCTTGCGTTCATGCGCGAACCGCTAGCCTTTAGCAGCACTTTGAAAACTCGTGCTTTAGCGTGTCATCGCGATCACTGTCGCTTTCAGAGCGATCACGATGACTTTCGCTTTTACGGCCGCGTGGCATTACTTTTACTGCCGCGTGGCCAATGCTTGTTTATTTAATTTTTTTGCAGTGTTATATAGCGCTAACTCGACCCGAAGGGATCAGAGCGTTTTACATAACCAGCATAACAGATGGACACATGAAATTTTCAGGCATTGGGAGATTAAATGATTTGCAAACAATCACAGGATGCCTGAGCCGACGCCGAGACTTGAACCTGGTTCTCCATCTTGAAGGTAGGCTGCTCTGGCCATTATCCCACATCCGACCGCTGCTCAGTAGACTGTTTACTTTCTGCACGGTCTTCATGAAAGGCTTGCAGCTGCTGTTTCAATTACTATGCTGTTTGCTTCGGTGTTTATTAAGCTTCTGCCACCACAATCTCCTCGTGCTGACCCCTCAGCCAACACATTTTTTTTTTGTTTGTTGCACATTTGCCGCCACTTAATATCCCTGTGCCACCCCCACCAAGCCACCCCCTCACACCTCTCAACACTGCTTTTTTAAAATTATATTTCTTTGCAGTGTTCTATAGCACCAACTCGACCCGAAGGGATCAGAGCGCTTTATATGATCACCAGTTACATTACAGATGGACACATTCCTTTTTCAGGCATAGGGAGATTAGGTGATTTGCACACAATCACAGGATGCTTGAGCCAACGGCGAGATTCAAATCTGGTTCCCCCGCTTCAAGGTCAGCCGCTTTGGCTGTTACGCCACATCCGGCCGCTGCTCCCTCCTCTCCTGTTTGTCCCTCTTTCCTCCTCCTCATGTGGTCACTCAATCTAGGCACACTGCCCTCATCCTTTGCCAATGCTTGTTGTTATTTGGCACACAGTGGACACACACAATATTTCTTAAAAAGCGATAATATAGTATTTAATGCAGCTATGAGCCTTAAAGCAACAGCCTAAGAAAGTTTAAGCACAACAATGTTTTTACAGTCTGAAATAACGAATGCTTTTTTTATTTCATGGGCACATTTCAGTAAATGCAGGTTTTTGATCATCCCAAGATTTAGAGGATGTACTGCGGCAGGTGCGAGTGGCTGTCTATTTTCGAAAGTAACAAGGACCCCCTGATAGTTCCAATTCCTAGGACAGGGCAGTGCACATTAGAAAGTAACAACCTAGGCAATCATCATAATTTTTATATAAAAGACAAGTAAAAAATGCTGTGGCAAGACAGTCTTGCCACAGCATTGTTTACTTGTCTTTTATATAAAAATTGATTTGTATGATTGTAATGATTTTACTATATGTTGATGTAAAATAAAATTGTAATTTCATACAACTTGTATGTTATGAATGTTTGAATTAAGGATAATTAAATAATAAAAAAATACTCAATATTTTCTATATTTTACATCTTATTCATTGTTGATTTAGGTTGTTTAGACTAAAAGACACATGTTTAGCAATTGTTTCTAGCCTTGATGATTGCCTAGGTTGTTACTTTCTAGCGAGCGGCTGTCTAAGCATGCACTCGTGCACTAGGGCCGATGTATGCAACATTTGTTGTTACTTCGTTCGGTGCACATTGTAGCGCGCTTAGGAGCAGAGGCTGGCAAACCTAGTCGTGCTCATTTAGCGCCCGCGATCACTTTCGCCCGCGATCACTGTCGCGGCGCCCCTTTGATGTTCTCGTTCAAAAAACATCAAAGAACATGTTGTTGTGTTAATGCTTTTCTGCGCCCGTTTGACTTACAATGCGCTTTCTCTTTCCACAAACTCGATGTTTGTGTTCCTTTATTTTGAGATGCTTTTAGTATTACTGTTTAGTGACTTAAAGAACATTAAGGAAATGTTACTTTGAAACTGGACAACGTTCACAGTGTTTATTTCTGATCGCAGTGGCTGCTTCATGTCCGTTGCACCATTCAGGGAGTCCTTTCGTTGGCGCTTTCATGAGGACATGATGAGGAAGCTGGAAACTTTTGGCACATTCTCTTTAAAAGCACAGCGAGTCCCTTAGTTGGCACTTTCATGAGGACATGATGAGGAAGATTGAAACTTTTGGAACATTCTCTTTAAAAGCACAGCAAGTTGGTGACTGGTTAATCGATTAGACCTAAGTAGCGCTTTAGATCTCAAAGCGCTATGGTGATTGCAGCAGTTACAACTCATGAAATATGGGGTGCAACTCACAAGGAGGGGGCAGGTTTGAGTGCATATTGGCTGCAATCGAACTCTTAAGATGATGGGCTGTGTGTATCCATTATCAGCACTCCGTCTTCGCTAAGTGATCTTGTTTGTTTTGTTGTTGTGTTAATGCTTTGCTGCGCCCGTGTGACTTGCGTGCTTTCTCTTTCCACAAACTCGATGTTTGTGTTCCTTTATTTTGAGATGCTTTTAATATTACTGTCACACACACAACCCCACACACACACAACCACACACACAACCACACGCACAGACACACACACAACCACACACACAACCACAGCTACACACCACACACACAACCACACACACAGCCACACACAACACCCACACAACCACAGCCACACCCACAACCACACACACCCATAACCACACACATCCACACCAACACCCACACACACACCCACAACCACAGACACACAACCACACACACAACCCCATACACACCCACAACCACACACACAACCACACATCCACACACAACCACACCCACAACTGCACCCATTAACAACCACACACACAACCGCAACCACACACACCACACACACCACACACACAACCACACACACAACCACACACAACCACAAACCCACACAACTTCGCACACACACAACTTCACACACACAACCGCACACACACAACCGCACACACAGCCGCACACACACCCAACCACACCCACACAACCACACCCAACCGCACCCACACGCAAACACACCCACACACAACCACACACAAAACTGCACCCATTAACAACCATAAAACTACACAAAACCACACACACAACCACACACAACACACACACAACCACACACACCCACAACCACACACACACACACAACCACACACAACACACACAACCACACACAACCACACACACACACAACCACACCCTCAACCACACACACCCACACACACACACAACCGCACACGCACACAATCGCGCACACAACCACACACACAACCACACACAACCACACACAACCGCACAACCACACCCAACCACACATCCACACACAACTGCACAACCACACCGAACCACACATCCACACACAACCACACACACACACAACCACACACCCAACCACACATCCACACACGACACCCACAACCACACCCATTTACAACCACAACCACACACAACCACACACACACCCACACACACACCCACAACCACACCCAACCGCGCACACACAACCGCACACACACAACCGCACACACACAACCGCACACACACAACCGCACACACACAATCACACACACACACAATCGCACACACACACAATCGCACACACACAATCGCACACACACACAACCGCGCACACACACAACCGCGCACACACACAACCGCGCACACACACAAACACGCACACACACAACCACGCACACACACAACCACACACAACCACACACACACAACCACACACACACACAACCACACACACAACCACACACAACCACAACCACACTCACAACCGCACCCATTAACAACCACACCCAACCACATCCACCCACAACCGCACCCATTAACAACCACACACGCAACCACACACACACAACCACACCCACAACCACACACACAACCAACCACACACAACCACACCCACAACCGCACAACCGCACACACCGGCACAACCACACACACCCGCACACAAACACACACACAACCGCACACACACACAACCGCACACACACACACACAACCACACACACACACAACCACACACACACACAACCGCACACCCAACCACACCCACACAACCACACCCAACCGCACACACCCAACCGCACACACCCAACCGCACACACCCAACCGCACACACCCAACCGCACACACACACAACCACACCCACACAACCACACCCACAATCACACACACAACCACACCCAACCACACATCTACACACAACCACACCCATTAACAACCACAACGACACACACAACCACACAGCCACAACCACACACCCACAACCACACAACCACACATATAAGCACACACACAACCAACCACACACACAACCAACCACACACACAACCAACCACACACACAACCAACCACACACACAACCAACCACACACAACCAACCACACACACAACCACACACACAACCACACACACACACACAACCACACACACACACAACCACACACAACCACACCCACAACCACACCCATGACCACACACCCATGACCACACACCCATGACCACACACCCATGACCACACACCCATGACCACACACCCACAACCACACACACACAACTGCACGCACAACCACACACTGAGCCACACACACTGAGCCACACACACAGAGCCACACACAGAGCCACACACACAGCCACACACACAGAGCCACACACACAGCCACACACACAGCCACACACACAGCCACACACAGCCACACACACAGCCACACAGCCACACACACAACCGCGCACACACACAACCGCACACACACAACCGCACACACACAACCGTGCACACACAACCGTGCACACACACAATCACACACACACAATCGCACACACACACAACCGCGCACACACACAACCGCGCACACACACAACCGCGCACACACACAACCGCGCACACACACAACCACACAACCACACCCACAACCGCACCCATTAACAACCACACCCAACCACACCCACAACCGCACCCATTAACAACCACACACAACCACACCCACACACACACAACCACACCCACAACCACACACACACACAACCAACCACACACAACCGCACACACCGGCACAACCGCACACACCCGCACACAAACACACACACAACCGCACACACAACCGCACACACAACCGCACACACACACAACCACACACACAACCACACACACCCAACCACACCCACACAACCACACCCACACCCACACAACCACACCCACACAACCACACCCAACCGCACACACCCAACCACACACACACACACAACCACACCCACACAACCACACCCACAATCACACACACAACCACACCCAACCACACCCAACCACACATCCACACACAACCACACCCATTAACAACCACAACCACACACACAACCACACAGCCACAACCACACACCCACAACCACACATATAAGCACACACACAACCAACCACACACACAACCAACCACACACACAACCAACCACACACACAACCAACCACACACACAACCAACCACACACACAACCAACCACACACACAACCACACACACACACACAACCACACACGCACACAACCACAAACACACCCATGACCACACACCCATGACCACACACCCATGACCACACACCCATGACCACACACCCATGACCACACACCCATGACCACACACCCACGACCACACACCCACAACCACACACCCACAACCACACACCCACAACCACACACCCACAACCACACACCCACAACCACACACCCACAACCGCACACACAACCGCACGCACAACCGCACGCACAACCGCACGCACAACCACACACACAGAGCCACACACACAGAGCCACACACACAGAGCCACACACACAGAGCCACACACACAGAGCCACACACACAGAGCCACACACACAGAGCCACACACACAGCCACACACACACAGCCACACACACAGAGCCATACACACAGAGCCATACACACAGAGCCATACACACAGCCACACACACACAGCCACACACACACAGCCACACACACACAGCCACACACACACAGCCACACACACACACAGCCACACACACACAGCCACACACACACAGCCACACACACACAACCACACACACACACAACCAACCACACACACAACCAACCACACACACAACCAACCACACACACACAACCACATCCACAACCACACACCCATGACCACACACCCATGACCACACACCCATGACCACACACCCATGACCACAAACCCATGACCACAAACCCATGACCACACACCCACAACCACACACCCACAACCACACACCCACAACCACACCCACAACCACACACAAAACCGCACACACAACCGCACGCACAACCACACACACAGAGCCACACACACAGAGCCACACACACAGAGCCACACACACAGAGCCACACACACAGAGCCACCCACACACAACCACCCACACACAACCACCCACACTCAACCACCCACACACAACCACCCACACACAACCACCCACACACAACCACCCACACACAACCACCCACACACAACCACACACACACAACCACACACACACACACACAATTACACACACACAACCACACACAACCACACCAATCATTGGCATAGCCAATAGGTCTCGCCTTTGGGACCTTATAAGTGTTTAGCCACGCAACAGTTGATGTGGTTGCACCAAGGATATTGTGCTGCATAACTAAATACTTAGAAGGTCCCAAAAGCGAGACCTATTGGCTATGCCAATGCTTGTTTTACTTTAGAACTGAGTTTCACCTTGACCCAATCACCTTTTTTCAGTTTAATGTCACGTGTTTTGTGTTTTATCAAAATTAGCCTTGCAAGTTTCATCCATTTATCTTAAATTGGATCGAACAACAGCTGGTGACCATTTACCATAAGTCTTCATGGTGTTCCAGGCAATGTTGTCTTTGGAAAAAAAGGTTCTCTGCCTCGTAAGATTCTGAAAGAACTATATCCAGTACCTGTGTGTGTAATCCTGTAAGCCAAAAGTGTACTGAAAAGTTCTTTTTCCCAATTTTTTCCAGCATTCAATTATGCTTGTACACTGCCCATTATGACTCTGTTGAATCTTTCCACAATACCATTCCCTGTAGGATGATATGGGTTTTCTTCCCACAAATGCCATTTCTTTCCCAAAATTGCATGTATTTTCCAGATGAAAATTGTGGTCCATTGTTGCTTAGATTGTTCTTTGGAATTCCTTCTTGCAAAAACACAATTTCTAAAAATTTGATGACTTGCTTCGTGTCACAATTTTCAGTAATGTCTATTTCCGGCCACTTGCAGTAATCATCAATAACTACCAGAACGTGTTTGTGGTTGCCTTCCTCATCATCAATGGGACCTAGCCAATCAAAGCTAAGATTTTCCCAAGGCCGATCAGGAAGATGTCTGGTACCAAGAGTGGGTCTGAGTACCCGTTGGGTCTTGTCAGAATCTTGGCAGATGGAACACTGTTTAACACATTTTTCAATTTCTCTGTTCATGCCTGGCCACCAATATGACATTTTTAATCTGGCTTTCAGCTTAAGGATGTCCAAATGACGTTCATGATTTAATTTCAAGATTTTGGATCGTAATGTTGTAGGAACAGCAATTCGTTCTCCTCTGCAGATGTAACCAGAATTATCAATAGATAGTTCATTTAGTATTTCACACATAGCTCTCAATTCTCCTTGGCTTTCATTTTTGATGGGCCATCCATGAGTAATGAAGTCTGTCGCTTTACTCAATACCTCATCATGTGCACACTCATTGTTTATTTCTCTTTGGTGATAGCATTAGTATTGTCATATATCACTGCCACATTAAAATCATCCCAATCATTTTGTTCAAAAGGCTCATAAGGTAATGGGGATCTACTTAGTCTGCTACCTGATTCCTTTTCCCAGGAAGATATTCAATTTCATAAGTAAAATCCAAGAGTTTAAAATTCATTTTGGCTATTCTTGGAGTGGCCTTTAATACACCATCAGTTGTTAATACTTTGAGTAATGATTTATGGTCTGAGTGGAGGATGAATTTAGTGCCCCACAAATTGCCTAACTTTTTCCATCGAACATACTGTGGCTAACATTTCTTTCTCTATAACTGAATATCTTTCCTCTGTTGGGGATAGTGATCTAGCAGCAAATGCAATTGTTACTTTTTCACCTCTGTCATTAATTTGGGATAAGACTTTGCCACTCGCATCAGTGGTGATAATACTTTGTGCAAGGTTGTCAAAGGCTTGGAGAGGAAAAGCTAAGATAAGATCACTTTTTTTTTTCATAAAGCCCTCTTCAAGTTCTTTGTTCCGCATAAATTCATGTTTTATTTTAAGTAATTGTCTTAAATTGTAAGTCTTTGTGGCAAAATTCTGTACGAATTTGGAGTAGAATTCAGCCATGCCAAGAAATGATCTTCTCTCGTCTTTTGACTTGTGTACCGGTGCTTTTCTAATGGCCTCAATTAAATTATTTTTTGGATAGATCCCTTCACCACTTACTTCATGTCCTAGGTATGTTACGGATTTCATCCTAAATTTGCATTTCTTTAGTTCGGCCATTAATCCCTTTTCAGATAATATGTCAAGAACATTCTTTAATCTTTCATCATGTTCGTTCTTGTCGCGACCCATGATTAGTATGTCATCTTGGAAGTACGTTATGCCTTTGAATCCTTTAAATTATTTGTGCATTAACCTTTGAAACACGGCAGCAGCAGAAGCAAGGCCGAAAGGCATTCGTACAAAGCGATAACATCCAAAAGGAGTTATAAAGGCTGTTAGGCTTCTGCTGCTGTCGTGTAACTGGATTTGATGGTACGCAGATGTAAAATCTATGTTCGAAAACCATTAAACCCCATTGGTCTGCGCTAGTAATTAATCAATTCTTGTTAATGGGATATATCTACAACAATGTTTTTGTTGATCTAACAAGTCAATGCATAAGCGCAACCGGCCATCAGGTTTGCGCGCTACGTCTAACGGAGCGAGCCATTCTGCGCTTTCTAGGGGCTCTATTATCCCTTTCTTTTCCAAAATGTCCAATTCAGCCATGACACCCTCTTTTGTACTGATAGGTATGTTTCTGGCTTAATGACCAACTGGTACAGCATTGTCTTTGAGTATTATTTTATGTGCGAACCCACACAGTTTTCCCACATTTCCAGAAAAAACACTAGGAAATTGTTTAACAATATCATTAACAAGACTTTTATCTTTCTCATCTAAATGCATAACTTGGTCTTCCATCTCAGAATTAAGAATGATCCCAAGTTCTCCTTGATCATTCCACCCTAATACAGATGGTCCTTTTTCTGCAACATATAGTTTACCCATGGAATTTCTGTCTTTGAACTTGAAATTAACCTCTACGTAACCTACCATAGGTATCTTTTCACCAGTGAAAGTTACTGGTTGTATGTCAGGAGGTTTCAATTTTAACTCGAACATTTGCAAATTTACTTTCCCATACATCAAGTTGTATGATAGTGTAAGGTGAGCCTGAGTCAGGAACAATTTGCAAGTCAACCCCACCTATGTTCACTTCACAAATTGTTTTTTTCTTGCCTGTGCCACTAACATTTAGCAGTACATTCTCATCATCATTTATGTCACTTATGCATAATATGCTATCATCACTAGAGGAGTTCCCATTGTCAACATGTTCTTCAACTTTGTCTTCAACACATCCTACTACTTTTTTGTTACCTTTCTTAATTCTCCTTCTGCAGGCTTTTGTAAAATGGCCCATAATACCACAATAACCACATCTGGATTTCAATGCGGGACACCATTTTTCATTTGCATTATGGCTTTTGTACCCACATCTGTAACATGTAAGTTGTTTGTCATCATAGTAATTTTTTTTTAAAGGTAGTACTTTTCTTATTGACATCTTTATAATTCCATTTGTCAATTTTCTTACTCTCATTTGTGTTACTAGAAACTTTGCTAACAACATTACTCTCTTCATTATTTTTAAGTGCAACTTGTGCACATCTTTTTGACATTTCACCTTTCTCAACTATGGCAATAATTTCATTTAAAGGTGCGTCTCCACATACCCATAGTTTCTCTTGGATAGCAGCATTATTGGAGTGCATGACAGGCTGGTCTCTAATGAAACTATCATGCAGATTGCCAAAATCGCAATTAATAGATAATTTCTTCAAAGAAGACACCTAATCTTCAACAGATTCTGATTAATGTTTTTTCCTTTGAAAAAAGTTTTATCTGCTAATTCTTACACATACAGTAGGTTGGTAATGTGCATCAAGATCTTCTAGAGCTTCAAAAAATACAGTACCACCAGATCTTGCTTTTTTTCCCATCTGATAGTAAATTCTAGAACCTTCCGGTCCTAAACTGTGCAACAGCATTTTCTATTTCCTAGATGCAGAAAATTCATCCTCACTCTCTTCTTCTAAGGCAGATATGTAATTAAGCAAGTATTCTTTCCAGTCTAACCATTTCATCACAGGTTCACCAGGACGAGTAAGAAATGGGACTGGGGAGACTAAGCCATAACCTTGAGTAGCCATTCTTAAATGTAATTAAAAGTGAAATAGTAATTATAATATGCCATGCTATCACTGCATGAATCACAATTCTGTATAAATGGTTATAATTTGTAATAATACAGATATAATGATGTGTGTGTGTGTATATATATATATATATGTGTATATATAATATATTCAAGGCGTTAAAAGATGTGTATAACATCAAGGATTGAGTAGATATTTAGTCAGTGTGAGTAAAAATATGCACAATTATAAGTGGTGTGCATTTCACCGTTGAGTTAAATTTAAAAAATAGTTACCATTTGTTGGAGAGAGAGTGCTTATGAGCGGTGCTTCAATCAAAGTTGCTCCCGATTGAATATTGTAATAGTTTTAGGTTGTCTAAAGGCTCTGATCACACAAGTTGCAGTGTACGAGAAGATTTCCTCGATTGGTGTTTCTTGGAAACTGTTGTAATGAAGACAGGGTCCAGTTCCTTGGTAAACTTAAGATGGTATTTATTAAGGTAGATGGTTCCAGGTTACAGGTACAGAGAGCCCCACCAGGAGCAGCCTTCTGCTGCTCAGCCCATTCTCTCAACTGACAAACTCACTCACCCAACATTCCACAGCATCATCCACACCAACATTTCAAACCACACTCACACTGGCTGAGCAGCAAGTACAACACTTCTCCCTTCCTCATATTAAACAAAAATACAATGCAATGATACAAGTGAAAAGCACATCAAAGAGATAATAACATGCACATACAATCTGGAAAGGTACCATTGCATAGACTTGAGAATGGTTGAGGGCAAACCAGAAAGGATGAAAAGGAAGGAAAACACAGTACTATGGGCTTGCGAGTTAACATCCAAAAATGCAGGAAAGCACAGGAGAAAAATGGCAATATGCATGAATGTCAACAAAAGGCAAAGCAATAGATAAAAACGACAATGCCCACCCACGTACATACAAAGATGAATCTAGATACAGAAAGGCAAACTCCTTCACACCCCCACTCCCTTTCTATACAAATCAGCAGACTGCACCACGCAAAATCCAACCAACCCCTAGGGACACAAACATTCCAGCTGGCCAGGCCGAAATGATATGAACACAAAGAGGACCAAACCACAACGGTGCAGAGCAAACACGCCACAGCATCATCCACACCAACATTCCAAACCACACTCACACTGGCTAAGCAGCAAGTACAACACAAAAAGAACCTGTGTGCAACATGGAAGAAAAGGTATTTTGAAGCTAATAAGAACTGGTAACAGAAGATTGCGAACAAAAAGAAGTAACTCGGAAAGATAAGAGTAACGTGAACAGCAAGCTGGCAGCCAAGAGCCCCACCAGTGACCTCTAGACCGGTCGGCCCCAACTCAGGGCGTGCCAATTCATGCTGTGTCCTCCTGTGGAGTGGAGCTGTGTTGTGTAATAGAGCTGTGGTTATCAACTACCTGTCTGCCTCAACCTGTGAGTCGGGACATCCTGCCGTGGTGTCTCCTGTTGTGTCACTTTTGCAACTTGTGCTTTTTGCTGCCTGCTGTCTTTCCCTCTGTCGGTGAAGGGAAGAGCGTCTGAGGAGCTGCTACTGGAAGAGGTGTCCCTGGTGAGAAGAGCGACTAGCCCCCAGAGCCCCCCTGTGGAAGTATCAATGGCGACCAAGTTGAGCTACAGGCGTGAAGTGTGCCCGTGGTTTGTGACTCAAGCAGCGCTGGGAATTGGAGTTTGGAACCTCTTATGTGTTTCCACCAACCGGCGGACTGTTGTGGATTACTGAAGTGTCTCCTGTTTCTAACTCAAGTGGAGCTACACGTCGAAGGTGTTTCCTCACTCCGTATGAGGTGGAATGACAAGTTAATTGTCCCTGTGCTTGGAAGTGCGGTGGGAAGACTTCTGTGTGGGGAAGACGGATGAGTTCACAGAGTCTGTGTTCTGGTGTGCAACTGGTGAGAGGTGTAACTAGGAGGAGGAGTGTCCTGACTGGACCTTTCATTCGTCTGCCTCATGTTTTTGAAATGTCAGCTGTTAACTGTCACTTACTTGTAACGGCCTCTTAGCGTTCGTTGATGATGGCGCGAGCCTGATCTTCTCCTCGCGCAGTGCCCTGCAGCTTCCACGCTGTGCTGCACGGACGTGCTGGGAGCCACCCGGCTCTCCTTCGTGCTGCGTGCCGCCATTTTGCGATTATGGTGTTTTCATCCCGCAACCACAAGACTTTCTTCTTTGCCTTCTGGGTCGCATTTGGGACGTGTAGGGGAGCCTCTTCACCAGCTGCATTTTTTTTCCTTATGCTCAGTGTTGGAAGGCGTTCCCCGGGGAGACTGCGGAATGCGTTCCTGACCACCCTGAGGCCCACCTTTCCCAGAGCTAGGCCGAGCAAGAACAGGGAGGCCCTTCCTGGAAGGGTCTCGTACCTAGGATCACACACGCTGCACTTACTCTCTTCTTCGGATAGAGGGACACCACACAGTAATTCGTTGTAAGAGAATAGAGTTTTATCGATAGTGATCAAGGATCTTTATGATCCGGCAGGCAGGTGCAGAATTAATGCCACAAGCGGCAGCGATCTTGTGATGAGGGGTAAGGGGTAGCGGGACAGTCTTTCAATCAGTGTCTCTGCGAGGTATCCGGCGCCCAGCTCTCAATCCTCGAGCTGAGGGGATGTTGCTTCTCTCGGCGATCTCTGCCGATTCTCTTGGAGGAGCGGGCCGCGAGTCACTCAGCAGGCACCGGAGGATCTTAGTTCAGGGAGCCGCGACGGCGTCAGCAGGGCTCAGATGGTTCAGAGTTCGGGGAGCCGCGACAGCGTCAGCAGGGCTCAGATGGTTCAGAGTTCGGGGAGCTGCGACAGCGTCAGCAGGGCTCAGATGGTTCAGGGTTCGGGGAGCCGCGACAGCGTCAGCAGGGCTCAGATGGTTCAGAGTTCGGGGAGCCGCGACAGCGTCAGCAGGGCTCAGATGGTTCAGAGTTCGGGGAGCCGCGACAGCGTCCGCAGGGCTCAGATGGTTCAGGGTTCGGGTAGCGTTCTTCTGTTCGGGGAGCGATCGAGCCGCGACCAAGTCCGCAGGCTCTCGTCAGTCCAGGTCTTCTCTGCCTCCCGTCCCTTCAGCACCCCTTGTTAGACTTCCCCTCCTCTTTGAAGTCCGGAGTCCTCGCAGAGAGGGGTCTGGTGCCTGGGGGCGGTGTGTGGGGGTTTTCCCGTCGCTCGGCCCTTTGATCTGTTCAGGTATGTCCGGGAGGGACTCCAGACGCCCAGCAGGCAAGGCGCCCGCTCACCGGGGGCCTGGTGGTCGATCGAAACCTCCCTCGGGGAAGAGACCAGAGGTGTGACGGGTCGGCGCCTCTCGGTCTGGTCTGGGTTGGGGGGTTCGCTCTCCCTCGGCCAGGCATGCGTGTTGGGGATCTGGTCGGCCCTCGGGATGTTGGTCCACGGGAGCCGGAAGGCCGTGTCCACGAGGTTCGGCGTGGTTGTCGTGTAACTTGCTGGTCGGGAGGGCCCACGCCACGAGGCCGGTCTCACACTCAGTTTTTCCAGGGATTTGGAAACATCGTGTTTCTGGTTTGGAGTAAAGAATTAATACAATAATGCCATCTCTCATTGCTCACTTATTTTAAGTTGTCTTTCTTTCGTGAAGTCACTCTGGTTTATCCTCTTGTGTTCTTGTGAGAATGCCTTCATCTCCCTGTTGGGGGGTGTGTCTGAGTAGGCCTTTTGTTGCGGAATCTCTTTTGCCTACCACTATTTTTGTGGTTGTGGGTGACATTGGTTTGTCATCCTTGTGGGCAATGTTTGTATTCGACCCCTGTGGATGTTGTGGGAGTGTGTGCATCTCTTACTGTTGGGGGTGTTTGGGAGAGAACACCCATTGTTGTGGTGCCCCTCTCTTGCCTACCACTATTTTTTGCGGTTGTGAGTGACTTAGGTTTGTCACCTTTGTGGGCAATGTGTTGTTGACCCCTTGTGGTTGTTGTGGGAGGCTGTGTACTTCTCACTGTTGGGGGTGTGTGTGTGAGAAGGCTCCTAGGTTTTGAGCTTCTCTAGCCTACAACACGTTTCGTGGTTGTGGGTTGACATGTTATTGTCACCTTTGTGGGCAGTGTTTTTGGTATGAACCCTTTGCTGTTGTTGTGGGAGTCTGCGTACTACTCACCTTTGGGGGAGTGTGTGTGAAAAGGCGCATTAGTATTGTGCTTCTCTTGGTATTGTTTAAAGTAGATGGTTCCAGGTTACAGGTACAGAGAGCCCCACCAGGAGCAGCCTTCTGCTGCTCAGCCCATTCTCCCAACTGACAAACTCACTCACCCAAATTTCCACAGCATCATCCACACCAACATTCCAAACCACCCTCACACTGGTTGAGCAGCAAGTATGCCAGAAACCAAAAGAAAACAAAATGACCGCCACGTAAGGGTCACGTTGCGTAACCTTGCGTGAGGACGCATACGCTTTGACGGAAGCCTGTAAGATTCCTCGTGTCTCCTTGCGTGTGTCACTTGGTGTAGAGCAGAAGCTGATGTCGCCTGGAATGGACTCCCCGAGTCTCGTTTCCTGAAACGATGTCTAAGGAACCGAAGAGATCGGGTGACACAATGGAGGCAGAACGTCACCGCCGCTCGAAAATTGCGGCCGAAAGGAAGTTGCTACAACGGTCACTCTTGGTAGGTAACGGCAATTAAGAAAAAGTTACCTATTCCCAAGAAAAGTACCGTTTTTTTTTTTTAGAATCCAGTAATCTGCTGGTCAGCATTAAAATCGGTATTCCTGATGTGTACCATGATGAAATACTTGAAGGTAGTTTGTAGGTAGTATTCACGAACAAACTTCCGTTCATTGGAATTTACAACGAGAAAAGGAGACTTCTTTGAATGTGAAACAGCATACAAATGGTAAGATTTCGAGGTTTAGAGCAGTCTCTTCTGCTTGCTCCACAGACTGCTCTAAGTTTAAAACATTCTTCAGAATTAAAGAAGGATAAGAATGTAGCCTTATAAATCCTTAATGAGTTTGTATCCCTTCTGAAGTCGCCAGAATGTAAAGATGCTCCAGTCAGATTGGTTGAGTAAAATGGATTTATTCAGAGCTAGCAGGTACATCTATTCAGCAGTATGCCTTGTCTCCAACTGCTGCAGCTTAGATCTAGAACACTTACTCAGAGGCATACAGCGACAGTAACCATAGTAATGGTTACTAAGATAGCTGTGATGCCACAGTGGGCTGGCGTCACGGTACGCTGGTCTGCCCGGCGTCTGCGTTAGTGTGAGCAATAGATCTGTTCTCTAATTGACTGGCCCTCTGAGGCTTAAGCCCTCTCTCACTCAGACACCTGGTTCTACTTGCAGAGGCGAGAAGTACAGTAACACTTCTTGCCTCTGGGCCCAGTTGACAGGCCCCTGTGAGTACTGGTATCTCCTTGTTGGACGAGAAGTACTGGTACGCCAAAGGAAAAAATAAAAAAAGTTCAAGTACTCGGCAGCACTGGTGAGTACCAGCCAATTTAAAACGCTGCCTGCAGCAGATGCTGGACACTTGTAAAACAGCACATTTGTCAACATAAACATCCAGAAAAAAATGTCAACGCTCACACAGTAAAATCTGAAACTTCTCTACAAAGAAATGAATTGGAGCAAAGAGCTCTTCTAAAGCAAAATCTTACATTATTACACCGCAAAAAACGGATTTAGCAGTCAAAGAAACTGTTTGGCGGCTGTAGTATGCTGCATGTAATTATTGGACGTTCTCGTGCTGTCAGCACGAGAACGTGTCTCGCAGCTCATGTGTTTGTTTGAATGTAGGTCCACGGTCGGGCCCTGAACGATGCGTGCCAGGATTCTGCTAATGTTAATGAGTTGGTGGAGATCCTGGTACGCAGCGGGGGCGCCTGGCTGTGGGTGCTGTAATTGCTGAATAAATCTTCTCTTCTTACCGGCTTGCCTCCTCGTATGAATTCCACTTCATTTGGCGACAGGAACAAAGGACGAGCCAACATATCCGGCACCCACCAGCATAATTTCTGCAAATCTAAATATTTTGTTGTTCTTCTTGGGCCTTCCCTTCATTGCTGCTTATCGCTCCTGCTTCGAGCGGAGGGCTCTCAGCTGATTTCCTGCTCTGGCATCCTGCTTCCTGAATTACGGACCGTATCTCCAAGCTTGTGGGGTGATGACGTCACTTTCTCAGGCATTGCCTTTTCAACGATCTGCTGCTTAGCAACAGAAGAAAGCTTCATCGAAGCGGACGCTCCTTGCTTATTACGCTCTACGTAAGCGTATTCTAGCAACGGATACACTTTACAATTAATTTCATTCTCTTTATTTTTCTGTCTTTATGTTAATACAAAGTCTTGCCTGAAACTGTGAATACCGGTGACAGGCTCACCTTATTTTACTACTGCGCATCCATAATCATTTTATTTATATATGGCACATTTAGTCACTGTACTGAAAATGTTGTTATTGTCCTAACCACAATTTTATTTGCAGTAAAGTTATTCATTTATTTATTTTTTTGGTACAACGCCTTGCTTATCCAATTCATTTTGATGGCTACTTCTTAGCAATTTGTGCAACCTCCTCCTTTTTTACAACAATCTGGAAAACCCAGTATTCCATGGCATCAATGGGTTAAAGCTTTGGAAAACCATATTGTCGCCATAGGTGCTGTAAAATTTTCTCCTGATCGCAAAGTGGCTATTCTTTATGGTTGTTTGGGACTAGCTGCGCAACATGTGTTTGAAAACTTACCAAAATTTCCCACACCAGCTGGCGAAGCTGGGGGTGCGGAACATTGGGATCCTTATAAAGAGGCGTTAGCTCACTTTGCAAGACATTATGACCAGGAACCAAACATTATGCTTGAGAGACATAATTTCCACAGGAGAAAACGGAGCGAGGACGAAACAGTGGATGAATACATTGCTGCATTACGAGCCCTTGCATCTACTTGTGAGTTTGAGGCAGATCCAGAAATATATATACGTGATCAATTCGTATTTTCTTGCTATTCCAGAAAAATACAAGAACGCCTTCTCAGCTGTAGAAAGCCATCCTTACAAGATACAATTGATATCGCTAAGAGTATTGAAAGGTCTATTATTACATCCAAAGCTCTTCAACAGGATCGGTCTATTAACTCTTTCAAGTCGATTTGAAATGATCCTGGAAATTCGGTCAATGCTGTTAATGTTTATAGATCTTCTAAGCAACTTTTCAAAAAAGGTAACACAATGTGTTTCAGGTGTGGTTCCCGATCACATCTTGGAAATCATCCCATGTGTCCCGCTTCAGGAAAAAGATGTGTTTCATGCCAAAAAATTGGCTATTTTCAAAATGTTTGCAAATCTGTCAAGAGACCTGCCAGAGTCAATAGTATAGAAGTTACAGAATCTCTTGAGGATTGTACAAAACAATTTCATGATATGATTGTTTCAATTGAATGTAATTCTGTTTTCAATCCTCATCATGTCCCTTGGGTGTTGCATTATTTGGAAAAATTGAGATTTCGATTATGGCAGATCCTGGTTCACCAATAACTATTTTATCCAATGTAATGTTTTTTGAGAAGTGGCAGGGTTCTATTACTTTGACCCAAAAAAAAATCAATCCAAACGCGTTTGGAGAATTTGACATAGAAATGTTAGGATATTTTAACTCAAGGTTAGAATGTCTTGAAAGGTCAATATACACAAAAGTTTATGTCGCAGTTAGGGGACGCAATCTAGTTGGATGGCAGGTTCTTGCTAGGATGGGTCTGCACCTTGTTCCTGGTTCAGATAATCTCATTGTGCTTGGTGATCCTCCCCAAGGTTATTCACCAGCTGGATGGTCAGAAAATGAAGTGAACACATTAGATTGTATCGATGTCACAGATCATTCACATGATGTTAAAAAGATTCTAGATTTATTTGCTAATTTGTTTTCTGACAAACTGGGCACCGTCAAAGGGTTCCAACATCAGATAAAACTGAAACCACATGCTCAACCTTTCGTACATAAAGTTCGTCCATTACCCCTCAGTGCTAGGGATGGACTCAACTCAGTACTTAAATTGTGTGATGATGGGGTCATTGCACCATATAACTCTTCAGAATGGGTTTCTCCCATCGTTATTGTCCGACAAAAAATCTGGTGAGGACAGGTTATGTGCGGACTTGCGCACTTTGAATAAAAACATCTTAATTGATTGCCATCCCCTTCCAAAAATTCATGAACTTCTTGCCAACTTAGGAGGTGCCAAATTTTTTTCCATAATAGATCTCCGCTCAACCTATCACCAGATTCGCTTAACAGCTGATTCCCAAGACCTCACCACTTTTGTCACACCCTTTGGTGTCTACAAATACCTTAGGCTTCCTTTTGGCCTGGCCTCCGCGGCCAGCATCTTTCAAAAAATGATGGACAACCTTTTTCAGGATATGGCAGGGGTCCAAGCCTATCAAGATGACATTCTAGTCTTTGCCAATGACTGGAAAACACATTTAAAGAATCTAACTTGTGTCCTAATCAAATTGAATGATGCAGGTATGACCATCAGATCTGACAAATGTCAATTTGGCACACAACAGTTAGATTACTTAGGTCATACCTTGTCATCTCAAGGAATCAAGCCAAAGTTTTCGCTTGTCAAGGCCATCAGTCATGCTGTTCCTCCCAAGGACAAAGATGCTCTTTGATCATTTTTAGGATTGGCAGAGTACTATGCTCGCTTTGTTAAAGGATATGTTCAGACTGTTGAGCCTTTGCGTGCCCTATTGTGCAAAGGTTCAAAGTTTCTTTGGTCTGATGAGATTTCATCTGCATTTGATCAAACAAAAAAATCATTGTTGAAGCCCCTGCACTTCATGCTTTTCAAGATGATTCCCGATGTTTCATTATGGTGGATGCCAGTCTCACAGGATTGGGTGTAGTTCTTGGTCAGTGGGATGCAGGAAAGGAACACACCATAGCTTTTTCATCAAGAATGCTTAAACCAGCAGAGACCCATTACAGTACAATTGAACGTGAAGCACTTGATTGTGTCTGGGCAATTGATAAGTTCAGCAATTACATTTGGGGGCAAGAATTTGAACTATTCACTGACCATAAACCTCTTACACATTTACTCAATGGTGACGGACTTGGGAGAACCTCTGCCAGACTGGTTAGGTTACTTTCAAAATTGCAAGAATTTCATTTTTCTATCAAACATATTTCTGGAGGAAGGAATTTCAGGGCTGATTGCCTGTCACGCATGGCCTTTCATGATGTTTCAGATATGGACAGTGTTGAGGACACAGTGTGTGTTGTCGCGGCACTTGATGCCATCAAATAGTGTCCTAATATTACTGAACAAGTATGGTTAGAAGCTTATAGCAAGGATGATATCCTTAAACTTTTCATGCAATATATTGTAAAGGGTTGGCCAGAAAATAGGAATCTTTGCAATGAGTTAAAAGCCTTTTCCATGGTTGCCTCCTAACCTTCTTTGGTTAATGGCATGGTTATGAGACATGAATCTTTTGTTCCCCCATCGAGTTTAAGGGAGGATATCATGAAGTGTGCACATCATGGTCGTGTAGGCATTTCAAAAACCTCGCAACTCATTAAGTTGTATTATTGGTGGCCATCCTTAGAAGCCCAGGTCAAGTTTTATATTGATTCATGTTCAGAGTGCCTCCTATCAGACAAGAAGTGGAAAGTTATGAATACACCCTTACATCTTGTTCCATTTCCAAGTAAACCATGGGAAAAGGTCGCAATAGACTTTTCAGGTCCTTATGATCTTTTATCTCATGATTTAAAATTTCTAATTTTACTGATTGATTATCATTCCAAATGGATTTACCATATGTTTTTTGATTCACCCAGTTCTATTAATGCCATCAGATTTTTTAGGAAGGTGTTTGCCATTGAAGGTTCATCCTCCATTATTGTTAGTGACAATGGTACACATTTAATTTCTCAGAAATGTTCAGCATTTTTAGCAGAGAAGGATGTCACTCATTTCAAGGTGGCTTTATACTCACCATCATCTAATGGATTGGTTAGAAGGGCTAACAGATTGGTCAAGGATGCCACTCAAGCAGCCCTTTCCTCAGGAAAAGATGTTCAGGACTTTCTTGAGGACAAATTATGGTCATATAACATTTCGCCACATTGCACCATGGGTCTTCCTCCTTTTTCCCTGTTGAGAGGTAGGAATGTTCACACTACGTTGTACCCCAATTGGTTGCAGAATAAACATTTCAAGGGTACATTCAATGACAAACATCTTGCATCTCTAGTTTTAGAAAAACAAGCTTATATGAAATCTGTGCATGATCAAAAGAAATGTTTTAATGGTTCTGATTTGAAGATCAATGATTGGGTTCTTATTAAGAATCCAAAAAGGGTGACAAAAGGCTTGTCTAAATTTTCTTCTCCTGTGCAGGTTGCAAACGTGAGCAAAAGTTCAGCACTCCTTGGTTATAAGGGATGGTGGAACAAGAGATCACTTGTTCGCCTTTCTGACTCACAAGTTTCCTCTTTACTCAAATTATCCAAGCAGCAGTTGGAACAATCTGACTGGACAACCTGGTTAATTGATTCTTCATCTGTTGCTTCTTAGTTTGCTTCTCAAAGGGATTCTGATGAGTCTACTGGTGGGCAATTGCATAATAAGGTTCCTCATGATATTACTGAGCTTACATCTGCTCCACCTGTTTTGGGTACTCGCTCAAGAAGATTGCCTGTTAAATTTAATGACTATGTTTTGTCTTAAAAATGTTATTTTGTTTTTAGTGATTTTACTGATTTTTCATTCCTCTTTTCACTTTTGTTTGGTGGAAAGAGAGAAGTTGTAGTATGCTGCATGTAATTATTGGACGTTCTCGTGCTGTCAGCACAGGAACGTGTCTCGCAGCTCATGTGTTTGTTTGAATGTAGTTCCACTGTCGGGCCCTGAACGATGCGTGCCAGGATTCTGCCAACGTTAATCAGTTGGTGAAGATCCTGGTACGCAGTGGGGGCGCCTGGCTGTGGGTGCTGTAAAATTGCTGAATAAATCTAATCTTCTTACCGGCTTGCCTCCTCGTATGAATTCCACTTCAGCGGCTCTTGTGGAAGTGACAATAGCAAATACATGCATATTTAGCCAGATAGAAAGTGCGGGGGAGTAGAGAGAGGGAGTATGCTCTACTACGACTGTCGAATAATAAAAAGGTTAAGGTCAAAGCAGCTAACTCTACACTCAGACCTGTGTTATTTCCAAATTTGAAGCTCTGAAAGGTGCATCAGATGACTTGTATTTGTCACAGATTGCCAAAATATCCTGTTGTAAAACGTGTACATTGGCTGGTACTGCACCAGAGGGTACTAAGCTGACCTCCACTTTGCGTTCTACTTCTTCAGTGTGAGCACTGACTCTAAAGATGACAATTCCACATGCTCCCTGGCAGTTCTTCCTTTCCTGCCCCCTTTATGGGAGGGACCTGCTTCCATTGTTCACGCTCCTAGGACGTTCCCCTTTGAAGGACATCTGTATTAAACAGCCACCAAAAGAAGACTACTCTCACTCTACCTAAACTTTCTGAGTAGGGCTTCCAGCAGGAATTTCTGAGAGGATTGTTAACCAACATTTTTTGTCAGCACTTTAAACAGGGTATACACTCCAAAAATGTAGATAAGACAGTTTCCAAGTTTTGCCAGCAGGTGCCACTGATGTTCAATTGTCCCTGGTGCCATTGATGTTCAGTAAGTAGTGTTTGGGCCCCTGATGCTCATCACTGCCTGGTGTCATTGTCATTTCTTACTGCCTGGGACCACTGATGATTTTTACTGGTTGGGGCCATTACTGTTTAATGTGTGTCCCCGCTGCTGTTCATTACTGTCTGGTCAGTGCTTAATTTGAGCAGGTGCTTTCCAGAGCTCAGCACCGGCACCTAATCCTCCACACTGGTGCTTGTAGCACCATTTAATGACACACTCTTTTGGAAGGCAGGGGATTTTCCACAGAATCACAGGATGTTGAGCCATGCAGAGACTCGAACCCGGTTCCCCAGCTCTGAAATCAGCAGCTGTAGCCAATAGGCCAAGTCCTCTCCAGAAAAATTAGTGCTGGGGCTCTGGTCGGGAGGCAGTTTGCCCTAGCACATTTCTCCTGCTAGCACTGCCTCCTGAGGAGAGCCCCTGCACTTTTTATTTTACAAATTAACCACGGTGTCTGGTGCACAGCCGTTGGAAGTAGACGCGTGGGAGAGGGGTAGCCTGCAGTATCCCCAAATTAATCATGCTGGAGTTCAATAAGTGAATGAGCATAAAGATGCCTTTACATTTTATATTTTTTGTTCTGCATTTGTCAAATGTCAGGCTACGTCTTCTGACAAAACTGCTGCGCATTATTTTACAACGGGTATTGGTGTTTACTTCTCTTACTCCGATTCCTTAGTGAAAGGATTGTGTAAAGTGAACTATCTTGACAGTCTTCTGGGTTACGGGTAGTGTAAAAGGAAAATGTCATTTTTTTCATAACACAACATTTAAAAACATGCAAATGAACTGTACAATTATTTCAAAATATATCAGCAGCAAGGAAAGCACAAATGACCATTTTCAATTCCGAATTTTGATGGAAGATTTTAATAGGCTCAAAATGACACACGGCACTTTAGTTGGAATGCTCAAATGATAAATATTCGCAGAAACCCGTTTTCTGAACAATATAGTTTGTGCACAGTCTAGTTTTATCAGTAAAACTGTAGGTCTGTTCACATTTAGTGGGTAATGCAAAACCATGTTTTAGTAATGTGTGTTTGCAAACGTGCACTCCAAAATGCACCTCTGGACACATACTACACCCTTACTGCTCGGCTTCTGAATTTGCGTGGCTACTTTGCTTCACTTGTTCTTTGTTTGATGCTTGTTTTTTTCCTATTCCATAAGTGTGGTGTAATATTAATAGCACCCCCACTTTGAAAAGTGTTCCAGCACCACTGTTATGGGGTCAATGATGTATGTAATACCTATGACCAAAGATGCTTTCACTGCATAGGGCGAAGTACTTTGGATAGCATGGTCACCTTTCAGGGCATAACAGAAATTAGAAAAGAAAAAAGATTCCAAACAGCAGACCTGCTTACAGGGCCTGTTGATCCCACTGCATGCACCATTCCACAGAGCATGGCCTTTGTGATAATCTTAAAATACCAGGAGCTTGCAAACACTTTTAAGGAACTGTGACATATAGGCAGGCTCTTTGGTCTTTTTCTAAATAATCTCTCACAGTAATCATGAACACTAGGCGATAATATATAGAAAAAGAAAAGCCTTAGAGGAGTTTAACCATTCTGTAAACCTAATTTTTAGGTCTCGGCTAGCGAAGGCTGCGCTTGCGCAGTCTCGCTCGTGAGATTTAACGTTTTAGAAGTGGGGCTTTAACCCGCCCCTCTTCTTCCCTCTTCTCCATTGGCTGGCCTCTTAAATGCTGGTCAGCCATTGGAGAAGAGATTTGTCTCTCCAAAGAAGCCCCGTCTTTTTCAGATTCGGGG
Organism: Triturus cristatus; assembly: GCF_964204655.1. NCBI lineage: Eukaryota > Metazoa > Chordata > Amphibia > Caudata > Salamandridae > Triturus > Triturus cristatus. Next base: position 430,332,900 of record NC_140582.1, on the reverse strand, counting down.
GCGTGTTTTTTACTTTCTTTGTCTCCTCTGGAATGTAAACATTCCAACCAATGGCAAGAGGAGAGAAAGAAAAACACGCCCCCGAATCCGAAAACGCCGCTGCGTTTCTCCGAGGCATTTCTGCTTGACCTCCTCCCCCCGTGTTGTTATACCAATCTTAGGCCGGGGTCCTCCGTTGTCACTCTATTTTCATATCTGAGAATTGCTTTCATGAAAAGTCCGTCGATATATTTTAAGATGGCGACAGCCAGAACGCACATATTTAAGCCTCTTTCCGTGTCTTAAGCGCATGCTGTGTCCTGTATCAACTACACGAACCTTCGTCGCTGCAGCAACCGTGATTTGGCGTCCTGCGTCCACGTTATGACGCTTGAACTAAGATGACGCGTGAGCACCAGCCGCCCGCGCGAGCCTCCCCAGGGACAGCCGCTAACCGTGGCAGGGTTCTGGAGGTTGGTTGTGCAGTGCTTTAAAAGGGGCTTGATTTCAACAGCGTGGTTATCTTTTCATCTTCCACCCCACCGATTAGGTGTTAAGATGGAAAAATCGTAGAGATAAAATATTTTTTAAAGCAACACTGGCCAGTGGCACGTGATCTCCCCTCTGCTCTACGGATAAAATAAAGGCATCTCACATAGTTGTGGTTTTGACTTCTCGGTCACCACCTCAAACCTACAAGAGCCAGCAGGAAGCCAAATTCTTCTTTACATAGACTCTGTATTGTGTTTTTTTTTCTTGTCTTTTTTGCAATTTTACATAGCGCAAACTCGAGCCAAAGGTATTGGAGCACTTTACAAGAACACCAGTTAAATTGCACAAGAACACATTCATTTTTATTGTTTTTTGGGCATGGTTAGGTTATGCGATGTGCCCAGAATCACAGGATGTTAAGCTGATGCTGAGACTCGAACCTGGTTCTTCTACTAGAATCTGGAATTCTATAGGAAGCAAGATCCGAGATCAGTGTACCTGGCTCAGAGTGACATCTGACGACAAAACGAAAAATACATAGCTGCTATTCGCTTTATAACATGGCTGCCGCCAGCAAACACAGGTAAAGGCATTTATCTTATGTTTTCAGACGTACAAAAAAACTTCATCTGGCGCTTTTGAAAGCCACATTAGTCAGTTGTGGTCAGACAGCCATGTTGTGTTGCAAACTCATTAAGTGTGCTTTATGTCCTATATTGTGACTCTCTAGCCTCAGTTTCACAAATAAGAAAATCAAAAAAGCTGGTGGAACGGCAAAACGAATATAAACCTCTGGAAATGCTCTTAGGTGGCCTCCCACTCCGTGTTTTTGCTATCTGCGTCAATAAAGTGGCTAGGTGTATGTGAAGGAGTGTTGGCGCTACAAGGGGACATCTCAATCCGAAATAATAGGCAGCCATGATCCCTCTGAATTGGAGCACAAGCAACACAAAAAACTTTTGGACTTCTTGCATCTCACTTGGGAGGTGCTGCCCAAGTCCTTTATGGCACAGATAGCTATTTCATGCTACCCTACTTAAAGTGTTTCAGCGAGACAAACAATAAGTATTTACAAATTCAATAGGTCTTGTCTTTAGTGAGGGCTAAGCTATTCGTTTTGCCAAAGACGTCACGGAAGTTAGAGAGTGCTTTGCAGTGCGACCCCCAGGGGGAATAGGGAGAGGAGACGTCTCTGTGAGGCCACCAGCAAGAGACTTGGAGGGGCTGCATATGGGTTTGGAAGCAGGAGAAGCGACAAAACTGCTTTAAAGCAAAGGCACCGAAAAGAATAAGTCACTGTTTACTGTAATATGCGTAACTTCCGTCCCCGAGTATCCCTGGTTTAGAGGAACAGAGTTCCAAGGTCCCTGTGTTTGTTTTACATAACCAGCTCTTCTACTTCTGTTGTAATCGAAGAGGTTAAAGGGCAAAGAACAAAGGACTACCCGTGAAAACAGCGGTTAGGCGGCTAGAGGAATGTTATCGTTTTTATTCTGGTTTTATTTGTCTTGGATGTTCGTTTTAATGAGGCAGTCTTAACTACCCTGCCCCCACCAGGAATATAGCAGTGCTTAATTTGTAAAAAGAATAGGTGCCGGGGCTCACATTTTCTTCAGAAGCCTGCCGCTTCTGAATGCCTGGGTTGTTTCTCTGTGCTGGTCCATGTATACTTGCCGTGCACCAGTTATTTATGCATTATGTATGCGGCCTCAGATGATAATATAACCAGGAACAACACTTTTAATGTTTATGTGTTTGGAAAAATGAAACGCGACTCAGACTTGCTAGAAGTCGAGCCTTTGACATACAGACTGCATACAAATTAAAGCAGCAAAGCCTTAACTCTCTGAGCTATGCCGCACTTTCGATTGAACGCTCTATATTAGTCATTCCAGTAGTGTAGTAAGGGTGACATGAGCCGAATCCAATCATGGAAAGTAGTCCTCCACGTCCCTTTTAGAAAGTAAAGTGCTGACATAATATACCAACGAGTTAAATCTTTTAATTTATTTTCAGTTCGGGACCACCACCAACTGGAGAAAAAGCAGTAGTCCCGGCCCTGTAAAAGAAAGTGCAGGTGCTAAGCACCCGAAAGCACCGGCTCAAATTAAGCTGTTTACTATAGTATTTTAACCTCTGTCCCTCGAGTATGCTTGTTTTAGAGTGGTACATTTCTATTGTCCCTGTGCTTGTTTGGCATTAATAACACCCCTAGCACTGCAGTCTTCAAAGAACGTTGTAAGTGCAAATCATTTAGCAACCTTATTTACCCAATAGTATTAGTGGTAGACAAGACACAGATGTACTTTTCGCCAGGGAGATATTCTTATGTAATCTACCAAATTCTCCTGCCTATAGTTAGACAGACCAACCATTCCGACGACGAAATGCTTATTTTTATCATCAGTCCTGTACCATACCTAGCACTTTATCCTCTTAGATCACAGAACTTTATATACTATTGAAGCAGTTGCACTATCTAGGGCTCACTTGCATGGGTCTTCGTTATCCTGTAGATGCTGCTAAATGTAATTAAATGTTTCTGTTTAGCCTTAGACACCTCAGGCCAGAACTGTGGGATTGGATAACATTTTTTGCTGGCCATTGTTTTATGACAATTATGTTTCTGTAAATAGTCACTTGCACTTTATAGTGAGATCTATGTTGAGGTTCATTTGTTTTTAGTATTCTTTAATCAAGAAATATTCAGATTACAAAGCCTGCTGTGCCGATGTTATACAGTCGCGGAAAACCACATAATGTAAATAGGTCAGTGGGCTACTGCGTGTGTGTGTTTAGGTGGCTCTGTGGGTGGCTCTATTTGTGTGTGGGTTGCTCTGTGAGTGGCTCTGTGGGTGGCTCTGTGTGTGTGTGTGTGGGTGGCTTTGTGTGTGACTCTGTGTGGGTGCAAATGCAATAGGTCTCGCATTTGAGAGTGATTAAGCTATTGACATTGTAAATAACAATACCGTTTCTTTAACCCCTTGAGTGCCCCGCCCTTTCCATGCCCTGTGCCGGGCGTTTCATTAGCGGGCGGGGCTCATGACGAGATAGTCTCGTCATGGGCACAGCGCAACCGCGGCCCATGACGAGACCATCTCGTCATGGGCACTCAAGGGGTTAAATGTTTTAAAAACAAAAACATAAACAAAAATAATGTCATGAGCAATGCCAATAGCTCTAACTTTAACAATGCAGAGACCATTGCATTGTAAATGCTTGTTACATTCTGGTGTAGAGCAATCCCAAGGGGATGTCTACACCCCGCCCCTTTCTGCACATGCTTTATGTTTCCCACAAGTATGGAGGATTTAGGAATGGGTAGGTTTGATAAATGTAACATGGAAATAAGCATCCACTTGATGCTAGATTGGCAGTTCTGGACCTATAGCAGGATTATATGTAAAGGGGAAATGAAGAAATATGAGGGTCTCTGTAGTGGTGGGCCACACACTTAAGTGGAGTGTGGTATTACATAACGTTATTGAATATTACACGTCACAAAACGTTATTGAATATTACACGTCACAAAAATTAGAAGGCTCTGACTGCAGGTAACCCTCCTTGGAAGAGAGGTGTATAAACCTCTGCCTTGTTAATGTTTTGAATGATAAAGGTATTGCATTAACTCAGAAAATAAAAATTGTATAAAGAAATGTGCAAATCATGCTCTAAGGCAATTGCAGATTGATTCTGCAAAGTGACAAGCGTTCTTTGAAAGACCTATCAAAAGCCAAAATACTAAAGTTCCGTGAAAGCTTAAAGGGGACTAGGAATGCTAGTGTAGAAAAAGTTTCAGCCTTCTTGGAGCCTTCTGTCTGTCTAGTGTGGGGAGTGTTTTGTTATGTTCTCAAGGGGTAATAAAGGATATGAGGGTTAATATGGTACAGGGAAGGGTGAACTTGCGTGGTTTCAGAATCATGGTGCAGGGACAGTTGTGTTTGGTGTGGGTTACGGATTGTGTAAGGGATTACCCTGATAGTTTCAAGGAAAGCACTAAGTGAGGCAAATATGTAAATTTTACTAAGATGTGTAAAACGATTAAAGAGAGAGAAGGTGTACTATATCCGAAGGTATACAGGAAATGGAAGAGAATTTGCCTAATTCAATGTTCCTGTTGTAGAGGGGCACAATGACAACCTCATATATGACGTCCTACCCCCGGACTGTGAAAGTTAGAGGTTTGGAAGATACCGGATCACTCGTTATGTTTTGTCGAGTTATCTGCATGTTTCTGCCGCCTTCACCGTTTAGCATGGCAGCTCTTAATCTGGGTACCATTTACGTACGATTCTGTGATTTAGGTGCAAGCTTAGTTGTATACTGGTAGTGATGTTCTACCACACATTCAAGGTTTTAATATACACAGACTCTAACATCGATTACCAAAATAATGTGAAGGGAAATCAGTGCTTACGTTGAATTATGATGGTGGCCAAAATTGTGGAGTCGATAAAAGTGCTCAATATTAGTCACTTTACTATTGTAACACATTCATGGGCAGTCCAGACTTGATTAATGTCCATTTTAGTAGTGATTCATGTTGATTAATGTGAAAATAAAATAAGTTTGGGTGTGTCATAGGTCTTGGCTGTTTATAGTTGAGCTGGGTGCTTGGTTTTCCAAAGCCTATCCAGTGAATATTATTTTATCCTCTGCGATGTTAGGCAGGTAGCTAGCTGTGAAGCGATGTTTTGGTGTATATCTTGTATCTGAATTGTTGTAAGATTTTTTTTCTTTTCTATTTTTCTCTATCACTGGACAATCCATATGGTGTTGGTGTGCTTTTCGTATAGCAAGTGGACGTTAAAGTGCCATGTATTGCTGGATTACTCTGACAAAAACTGCTTAATTAAAAATGTTAAACTGAAATGTTCTATTGAAGTACATGCACAGTGCAGTGGTGTTCCAGGAAGATGATAATTTCTATGCTGAACGTGTTTCTGAACATAACCATGCTTTGCTTATAGTGCTTAACATCCGTAAGGATAGAAGATTAACCCTGCTGAATGTTTATCCATGTGTGACACGGTGAGCCAGAGGAAGGTAATGGATCACTGTCAGGGATGCCGCTATTATTAAAGCCGTTCATTGCCCAATGTTGAGGTAGCAGCTTAATTCCCACTTTGCTCTGATACTTCAACAATGTTTTGCAGCATAGAAGACACCCATTTCCCAATCAAACCCTGTTGCACCAATACCAAATTTTCATCATCATTGTACAGCCAAGCGCTTGATGACCACAACCACAGAATGAGATGACAAAGATAGAAATGTAGGTGAGCAGACACCAGATGATCAGACTACCCCGGGCACTCACCACACCAAGCACAGGCAGCTCATATCAGAAGCAAAGGAATCCTATTAAAAGAATGTCTTCAGCAAAGCTGTAAGCAGTATGACAACATAAACTGATGTTTTTAAAGAAATTTATCATGTGTAACAGAAAAAACATATATATTAAGATAAAAAGAATAATGGATGAATTTTGGATAAAGAAAAGAATAAAATAAATATACACTGGCTTTATATCTGTTTTATTAATTAATGTCCGGTAGCAAGTTGGAGTTTTATAATTTCTCTGCCTGCTTACATTGTTAATTACCGAGCCCAGGTGTATTCTTTTACATGTTATTGATTGTTCCCTGTCAGGGCGTGCTTATCCTAGACACAGGGGCCGGGAGTTCTTTCCAAGAAATTCAGCAAAGCTTCCAACAGAAGCAGGGAACGCTTCAAGGCGATTAAACACCCGTTAGTTAACCCACACTTTTCTCCACACCTCTTCTACATGCATTCCTGCCTCTATGTCAAATTGTCATTTCCCCAGAACGCCCTTCTTAGTCTCCCTGACCAATTTGCGTGGTGCTATCCTGCTTAACGTTGTCCTTAAATTAATCTGTAATATTCCTTACTTGTACAGGGTATCAGTGCTTTGTAGTTAGTTTTGTGTAGTACAAGTTAGATAAATACATATATACAAGCAAGGAATTGATAATTAACAGGGCACAGGTTTCTTGGGGTTCTTCTAGGCTGTAGTGTTGTATAAAGTCTAGCAGTTTCTAAGTGCGGCTTCTCTATATTGCCTCTCCCACCTTTAGTATTGCAAAATAACGTGTAGTTCACAGCAAATGAATCAAAAGGACCATTTGAGGTAAAAGTGCACCTGAACTGTAGAGGAAAAGAGAAAGTTGAAGGAAGGCAAGACTATTAGAGTGCCCACTTATTCGGCTTGGTGCATAGTACTTTTATTCACATGCTTTAGTGAAATCCTCTCCTGTGCTCTACCAACCTGCAACAAAGGTGTACCTAAGAGTAGTAATATTGTTTTGATTATATATCATTCACACCAAATGCATGCCATCTTTAGTAGTTTTTTTTTTTTTAAAGATTTTTATTGAGTTTTCCACCACCAGAATCCCGAGGACTAGCACTACACACAATAACATCATAATATGATCCAACCATCAAAATACACAGTAGGAGAAGTCCACTCTGCTAGGTCCCCGCCTTATATTCCCCACCCACCACCCTCTCTACCCCCACCCCCCCAGTCAGTGTGCCCGCAGCAAACCCTCATCAACCTCTGCCAGTTGGGCCCCAGAAACTGAGGCATCCCAACACCGGACAAACGGGAAAACCCTATTATTGTGCTCATGAAAAAGAAAAAAAAAAAGGGGGGCCCGCAGCGACCTCCCTCTGCGCCCCCTATTCCCACCCAGACTCCTCAACAGCTGTCAATGTAGGGTGCAGGTACCGAATACTCCATGAGTGTACCTAAGTAGCCCCGTCCTGCATGGTCTCCCCAGTAGCCCCCGCTGACCCTGTCCCAGGTTCCACCCTCCGGTCCATATCTACAGAGTCCCCGTCCTCCACATTCCTCGTTTCCCAAGATCGCAGCTCTTCCACCAACACCCCCCACGTCCTCACCACTTCCATCGCCTTATCATTAGCTGCTCGTCTGGCCATCTGAAGCCGAAGCGTCGCTTCGCTTCCCGCCCAAGTCAAGAAACTCCCCCTCCATCTCCGAAAACTCAGACCGGGCCTGGCCTTCCAATGCAGAGTGAGCTCCCTCTTCGCCAGTATCAGACCCAAATCGCAAAACTTGCTCGTAATTTTGGTACTGGGGGTGTGCGGAAACCACAACAAAAGGCAAGTCCCCATCTCCGCTTCCAACTCACGTTCAGTCACCTGATTCAGGCACGCCACCACATCCGCCCAATACGAGCCCAGTCCCCGGCAGGACCAAAACATATGACCAAAATCAGCCCCCTCCACCCCGCACAGTGGACACGGCGATTGAGAGCCTCCGAAATACCGCAGAATTTTGACCGGGGTTAAGTAAGCCCTATGAAGAGTGTAAAATTGGATCAACTGAAATCTAACATTGCGCGTGCCCTTCCAGGCCCGCCGCAAAAGCTGCGCCCACGTCGTCTCGGGAATGGGCCTACCAAGATCCCCCTCCCATTTACCCCGCAAGACATCCAGAGGTGCCAACCTCTCCGTGGACAGCCGCCTGTAGAGACAAGTATTGGCCTTGACTGTACCCGCCGCCATAGTGACGTACTGACAGCCCTGAGAAGTTGGGGGCTCCGACAGCCCCATCTTCCATTGTTTCTGGATCCCACATACCAAGGCGGAATGCAAAAGATAGTCCCCCCTCGGCAGGTCATACGCCCCCTGCAAGTCCTGGAACGACAACAAGACGCCATCCCTGTATAAGTCCCCAATCATGTGGACCCCACACTCTTCCCAGTGAGCCAGCGCCGACCAATCCCCGCCGTGCGGGAGGGCCGTGCACATACCCAGGGGTATCTCCGGGGCATACGGCATCGCAAAGCCTGCCCTTTTCTGGCTATGGATCCAGCATAGCGTGCGTTTCTCGAGGGTAAGCTGGTCCAGTCTGAGCCTCTGCCTAAGCACAATGAATGACAGGACATGGCGCGGGATGACCCTATCTTGCGGGCCCTCGGGGTCTCGAAACTCACGCGCCACGGCCTGTGTCAGCCACTGTAGCTGTGCCGCCAAGTAGTACCATTCAAAATCTGGGGCTGCCAGCCCTCCCTCCTCCCGCGGCCTCATCAGCGTCGACAGCGCCACTTGTCGCCTCCCAGTTCCCCAAATAAACCCTGTCATCAATGTCCGGAGCGTCCTGAAAAAGGTGACCGGGATCCATATCGGCAGAGTACGGAAATAATAGAGCAGGCGCGGCAGCGTTATCATCTTCAACAGCTCTACCCGTCCAGCAACCGAGAGAGGAAGGGTGCGCCAGAACGCCATACTACCCCTGAGCCCCCTCAGCGCGCCCCTCAAAAAGGTCATTGGGGGTGTGGAATATACGAACGCCTAGGTACGGCAAGCAGACAGGCTCCCACCGCAGGTCAGCCAACTCCAAAGGCTGTTGCGTTCCCGGGGACAAAGGGAACAGGCAGGTATGCTATCTTTAGTAGTTATATGCAGAGTCCATGCATGCTGTTGTGAAAAATAGCAGTGCCACCCACAGAAAGAGTGTATAATACTGCCCCTGGAACCACCTACTTCAAACTGCTAGGGACCAGATGAGCATGCAACTTTGTTCTGTCTTGCACGTATGATAAGGCAGGAATTAGGGTACCAAGTTCACAATGGGAAGCTGGTACTTCTGTTGAGTTGGAACAAAGTCAAATATTTTCCGGGATGCACCTTCATTGTATGATTAAAAGATGAACATGTAGAAGAAAGTAAGGTATTCCAGGTGATGTGTGGTTCTAGAACAGTGGGTTATAGAAAGTTGTGGGACAGGGGGTGGTTTTCACCTTAAGATATTTGCTTGACACGTCTGTTCAGCATGAGTGGTAGTATTGAAATCAGTAATATGTTGAAAAAATAAGTGGGACAAACACATTGGAGTAATAGTGTTAAAGCAAATAACACTGCTAAAGACTCAGCAGGATATGAGAGTAGGGAATTGGGGTGGCGAAATGTAGGCCGGGGGACTTCTCTGTTTTTTAAAACTTTTACTTAACAATTGAGAGAAGCTTAACTGTCTTTCATAACCATACACTTTTTCTTTACACTTTCTTTCAGCACTAACACGGTCTGCATATACAGCACGTCGACATGATCCCAGCAAACCAAACTGGCTACGAGTAGGGTTGGCATTTGGCAGCACTGCAGCTCTCTGGATTTTGGTAAGTATTGCATCAACAAAGCTACAAGGACTGGCAAAACCTAAGGAGTTGAGGGGAAAGGGAGTAACATTTAAAGAAAACCGATAAAACAGTAAAAAGTGATATTGTTTTTAGTCTTAATTCTATGGTTTTAAACAAAAAATTGTGATAAGCCTATGTGTGGTCCAGTTTCTGCAGACTGGATCTTTTCATCTCCTAGTATTCCAAAGTATGTGTAAAGAGCTTCCTCTTAGCTTAATATTGACTTATGCTTTGTCAGTATATCAGACCAGATGCTTAATACTGAATGATGGGGTCAGTGTGGCAGTTGTGCAATTTTAGGATTCCATCACCCTACCTACAGGGCAAGTTTAGATTTTCAGTTTTTCTTTATTCACAAGATTTCATTGAAGGACCGGTACTAAGATAACTACTAAGTATATGAGGACTTGATTTGATAACAACTAATATTCTTCCTCTATGTTGTATTTGGTTTTTACATCCAGCTCGCTGCTTGTTGGTCTCCAACTATAAAAAAACAAAACAAAACAAAACAAAAAGTAACTTTTAGTGACATAACTATGGAAAGCTGGATGGTTAAAAATTCACAGAATATATAAACTGGCCTCAATGGTGTTGACCATCGATTTTCAACAAACCATTGGAAAACCTCATTGGGATTGTTATTGAATACAATACCTCTAACATTACTACAGTTTTTTGGTTATGTTAAGTTTGTCTTTGTTTAATTCTCTCCAAACGTTATTTCTGGAGAGAATTAATGTTTTGACGGTGGCTGGATACGTAAAAGAAATTAGTTTTCTTACCTAGAGAAAAGATGTTTTTATAAAGCTCATCGTTTTATTTTTCGACTCAAAATGGGCTTGCTTTATAGCCTGTAATTTGAATTTCAAAGTCACAAGAGGCTAAATCACTAATGTAGATTTTATCTAACCAGTGTTACAATTGATTTTATGTAAAGAAAGGGTAGTTTATTTGTTCATGTCCGGGTGCATCAGTACCTAAGAGGAGAATTAATAGACAACAAAATAACTTCTTTAATATTCTAGTCACTTGTTTGAACAACCATGTTTCTGTGTGAGCTTGGAATATTGTAAGTGTGTTGTCCTCCGGGAATAGTGTGAGGATGAGGAAAAGCAGAAGGTGGAAGGTCTTGTGTGTGTCTTGGAGCAGACGAATGCGTGAGTAAGATACATATCATGTCTCCAGACAACTCTTTGAAATATGCATCTTTGCTGATGCATTTAGCTTGAACTGTTACTGTAGAAGCAGTCACTCCAACCCTTTCAGTCATGCAAGACTATCCAGTTACCCTAACTAACCGTTCCACAGGTTCTGCCATCAACATCAGAAATGTCATGGGTTTATTGGCTTTAGTCTGCAAGACTCAACAGGCACACCATTTGCCCAAACCTTGAAAAGGCCCATCAACAGAACAGATCAGCACTGTTGATATCGCTGGCTACACTAACTGATTGTTGTAACTGATAGGGCTTTCAGATGAACTTGTTTGAGGTGTCACCCATGCTGAATCCTTGATATAGTCTACCAGACAGCACAACTCAACTGAACGTTCTGTATGGTACACCACTGTCAATTTCTCTCACTTTTCTTCTCACAATATTAGACCAATCATTTGGAACAAATTATTTCATTCATCATATCTGGTCTGACAAGCTAGCATTTAGTATAACCCCATCTACAGTATCTGCCACTATTGGCTAAGCCCTTGATGTTGCTCCAATGTTAGCCATACTAAGACTCAACAATGTTCATCACTGCCAGGTAACTAAATAACTATTTTAGGATTAACATCTCCTTATTATTTTTGACTCGTTGTTTGCATTACGAGCCGCCTACATCTACAGGCCGGCGACGATGGGACTTTAAACGTACAATGGGTGTCATTTAAGAACATTGAAAAGAATTAGTGAAATAAAATAAAGCCTAAGACGGAGGAGGGTGGGGGGGGGGTGGCTCACGGGAGTGGAGTCTACCTTATGGCTCCCTTTTGACTGTGGTGCGTCATGTATCCACCGCTGGTGTCTGTATCATTAGGCGTAGAATTTTCAAGTATTGAGGGCAGGACAGTTCTCGGAAATCATCCGACAGATATTTTATGCAGGGTTGCCACATTTTATCGAAACAAGGCAATTGCTGCGTTGCTATAGCCGTCTGCTTTTCCATGCCCAGTATGTCCCTGACTTTGTCTAGCCAATCCAGGTGCGTTGGCACCATGTCTGTTCCCCACCTGGCAAACAAGAGTTGTTTCGCTGCACCCAGAAGCAAAGTGATCGAATGCAGCGGATATGTAAGGGGATTAGGGAGACCTAAGAGTATATAGCTTGGGAATTTGGGTATGTCAGTTTAAAATATAATGTTGACCGAATCCAAAACTTTGGTCCAGGAGGGCTCTAACTTGGGACATTGCCAGAGTGTATGTGTGAGTGTGCCCTGGTGTTCAGGCGATCTTGAGATGCATCTCTTTGCTAGTGGTGTTCAGTGCTGAGTTGCGCACTCTGTGGAGTATGTCATTCCACTCCTTATCCATAAAAGTACGCTCACATTCTCTCTCCCAGCGGGCGCGGGCCGCCAAGTCTAAAGGGCGGATCGGTTTTACTAAGAAGGCATAGATGTCCCAGAGAAGCTTGGCATCCTAGAATCTAGTGAGGGTCCACTTCTCGAACACCGTCAAAGGTCTACTGGCATGCAGGCAGATCCAGGGCTGAGAAACCCAGTGCGCCACCATGAGGTATTGCCAATGTGTCGAGTGTGGTAGGTTGAAGTGAGCTTGCAAAGTACGGAAACCCATAAGCCCGTTGTCATCAAACAGTCGCCTATACGCATACAGTTGGCTTCTTCCCAGGACTTGAACGCTGCCCCTGTGAGTGCTGGTGGGAAATATGGGTTGCCAATCAAGGGAGTTTGTGGCGATATTGGAGTAGAAAGCCTATGTCGTTGCTGTACTTTATCCCACACCCCCACTGTGGCCCACGTGACTGGGGAGACATACACGCCCATGGGTCTGTGTGTTTTCGGCAACCAGGGTGTTAGAAATGGGGTACTCTAGTGGGAAGAGATAGGTACCTTTGTCCAAATAGGGATCCTTGCTTCTAGTCAGGGAAAGGGAGATACACACTCTAGATAACTCTTGCTCAACCCCTTGGTATCACAAGCAGACAGGCTTATCCCAAAGGCAATGTGTAAAGTATTTGTACTCCAAACACACTATAATATAGTGATAACACCACAAATGGACACCACACCGGTTTAGAAAATAAAGTATCTTTATCTAAACCTAACAAGACCAAAACACCAAAAATCCAGCATACAGGTATTAAGAACAAGCATTTACAATGCAACGGTCTCGGCATTGTTAAAGTTAGAGCTATTGGCATTGCTCATGACAATGCCGTTTCTTTAAATGTTTTAAACTCAAAAACAAACAAAAATAATGTCATGAGCAATGCCAATAGCTCTAATTTTACCAATGCCGAGACCATTGCATTGTAAATGCTTGTTCCTCCAGCTGACGGATCCGGTGAGTTTGCAGAGAGGGGAAAGCCGAGCGGAATCCTGGCTCACACACGCACACAGCCCTCCCTGCCTCCCTCCCGCATCCCTCTCCCCCCACCCCTCCTCTACACCCTCCCCTCCGTCCCCCAACATCAGCAGAGAAGTAAATCCCACACTTGGGAAGCCTGACACCAGCTCTGAGATGCAGGCTCAGGTCTTAGCTCCAGAGTGTGGAATAAAATAAATGAACGCACACATAAATATATGCATTTGTAAGTGCAGGTATGCGTGCGTCCATACCCTGCATGTCCGCGCGCGTGGACATGATTATATTGCTGCTGTGTGTGTGTGCGTGCTCACACACGCTGACGTAAAGCTACGTGTCTGTGTCTGCAGGCGTTAGATTGTATACAATAAGTATACATATATGCATTGTACACTACTCTGAAGGTAAGTGGGCAGATATGCAGGCTGGTAGCTAGAGATGACGACAGGAAGGTAGATGAGACTTGGTCAGAAAGGCAGTCAGGCCGGTAGGTGGGTAGATGGGTAGGCAGGGTGGCTGGTAGGGAGGCACATACTGATGGGAAGGTAGGTAGGTGAAGACATAAACAGCTAGTGCGGGCGGGCAGGCAGGTGGGTAGATAGAAAGGGGGAGGCTGGCAGGCAGGGCACTAGGTAGGTAGAGGTAGGTGTATACGTAGGCAGATAGTGATGCCTGCAGGATTCTATGGGGAGACAGGCAGGGAGGTCTGCAAGTGGGCAGTCAGGTAGATGGATATGTACACAGAGGCAGGTAGACGGGTAGGGAGGCATGTTGGCAGCTAGGGGATCAGGCAGACTGTAGGTGGCCTACCGGGGGAACTGATGGAAAAAAGAAACAACTAAGCATGTGCAATAAGAACAACAAAATGCATGGCTAAGAATACCCAGTCAGCGTCCACATGAGTTGGTAACCAGTTTTCACACGAATCAGCTCTTCTGAGTAAATAACTTACCTGGAATGAGATATTAATTAAAAACAGAATATTTTCCATCTTTCCACCCAGAACTGGACTTTAGTAGTGCAGCAGGCGGTATATAGTATAGGCATACACTATCATTTTACGAGGCCCAAGTGACATTTCCTGTTTGCTGCGTAATTCTGTGTTACGCTTGTTATGTAACATCCTCGAAATTACTCTATATGCACAGGAACAACGTGGACAATCAGAATGCACGCGCCTGCTGTTTGGAGCAGTTGTATTTATTTTGTATTTATTTTTGCGCGCGAAATATCCTGGTCACGTCTAAAACGGATGCGATGTCGCGTTTATGCTACGCAGGGTTTGTGTTTCAGTAATCACACAGAATATTTTGCCTGAAATTATGCAAAAACAAAGTATGCTAATTTCGCACTTCCACTACATTTTACTTTACAACAGCGAAATCCTTCAAGGAAGGATGAAAACTTCACCTAGAGGGCTTGTTAGCAACAATAACATGCAAAGCTTAATTTTTAAAGATTTGTAAATATATAAAAGGTTCCTTTGTGAGAGATTTGCAGTGGTGCCTAATGATCCACCGACTTGTGAATGTTTATAGACGCTAAATATTGATAGATCGGCACATATTATGCGCGTGCTGCAGGCGCGTCAGTGTTTTCTTGAATGTGTGTAGGAAGCCTTTGTAAATACAGTATATATGCACGCATTTACATATACATTATATAGCTATATGTCAATGCACCTGAATACACAGAAACCTGTATGTATGTCTATATAAAGATTGCCTTGAAGTATACGTGGAGGAGACGACGAGTTCTGTTTTCCCAAGACAGTATTCAGTGCATAATCGATATGGCCACTTCCTGATTTTTGGGCAACCTTCCAGAGTGAGGGGGGGGGGGGGGGGGAGCTGAGGTTATGTGAAAAGGAAGGATAAAAAGAATGAACGAAGCAAATGGCCCGCATGGGAAGCGAAGGTTCGGAGAGAGAGAGGAGAGAGGAGAGAAAGGCCAAGGCAGAGAGAGCACGAAATAGCTAATAGGTAGGTAGGTAGGTAGGTAGGTTTAGGAAACGAGCGACTGGGTATGCAGAGAGAAAAAAAACAGGCACAGAGGCGAGAGAGATAAATTGTCAACCACAGTGGTGGGAAAGACATTGAGACAGAGGGATGGGGAAGTAAATGTGACTGGAAGGCAGAGGGAGAGTGAATGAGATAAGGAATGAGAAAGAAAAGGAACCAGATGAGCGGAAGAGATATATAGAAGGGAAAGAAAGCTAGCTAAAAGCTTGGAAACAGGGCGAGAGCGGCCTATAGATGCGGCGAGAAAGAGAACACACAGAAAGAGGTGGGTCGAGAAAAGGAGAGGGTTAAATAGGAAAGACGGGGGGAGAGATAGAACGAGGCAGGGCTTGTGTGGCTTGGATCATTTTGTCTTCCCACTTATCTCTGAGCCGGAGAGCCGTCCCTCTCCCGCTCTGTCTCCACGGTTCTGTTTTTTAATCATCCACAGCGAAACAGGAGACAAGAAGGGTCGGAGAAAAGCGACGAAGCTCATTGGTAGCTCAATGAAGTCACCCTCCCTGTAACCGAGGCACTGGACGCCTAAAATCCAAGGTCTGATGCTGCGCATGTGACTCAATACGTCGCATCAGCTGCCACACATTTCCTTCCCCCTTCCTTTCCATTTCGTGCCGCAGCTTTGTTTTACCGCTGTGCTTGCCTGATCCTAACGTGGACGCCCGTTTACATCCTAGAGAGGAAATGCGGACCCTACGTGTGCCGTCACGTGCTGTCTGTATGTTGTTTCTGTGTATTTTTTCTACCCAGCGAATATCATTTATGTCACAAGCTTGGAATACTAATTTAATAACGTCATCGTGTCTTGGCACTGTCCGCCTGCCAACTAGATCTTGCTGAAGCCCAGAGCTGCTTTGTCTTGTAAAAGGCGGACATTCCACGCGCACTTAGCTGTCGAGCTGCTGTTTTCACGATGCAAACTAAATATGTTTACTTTCATTAATATTTTTGTTTTTGTGTATACAGCAGGGGGAGAGGACGCCAGGAACACCGCCGCCTTTCTCCGAGGCAGAGCAAAAATGCCTCGGAGAAACAGCGTCCTTTTCGGATTCGGGGGGGCGTGTTTGTCTTTTCTCTCCTCCAGCCATTGGCTGGAGGAGAGAATGAGACTTTCTTTAAAAAACACGCCCCCCGATCCGAAAAGGACGGGGCATGATTGGAGTGACGGGACCTCTTCTCCAATGGCTGGCCAGCATTTACTAGGCCAGCCAATGGAGAACAGGGAAGAAGAGGGGCGGGTGCAAGCCCCTCTTCTCAAAGACATTAAATCTCCGGACTTCCGGTCTGCCGACCGGATGGTCCCGAGACCTAAAAATGACTTTCAAAAGGTTTTAGCAACTGAGTCCATAGAAACCTATAGATGTGTGATTTCTTGCAAAGTACCTGTCGTTGCACGAAATTCCCCAAGCCAAACAGCCGCAGCAATTGGAAGCGTTGAAAAACAAAGAGTTGCGTCGATTCCTGAGACCTTCGTGGATGCGATGCGACTGTTCTGCTGGGCACAGGGGAGTGGTGCATCGGGTCCGGTCTGTAGGGAAAGCGGTGTGTCGATTCTGAGACGACTCCGATCCACGGGTGATGCGTCTGGGAAAACTTGCCGCACAGGGACGATGAGTGGAAATCCAGGATGCGTCGGCAAATGATGCGGCGGCATCGAGTGGCGCTGCGTCGATTTCTTCAGCCGCGATCCCTTGATGCGTCGATTCTTGCAGCGGCGACAGGCACTGCATCGGTCTTAGCAGCGGCGTGGTGATGTGTGGAGATTCTTCTCACACCACAGCGTTGCGTCAGAAAACTGTTGCAAGAAGAGCGATGCATCGATTTTCTCGTTGTTGTATTGCTTTTCCAGCTCCCTCAGCAGAAACAACCTCCAGAGTCCCCACACAGTCACAGGCACTTTTTGGCAGGTCACAACTCCCAGCAAGGAAGTTCAGGGGAGCTGGGGGTGAAGTCTTTGTGTTCCCGAGACTTCTAAACAGGAGGCAAGTTCTACTCAAGCCCTTGGAGACTTTCCACAAGCAGGGGACACAGCACAAATCACAGTCCTTCTCCTTTCCTTGGCAGAAACAGCAACTGCAGGCCAACCCCAGACACACAGCAAGGGCAGTACTTCTCCTCAGTTTCTCCAGCTCTTCTCCTTGGCAGTGGTTCCGCTTGATTCTAGAAGTAGTCTAAAGTTCTGGGGTCTGAGCCCCTCTTTTTATACAGTAAATGTCTTTGTTCTCTGAAGGCGAAGGGTGTCTGTGCCCAGCCAAACCCAGTTCTGTCCTCTCTGGTGCAGCTGCCTGGCAGGAGGTGGAGATAGCTTTGTGGAAGGCAGACCAGTCTCATTCAGGTAAAAGGAAATCACCTCCCCCTACTCTAAATGCAGCTCAGTTCTAGTCAGCCCAGCCCTGACTCATCAGGCTCTTCCTCCCCAGCCCCTGACACTCCAAACCCAGACAGTCAATCCACATCCTAGCAGAGGCACACTGAATGGCGAAGCAAGAAAATACCTACTTTCCAAAAGTGGTATTTTCAAACACAGAATGTAAAAATCACCCTCACTAAAAGATGCATTTTAACATTCTGAATTCAGGCATACTAAACTTAATTTTTCATCTTGTTCCCAGGGGTAGTTATGTTTATACGATGTTATAAGCAAACTCCCCATTCCATCCTATGGGAACAGATTGCCTTGCAATAGTGAAAAACGAAATTGGCAGTAGTTCACTATCGGGACATGCCACACACATCAGGGTTTGTCCTACCTTTCACATACACTGCACCCTGCCCACAGGGGTACCTTGTGCCTACCTTAGGGATGACTAACATGTAAGAAAAAGGGAAGGTTAGGGCCTGGCAAGTGGGTGTATTTGCCAGGTCGACATGGCAGGTAACAACTGCGCACACACTGCAGTGGCAGGTCTGAGTTACTGTTTCAGAGCTTCTCATGTGTGTGGCACAATCAGTGCTGCAGGCCCACTAGTAGTATTTGATTTACCAGCCCTTGCACACTTAGTGCACTTTACTAGGGACCTACTAGTAAATCAAATATGTCAATCAGGGAAAACCAATTGTAACAACAATTTACACAGGGAGCACTTGTACTGTGACACTGATCAACAGTGGCATAGTGCCCAAAGCATCTAAGCCAGCAAAACGAAATGCAACACAGCAACAAAAATATAAGAGGTAGAGGCCAAAGGTCAGGGGAAACCACACCAAAGATGGCAAGTCTAACACGGGGTATCTTCCAAATGTGGGTGGCTGCGATGGCCTGGCCGATGAAGCACTAATGCCTTTCAGTGAGTGGACGGGACCATTCCACCATGTAGCGGAGCTGCGCCGCCTGATAGTAACACCGCAGGTTCAGAATGCCCAAGCCACCAGCAGCCAGGGGGAGGTAGGCGCGGGCCTTGGATAAACGTGCACGCTTGCCTTCCCAAATGAAGTCCCACAGGCGGAATTCGATCCTATCTAAGACCAGTGGAGGGGGCTGGAGGGGCAGTGTTTGCATGGTGTAAAGATGCTTAGGCAGCAGTGTCATCTTGATTGCTGCAAGGCGGCCCAGCCATGAAAGCTTGTGCGACTTTCATTTGGCAAGGTCATGCCTTTCAAGTGTTAGGAGGGCCCCATTGTTATAAGCAGGAGTGGCTGTAGTTGTGGAGTGCACGCGGAGACCGAGGTACTGGCTGCTATCTTCTGCCCATTGGTATGGGTATATGCCCTGCAGTCGAGTGCGCTCTATGTCTGGGTTGTTTAGGCCTAGGAGCAGGGACTTCTGAGGGTTGATCTTGAAGTCGGAGGCCGCATGGAACTCATCCATCTCAGCGGAAACCGCATTTAGCGAAGTGTCGGGTCCATGAAGGTGAGAAGCACATCATTAGCATATAACATTATCTTATGTTCCCTGCCTCCCATTCTGACCCCAGAGATGAGTCGATTAAGCCTTATTCTTTTAGCGAATGGCTCCATATAGAATGCAAAAAGTAGTGGCGACAGGGCAACCCTGTCAGGTCCCTCACGTAATAGGGAAAGCGTATGTCTTAATACCATTAACTTGTACATTTGCTTGGGGGGCAGAGTAGCAGGAGTGGGTCCAGCCCGAAGCCTGGGCCCAAATCCGAATCTCTCCAGCATTCTGTGTAGGTAAGGCCTGTGAACTCGGTCAAAAGCTTTCTCAGCATCTATAGTCAACGCCAGAGCTGGGGCCTGTGTGCGCTGAATTTTGTCCAGTAGATGGCACAATCTTTTGGTGTTGTTGGTACAGCCTCTTTCCTGGACAAAGCTGGCCTGATCAGAATCTACCAGTCCCTGCACATGGGGTCCAACCTGCTTGCCAGGATGCTGGTGAAGATTTTTGCGTCCGAGTTTAATAGCGAAATTGGGTAATAAGTGCAATCCCTAGGATCTTTCCCTGGTTTCAGGATCACTATGATGGTGGCCTGAAGCATCGATTCCGGTAGCGCCTCCCCCTCCTTCAATGAATTGTACAACCGTGCCAAAATAGGAGCTAACTGTACCCCAAAGAGATCGGGGCTAGGGGCCTTGTTAGACTTTAGTTACTGAATTGCTAGGAGGACGTCCTGCGTGCTTATGTCCTTTTCCAATGCTTTGAAGGTGGACCTGCTCGGCACCAGTGCTAGATACGCCGCAATGTCTACATCGCAGAGCTGCTCCGCGTGGGAGAGCGTCTGATAGAAATCTCGGAAGGCGTTCGCCACCTCCGCGTCAGAGGAACAAAGGTAGCCATCAGCAGACCGCACCTTGGGGACCCTCCGATCCGACGCCTGTGCTCGAAGGCGGTGGGCCAACATGTGTCCTGCCTTATTTCCCCCTGCATAATAAATGACGTATTCCAAGAAGCGTTACAACAAACAATTGATGGACGGAATGCTGACAATGCAGACATTCTCCCCCAGTCAAGAGATATGGGTTAAATCCATCGTTCTTTTGCCCACTACACCACCCCAGTTTAGACATGGCCATATGCAAATCAGTCTTGGCCCTGTGCCTCATGGGAACAGTCCAGCCCAAACTGCCAAGCCATGTCTTCCCTGGACCGGAATCAAGCATCCTAGGACCGGTTTCTGGCTATCAGCCGTCATCAGCCAGGATAGCTTGACTCCAGTGGCGTAGTGAGCACGGGTCCCACGTCTGGGAATACCCATCCCACTTAGGGCGAAAAGCGTTACAACAAACAATTGATGGACGGAATGCTGACAATGCAGACATTCTCCCCCAGTCAAGAGATCTGGGTTAAATCCATCGTTCTTTTGCCCACTACACCACCCCAGTTTAGACATGGCCATATGCAAATCAGTCTTGGCCCTGTGCCTCATGGGAACAGTCCAGCCCAAACTGCCAAGCCATGTCTTCCCTGGACCGGAATCAAGCATCCTAGGACCGGTTTCTGGCTATCAGCCGTCATCAGCCAGGATAGCTTGACTCCAGTGGCGTAGTGAGCACGGGTCCCACGTCTGGGAATACCCATCCCACTTAGGGCGAAAAGCGTTACAACAAACAATTGATGGACGGAATGCTGACAATGTATTCCAAGAAGGGCATACTCAGCACGTCCCATATCTAGCACGTCCCATATCTAGCGCCTGCTGCTGTTTCCTTCTCACGTTCAACTGGCTGCGGATTGCCACTGAACCTGTCCTCACATGTGCCGACTCCATGTCTTTGATCTGTGCTTCCAGGTTTTTTCTCTTCACCCTTCGCTCGCTATTGAAACTGGCCGATATACCTAGAAAGTGTCTTTGCAAAACCACCTTCAGCGTTTCCCAAATAATATGTATGGGCGTCTCGGGGAGTTCATTGGTTTCCAGGCAGGAGCAGAGCGCCGTTAGTGTATCCGCCCTTACTTTGTCATAAGTCAGATGTTTAGTCACCTCGGCGTCTGATCCCCATACTTAAATCGCAGAGTTAAGGTAGAGTGATCCCAGAGTGAGTTCTACCCTCTCCTGGCTGTTTGCTTCTTAACGTTAAACCACTTTACAGTTCTTCTGGTTTCACCATTGCTGAGAATATTGGCCTCATTCCTCCGCTCAATTTTCTAGAGGTTCACTCATGCAAACCAATTCCTTTAATCCTACCTGCCGACCCTACTGCACACAACTCCTTGCTGCATCTAATCAGCCAACCATATCTTCAATCCACTAACAGTTGTTTATACTTCCTTGTCTGTATGCAGTGTGTGCTGTTTTCAACCATATCCAGAAAAAACTATGCAGGAGTCCCTTTTCCTAAGGGTGTATCATTACTGATCTCTTCTGCTAATTGCCTTTCCAATTGGATTATCAACTCTTAGCTACTCTAAAGAGCATGATCTACTTATTGCCTACTTAGACCTGCTGACCACCCTATAACTGTGAACTGTTCCATGAGGCCACTGACTATACATTTCATCTACTAACAATTTGCAAAATCCTGCTTTTGGAATAAGCTGTTCTTGCCAGCCAATATCACAGGGGTTTGACTGCTAGCTAAATGCAAGTTTGGGGAACTGGGAATGGGCCAAATAGCTAGCTACTAACCTCGAACGGTATGGCCCACACCTTCACAAACCCAGTGACTGAGTTGATTCCTCTGTAGTTCACAGGTGAGCCAATGCATTTTATCTCCGACAGAAATTGTCTGGTTGGTTGTTCCACACAACACATACACAGAATTCTTTAGGCCATTCATTCTTACCTTGTGGTCCTTAGACACCTGGGGGTCTGTAATGCCACCCAAGGGGGTTCGCGATTGATTAGAAAATTAAGTAATATTAGCAGGTCAAAGGAATATGTATTAACAAAACAAAGCAAAATTGAACAATTTAAAACTCTATTATAAGGAATTTCAAATTGAAGAATTAAACATTTTTGTTGGAATCCATAGCTTAATTTGTGGGATCAGTGCAAGTACAGCTAAAGTAATTTAGTACGGACAAATGTTGGCACGAGTTAAAGCACTGGTAAACACTAGTAACCTGAAAGCATGCATTTGGAGCAAAAAATATGAAATTAGATGCTGGGGTACAGCGTTTAGAAATTAAATTAACAGGGTGAGCAGGGCCACGGGTCTCACTGGGCTCTAAGTGCCTGTGAACAAACGGAGCCAAAAAATATTTAGCTTGTAAATCAACCAACTAGCTTCATGCAAAAATGAAAAAGTTTCTTCAAAATTCAAGAAAGTGTATTTCTTTAACACGTGGAGGAATTTACCCTTAGTCCATCACGTTGTATTACTGCATGGCGATGCATTTATTAAAAGGTATAGTTTTTAAATATTCTCCCCCAACACTGCCCTGACAACAGTATTTTTGGTGAACTAAGGGGCAAGTCACTTGTCCTATGTTCTCTATTATATTTGGCCTAGGCTCTTAGATGGAGCAACATTATAAACTATTAAATCAACACGAAGTTTCCATACAGTACACATCCACACAAGTCAAAAGGTAAAGAACTGCTCCTTTAGGCATTTCTTTCGTGCTAAGACCAACTGACACAAGGTGAGACAGTGTTACACTTGTTTCCTCTGGATTTGAGCTTTGGCTAAGATCTCACTGTTGAGATTGTAAATACATTACATTATAGTGTAGTGAGTTCTGGCCCAAGCATGTAAGCAGTTTGGTATCTTGCCCATGGCAAAGTGCAGGGGAGGTTGGCTGATGCCAAAAGAAAATGTCCACCTAATCCTAGTGCTCTGATGTAAAAGTAAAAATGGTCATCCAATACCATGCAATGCTCAAACATATTGTCAGACCCCACTGCCCGCTAAAGTGCATACAGGCTCAGAGGTTTATTCTGAAACCCATATGGAGAGGTAAACTTAAAACCTTAGCTGGTACTTGCCTTCGGCGTGTTGGAACCACCTAGTTCCCCCTAAGGAACGCCTAACATATTTATACTCTGCTCAGCACTCTTTCACTTAGTCTGGAAAGCTGCAGTGCAACAACACCTGTTTAACAATGCTGACATCAGACATCAACTAGCAAGGATATAACTTCCAAGGATGTTGATGGTGGGACACTATAAGTATGCTATTCCCTGCTCGCCCCATGACCCGAGTTTGTGGTAGCTCAAATGGCCATGTGCATACTGCAGCAGATTTAGCTAAAAGCTCCTTCTAAACCAGAGTGCTGGCGGATACTTAGAGTCTGGCTGTCATACTGTAAAGTGTTCTGCTACAAAGAACTGCACTCGATTATGGGCCTGTTCGTTTACAGCACTGGCAACTCTACTTTCTTAACTCTGACCATGTTCAGGCAAATAGGTCCACCGAATAGTGCTGTCTCAGCTAACAATAAACCCCTAAGCTTGCTCTTTGTTTAGTAAACCCAGCAGCAGGAGACTAAGAATAACTGAATACTGATTCTGCCTGAATCACACTAAATAATGTTGCAAACGTTTTGGGTTCTCACACAGTGGATATCTAAATGATGCTGATTCACTTGTGCTGTTGTGCCATTCAAGACTAAACGCTGCCTGATACTGGCTTGCACGACCCCAGCACACATGGCAGACTTAAAGGACAAAGAACCCTAAGACCTCAAGACAGGCCAGAAGGATACTATGTCTGACCCGTCAATTGCAGACTTGCCAAATTAAATCCAAATTAGATAATAATTCTAACTTGGACCTAATCCTACACAGACCATCAGCTTTATGTGACTTGCCCCACAGCATGAAAACCAATATGCACTTGTTGTGAAATGAAATCTGAGGCACCAGGAAGGATTTTAAGAAACTCACAACAAGAGTCACAGAAGCAGACTTCAAGACCAGTCGCATTGAGGTTGAGGAACTCTTTACTAAGGAACAAACCAAGGCCCTTAACGAAAATTACCTTGTTGGAAAAAGATCTAAATGAATTTTAGGACCGAAATCGCAAGGGAAACCTTTTTTTTTTTTTTGAAAATTCTTTTTATTGGCATTTTTAAGATGTAAACGTACATACAACATGTGCCGTATAAGTAAATGTGGTTCATAAGTAGCAGAGTAGACCTTCAGCACAATAGGGAGTACATCAATGTCTTGTGCAGTGAGGATGTGGTCTGTGTTGTAGCAGAGCGTTGCCAGTAAAAGAAACTGGGGGGAAACTGAACCGGGGTGTGCCTTGGGGTTTATAGTGTTTGGGGGGGCGTACGCGATGGATCCATTAGTGCTTACTCGATAGTGCAGCTGCTGCTTGCCTAGGGGGAGGCGGGTGTGTGGATTAGTGTGGGGGGCCGTTGGATGTGAGAAAAGGACGAAGACGGACCCGGCTGGTCCGGTGGTGGTACAGGGGGTCGTGGTGGAGAATCCGTTGTCTCGGGAGCCTGCAGAGCAGAAGGCTGTACCGCGTTGGGGGTCTGGATGGCAGTGACTGTGTCTTCCGGGGTCTGGGATTGTCTGAATTGGTACAATAGAAGCGCCCACTCTAGAGAAATTGGGACTTTGCGGATACCTTTGGCTTCTTCCGCACGGATTGCCTCCTCCTCTGCAGCCGCCCATTTAAGAACCGCCCCCACCCATGCCGCCAATGGGGGGCCTGATGTGGCGCGCCAGTGCATGGCTATTCAGCGTTTGGCCAACAAGTGGGCCAGGGATACGAAGCGCATTGATATTTTGTGTCATTTTCTCCGTCCCAGTATGCCCAATGCGCAGCCCTCCCAGGTGGTCAGGTGGGTCAACCCGGTAAGCTCCCTGAGTGTCGAGTGGATAGATGACCAATAGGTCTGAATGCCCGGACACGTCCAGAACATGTGGTGAAAGTCTGCGTCCCCCGCTGGACAACGAGGGCAGAGGAAGGTCGTGTCGGGGTAAAAGCGTTGAAGTCGTGCTGGCGTTAGGTAGGCCCTGTGTAGGAAGTGAAACTGTATGTTCTTGAACCGGGCGTTCCTGGACACTTTTTTTGGGAATTCTATCGCTCTCTCCCATTCACTATCGTGGAATCGCAAGGGAAACCTATGAATTTTTTACCTTTTGGAAGGTATTGAGAATAGCGCAAGCTACTTCGCTGAATTTATAGGATAATGGCTTCCAAAAGCTTTGGACATATCAATTGAGATAGACTTTGAAAGTTAGAGAGCTTATAGAGTAGCCTTGGGAGAGATGTCACACGACAAGCTAAAATCGATGAGACTGCCCAGACCTTTAATATTTAAACCATTATGCTACAAACACCAAAATGTTTCTATATTACATGACGTACATTCAAAACCTCCGGTGGAATGAGGCAAAAATTGGATTAGTGCAATACTGTGCTAAATAAACAAAGACTTTTTGATGCTATGGAAGGTGCTGAAGGACCGCTCCACCTCCTTTTCTTTCATAGGGTCCTTTAGAGTCAAAATAATCTATAATGGGAGAGACTTGACTTTTTCACGATTCAGAAGAGCTACAAAACTACATTGCAGATCTATCAAAGTCCAATATGGACTCCTGAACCTTAGGATTTAAACAACGCTTGCTGAATTACCAGTCCTTTTGCTGTCATGAAGTAAGAACTTTCCATATTATCCTAAGCTTTCTCAGTGACTTCTTGGGTACATCTCCCATTACAGGTTTTCTGCCCAGACTCTTGACATTGTAAAGCCAGCCTGTTACTTAAGCAATTGTTATGCAGTTCTTAGGTTATATCCAGGATTCGTGAACAAGCATTTTAGTAAGTTATACTCAAGGGATCAGTGGCTTCGCTAATAAGTTACCTTTTTTCATTAATCTCCTACTTGGCTAGACAAGAGGTTCTGGTTGTGAGGGACTTGTTGCTTCAATATCTCTAGTAAGATGTTCACCTTTATGAACCTGTTCAGTTCATTCTCAATATGGTTTAAAAGTTATTGATATGTGCATAAATATTACTTGCTCCTATTTCCTGTTGTCTGCAAATTACTGTTCTGAGACCCATCTCTCTAGATAAATGCCATTGGAGTGTCAGACTGCCATGGGTTGGCTGTGGGGGTAACAACCCACTATTTTGTTTGTTCATGAAACTCTTGTCAATTATGCTCTTCTTTCATAGCCTTTATTTATCCTTATTACTGTTCTTTGTTATTGTCTTGGTAACCCTTAGCCACACTTTCTATGCGAGACATGTTTACATAATGATGTTCCACTGAGAGAGAGTTTGCTTGTTTCAAAATAGGCCCGAGTCGTGAATGACCTGCTGTACCAAATAAAAGTTTACATCAAACAGCTGGCCCTCTCTGTACAGTAACATAACATCTAAACGAAAATGGCTAGCCAAAATGTAAGAGTGCTTTCCCTGAACACAAAAGGAATACACCAGCCCATTAGAAACAGGAAATTGAATGAGTACTCTTACAAACCTAGAGGTGACATAGTCCTCCTTCAAAAGGCCCGCGCATTAGTGACTGGCCAGCATCTCATATGTGATCATTATTGGTGGCGGATTCAGCAGTAAAAATAATAAAATTTCAACCCCCCCCCCCCCCCCCCTCCTCTTCCCACCCCCCAAAAAAACTTTGTCTCTAATCTCCATAATATCTGGCCTACGGATGATATTGAACCAAAAGGTGAAAAGGGATAACACAGAAATATTTGCGATTAACATCTGTACTCCTAACTGATGCATACCCACCTTCTCGACAGATCTTAACAAAGTTCTATCTGAACTTCAAGACAACATTGGAATGATTGTTGGGAGTGTCTTCAGTTTATCTATGGATGGTGTTCTGGAAAGGATTTAGAATGCCAAGTTCAGACTTAACAGATGACACCGGCAAATGGTGTATTTGTGTGACAACCAATTTTCATGCAGACATCAGAAGACTCAAATTCTACTTCTAAGGACTACAGTTCTTTTTCTAGCTCCCACAGCACATTCTCTAGGACTGATTTATCTTTCAACGGGTCACATTTTGCCAATGCTCACTGCTCAAAAATCAAACCAATTACTTTCTTTGACCACGCATAGATTTCATTGGAATATAAACTAGAATGAATTGGACCAAAGCTTAAGAAATGGAGAATAAACAGTTTCTTATTAGAGAAAATAGCGAAGTCCAAATAAAAATAAAAAAATAAAAGAAATCATACTGCATGGTAATTGTGGATAACAAAAAGGCTGATACTCCCAAGCAACTTCTAGGGGAAACCTTGAAAGCAACAATTAGAACAGCTATAATCACCATTATTGCGACAAAAAAGGTATAAAAGTTTTGTGCTTAATGTGGTTGAGACCAAGATAAGCTCTCAGAACACAAATCTCTACACACCATGGGTGTGGACAAACTCTCAGACCATAGAAAACCCAAATATGACAATAATTAAGTCCCTAGTAAGAAAGCCCATGCCTTGGTGACTAGAAATAGGACTTTTAAATTCTGAAAGAACAATCGAGCTGGCAAGATGCTGGAAAATGACTCAAAATACAGTGAAAACTAAATCTCTATTTCAGGCATTAAAGATACCAGTGGTAAAGTTCACTCTTCAACTAAACAAATCTTAGAGGTTTTCCTCTAATTCTACAGTAATTTACATAACAAATAAGGTAAGCACATCACAAGCAATTATCTTAAAAGGATCTAACTTCCCCCCACTAGATTAAGAGAGTAAAAAACCCCATTTTAAGCTACCTTTACAATCCGATATCAAGACTGCACAATCACTAAAAATTGGACCAGATGGGATAACGGGAAGGTCTATGAAACATTTCCAATAAGCATCATTAAAGGCGAATCTGGAAAAATAGCTGTAAACGCTACAATAGTTCGAAAGAAGTTAAAGACCATCTAGAAACAACACATTAGTGCCTTATCTCTCTTATAGATATAGAATGCAAAGTTTATGCTAAAATACTAGATAAGCTATGACGCACAATGATTCACCGAACACAAAGGGCTTCCTATTTGGAAGATTCACATATGATATGTCTTTATTTCCATGCGATTGAAAAAGCCAAAACATTGAAATCCCTGGCTGTTGCATGTGCCCTGTATGTTGGAAAGGTACTCAACAAAGTGTCCTTAACAACTTCAATCTAGGTGAGGATGTCATACACATGAGATTTGCCCTCTACTCAATGCCCGAGCCGCACATAAGGATTAATAGTACTCTCTCCAATCCCTTCTCTCTTACACAACAGACAAGCCAAGTATTTCCTTTTCCTCCCCTCATTATTTCTTCTACTAATAAAACATCTCCTAAGAGCAGATCCATCCAAGGTATCCCATTTAAATATGGTAACCCAATTGCTGCTGCTTATGCAGATGATATATTTGTCCTTACTGAGGAGCCTAAAAATGCTACCCTGAGGATACTGGAGGGTATCAACAGCTACTTTGTAGTATTAGGCTACTCATTAAACAAGAATAAAATGGAGGTCTTCACTTTAAGTAACTTCTGCTTATCTTCCATTACACGATCTACACAATTAAAATGGCAAAGTAAAACTACAAAACCACGTACTGGGTACGTGGTTTTGCAACAACGTGTCAGTCAATGACTTGTAAATAAAATAAATTGACAAAAATGCAAGAGTTATTGACTGTTTGGTCCCCAAAATTTACTACAGGGTGGGTGGGTGCTGGAAGGGGATTATAGAATGATGATTGCCCCACTGATCAACTTTATTACAAGGGATTTGTTCCCCTCATCGCACGCTCAGAAAACTTCATCAAGACCAGTGTATAATTCAAGGTGTCTGGTGGCTCAGAGATAATTGTTCTCCATGATTTCTTGTTTTCTTATTGATCAAGATTTATCATACCCCCTCACTGTCATGTCCTGTGTAATAATTCGCTATATTAAAATAGAACAATCTGACACTTTTGTAAATAATACTGTACAGGCACTTAAAATACTTGTCAGAAATATGCAACATGAGACAAATAGATCATATATTTCTTCTGTGACAAAACTGTGCCATAAAAATAAGTCGTAGCACACTCTACTGGTCATATTGGGCAAAAACTAAAAAGGAACGTGCTAGTTAAAGACCTTAGCTCGAGTAATAATCCTATGACCTTTTGCCAATCTCCAAAGCAAACACTAACTATCCAACATGAATTTCTACAGTTTTTAAACTAAAAGTGAAAATAAGCACACTAGGTAAGCTATACCATCTAGACCTAGGTATCCTTAACAATAGTGTCATTATATCTGGCCACATAGATTCCAAAGTGTATAACATTTTATCACCCAAGAAAACCTCGCCTACTAAAAAAATAATGAATAGTTAGGAATCTATTTAACCTGATTCCATTTCCCTCCAGTTCCCTTGACCAACTAAGTTAACATTTAGAAGTAAACTTTTTTTTAAGCCAAAATTACACCCTCTTCTATCTCAATCCAAATTCTGTACAGACTTGACTCTTCAAAGTAGGGCTAGTAGACTCAAATAAATGCTGTAATTGTGATAAAGTTATTCATGATCACCAACACATGCTAAACAGTTGTATGTTTATCAGATCTTTCCGTGAAGAGATGCAGACGTACATACGCAAACTTTTTAAGGTTTAGACTTCATCATAGCAGCTCTCCATGTCTTCAGTCTCTCCAACCCTCACATTAAACTACAACAACTTGCTAATAGCAGATCTATTTCTAGCCCTTGGCATTAAAACCATACTGATTGAATGGAAAAGTTTTAAGAATATCTCTGTTCACACTTGGTGGGCTTGGCTCTGCTTCACGAGCAGCATCTACAAAACCATTTTCTCAAAACTGCACTCAACCAACGTATCCAAACAACTATAAAACAAACTTGATCTGTCTATTGAAAATCAAATCTCCATGATCCTTATGTACCATCATAACCACTCAATAATCATATCCCATAACTTTACATATGGGCTGGCTAATACACTCTCCTCCTTGGTTGCACAAACAACGTTCACAGAAAAGTGTTTATGTTTTCCCCACATAAACTAACATCACAGTCTTTCTTTCGTTCCCTTCTTTACATTTTCCTTCAGTCTTCCCACGTTTACATGTACTTTCTCGGACACTATGGAAAGTTGTATGTCTGGTAATATCTGCATGCCAAGCTATATGCAGATTGTTCCCCCGTTATATTTTTAAATGTTTACTTATGTTTGCCCCAACAGATCTAATTCTCCTGAGGATGATTCTGCTTCAAACACTCTGCATACCGCCGTATACAAGATGTTAATCCAAGCTTACTACATGCTTCACATTTATACCGGCATAATACACATACCTACCTAGCACAGTTTAGATATACACTGTTTTATCTCACATTCACTTTCATTTCAGTCAATCACCAGATTATTGTTATGTGCTCAATCTCTTGATACTATAGAGGTTGCTACTAACCACTAGACATAAATGTGTCTTTTACTTTGTTTGTATAAAACGACAAAAATTACTGCTGATACTTTTAAATGGAAATGAGCACCAATCATGCTGTCATATAACAAAGATACTCTATTGAAATTTGCCCAATCAAAGATGGCAACCTATTCTCAAGATGGTCCAAAATCTCAAAATGGAAAAAAGGCATAATACTCAAAGGTCTAATTAGTTGTTGTGTTAGGGGCCTGACATAAATGTGGAAAATAATGCAAAGTCATTTTTACAAGCTTAGTGGAGACTCTTGGCTGAAAAAACTAAAACAACGCTGGCCAAATTGAATCTGGCCCAATTATACGGTCAATCCACCTTCCCATTCTGTGAATATTAAGTCTCTAGTTACCCATCTCAATCAGGATTTCTGCTGTCAATCTTAAATAAACACTGGTATCCTATCCTACTTTCACGGATTCAACTTAATAGGACAAAATTCTCACTTCATTACCAAAGACACTCATGCTAGAATACTTTCAGCCTACATGCAGTCCAAAATAGACAAATGTAATTGTCCGTCTTGGTCTATCTGATTCTAAGTTGAATAACTTAATCAAAACTGTGTTTGGGAAAATCCAAACATTTGATCGTTACCTATGCCAAACAGAGCCTTTGTTGATTTTATGGGAAAGCAACATTTTCTATTTCACATGAAAAATCTAGTTTCAGTATATATGAACCACCTAGCCTTTTGAATGGTCTTGAAATCTGTATTATACTGCTAACATCTTGTCAGGTGTGTGGATCTTCAATGATTATTCTTATCTGGTTAGTGCCAAGTGAATACTTTGTGTAGAAATAATAATAATGTTTTTGGATGTAATTAAAGAAAAAATATACATGGCTGACTACACAAAAAAATCGCAACCAGTGAATCTGGATTTTCATTATAGAACTATGATTGACCAATAGTTTTTAGCCCCGCCAACCTTCTCCTCAAATTCAGAGATGACAAGACTCCTGTTGCCATTTCAGCCCTGGAAGCTAAGCAGTAAATGTGGGAATTTGAGGCAAGATGAGGTTAAATAATGTTTTAAAACTGACTTGTTAAATTTAAAACTCTCCAACTCACCACCAACCATTGTGGAGCAGAAATAAATGTCAAATCAAGCAGACAAAAAATCTGTATTAAATTGCATACATATTGTGTATAATATTAACTGGTATTCTTACCCTCTGTCTGCTTTATTGTATCCTCAATTTCTTAACAAAAGCTTATGCTGCGTTTGTACACAAAACATATTTTCTTGCATCAGTTAAGACTATTAATGTCACCAGTTTAGAATTCGATGCCTGATGCTTTTTGGCTAACATTCCTTCTTTATATCGTTGGAAGTTCCTGTGCCTTTCCTGGGTTTCATTACTACTGCGTGGAAAAAGGAGAACGTTATTTCCTTTTTATTTAAAATATGTACCTTTGAATTTTCCCCCCTGAAAATGTGGACTGCAGCACCATTTTGCCATTCTTTCAATATTTTGCTTTCTGACTTTGTTTACTCCATTTTCCGTTTCAAAACTCGGTCAGTGCCCTCTACAGATTTGAGAGGTTCCTTTGCTATAGTGCTGGTGTATAGGCTCTTTAACTTTGGCTCTCGGCTGTCACCTTGTTTTTCCCCCTTCTATTCTTTGCTGACTGTGTAAAGAACAAAATCATTTGCTCCATCTGAGCTTATTAGAGCCATTGTTACGTGGGTAAAAAAGGAATCTGACTTTGCCGGTTTGCTGTTTCTTTTGCTCAGCATGAGGCACGGCCCTCTTACATTAACTCTCAATCCAGTAAAAATTGACTATTACTTGTCCTCTCGAGTGACTCTTATATGTTTTATGGTGATGATCCTAGCTGTCGTCAGACTTTTCCTTACAAAGACCACAAACCTGAACTTTTTCGCAACTTCAAATGTATAGTCTTTTAGAGAGTAGTGCCCTTAAGCTGCTGTGCACTACAGTTGGCAAGCCCTGCTGACTACCTCTGTTCTTTGTCAACCAGTTTCTTCAAAACAAGCATCTAAAGCCTACAGACTGACGTACCAATGTTTTCTGATCTGTTTGGAACCCTCTCTGTTTTAGCCGTCAACTTGAAATTGAGCTGGGTTCATGGTGGAGCTCCTGGATTGAAAAGTAGAGTTCCCACTTTTCTTATCACTGCTTTTTTATTATCATATCACCCGAAAAAGTCCTATGCGCGATTTCTTTAGTATCTCCACAAATACATTTCATATTTCCACATCATTAAATCATACCAACCTGATCAACAATTGGATAGTGACCTGTGAGATGGTAAAAACGGTCTTGGGTAATGCCTGATTTAAATTGATTTAACTTTGTGCATTGCACTTGACATTGATCACACTGAGTAAAATTACCAGGCCAGATCTACTGAACGCATGAGCTGTGGGTTAGATGGAGCATCCTTTCTACTTGTAGCTTGGACCTGTCCAAAGGTGTAAGAATTCTGGGTTGATGTTACTTTATGGTTGAAATGGGCAACTGGAATTATTAGATACTTCCCTGCACCACTGCCCTTTGAGCATTATCATGTGTCCCAAGGGGGAGAAAATGCAACACAGGTTTTTACAGTTATCTTTGGTGTTGGCAAAAAAACACAGAACAATTAGCTGGTGGGGTACGCTGTACCCCTATATTGGTTTATGGATGTGGAGGGGCACAAAGGAGTAGGCCTTGATGAAGGAGATATATATTCATAATTCCAGGAGGGATGAAAAATTGATGGAGGATCAGGTTGTCTAGGCCCCTTCGTCCTCACTGACACACACACACACACCTGTACATTCTCTCACGTCCACAATGGTGATAATACAGTCATCAGACAAGATCATCATGTAATTGCACATCCTCACTTAATAGGCAACCATTACTTGCACTCACATTTTCCTTGCCATCGATGTGGGAAATTTCAAATTGACACTCATTAATGTGTGCAGTTAACCTCCTCAAACAAGCAGAGCAGTTGACCCATTTTTCCAAATGATGATAAAATGTATGCGAGTGGTTTATGGTGTGTCCGGATCGTGAATCTGTTACCGCATACAAACAGGCATAGATATGCCATTGTCTCTTTTTCTTTCACTGGATATCGAATTTCAGCTAGCTTGAATGCTGTTGTCACAAACAAGGTCAGTATGATAATCATTGGTGTCTGCTGTGATGGTACACTTTAAACTGGGATTAAAACAATTCAAGGCTTTAGTGAAGGCGATTTCGTACTTGATGATATAAAGACACCTTTGACATGACTTCCCCTATACGAATGGTGTATTCTTCAACCGTATTTTGTTCAGTGTTTTACACAAAATTCATTATGAACCTATAAATAACATTCACATAATCCCATAAAAGGCATGAGCTGTTCCTGGTTTACTGTAGTGATTACAGTTTGAACGTGGGTGGGCTTGAGTAAGTGTCCACTTCCTGTAGTAGTGTGGTGTAAGTACACAATCTCTCGCTTTTTTTTAATGCCAAGACTTTTTATGAAAGGAGCAGTTCCATATAGGTTTTTGTCAGTATATGTGTGGATCATTTGTGACTGCGATTTAAGGGTTCAACAATAGTGCAGCAACTCCTATTTAGCAATCGGAATGATAATGGGTAAGCGGTATCCTTCTGCATAGTTCGTAGGTAGCCTTCATCATGAGTTACCCATGATCCTCTAATCGCAAGTAAAAGAAGCTGGGATTCTGAAATGACGTTTCGTTGAGCAGTCGTCTTCTGAGCAAATCTTGTGTTTAGGCAACCGCGTCACAAAGCTGCACTGGTGGTCTTCATCTGCTGTTATGGCACATAAGAGAGATTAAGAATTAGATAGAAAGATATTTCTACAGGCAATAGATGTATGCTGCACAGTAATTTAGTTTTGTAAGAGGTCATGCATGATAAGCTAAATGGTTTTTGTAATGGTTTGTCTCTGTTTGTATTAAGGCAAAACCATGGATGGAGTCTACATGGATTTCAGGAAGGTATTTGACGTGGTTATTCGAAAGGTGTGAAGGCAGACTGATAGCTTTGTTATTGCTCCTAGGGCGGTCACCTGATTAGAAACTAAGGGTGCTGGTGAATGGCATTTGCTCAGGTAAGAGAGGTGAATTGTATAGTTCCAAGAAAATCCATTCTAGGAAATCAACAAGAGTGGTATCTCAAAGTGGAAATGTTCAACTAAAGGGAACATAGAAAGGTCTGATAGGGAAACTAAGATTCAATGCTGCAGTCATACATTTGAAAGGTAGGAAAGGGCAGTGAGAGAAGGGTAGGCTTAACAAGAGTAGGATTTTGGGTTTATTGTATCCATTGATGTGAACAATTACAGATTTAGTGACAGGGTAGTGTGGATGGCCAGGTTAAAGGTGGGATGTATAGGTAGAGCGTCATTCAAATGAGATATATATATATATCTACCATCCATCCCACACTGTCCTGGCCAAAAGCAGATTGCCGCCAAGATGTTTTCCAACTTCTAACTTTTATTCAGGTGTCATTTACAAATGAATCAATACAAAAGGCATCCGCCTTATGTCCTTGATGCGTTTCGACCGCCAACGTGCGGTCTTAGACCCATAATGACCCTGCGATAGTTTCCCTTTAAATACCACAATGAACACTAACATGCACGTACAAACAATGAACACATTAGAAAGCAGACTCATTGAACCATAATAGAGGTTCATACTATGACAAGACTTTTAGAATATAATACTAATGCATACGCCATGACCTAAATAATGCTGTATCTCATTGAAGCATAAAAACATTTTAACATTTAAAACCTGTATTTCATTGGGTCAGTCACCAAAACAAAAAAAGAATAAATATATATATATATATCTATCTCCTACTGGCGGTCGCCAGTAGGTAGTTATAGTTAGGACCCTCTTACCATAGGAAATCCGCAACATTCTATTTTGAATAACTTTGGCGCCGGTCGACGAATCCTCGCGAAATTTTCAAAATAGGTGGGCGCTGCGCTCCGCTCCTACCCTGAAAGTCTCGGGGGGATTCGTCAAGCGGGGGCTGAGATAAAAGGGGGGTCCCAAAACGCGTTTTTCCCATGCATTTTTCCATAAGACCTTTAGACACAGCTACAGCCTGAACGGCTGAACAGAATTACTTGAAATTTGGCAGAGAGGTAGTCCTCAGGTCAAGGAAGTGCCTTTTGTAGGTTTGGTGTAAATCTGTTCAGTAGATTCTGAGAAAATAGCCTTTAAATCAATATATATATCTGAGCCAGCTTACGGTGCGCTTACGGAGCGCTTACCGTACGCATACGGTGACGTGCGCGAGCGCGATTCTGATTGGCTGTTAGATCTTAGTAAACATTCGAATCGGTCGAAACCAGGAAGCGGCGGCCGCCATTTTCTCTCTCGGACTCTGGGGGGGGCATGAAAAACAAAGAGAAGAAACATGTAAAGGGACTGTTTAGACAGCTCCCAACCACCTAGGCTTGCTAACTGATTCACCAAAGAACCCCCAAGGCCAAAAATTCAATTATTTTTTTTTACGCAAATTCGCCGATTACGCTTACCGTACGCGTACAGTAAAAAAATTTTTTATTAAAAAAAAAAAATCCATACTCTTCCCCACCCCGTGTGCAAATTGTGCCTGAAGGGCACCATTTGTACATGGCATATACTTCAAATTTAAACTAAATATAAATGTTTATCTTTCACAACGAAGCGCATAATATGTCCTCCACGTGCAGCACGGTGCGCGAAGCGCATCGAGCGTACATGGCCCAACCACGGCACTAACTGCGTAAAGTGGGCGCGCGAAGCGCACCGCGTGCTCACTGTGCGCGCACGGTGCGCGAAGCGCACCGTGCGCGCACGGAACGAACTGCGTTAAGTGGGCGCGCACGCCATGAATGGCGTAAAGTAACTTAGCATTTAAAAAACCGTACAAATTCACTGAAAAAACCATAGGTTTCACACACGTTATAGTTAGGAATTAGCATTTAAAAAACCTTGCAAATTCAGTGAAAAAACCATAGGTTTCACACAAGTTATAGTTAGCTGTACATTTCACTCATAAAAAACCAATGAAATTCCACGTTATAGTTAGTGCAGGCAACTATAACTCACGCGACCGCAATCCTCTGCTGATGACATATGTGT
The DNA here is from genome assembly GCF_964204655.1 of Triturus cristatus. Classification (NCBI taxonomy): domain Eukaryota; kingdom Metazoa; phylum Chordata; class Amphibia; order Caudata; family Salamandridae; genus Triturus; species Triturus cristatus. The sequence goes on along the minus strand of NC_140582.1, from coordinate 430,296,276 downwards.
CTTTATGAAAAAAAAATATTTGTAATATATGTATAGCTAAAATTTAATGGAAGAAGACATGGGCAAATAAGTGTCTAAATACAGTATTAGCATCAGCAGAGGATTGCGGTCGCGTGAGTTATAGTTGCCTGCACTAACTATAACGTGGAATTTCATTGGTTTTTTACGAGTGAAATGTACAGCTAACTATAACTTGTGTGAAACCTATGGTTTTTTCACTGAATTTGCAAGGTTTTTTAAATGCTAATTCCTAACTATAACGTGTGTGAAACCTATGGTTTTTTCAGTGAATATATATATAGATAGGATAAAGGCCTTTTTTTTTAGTGTTTTGGGTTGGTATTTGGGTGGCAAGGGTATTTTTAGAATGGGTAGGAGTATTGGGGGGGCATGAGAATTTTTGGGGTTTAGGGTAGGTAAGGGTATTTTGGTGGCAAGGGTGTTTAGAGGGGTTAGGGAGGGTAAGGTGAGTTCGGTGCCAACAATATTTTTAGGGTGGATAGGGGTATTAGGGGGGCAAGGTTTATTTATTTATTTAAGAGTTGAATATAGCGCTGGCCAGACCAGAAGGTATTGGAGCGCTTTACAACATTTGTCATGTAACTATCGAGTACAAAGTATAACAGTAGTAAACGCATTGATTCGAGACGGGTGTTGTTCGGGAGGGGGTATAGGAGCGAGTCAAGAGGTAGATGCTGTAAAAAGTTATTCTTATCACAGTGACTGGATGCTCAGATGGGCAAGATTCCGCCTTGTGCGTCATCTATCACTTCGTAAAAGTTTGATTGAGGAAGAGGACTTTGAGCTGGCTTTTGAAGTTTTTGAAGAATGGGTTAGTCCTGATATGGACTGGGATGGCGTTCCAAATTTTGAGCGCATTTCCAGAGAAGTATAGTGGTAAGGTTTTTTGTTTGCGAGTTTTCGGGGGGATGAGAAGTAGAGTGTTGGTGCTCCTGAGATTCCTTGTCTGCCCAGCTTTGCTGAGGTTGGAGGCCAGATAGGCCGGTTTGACAGTGTGCAGAGCTTTGTGTGTGAGACAAGCAGTTCTGAAGTTCGCACGCATTTCGATTGGCAGCCAGTTTAGTTCTCTGAGAGCGGGGGAGATGTGTTCATATTTCTTTACTCCAGTCACCATTCTGGCTGCTGCATTTAGAGTTGATCTGAGGGGAGCTAGGTGAGATTTTGCCGTGCCTGTGAGGGTAGCGTCCCTGTAATCCAATCTGGATAGCACAAGGGATTGCGTGGCTTGCTTAAGATCATTGGGAGGGATGAAGGGTTTGATTTTGTTGAGTAGTTTTAGGTTGAAGAAGGCACTCTTTCTGGTGTTTTTGATGTGTTTGACCATGTCTAGGTTAGGGTTCAGAGTGATTCCCAGTGATTTAAAGGAGTCGGCTGAGATGAGAGTGCAGTTGAGAGCATCAATAGTTTTTAGCCATTCTGTGATTTGGGTGGTCTGCTCTTTGTTGGTTATGAGGAGGATTTCAGTTTTATCCTGGTTGAGTTTCAGGTGGTTGTGGGATAGCCATTGATGGACTTCTATTAAAGTGTCATTAAGTCTTTGCATGTCCGCCATGGAGGAAGTTTCTAGGTAGATATGGGTGTCATCTGCATAGAGATGGAAGGGAATGTTAGCTTTTTTTAGTATGGTGGTGAGGAGCTCCATGTAGATGATGAACAGTGCGGGTGAGAGAACTGATCCTTGGGGGACGCCCCTGCTTATGGGGCGTAGGTCAGACGTGAAGTTTCTGATTTTTATTCTTTGGGAGCGGTTCTGCAGAAAGGAGATAAACCACTGTAGGACCACCTCTTCAGCTCCTACCCTTTCTCGGAGTACATTGATGAGCAATTTGTGGTCAACCGTGTCGAAGGCTGCCAATAGGTCCAGGGGTATGAGTAGACAGCAACGGTCTTTGTCGAGTGATTTGTAGACATCTTCTATGACATTCAGAAAGCTGTCTCTGTACTGCAACATTTTCTGAAACCTGATTGGTGAGGGTCTTGGAGTTTGTTGATGTCCATGTGATGGGTGAGTTGGAGGGGAACACATATTTCCAGTATTTTGGCTAAGAATGGGAGATTGGAGACGGGCCTGAAGTTATTGAGATTGTTTGGGTCAGAACCTGGTTTTTTTAGGTCTCGCGCCTAGCGGTGCATTGCGCAGCACGAGACATTTAGTAGGTGAAAACGGGGTATCCAGGCTGACCTAGGAATCGCACACGCTCATGCGTGTGCGATTCCTTTTGTGGTACGCGATTGGCCTTCGCGTGCGTCTTTTTATATAAGACTGCACGCAATTGGCCAAAGGCGGGCGCATTGCTCCGCCCATGGCCTATTGGTGTCTATTACGCGCTTGGTGCGCGTAATAAACACCAATAGGCCATGGCTCGCAGTGGCGCATGCGCGCGCACCACTTGCGGGCTTGTTTTAGTTGTGGCTTGCAGTAATCCTGTTGCCCTCTGTTGGTTGGTAATCGCATTCCTGGCACAGGTACCACCTCTTGTGTTGATTGTCAGAGTGAGTAAACATTACATAGTGTCCAGGCAAGGGGTTGGGCCTTGCGAGTGAGCCAGGTATGAGGCTGGCACGAGAATAGGCTCCGGGCCCCGAGTGGTGGGTTAGGAGGCCCTGCCGGCTAAATCCCAGCTCTGCACTGTTTCGCGCAACGGGTCCCTGATGTGGCTGTCACACTGCGTGAATCTCTTCACAGTACCGTCTAAGCCAGCAAATACTGGGAATGCCTGCCTCATCACCACAGTCTGTCTGCCAGTGACGTCAGAGCTTAATCATGACTCTCAAAAGCTGACGAATGAAAACATGACCAGACTCTGTAACTGACAGGAATGGTGGCAAAACATAGTAAGAGAGCTCGGCGGTGCGTGCTGACACGCTCCTTTCCAACGGAGTACTCACCCCATCACACACTCCAGCTAAACCCAGCTAGTTGGTTTTGCCAATCATTTTTCGGCTTTTAGGTTACATATTCTGAAAGCTTAAATTTAAGCAGCATCTCACATCTATAAAATCTCCACACATGTGTTGCTGGTTGCTGTCAATGCACTTAAATAAAATTTAGTCATCCTCATTTCATATGTTCTTTGGCTGCCCCAATGAGAGCATCGGAAGCCAACAGAAACCGTTGGCAGCGTGCCATCCCCTTTTTCAGAAATCAGTGTTTTGCTTAAAAGTACTTCACAGCATTACAACGCAGGTTTTCAGTACCACCGACAGCATTTCCTGCTCCACGTCTCGTGCTTGGAATGTGGGACACGTGCTTCTCGCGTCTACGCGCCTCTCACCGAGTTTACATTGTATAATTTTATATCGCAATGTTTACTTTGGTTTGGGTATCATGAAGAAGATTGTTTACACGGAATTTAACAAGTCTGTTTTTCCTTTTATGGAGAAAATCCGGATTAAGCAAAATACAATTAACTTGATCGTTGTGTTTGTTTAGGACAACAGACTCACAGCTCTGTGGATCAAAGAGGGACCAATTACAGAGGCCGGGGAAGGGGTCGGGCCCGTCAGAATCTGAATTCAACTTGGCAATCCTTCTCCCCGAGGATCACACGCAGCAGAGGCAGAACACCCCTATAACTGCGAACGACAACAACATAGTGGTCAACCTCTCAAAACACTGACTCACGGATATGGAAGTTGAAGTACTCAATAAAGGGTTAGGGTTCGTACCCACCCCCCGTCATGATGGGTTTCAACTCCGGGCTGAACTCTATGGTCTTATGAGGAAGATCAAACTTAAAAAGTTTTTTGAGGGGAAGGAACAGGAGAATGTATCAAATTTTTCAACTAATTTACGTTGTCCATCCCAGTTCTGTCCTCCCACGAGTGCAGTAGGCCCCGAAACTTTGGTTTTTGAACAGAAGGTCTTACAAGATATCAGTCAGATAGAACAAAACATGCACACTGTGGGCCATAGCAATATGAGCCCTAGAGATTGGCAGGCATTGAAAAGTATACAAAACAATCACACCATCACTATCAAGCCAGCCGATAAGGGCGAGGCGGTGGTAGTGATGGATACCCTCGATTACGACACTGAAGTGGCCAGGCTTTTGGGCAACCGCTGCAATTATAGACCTTTGGCGCGGGACCCCACTAATGAACTACAGGCGACCATTATCCAACTGGTGACGGAGGCTAAAGAAAAGAAATGGGTTACATATAGAGAAGCCGAATTTTTGATTAACATGAAACCTAGAATCCCGGCGTTCTATATTGTACCCAAAATTCATAAGATACAACAACCCCCCCCGGGACGTCCAATAGTCTCGGGTATCCAATCTTTACTAGAACCATTGTCACAGTTTGCGGACTTTTTTCTAAGGGAATGTGTCATCACCCAACCCTCGTATGTCCAGGATACCACTGATGTTTTGAGAATACTGGAGAATGTAACATACAATCCTGTCAATCAATTTCTAGTCACTATAGACATAGAATCATTGTACACAAGTATCCCTCAGGAAGCAACGCTGGTGGCAGCAGCGCGTGCCCTGAGGGATTCTGAATAGTTCTATGACACTCCACAAACCTTTGTCTTACAATGCATAGAGATCGCATTGACCCAAAACTTCTTCTCATGCAAGGATCAGATATACCTTCAGGTGTCTGGTACCTCGATGGGGGCTACCTTTGCCCCAAGTCTGGCCTGCATCTATGTAGGCCAGTTCGAAGCGTACCACATCCATTCTGACACCAATCTCTTCCAGAGGATTATTGTCCTCTGGAAGAGATACATAGACGATGTGCTATGTATATGGGAAGGCTCGGAAGAGAGACTTAATGAATTTCTAACTTGGCTTAATGGCCTAGATAGCTGTTTAAAGTTCACCTGGTCGGTGAGTAGAACATCTGCAGTATATCTAGACCTCGACATTCAGGCTGAGCATGACAAGCTTGTGACTAAGGTGCATCACAAATTAACCAATAAAAATTCCTTACTGCATTATAGATCATACAATCCCAGAGCCCTCCGGGACAACCTGCCTGTGGGACAGTTTTTAAGATATCGCCGTAATTGTTCCACCTTACAACAATACTCTGAACAGTCCAATGTGCTGGCCACCAAGTTAGAAAATCGAGCATACCCTAAAAAGGTAATAAGACAGGCAAAAAAACGAGCATACAACACTCCCCGTGCGGCCCTTTTGGAAAAACCCCCCAAGAAAAATGGAGAATGCATTCCAGTGGTCACTACTTTTGGCCCACTCTCTACCAAAATCAGGCAGATCATCCGTAGACACTGGCATCTGCTAAGCACCACCAATATGCAAATGCCTCCACCCCGTTTTGCATTCAAACGATCGGCGAACATCCGTGATCGGCTAGTTCACACTAGACCCAAAACAGATCTACGAGAGACCAACATCCCTCCGGGGCATTACCCATGTGGGAGTTGCTCTGTGTGTGCACTTACATCAGCCACTAAAAGTGTTACCCTTGTCAATAAAAAAATGTGGTTTCTAAACAAATTTAGTAACTGCAACACTTCCAATGTCATCTATAGATTGACGTGCCCCTGTGAGCTCCACTATATTGGCCTCACCACCAGGAAGGTAAAAATAAGGATACAAGAACATCTTAGTACGCTACGCGCAGGCAAACTGAGCACAAAATTGGTGCAACATTTCCAGTCTCATAAACGCACCTCTAAAGACGTGCGTTGGGTAGTTTTAGAAAGGGTGACAGGCGACCAGTTTAACATGGAATCTAGACTGAGTAGTAGGGAAGCACGGTGGATTTATCAGGAGGGTGCAGATCAAACCGGATTGAACGATTTAATTGAATGGAATAAGGTTAACACATAAACCATTCATCCTAATGCCTACATCGACATAGGGTTCCCATCATGCATGGCTGAGTGTCTATAAAGATCAGAGGCAGCAAATAAGTTAGGAACTCAACATTAAAAAGGCCCATACATCCAGCAAGCAGATAACTAAGAGAGTGTATTATAACATGCCTCACTCCTCATTGTTATCGTTTTAGAACTTGAGAGCCAATGTGATAACCTTTATTCTCTTAGAAGGGCTTGTGTATGGCAGCATAACTTTATCAACCCCTATGCAATTTTGGGGAACACAAATAAAAAATAAATAAAAAATGAAAACCATTTAGAGGAGCATTTGGGGAAAGACATGTGTGTTATTTCCAAATTTTGCAAAAAGGTTTATCTAACATTACACATGACAAAATTCACCAGATGGTTGTATAGAACACATGTCGTGCTGTGCCCTCGTTTGCCATTTTGTAGATATATCTATATGTGCGGGGCAATTTGAAAAATCATAGAATACACTGAGGAGTTCACCATTCTGACATGGCGGCGTCTTTTAAATTACGAGATTCGCTGATTTCCTGAGGAGGGCGGGACCACCGAAGTCCGGTCACGTGGTGAGCGTGATTACGCTCATAACCATGAAAAACAACAGCCGCGTTGCTGCGGTGCTGAGTCAACGCCAGACACGGACGCATTTACGGTGAGTCCCGATGTATGACTTTTAAAATAGGGCACTCGACTAAAAAGGGATAGGAACCCGTGCTAGCACAATTTGAGTGGGAAGCCAGGCCACAATGCTAATAACTGGGTGGGCACGAACTTGACAAGAGGAAGCTACTGTAATGGGACAGGGCTCTCCCGACCTGACGCCGAGTACTAGTAACACCCAAAGAGGTACACAATTGAAGGGTAGATATACAATAGGATTGAGACACAGGAGTGATAACAACCTATGATACAAACAGTGGCAGGTATCTGGTAATGGTATTCCCTAAAGTCTCATGACTCTTATTGTGTATTACAGACTCACGACAGGAGTCGAATAGATGAGCCTTGAATGAGTGATCACAGCCACAAGGACTCGAGGGTAAAGGTATGCCCATGGTGGGCAATATCCCGGTAAATACGGTGGATGATATGTAATTCGGAATGCAGTACACATTGCATCAGCTTCTTTTTAAACCGGTTGCCAACTAAGTTTGCTATGTGTTGTTTTGTCTATCTTTTGTCTCTAACAGAATTGTTTTTAACTGACAAAAACAGTGGTGCAGGGTGGAATGACAATACACCACGCCCTGAAGAAGTTGCCGTGAGTTTATCCAGAAGGCAATGAAACATGTCGGCATTTTAAATACGAGCAGTCACACAGCATAGAATAAAAAACGCAAGCCAGTGTGATTTAGCTCAAACTTGTATATTATTGTGGGGCTTAACGTGGTGCACGAATCACTGCACAGTTTTTTTCCTTTTTTACCACACACCCTAGCACTTTGCTTTTTGGGTCATTAGCCATTCATTTCTTCCTACACACATTTCTTTTTCTGGAGTGTTGGTAGCTGATGATGAGATCTTGAGGTAGCAGGCGAGTACCATCCTGCTTTATCCTCCTTGGTGTTGCTACCGTGAGGCACCAACACTCCTTTTCACACTTTTTTCACCACATCTGGGTGTTGGAGACACAAGTTCTTAGGCATATAGATAGCTTTCTTGTCTTACCTCGTATGAAAAACACTCGTCTTTTCTTTTATTAGTGAGCCATACCAATAAGTAGCATAGATGATGTAATCACTTGCTCCACAGGTTGTCTAAAATATATGACAACTGTAATGGATATATGAACTATATGCTCACAGTGTGAACAGGTCCTTTTTTGTATACAGTCGATTACTTAACACCATTATCAAGTTCAGAGACTAATTAACTTACGAGGAAAAAATCACACTGAGGAAACTAGTTTATAGTAATCTCCAATTCAGATTGTGTACTCTAGGAAATAGTTTAGAGGTATGCCATTATTCTCTTGAACGATTTGGATTTTTTTAAACAATATATGAGTATCAGCCTGCATTGAAAAGTATAGTTCGCAAATCTCTAAACTTTGCAATTTCTCTCAGTGGAGACTAGAGTGCTACAGAGCCCCGTCAGGGCTATACAATACAACTCATGGCTTTAGGATTTTTTTTTTATTTAACAGTGCAAATTCTTTATATAAATACCAACATACATAACATTATTTGAATTTGTAAATGCATCCATAATTTCTCAAATGTTTGATCTTTACTTCTGATTTCATTTTGTATAAGTCACGTTCTAAATATCATAGGCAAAAGAAAGAAACTTAGTTTCTTGTTCTTAGTAAGTTCTTGTTACGTGGAACATGTTTATAAGAGTGTCACAGAGCAATGATATGGCATCGATGACTTCAGCAAGGCATTACTGAAAGTATGAGCTATTGCCGTTCCATTAATATTAGCAACGCCAATAGCTCAAACTTTCACTGATGCGAGACCTATTGCATTGCAAATGCTTGTTTAGTAATGGTGTGACGACCGATTTTGAGGCATTCTGGCATGATTCTGGTTTTCTGGGAGCTATTTATAATCTTTGTCCAGAGCGGGGCTAGGGCGAGTTCGGGTTTTTGGCCAGTTAGGCAGGCAGAGGGTATTTGATGTGTGGGGAGGGCTTGGTTCCGGTAGTCATTTCAACTATTTCTGTTTTGGAGATGGGTTTGAATGATTTTCATTTGTTGGGAGGGTTATTGTCTTCTTTGTAGGGTGCAGGCTTTCATTGGGTGGGTGGTGGAGGTCCTGCAGTGAGAGCTCAATCTTGGAGATCTTTTTGTTAAAGAAATTGGCAAAGTTGTCATATAGGTCTTTGGAAGCAGGCATTGCAGGGGGGTGTGGGGGGGGAGGATGGGGGGGGTTGGATGTTTGCTGTCTAATGAGATTGAAGAGTTATTTGGGGCAATTTTTGGCATTGTTTAGTGCACCACAGAAGGAGGTTTTTTCATTTTTTATGTGCTTTTTATATTTCTTGCGTTCCGTTTTGAGTTGCTCGAGGTGGATTGTTGAAGGGTTGTTACGCCAGAGTCTTTCTGCAGCTCTTAGTTGTCTTCTTTCAGAGTTTAGGTCTGTGTTGAACCATGATCTCGATGGAAAGTTCTTGACTTTTTTTTGTTTCAGGGGAGCTATTTGGTCAAGTATGACAGTCATTGTCGCATTGTAATGTGAGGTAAGTTCTGTTGTGGAAGTGTTGCATGCGGAGGTGGAGAGGTTATTTTTAGGGTTTAGGGTGGATAAGGGTATTTGGGTAGAATTGGTATTTTTATGGTAGGTAGGGGTTAGGGGGTTGGGGTCGATAAGGTTATATATGTAAGTATTTTTACATATATTATTCGCTTTATCCTTACCTGAAAAATAATTACATTTGCTAAGCCTGCATTGTAAAGGCATGATTAGTTCCGTCATACAACCGTCTAAGCATATGAAGGCAAATTGAAGGCAGCCTGTGTAATTTTACAATGAGTGTGCATGGTCTCAGTGGAGTACCTTAAAATGATGCGCCCCACCCCCCCATTGAATTAAGTAAAGGCTGGAACAAACATAAATACAGAATGGTGGTGTGTCAAACTAAAGGTTGAGCAGGAGAGTAGGAAATTATGTTATTGAATTTTTATAACACGCACAGCTACTCCTGGGAGTGTCCCGGCGCGAGCCTATGAGGTGCTGGTAGATGAAGTGCTTAAAACAGAAAAGTTTTGAGCTGTTTATTAAACTGCCCTAGATCCTGGATGGTGCGCAGAAAAAAGGGCAAAGAATTCCAGGCTGTGGCTGCCCTAACGGCTAGGGTCCTGCCCCCCATTCTTTGTAGGCGTACTCGGGGTATCTGTTGAAGCAGCGGAGATGCCGACCTCAAGTGTCTGCCAGGCATATAGAAAGCAAAACGCTTCCGGAGGTAAACAGGCCCTCCAGCATGCAAAGCATGATGTGCTACGACTAGGGCCTTGAACTTAACACGTTTTATGACAGGTAGCCAGTGCAGCAATCGCAGATGATGCTTGATGCCATTTCTAATGGGAATGTTGAGCACAAGCCTAGCTGCCGCATTCTGGATGACCTGCAATTTTCTGAGAGTATAATCAGGAAGGCCCAAGTACAATCCATTGGCATAGTCAATGCAGGAGAGAATAAGTGCCCATGTCACTGTTTCCCTCGCTGTCCTCTGAAGCAGTGGAAGGAATTTCTTAAGGGACTTTAATATCCCAAAGCATCTCTCAGCCAATTTTTTTTATCTGGGTCGAGAAGGACAGCTGCTCATCGAACCAAACACCCAGATTTTATACTGGTAGGCCAGAGGAGGATGGCATATGATAGTCGGACGGCCAGAGAGATTCTCTGAACCGGGGGAGAAACATTCCGTAGAGAAGGATTTCCGACTAATCCTCATTACATTTGACCTGAGCGGCTCAGACCCATTGAAACACAACTATCAGACACTCTTTCGCCTTAACAGTAGAGAACTTCGATTTACCCCAGGTAAACAGAAGTTGGGTATCATTGGCGTAAGCAACGATCTTGCCACCCTTCTCTTCCGCTAGCTGGACGAGAGGGGTGATGTAGATATTAAAGAGCAGGGGGCTCAAAGAGGACCCCTGCGGCACTCCAGTGGTCACAGATTGAGGCGGGGACAAAAAAGGCGGGAGCCATACCTGTTGCGAACACCCCTCCAGAAAGGATTTCAGCCACCTCCAAGCCAGCCCAGAGATAAATATGTCCACCAGCCGGGCCAGCAGCAGCGAATGGGGAACGGTATCAAATGCTGCCAACAGGTCAAGCATTATAAGGGCCGCACTTCCACCAGAGTCCAAACAGTCTTGAATAGCTGCAGAGACTTTGACTAGGGCAGACTCGGTGCTGTAGGCAGCTCTGAAACCAGATTGCGCCGGATGGAGTAGGCTAACACCTTCCACAAAATCAGTGAGCTGTTTGTTAACTGCCTTCTAACAGATTTTCGCCACACAGGGGAGCAGAGAAATAGGGTGATTATTCCCTGGGTCCCCAGCGTCCAGCGATGGGTTTTTGTAGCAGCGGGAGGAACTTCGCCTGTTTCCATTCTGCTGGGACAACTGCCTCTTGGAGGGAATGATTAGGAAGAGGTTTTGGTGCTGCGGCCAGGGCGACTGACTCCGGAATCTGGGGATCACGGTTCGATCCCCGGCGCCGGCGGCAAATTAACCCAGCACCATGTGACTCTGGGCAATAGCTTGCTTAATCTTCCCGATGGCCCCCAGCACCTAGAGACCCTTACGTGTGATTGTTCGCGCTTTATAAATGTGGATTATTATTATTACGATGTTGCAGTAAAATGGCAGGTCAGGTGATACCAGTGCATATTACTGGTCATGAAGGTATATTTTAAACACTTTACTGCAGGAGGTGACCTCGTCATAGCCTTTGTCTCTTGAGGTCAGACGTTGAAGGTGAATAAGCAGTCAGTCAGCAGATGCCATGGAGACCGTCACAGCTTCATGCTGTGGTGCACGTAACTCTTGCAGGCGCCACACACTCCCAGGAGGCTAGGCGCGTGCACCAATGAGCTGGGCATAGTATTAGAGGACATTGTTTAATGCAAGGCAAGGACATGTAAACAGACCCGGCTGCCGCTTGTCAAATGACTATCCAGATCACATTTGGTTTTTTATTTGTTGAACGTTTTTCTGTTTGCTTTGGTATTTGCGCTGCAGTCTGTTTGTGCTACTTTTAAGTGATCGCTTCTCGAAGCATGTGCCACTAATGCATCTTTCTGAACACACTCCCATTCCTGTGTTCAAATATCACTTTGGAGTTTAGCGCTGTATTATATCTGTCATACTCGGGCTCTTTCTGGTCCCAAAAAATGCAACTTGTGTACGTTAAATTGCATACCACTGTGTGCATAATCTTTGTGTACTGTGAAGCACCTCGTGCAACATCTGCTGTGTATATGCTGTGTACCAAGAGCATGAGATTTTAGCGCATCTCATGCAGGGGTACTTCATAGTTAAGGGTGAGCATAGATCGGAATTGTATTCAGTCCTTCACTATGGATTTGTGAAATGCAGCCATGCTTCCCTTTGCCAAATCTCAGGAGGAATCCCGTCATCCTCAGTGATCTGTGACCACTGATCTTTGCTAACTGACCCTCGAGTCGCAGAAACTTTGATATTCCAAGAGCCATTGCTAAGCTTTTTCCCCAAACTAAGACTTTAACGTGTGTGTGTGGGTTTTAGCTTTTGTATTTATATGCCACTGTAGGCCTGTGAATGTACTGTGCTACTACAGCCCTGCTCGTCGTTATTCTTTGATCAAAAGCAGCTCCTTTTGTGGCTGAGGCAAATCTGGGGCCTGATGTATAAAAATGCTGATTGAAAAAAGTGGTAGCACATTGTGATGCGACCTATGTACTAATAGGTTGCGGTGCAAATTCTCCAGTCGCAAGGGCTCACAAAAAGAATTGACTAATGAATAATAGATATGCTATTTGGGACCCCTGTGATGGGTTACATACAAGCACATAGAAGGTGGCAAGGTGTCCTGCCAACAACGGACCACCTTCCTGTGTTTATATTCTCAAACATGAATTATTTTTTTTAAAACAAATCTGCAGTGTTCTTAATGAAACCAGTGTTCATCTGGGACACTGCCTGCCTTCTTGAAATCCTCCCCCTTGAAATCCTCCCCCTTAAGCCCCTCTACCCCCCGTCCCTTATCACCCCCCCCCCCCGCCATACATCACGATCCTCAAAGAGGAAGCTGCACAACAGGGAAGTGTTCCCTGTTCAAATCTGTTGGCACCTACATTGAGGAGTTGGTAACTTTTGAAAGTGGTCACAAACCACTGACAAATACCATTTCGAATCTCAATTGGGAGTGGGTGCTGCTTTTCTACTTAATTGTGAATCATAATCGGTCAGTTGACCATTTTTATGAATCGGAAATAGGTTTAGTACCTAGCAAAAAGCGAATTTGCAGTAACAAACCCTGAGATTGTGGGAATCACACGATTCTCAACTGCAAAATGACTTTGTTCAGCCAACCCTTTGTTCTCAATGCTATTTTTGGAGGAAAAAGGAAGGATTTTGTATCTTTCTTGTAAGGAAGACCTCAACTCTTGGGTAAGGATTAATATTAATCTATTTCCATTTGTGTATGGCTATAGTGGCTTAATTAATGGACTTATAGCAACGTTGCACTCCTGCAGAGTATTAGAAAATCATTGCGTAATCTCAGCACAAAAGGAATTGACTTTTTCCTTTTAGAGATAGCTTATGTACAGTTTTAGTTCTCTCACAAGCTTCATGTAATCAAAACAAAAATTAATCTATAATGTATACATATATACATAGAGAACTTTGGGCGTGGACCATTGTTATAGGGATGGCAGTTTATTTCGCAGTGTAACAGTAGAAATACAATATCTTATGTAAGATATGATAATTGAATAAAGATAAGAGGGCATGGTAGGTTAAGAGATGAGCGCTGCAACAGGTGGCTTGTAGAGCAGTGAGTAGTGAGGGCTTTCTTATAAAAGGACAGTAGAGCCAATTGTAGAGTTGAGCCTCTGGGGAGCAACAGGCGTTTGTGCCTGTTTTGGCACCCCGAGGCACTTAACTTTTGCTTTCTCTTCTGTAATGTGGTTTGCATGGGTATGCATTTTATGGCAGCATGAGCTCAAGGGGTTGTTCTATCACCACGTACCATGGCCCCATGCAAGTAAGGGACCAGTTTGCCCATGCTCCCAAACAGTAATAACGACACAGGGCAAAAAAGCTTGAGAGGCTGCCTAAAACTGGTGCAGTTAGAGCTCACCCTCTGAGGCGTCCTTTAAGTGGGATTACTCTAACCCCCTAATAGGGGTAGGTAGGGTACCAGCCATCACTTGATACAGTGCCTCACTGCTGCCAGCAAAGACCTAAAACTGGAAGTCAACAAAACAGGGAGGATGTGCATGGATTGTGTAGGGGTTACTACTGCGAATATACAGTATTGTAATACCTCTTTACGATCATGATTGAAATTAGTGTTTCTAAAGTTTGTTTGATTTCGTATTTTTGAAATATGTCTCAGGTTTTTTATGATATATGTACAGCCAAAATTGGAAGCATTCAGGATCACATACACTTCAGTATACATTTGAAAACATGGCTATTTCCAAGATAAGTAAATCATCCCACAACGCTTGGATAGAACCTGGAAAGTAAATCGCACCTTCTAGTACAATTTACAGTTTACAGCCCACAGACACAGAATAACCCATCCAGAACACTACTCTATGTAACCAGGTTAGCTAAGAAGTACTGGCTTGTGGTTAGCCGGAGTACTCTATACCTACACTGTAACGCTTAGAAGTCACTTTTGTTTAAGTTGAGTTTGAGAAGGAGAATGAAAACCCCTATTTTGCCTAGCCACCAGTAACTCCGTATCGGCTGGTTAACTTAAAAGGTGATGGGCCCAAGAGATGGGGACATATAACATATTTTCACATGGGAGGGCAGAGACCAGGACATGGGGCACCTGTGAAACACCAACACACACCACAAGGTACAGGGAAGGCAACCTTCTGAGCTCATTGGATGCAATTGGGAGACAGCAGTGCGGGGCGGGAGGGAGAGGGGGGTTTAACTAGTTTTTTTTGTTGGGGAAGGGAGGGGAGGGTGGGTGGGAAACTGAGGCCTGCCTAGAAGAATCCCCACCGGACACCGTAAGTGACAGTTGAAAATTAGACTCATAACTACGGGAATGTTTATAATATGTACCATGACAATGTCGTGCGCTTACTTATACCATCACCATTGGAACCGCTGAATATTATATAAAAGGCAATAAAGTTTGTTTAAAAAAACACAAAAACTTTAAAGGTGATGGGGAGCAAACACGTATGTCAAAATGCACCATGCAAAGGGGCAAATCAAATGACCCCCACCGGGGATGTGTAGATTGCTAATTCCCCCACTCCACTGACCTCACCCTGCTCTCCACCATCACCTCTGCACAACCCTCCTAACAACATTTTGGGGTAAACACTCAACCAAATGGTGCATTTTAAAGCAGAATTTCATGTAGTACTCCAATAATTCCATGATATACCTGGGAAGCCATGCCCGTCTCTAGAACTTGGGGATTCACCATTCCCACAAAAGTGTTTGGGAATAGGGTGGCTAATAAAAATATCTTTCACACAATTGGCACATGAATTAGCTAAAAGCTGTAGATCTTGAGGCAGTTCTATGACTTGGGGTAGACCATTTTACATGATCTGCCAACTTTCCACGAGTATATATAATATTTTCCTTACATTTTCTACCCTTCTCCTTCCATGTAGACTTTCAGTATGTATTCGCTATTGATTGCAAGGAAGGATCATTGTGCCAAAGATCAGCTGAACGAAATCACAAATGCAAACAATATATCTAGGACAGGCACCATTATGCCGTGGATGACTTTATACCAGTTATGGATGCTGTCATTTTCTGAAGAAAGGGGGGAGGGTCTTACGTGGGTCCTCTTGTTTGCCATGTCCAATTTCAATTAATACTAGAACCTGGCTAACAGATAATGTAGAAACTCATCACACACATCAGTTAGCTCAAACGCATTCCCTAACAGATGTGTGCACTTGTAGACTCTTCATCCAGACCACTATCCCTTATCATGCCCCTCGAACTTACCTCTGACACCGGTGGCAGTGCGAGCAGTTCTGAGGCTCTGGTTTTTTTGCTCAAGTCCTGGAAAACAAATAGTGCAGCAGCAGGTGGGATTTGTTAGGATACACAGCTTATGCCTTCCAACAGAAGGTCCCTGCTGGCTCTACTCATGGCTGAGCCTTATAGGCAGTCTCAGCCACACAGCAGTGGAGGAAGATATCTGCAAAAGGTGAGTTCGGGTGCATAAACAGCCCTTTGCACAAATAATGCTGTACTTTAAAAAAAAAAAGAAAAAAATAATATTTACATATAGAAGAAGGGTGACTGCTCAGACCTCCCCTAATGCAGGGTGCATGTTAGAGGCATTATCAAAGCAAAAGGCCAAGCATTAGAAGATAGCTCAAGAGGCGACAAAGTTTCAAGGAGAATGTAGGTTTTACCTGATTGAAAAACATGGGCTGTTTGATAGTTGAGTGCATTAGAGCTTACCGTCTTACCTTACCTACTTCTCAATGGACTGCCTGTGGCTGCGTGCTGAATCTTTCGTAAACTCCGTCCTCAGCCACACAGTGTTTCCTAATCTTGGTGCCATTGAAAGTATTTTCATCGCTATGTACTATTTTAATCATGGCCTCTAAAACTTTTTTTATCTTTTTGTTTTAAATTTTTTTTTATAAGTATCGTATGTCCACTGAACCATTTGTCTTGACTTTTGGAATTCAACAGCACTTAAGTATTTATACATAAGGTTGTTAGTTAAAAATGTCTTCTCATTTCCATATTTCAGCATGTTTACATATTCTGTTTTGCATCACATGAAATGTTGTGGAAAATATAAAATATTAATTTTAAAAAATGAGTTCTACAAATACAAACATTGGCTTCAAGTACAGCAACACTTGAAATTCTGAGTGTATACATTACACATTTAAATCTGTGTATTGTCTTCCTTATACATGTAGACCCTTTCTATTTAGTTATGCATCTATATATTTTACTCTACTCCTACTGTAGAAAGAAAATAACTTTTTACTCAATGTCTCACCCTATACCACTCTTATTATATCTTCTACCTCCACTCTGACTCATCTCAAATCTTTCTACTACTATGATCTCCAAAATAACCCTTTCCAGACTCTTCCCTCTGTTAGCCCCAACCCCACTTTACTACTATGATCTTCCAAAAACCATTTCTAAATTCTTCCCTCATGTATCCCTCCTTTTGACTCATCCCATACCTAATCTTACGACCATGACCTCCCAAATAACTCTTTCTAGACTCTTCCCTTTTCTATCCCTCCATTATCCTATTCAATCCAACTAACAGATTTGCATGTCTACCACTCAAATTAACTCCTATTTCTCTGTACTAATACACCACTAATCCTTTTTGGCTTCGACACCTCGTCAGTGGTAGTAAGCTCTATATAAATACAATTACAGTGAAATTTAGTGACACTCAACTGAGTTCTTCTTGGTCACTTCTAGCTGATGTACAAATGAAGGACATTCACTTTTAGTGTCTGAGCCATAGGCAATTATTTCCTTCTTTAGGGTGAGATGATTGACTCAAACTATTAATATATTTTCACTCCAATCAGCAGGCAAATCTTCATATCTTGTGATTTTTTTACTTGGTTTGTGTAGTTGGTACTGGTTAAGTGAAATTCTGAGAAATATTTGTATTGTCTGTGTACTAGAGATTTACAGACACATTGACTGTAAAACATGGTAAGTCATTCAGAAAGTTATGTAAACCCATGACATTTACTGCAAATATATTTTATTTTATTGATTTCTTGAACATTGCCTTAGATGATTCAGTCACTGGAGTACTGTGCAGTATCTTTGGCCTTGTTTGAGGCCTTATCGAACAGCAGAAGTAATGACATAGGGCAACGAGCAGTACATATGATCTACTGAGATGGATTGTGATTGTAAAGGCAAAACAGATTAGACGATAAGTATGATACTGAATCTTTAGTACTGAGATACTTCATGAAATGTTTCATGTTGACGGACTAGTCTCAATTTAACTGTAAGTTCTAAATTCTTTTAATTGAGTGTTTGCTTCTCTCTGAATGACTGCGTTTCCAGACGTAGTAGTTCCTTGGTATGTTTCAAGGCTGTGATGCTAGATAATGAGTATTTTGCCATATTGCTCAGAGAGCTGTGATGAATGGCTTAGTATGTCAAGTGGACACCCTGAAGCTAGAATGCCTAACTATAGTGAGCCAATAACGGGATGTGTGTATTTCGGTAATGAGATCATAGAAGCAAATACCTAGGATCAGTTAATTTATTGTCTCTTCCACTGTTTTTAGGAGAGTTAGAGGGTGAAGTAGTTTGGAGGAGAACCATTGGAATTCTTTGGTGAACAGACAAGAGATTTAGTTTCAGGTATCCTAGGCTGATCTTGCAGATTTAGGATACGATATTCTCAATTGTTCAAAGTTTCCTTGATCCTAGGGCCGAACAGAGGACTTCTCCTGGATCTAATGATTGGTGCGAACAGCTTTCAGTTTTTTTTTCCCGACAAAATTAAAGCCATACAGGAGAGCTTTTGGCCCGTCAGTCAGTCTCAGGAGACTCCGCTTTATCCTAAATTTGCAATGCCGGGTTTGGTGTGCCCTTCTTTGGCTACATTCTCTATTATTCCCCTGTCTGACACCCTGACGATTCTTAAATCGCTCAAATCTGGTTCTCTCAATGATCCCTGCCGAGCAAGGCTTCTGGCGGCAGTTGCGGACATAGTCAACCCTGAAGTGAAAAATATTGTTAATATATCCCTCCAGACCGTTATGATTCCACCTGAGTGGAAGCAGGCGAAACTTCTTACCGTGCTGAAAAAACCCGCACTTAATCCTGCAATCCCAGCTAGCTACCGTCCAATTTCCTTATTCCGGCTGTGGCATAGGTTTGTGAGAAAGCTGCCCATAAGCAACTCTCTGAGTGTGTTGAGACCTCGGGCACCCTCCACTCTGCCCAGTCGGGCTTTAGGGCATCCCACAGTACTGAGACGGCCTTGGTCGAAATGGCAGAGGCTATTAGAGATTGTCTTGATGGGGGCGGCAGAGCAGCATTAGTGCTTTTAGATCTCTCTGCTGCGTTCGACACTGTGCCTAACCAACAACTCCTGGCATGGTTGTCCCACATCGGCATCTCTGGGCGGGTATGGCAGTGGTTTGAATCCTTCCTTGCCAATAGATCACAGCAAGTATGGCTGCCGCCTTTTTCTTCTACTCCTAGAAGTTTGAACACTGGCGTCCCCCAGGGCGCTACATTGAGCCCTCATTTGTTCAATGTTTATATGACGTCCCTGGTCTACTTGGCAGAGGAGCTGGGTGCTAAGATCATAGATTATGCTGACGATACCCAGCTTTTCTTCACGTGGAGTAAAACGGACTCCTCTCCGACCATTGCCAAGAATGTCTCGCGGAGGTCTTTAAGTGGCTAGCAAAGCCCAATTGAAGTGCAATGAGGAGAAATCGGAAGTGCTCCTCTATGGTTCCTTCCCCCCTCAATTTAAAGAAGCTATTTGGCCTGTGGGCTATCCTATGCCTAGCTCCTCCGGATGTCCAGCAAAAAACCTGGGGGTCTGGTTTGGTGAGGATTTGAGATTTCTGCCTCAGATTAAAAAACTAGCGGGCGTGTGCTTCAACACTCTTAAACGCCTTAAGACGTTTTTGCCTCTTTTACCAAAAAGGGCTAAGGAAATGGTAACCAGCGCGCTCATCTTGTCAAGGTTAGATTATGCCAACGCTCTGTACATTGGTCTCCCGGCATATCAGCTAAAAAAGTTACAGATTGTCCAGAACGTGACGGCTAGAATCTTGTTGGATATGCTAGGTAGATCCAGTGCTAGTCAGAACCTTCGAGATCTACATTGGCTCCCAGTTGAGCAGCGAGTACGGTTTAAGACCCTGACATTAGTCAATGGTGCTCTTTACAAGACTGGGCCTCAATATCTTAGGAGACGGTTTTTGTTCTATGAGCCGTCTCAACACCTTCGTTCTACAGGCCAATGCCTTTGCTATGGTTACTAGGTTCTGCCAGACTAGGTTAGGCGGCTGCTCTCTTTCTGTTAAAGCAGCCAGGGCTTGGAATGCCTTGCCCTTTGAATTATGAAACATGGAGAGCCTCAGGGTATTTAAAAAACAATTAAAAACCCTGCTATTTAAGTAATCTTCGGCTAGGTAATTTCTTTTCTTCCTCTTCTACCATTTGGCTATCGCGCCGGGACACTTTCTAGTAGCCGTGCGCGTTATAAAAGGAGGTTAACATAACATAACTTTAAAATAACTTGTTTCTCTAGAACTTATTTGGTGATTGTTAACAACCAGGATGCCAATACTGACGACGAGTGGTTTCTCGTATAGGATAAAGAGAATGTGTGGATTGTTCCTTTAGAAGCAAACAATGGCATCCCTATGGAGCTTGAGTATTTATTATGTAGCTCTAATTAGGTTTGTAAATGGAATTGTGTTTATATTGCTTGTGTCTTATTCACCAGATTCTATTATTTTTGTGTTAGCTTTTCAGACAGCATGCTGAACATGTTGCAGACTACAAACGCTTAAATGGAATAGAATAATCCTATTGCAACTTTATCCTCTGGCTCCGTGGTAAGTGTTTGAAACATTTTTTCTTAAGAACCGGGCAAGGCAAAAACATGTTTATCTCGGACATTATTTGTCAAGTTAATGAATTTCTTATCTAATTCACTATGTAAACTGTCCTGACACAGTACAGTCGGCACGCTTCTTTGTTCCAGTCTGAAAATTATGCATAGTATTTAGTTTTTTTGCAAAAACAACTCATCTTAATATCTCCAGCAAGATTTCATCAGAAAAATGACTATCAAATATTTTGAAAATGTTTTGATTAAATAAACCCTAAATAAATACAACTCTATATAAGAGTGGTGGAAAAAGTTGCTTAATATTTTCATAGTGAAGGGGAAATAAAGCCATAGATTAAAAAGAAGAAAGGGCAGAATAATTTTTCACTGAAAGTCATTTGTAAATCTCCTTCAATACCCAATCCGCTATCTTCCAGTCAGGGCTCACTTTTCCAACGAGAACAAATACATTTTTATTTAACATTTTAAAGTATTTCACACTTGCACTGCACGTTCTGGGTAGAAGAGCCTTAACCACCTTCCACCTATCTAGAACTCTGTCCCACTTCTTGCTTTCCTTAAGCATCGCTCCTAGGTAAACTTAAAAAATTCAAAATCAGTTTTACTTTTTAAAGCCAACTTTTCATCTGTGTCGCCAAACATCCTGTTAAAAAAGCCATATTGTATACATTCCTTTGACACAAAGGCACGATACAAAAATAAGTGTAAATAAAGATTTAACTAATCGTTAACTTGGAAATAATCAACACAATGGTTAAAGTCATTTGCTGCAAAGTGATTTCAAGACCAGAACTTATGATCATTAAAAAACGTAGAAATGAATAACTAGTTATCAAATTAATTCAGCTATCTTTTGTATTCCATCCAAAATACCCAACAGCATCCAGCAAAAATGCCAGTCTAAAGAGAGAAAAAAAATACAATGACAAATGGTGATTTCAAGCAAGAGCTTAACTCCGTTCTAACAATGTATATAGTTGCACCCCAAAAAATTCTGCAATATCTTTGAGAAAGTGTGAATGCCCTTTACTCTATAAGTTTACTTTTAAAATGATGAAAAATATTTTAAGGCAACAAAAGTATAATTATTACTTGACATTGAAGTACATTAAGAGTTTGAAGGAGGTGGGCCGGTCTAAGTCCTTTGTGGTGGTTCTTGCACAAGAAGTTAAGTTGAGCAATTTTATATGAAAGGAATCCACAGTCGCTTTTGGAGTGTCACAGAGTATATCCCTTTCCTATTTAATATTTACATCCTTCAGCTTGTCAAACTAATCCCCACCTCCAGGTCATCAAATAAGCTAAACAAATGCAGTGGGGCTGTGCAAATCTGGATGGCACATAACTTTCTAAAGATGAACTCTGATATAAAAGAGCTACTATTACTGGGAAGAAATGTAGATTGTTGGGACAATTCATACTGTCCTACTAGCCTAAGAGTACCTCCTATTCCCTCAAAAAGTAAAAACAGTAGGTGTTTTTTTGGACAACACTCTTTCAAGGAGTGTTTAAAATAATGCAGTTTGCGGTTCACGTTATTTATTTGTAATGCTTCACATTACTGTACAACATTCCTTTGAAGCCAGATGTAATATTTAGTGGTGCCCCTATCGAAGCAAAACATCTGAACCCTTTGCGGTGGATGTAAAAGTAAAAATGTGCTGTGGGCTCTGGTGCACATCGATATTTGCCATTCCAAATGGACCACCAATTTCTTTATAGTCTTTTCCATCATAATACAGATTTTCCTAAATCAGGAAAGTTTTGATTTTGTTAGAGAGATGGGTAGTATTCCATTTACCTTGTTTTATCCCGGGCTGCTATCATAACAAAACAAAAAAACTACCCCTCCCTGGAAATTTGGGAAACTATTCCTCTCAGGCATTCCTTTTCTTGACATATGGAATGTAACATTTTTAAGTGAAATCGAAGCTATAAGCTGAACAAAAAGACTCCCAAAACAAACTTCAGTTTCAGCCTTGTTTTCATTATACCACTCCAAGTTTTTCCTGGAACGAAGGTGTTAGCGCTTTTCCTGGAACGAAGGTGTTAGCGCTAGGAAGAAAATAGACCAGCATAGGTTGTAGGCTTTGCTTAAAAGGGAGGAAATCATCAATGAAAGTCAAAAACAAGATAATCGACTTCGTGTCTTTAATAAAATCAGGACTTTTCTTTAATATTTTAATTAAGAAAATCTACATTTCATAGCAAAACCAGAAGCTGTTTATTTGTATAAAGTATTTTGACCACTGCCATAAAAGCAGGACTGCATGGTTTGAAATAAAATGTTGAAAAATAGAACTTTAGATTAGTTCAATTATCACACGAAAGTTTGTTTGATATTCTTTTACACATCTGACAATACATAATTTGGAATCATAAAAATATTCAGTAGTCGTTGAGCTTCAACACCCCATCAGAGGTAGCAAGCGTTATATAAATGCAAACCTTTTCCCCCTTCTGTCCCTCCACTATTCTTCTGAATCCAAATAACTAACATATCAACCACTTAAATTACTTTCATATTTTACACTATACTAATTCACCACTAATGCTTTATTGATTCTAGAGTAGCGTGCTACTCGCAGAAAAAGTAAATTTGACTCCTCGTCAGGGGTAGTAAACGCTATAAAAATTCAAACAATACAACTACTTTTTGCCACTGGTAATAGAAAAGAAACCCAGAGAGAGAGAAAACTATCTCAGAAAAGTTTCAGAGCCTCACTTCAGAGAGCCTTTTGAACAAAGTAAAACAAGGGAACGTAGGTAGTTTGGTTAAAACTTTTTTACACGTGCGAACATCATCATCTAGCAAGTTTAAAAGAATGATTTAGAAATAAGATAATATCCCAAAGTGCAGTGTATTTTAACTTGGTGGGTTTAGCAAATCTTATACTGTTTAGTAATCTACAAATCAATGGTTGTTCTCCAATTTGTTTGCTCTCTGTTTTATAATGTTCAGCAGAAATAGCTGAACTGTAACCTTGAAAGGCCAAGAGTCCATGAAAGACTAAAACCCAAGAGACATTTTCTGAAATGGGATTAACACTCCTATACATGCACCAACCATGCACCAACTACTACACCCTGATCTACAAAGCCAAGTCATTTGTAAACTTTGGGAAGTCCCAAGGCTCAGGAGTTCCAAACGAGGACTGGTGTTGCCTATTAAGAGACCAGACCACCCCAAAATTACACATGCTATCAGTTGAAAGGACTCTCCCAAAATGAGACTATAACTCGCATGTAGGGTTGTGAACTAGCCATTTGGATGAATTATAAAGAATCATAGCAGCTGCAGATAGTTCTAAGTGCATTGGGAGTCAAGCGTAGGTTTTTCATAGCATAGTAAATAGAACCAGGATGCTTTTTCTCTGCAGGTTTGAGAAATGACAAATGGAAGTATAGCATAGGAACGTCACTGTGACCAGTTTTCTGTTACAAAATATTCTCTCCCTAAAGCCACTGGATCCACTCTCCAGCTGCAGAAGAGAGGCAATTGGATGTGTTTGCATCTTGAATCAAAACTCAAACAGTGACTCCATTTATTGAGAATTTTTATCAAAATTGTGTTTATTAAAGTTTTACAACGTACAATCTAACATAGTACCATCACATGGTCCCACGCAGGGGATCAGAAAGCACAGCATGGCCGTTTGAGTGAATTGCCTAATCTACCCAAAACCCGCTCCTCTTCTCAGAGGGTAGGCCAAATGACGGATACAGTTTCTAAACCAGTGAAGCTTAAAGCAGGTCTTTGCCAAGGCACAAAACACGCCGGCAAATCCAAAAAAAGGTGAGCTTCCTGCTGCGGCGGCAACCTCTCCCAAATTGCGCAGTTGAGGAGCTATTCAGAGAGAGAGCGACATGTACAAAATTCTCCTAACATGGGCTGGTTAAACTAGGAAACCAAAGGTACCAAAAGAAAAAGAAAGAAACAAATAAAAAAAAACTACCACCCCAACACCCACCCCCCACCCAACCCGTGGTGGCAGCAAAGCACAGTCAGTCGAGATGGCATTCAACATATCGACACTAATCAGAATTGAAAGAGGTGAAGGCTTCTTATGGAAGAGGGACAGACAGCGGCCGGGAGGCCTCTGGAGAGAAAGGAGACAAGGGGACCCCATTTAAATTCAAAATTCTTATAGTTATCCCTAAAAATATCTGCCATACGCTCTAAGCTTAACAATCTCCATAGGTGGGAGTGCCAGAGGGAAACAGCAGGAGCCTCCCTCCTCTTCCAAGCGGCTGCCAAAGTGACTTTCGCCGCTCCAATGCAAAGCCACATGATCATTTTATCAGCTCGAGTCTGGTGTTCTAGGCAGGGGTCCCGGAGCCCCAGAAGCACTCCCGCCATGGTAATGGGGACTAGGTATCCCAGCACTTCTTTTATATGCGCCAGGATTTCTTCCCAAAAGGGGCGGATAGTCGGGCAGTCCCACCAGATATGCTGGAAGTCCCCAAGCATACCACACCCTCGCCAGCATCTATCCGAGGTGGTGGGAATAATCAGCCGGAGTTTGGATGGGTGCAGATACCAATCCATCATGGTCTTCAGGTGTGCTTCCCTGAGTTCTATAGAGTGATTAAATCGCGACATGTCAGACCAAAGGTGAGACCATTCCTCATCGGAGATAGAACGGTGAATCATGTCCTCCCACATAGCCATGTATCTGGGGCGCGGGGATGAAGCTGTTCGAAGTAGGAGGATATATATAAACGAGATCACCCCTCTCATCGTAGTTGTCTTGGTGAGGTAGGCCTCAAATTTCGTGAGGGGCTGAGTAGCAGCGTCCCGCACCTGAGGCGAGAGGGCCCAATGCATCAGTTGGGTGTAGTGGTATCGTTCTGTGTCTTCTAGCTTATAATCTCGTTTACATTGATCAAAGGTGAGTGGCTCACAATTATTGAACAGATGCGTCAAAGCTAAGCAGCCTCCCGTTCTCCAGGCATCAAAAGGCCCCTCGCGCTGGGCCGGAGGGAAGGTTGGATTGAAATAGATCGGGGTAAACGGGAATGTGGTCCACCTGTCGTCACCCGAGACCGAATCCCATATTTTAAGGGTGGTGCGTGTAGGGGTGCTAATGTATGAGTTCTGTGGTCTGTCCTGTCGGGAGCGCCACGCCAGATCCCAGATGGTTCGCCCCGTCACACTGCGGTCCATGTGTAACCAGTGTTTCTCGGTCGCCTGTTGGGTCCACTCTGTCAAGACTCTCAGCTGCGCCGCTTTGTAGTATAGGAGGATGTCCGGCAAGCCCACGCCTCCGTCCGAGCGGGAGCGGCGCAGCAAAGAGTATGCAAAACGCGCTCGACTTCCCTGCCAAATAAAGCGCAAAATCATGGTCTTTAATTTCCGAAAGAAGTCATTCTCTAGTGGGATGGGCAGGGCCTGAAATAAGTAGAGAAGTTTGGTCAAGAGGGTCATTTTAATCGCATGTAGGCGGCCTAGCCATGACAAAAAGAGAGGCTCCCATGTCGTGAGTTCTGTTTGGATGCGCGCGAGAATGGGAGGGAAGTTGGCCGCATATAGCCCCCTAATTTCCGGCGTCAGCTGAACGCCCAAGTACTGGATGGAGGAGGCAGCCCATAAAAGTGGGGTAAAGGATTGGAGCCGGACAACCTCCGCTGAGGAGAGGGTAAGATTAAGAATGTACGATTCGCCTAGATTTGTTTTGAACCCCGACACTTGTTCAAAATGCTCAAGTTCCACCTGCAAAGGCGGAAGAGACGTCGCCGGTTCAGATAAGGATAAAAGAACATAGTCTGCGAACAGGGAAATCTTATGGGATTCTCCGGTAAATGGTATACCCTGGATGGCAGTGTTATTCCTGATCGCTTGTGCCAATGGCTCAATGCTAAGCTCAAAAAGAAGAGGGGAGAGAGGACACCCCTGGCGCGGGCCCCTTGAGTGAGCAAAGGTAGATGAGTGTATCCCGTTGATCACTACTCTAGAGCGGGGAAGACGGTAATTAGCTCTTATCATATTAAGAAATTTAGGTGCAAAACCGAATGCCCCAAGAGTGCCAAAAAGGAAACCCCAGTCCACCCTATTGAAGGCCTTCTCGGCATCCAGGCCCACCAATATAGCAGGGATCTGACGCTTCTTTGCCTTTTCAATCAGGTGAATGATTCTACGAGTATTGTCGTGCGTCTGTCGCCCTTTGATAAAACCCGACTGATCTGGGTGAATGAGGGTGGGCATGAGGTCGTTTAAGCGCTTGGCAATAATTGAAGAGTACAGTTTAGCATCCAGGTTTAGTCGGGCAATCGGCCTATAAGAGGCGCAGGGCTGGGGGTCTTTCCCTGATTTAGGAATTACAGAGATCACGGCCTCAGACATGGAGCCGGAAGTCGCTCCTTCCTCTGCCATCTTATTAAAAAGGCGGACAAGGTAAGGAGAAATATCGGGGCGAAAGTTTTGTAAAAAAGATCCGTATAGCCATCCGGCCCTGGTGCTTTGTGAGATTTCAGGCTTCTAATAGCCATAATGACCTCCCCTTCAGTAATGGGAGCAGTGAGTATATCATTCCAAGCATCAGACACCTGGGGCAGAGACATCGACTTGAGGTATTCCTGCTGGGCATCCGCGTCTAGGGTCTCCCCAGAATATAGGTTCCCATAGAAAGCCCCAAATAGCTCCGCCTTGTCCCGATCCCTATGTGCAATCTCCCCCGACGGGTCCAATATACCGCCTATATACTCTTTCTCCCGTTTGCCTTTCAGTTGTCTGGCCAGGTGTTTACCAATTTTATTGCCCTGGGTGTATGATAGGTGCCGAAGCTTAAGGAGAGTGAATTCTGCCCTATTGTTGTAAATGGCCTTGAGCTTGCCTCTGAGGGCCGTAAGACCGCGGAGCGTTTGCCTTGTGGGTTTAATTTTGTGGGAGCGCTCAAGCTCCGACAGTTCAGTTTCTAGTAGCTCTCTCTCGCGAGCACGCTGCTTATTCAGTGCCGCATTAAGAGCTATGCACTCCCCTCGAACAACAGCCTTCGGAGTATCCCAGGTAATAAACTCCGAGGTATCTTCTGGCTTATTATTATCGAAGAATTCCGTAATGGTGTTCCTAATTTTGGAACATGATTCTTTATCACGAGTAAGTGACGGGGGAAAATACCATCTGGGATCAGTCGGCGCAGTCCCCAGCCAATTGAGACAAATGGAGAACAGGCTATGATTAGATACCGAGAGGGGAAATATCTTGGCGTCCTGTAATGCACCCTGCAGAGATTGGCTGATAAAGATGTAGTCCAACCGAGAGTTTGTATGATGAACGTGTGAATAAAACGTGTAGTCTCGTGACTATGGAAAAAGAGTGCGCCAGGTATCAAGAAGGCCCAAGTCATGTATATGTCGTTGTGTCTCCCCGTAGAAGGAGCCCATGCCGGCCCGTTGAGCGTACGAACTATCCAGATCTTTTTGCCAAATCAAATTAAAATCACCCATAAGAACCAGCGGGCCTTCCGCAAAATCTGTTAGTTTCCCCAAAAATGCGTTTAAGAAGCTTGTCTGACCGGTATTAGGGGCATATAACGCCGCAAAAGTACAAACTTTCCCTCTAAGGCGCCCTTTAGTCATGACCCAGCGCCCTTCCCTGTCACTCTGAACCCCCAGTGGTTGGAAATGTGTGGAAGAGCGAAACAGAATAGCGGTGTTTCGTATGTGCTGAGGACTTCTAAATTAAGGGAAAGAGTTAATGTCTGAGACGTGAGTCTTCGGCCCTAGCTAAGTGCGTCTCTTGCAAGGCTACAATATCAAGATGGTGATCGATAATATATTTCCATACCTTGTGGCGCTTTTGGGGCGAATTAAGGCCCTTAACATTCCAAGTTCCAATTGAGATCGGCATTACGTCACATAGAAAAGACTACATTCTCTCCCCAGCCTGGACAATCCCCTCGTGCCACCGCCTCTAGACTGCCCCCCAGAAGAAGCATAAGAGCAGAGCCCACTGCATGCCCCTTCCCGACGTCGTGGAAATCCCCCAAAAACCATGTCAAAAAGCTGCCACCACCGCCCACCCCCACCCCCCCACCCACCCCCCAAAAACCCTGAACAGATAAGAACAAAAAAACAACTAACATGTGGTTTTGGGTCTCGCCTTTGGGCCAAAATGACCTCCCCGAGACCACGGGGGACAACAGGTCCGACGCCCACGCCTACCCCGGAGGGGAAGCTGACCAGAGACTTAAGAGTGCGGCTCTCAAGAAGGCCACCAAAACATATAGAACCAAACGCAGTGGTAACCTAAGCCTAGCACATCGCAAAAGAAAGGCAATCACATTGGCAATTATAACAAACAACAACAGAGTAACTCAGAGTGTATCCGTAGGCTAGCAAAAAGTACGCAAATAGAACCCCCCCAGTTCGACAGGGCCACAGTGCGGGAAGCAATAGAAAACACCAACAGTCTTACTTATGAAGTCTGCAACCTCCATGACCCCATTTTCTCGCTGGGCAGACCAGCAGCAGCCCCAGAAGCCGGGGCCACAACAGGGCACAGGGCCCCTCCGCAGGGACCGGCCCCCCCACTCATCAACGGAAGCCCCCGAGTTCAGCAGCCTATTCCTCCAAAAGGCCAGGGGCCGCGGCATGGGGCCTGTGGGGCTTCCAGTAGGCACTCAGCGTTTCCTCCTGCGCGACCATATAGAAGATGAAGTTTCACGAGCGGATTCGCTAGTCGCTCCCCGGGCGGAGCCATCCCCCCCCCCCCCCCCCCCCAGGAGGAAGGCCCAGCAGGTCCAAGCCTTCCTGTAGGTCTTTGATATGATGTCGCTTATTCTGAAGTTCAAAAAGGAGCCCGAAGGGATAGGTCCATCTGTATCTGATCTTATCGTCCCGTAATTTAGCGGTAATGGGTCTGAGCAGTTGTCTCCGCGCCAATCTCGATGGGGCTATATCTTGGTAGATGGTGCAGGAATAACCTTGGAATGGGATGGCCTCCCTAGCCCTTGCCGCCTGAAGAACAGCCTCCTTGACCCTGTAGGAGTGGAATTTTGCCAGGACATCGTGCGGCCGTTTCTTCTCCCCCTGTTGTAGAGACCCCACCCAATGTACTCTGTCCAATTTGATTTTGAGGGTCTGTGGGGACAAGATCTCCGAGAAGAGGCCCACCATAAAGGCCTCTAGGTCGGGCCCCTCCGCGCCCTCCTCCAAGTCTCTGACGCGTATGTTCTCCCTCCGAGCCCTATTCTCCAGATCTTCAGCCCGAAGTAGCGATTGATTAAGTTGCTCTTTAAGCAGTTGAACATCGCCTCGGAGATCAGTAGAGAGCTGCTCCTGTTCCCGGTGGTGGGCCTCGAGGTCCAGGACTCTCGTGCCAACCGAATCTACATCCCGCTGTAGGGAGGACAGACGCTCGGACAGGTCCGCTCGCAGGTGGTCAATGGATGTTTTAGTGTCTTGGCCAATGTCTTTGCGCAGCTCGGATTGAAAGTCTTTGAACATAGCTAACAGGTCTGCTTTCGTAAGCGCCATCTCTGCAGAGACTGCGTCTCCCCGTTGCGTGGGTCGCTTATCTGCGGCCGCGAAGAAATCACAGACCTTATTCGTAGGCTTGACCGCTATCTTCTTAGGCGGCATAGAGTAAAGCTGTCAAAGTTGCACCGGGGTATGCCGAATGCAGCGCACCAACCTCAGGCCAATAGGCTAGCATAGGCGTTGCCGAGATGGGTAACCGTCCCGCCACGAGGCCCCGCGCCAAGTATCCCGTGTGCAGCACCTCCCCGGGGCTCACTCAGGAGGGTCTCGAAAGTTCACGCGAGGCACCGTCGATATGCCAAAGCTGGTGATGCAGGAGGTCGCCCCTCACGAGTGCAGCACGCTTTCAGGCCAGAGCAGCAGTTCAGAAGCTCGAAGGGGCGCCATGCAGAGTCGCGCCGCCGCCATGTCAAGGTCAGGCATGGAGGGGGAGACATAAGCCTGCCAATTCCATCAAATGTCCAAATCACCGCTGGCGCCCTGAGGTCGTTCCTCACTCGCCGCTTGCCCTGGCGCGCCACCGCAGGCCCCACCTCATCACCGCTGCCAGAAATCCAGGGACGGCTCCGATCGCCGCCTAAGGATCGCCGCCATGTTGCTCCGGCACGTATCTCGCCGCTCCAACGGCGAAGGCTGACAGATCCGCTCCGACGGCAATCAGCACCCGCCGATCCACTCCGCCGAAGCCCCAGCACGGTACACTCCAGCAGCCCTCATCCGCAATGGTCGCAGGTCACCGCAGCCACTTCCATCCCCTCCAAGGCAGCGCGTGGACCGGGAGCCGAGACGGATTAAGTCCGGTCGGCCATCTTGCCCGGCCACCTACTGAGAATTTTTAATGCTTTGAGGTATAAATACCAGATGCGGTAATTCTTCAGATATATGGCATACTAGTTGCTGCCACAGTGTGAATCCATGGCAGATGCTCTGTCTGACTTGACATTCTGTATTCAAGTCAAAATTTCCCTGTGGAGTCTGTTAACTCTGTCAGAGGTTTAGGTCAAGAAGTCCACAACTGATTGTTGGATCGTACTGAGGGAAATATAGTCTATATCCAGAAGGGCTGAACTTTATATACTCTTCATTGTGAAACTGCACACAACGAAGGATCTAACCTTGATATGTAATGTGGACTCCTCAGAAGACCAAGTTCCTGCACACAAGAGTTGGCTGCATCACACTCCTTAATCTGATTTGTTTGAATTCGACTATTTAGACTGGTTCTGAGAAAGAACCAAAGATTGCTTTTCTGCTCCTCATGCCTAGATGGTCAGGCACCCACCCAGTTGCTTAGAGTCTCTCTGTTTAGAACAGCTAAGTCTTAATAGAAGAATCCTTTTCTGAGGTAACAGATTATTATCATTTAAAGAGCTTGATGATGTAGAAGGCCTAGGAAAACTGTACTAAAGAAAACAAAAGGTCTGACTGAACCATATGACATTTGGAGAATCTCATTCCACTCTGTTTTTAGGTCTCTAGTTTGAACTCTGGCAGTAGAAGGATTTTCTTCAGAGTATACTCTCTAAACTTGGTAATTAATGGCCTGAAGTATAATTTGATGGACGATTCTCCGTCTTTCAGGATGACTGAAGACATTACCTCTGCTATCTTGATGGACTACCGTCTGTCAAATTTTGAGATAACCACCAGCCCAGCAATCATCTCTGTACATTGAAAGGAACAACTGTCACAGCAGTTTTTTTATGTACACAATCTGGTGGGCGGCTACCGTTGTTTTGATGGCTGTTCACCAAATGTTTTCAAAATTGTTTTGTTTATATAACACAACCTACCTAAGAGAGTTTGTTTCTAAAAACTGACTCCCCCCTGCCCCCCCCCATACCTTGGGCGTTTTCTCACAGGGTACAGGGTATAGGGGGTCATTATGGATTTTTTTCTGTCCCTTGCTGCTAGATTTTTCCTGGCAGTGGCAGACGGAAAGAAACAAAAATTACCCTGTCAACCCGAAACAGGGCGGGCGGTGTAATGAATTGTCCTTTCTCCTAATTCTTCAGACCATCGGATTAAGTTTTCTGCAGATTAGTCCAAAGTGAGTTCCATTGATGGAAAATGTAAGGTCTGCCTGTATCTAAATGAGCCGGCAGACTGAGAGTTTGGTGGACAGGGTACTCCATTGTGTTCTAGAAAGCGCTTATGAATTTGTTAGGCCCCTCAAATTGGCAAACAATAGTTATCACATTTATTTGATATAATGATAAATACTGCAAGCAAGTTAAATCATTTCTTGGGGCTGGAGGTCACACGCTAACAAATATAGACAAAGCTGATTTGCAGTAGCGGTGATCAATTTTTCACAACTAGATATATGGAAGGTGAAATAACAATCAATCGAGTCCATCTTTACAATTCTAAATGCGAAATTACAAGTCACTAAATGCAATGCACTCTTTGGCTAAAATAGTAGGACTGGTTGAAGATGTTTCACAAGAAATGGAGCCACTTGGCAGCACTGAACAAGTTTAACAATTCTAACATTGCATTCATGTTAGTTTATTCCTCTTAAAAGTGCAGTCAAGTATGTGAATGTGCTATTCTTAGACGAAGCACCTTGAAAGCATCCCCATCATGATTATTTATCGGAAATGATGTGTGACATAACTAAACAAAATGGTCGCACACTGCTTACCTACCAACGTGTTACCCCAATGAACTGTGGTCCCTGTGACATGTTTGGTGTTAAATGGAGGTCCCACTTAGACACCTACTCCCATCCAAGGCATGACTGACTATAAAAATTACTAATTGCCTAAATGACTCACCTCCTCGCTTTCCCTTCAGTTAAATCATAGTGCTATTTATTAGCATGTTATTTGTCTGTGTTCCCAAGTGGCATAATGAAAGCTTTTCTTGGCAACAGCCTGGTGCCCTAAATGCCCCTGACAACAATTCAGTCCCCTGCCAAGAGGGGTGGGGGGGGGTGGGGGGAGGAAGTTTATTTCACAGTTTGAAAACATATGTCCTAAGGACAAGATACAACCTCAAAAGTTATTATAACCCCTCCTGTGTATGCTGCCGGTAAATTCCAAAGTGTTCTCTGTATTTGTTGTTCCTTCTTCCTTGGGCGGGTGTGGACCAGCATGTCCCGCTGGTTGTTAGTTCTTTTGAAGGCAAATCATGGCATTGGTATATCTAGGTTTCCTGACTGGATGATACACCAGTGTTTTTTAATCACCTTCTGTATTCTGTTCGAGTTGGGTGTGAAAGTGGTTACACACGTGATTAAGTCATAATCTTCTTTCTGCCTGGTTTCCAAGAGTGTTTCTCTGTGGTTGTGCTGAGCCCGCTTGCGGGAGTTTCTTACCACGGTCATCTGGTATTTTCTGGCTTCCAGGTTTGTACTCTGTTGTTTTGCTTCATTGTGGAAATCACTGAGGGAGCTGCAGTTGCGGCACAGGTGCAAGAATTGCCCAATAGGGACGACTGTCCCAAAGTGCTTTCGGATGGGGACTCTCGTAGTGCAGTAAATTGTTGCAAACCGTGGGTTTCTTGAAAGTACTGGTGGTTAATATTCCATCCCTTAAGGTGATTCTCAGATCTAGGATATGGATCTCTGTTGCGGAAACTATGCCTGTGAATTTCAAGAAG
The DNA here is from genome assembly GCF_964204655.1 of Triturus cristatus. NCBI lineage: Eukaryota > Metazoa > Chordata > Amphibia > Caudata > Salamandridae > Triturus > Triturus cristatus. The sequence goes on along the minus strand of NC_140582.1, from coordinate 430,263,066 downwards.
GGATTGAGGGTGTTAATCCATTCATAGAATGATTCGCATGTAGATACATCTTCCTTCCAGAAGATGATGATGTCGTCAATGAAGGGACGCCAAGTCAGGATATTGGAAGTGGAGGGATTGTCATTTTAGATATGTCTCCTTTCAAAATCAGCCATGTACAAACAGGTTAGACTCGGGGCAAAAGTACTACCCATTGAAGTCCCCTGTATTTGATGGTACAGGGTGTTTAGCATAGCTATTGTTGCACAGTCCATTATGAAGCTGATGGAGGTTTGGGAGGTCCAGTTTTCTGATGACAGGCATGACTCGACAACAGAGAGTGTGGCTTCCTGGGGGATGTTGGTGTATAATGCCTCTACGTCAAGGTTCATCAGCAGTTGGATCTCCCTACTTGTCTTGAACCCGGTAATCATGTTCAGGGCATCTCTTGTATCTTGAAGATATGAAAGGATCTTCTTCACTATGGGTTGCAAGAAGTGATCGCAAAATTTGCTGAGGGGTTCTAGAAGGGACACTATTCCTGACACAATCGGGCGACCTGGGGGCGGAATGATCCCTTTATGAATTTTTGGTAGAATGTAGAAGTAAGGGGTCCGTGGTTCCTTGTTGATTAGAAAGTCTGCTTCCTTTGAAGAGATCCAATCCTGTGCCTCAGCCGAGTCCACAAGGGATCGAATCCTTATTGATGACGATACAGGTTTTAGGACTCCATCTAAGTTCACACCGCACGAGGAGATGACACCTCATGAGGTCTTGACATTTGAACAAGCTGTCTTGAAGGACATAAGTGCCATGGCTTCAAGACCATGTTTCAATAACATCACCTCCCAGGAAAGGACAGCCATCGCACAATTGACGTCGGATGACTCAGTCACAATTATGCCTGCGGACAAAGGAGGAGCAATGGTTATACTTGAGACCTCGGACTACAACAATATGCATGGTTCTTTGTCTTTGAAGTATGCTCTCAATCTCAATATGCTCTTGGTTGTTCTTGCTCCTGAGTTCCAAGGAAGTTTGCAGTTCCGGTTGGTCCTTCCACTGGACATGTTTCTGTCCTCCTGTTCTTCTGCCTCTGCCTCTTCCTAAAAAAAGGCTGTTGGTGAGGGTTTGGTTGGTACATAGGGGGTAGGTGTTGTTGGTGCATCTGGAACATCAGAGTCCACGGAGGTTGATGGCCAAAAAAAAGGGACCCAGTTATGGTATCCACACATTGGTTGTGGTTGTTGTCCTCTGTTGTTCCTACGGTGGTGCTTCACAAAAAACCAGTATAGGAAGGGCCAAGGGAAATTTAAAGACCCGCAATGATTAAGTCCCCTAACAGTTACTCAAAAAACAACAAAGAAATCCTTGGGTCTGGGATACCTTCAGTGGGTGAGGGATTTTGTCCTTAAAGGGATTCCCCCACAGGCTCAAGGTATCCCAGACTCAAGGATTTATTTGTTGTTCCTACGTTGGTTCCAGCTCTCATTGCTTGAAGCACTACTGAATGATCCTTGACGTTTTGCGACTTGTTGTGGAGTCGTCTGAGGAGCTGTTGACCCCTGAGGTTTGGAGGTCTGCTTTGATGTAAGGGTAGACCTTCTCCTTGTCAAATCTTTTAATGTCTTTTTGTAGTTTGTTGATCTTTTGGCGCATGAGATGGTCTTTGTTTTCCTCCATCTCATAATTGATTTCTGCAAGTCTGCTCTTGAAAGTGGAAATGCTTATGCCTGGTTTCAGGTTATTCTCTGCCACACAGATCTGGATTAGTAGGTCATTGGAAAGGCGTTTTGCTGTATTGATTATTAATATCAGCCAGTCCTGGGTACACTTCCATGCGATCTGGGACCATTCCCTCCTGAAACCAAGGAAGCTGCGTGGTGCTGTGGTCTCCAGGAGTCCGTTGGGAAGGGAAACATCCTAAACAACGATGTTTTTATAACGACTTACCTGAACAACGAATCCTGAACCACGACAATTCCTAAACCACAACTTCCTAAACCACGACTTCTTCCTCTGCCCCCACCCCGCCCCCCTGACCAGACATGCTCATGGCCCCCTATGACTCACTCGGCAGGAAAGCGGGCATGGAGGAGAGCGGGGAAGCAGACAGCCTTCATCCTGGCAGCATGGTAGTTCCTTTGGGGCACCTCGTCTTTGGGAATGCTCCTGCCTCATGCCCCCCATATGTCTCATTCAGCAGGAAGGCACTGAGGAGAGGGGAAGCAGACAGCCTTCATCCTGCCAGCTTAGTAGGAATGCTCCGCCCTCAGCCAATGTATGAATCGTTTTGGTAGCTTTCAACTCTGCCTATCAGTACCAGCTTTTCTCACTGCCCACCACTGATGAGTTCTCTCGCGTCTCTTTCGCGCCAACGCCTCCCGTGCTTGTTTAATGCTAACTTGAGATGAATTCAACGAACATTAGTTCCTTGGCTTCTCCGCAGTCAGCGTTTGTACACAGGTGCAATTTGTTATTGTTTTTTATATTGTATGAAGTTTGTCTCGAAGCCTCTGCAGTGCTGTGCCTGCTGGTTTTGCCCTCTGTTGTGCTGGATTATGAACGCGCCAGCATTCGTTTAGGGGGTGGTGTAGGAAGGCAAGGGAGGAAAATAGCGCTGTCATGGTCCTCTGGCGGGGGAGGCAGGAGGCGCTATCGCACACTCCCAGAAGCACACACGCTGCCTACCAAGGGAAGGCTGAACCTGCAGCAGCGTCCGGGCACCAGCGGGGACCCCCTGTCTGAATATTCGGGGAGCGCAATTTCTTCAAAGGGAGACCACGCCATTTAGGTGGGTTTGGTGTATCCCACAGTAGTGACCAACTCCCACAAAAGCAGGAGCAGAGAAGTGATTCTGCAGTTTGCCCTCGGAGGGAACCCGCGTGAACTGCACCTCACGGGAAAGACTCCAGATAGCACTCGTAGACGAGGTACTGCATCGAGGCGCCCTTTCGAGGAGGTCAAAGTAGAATTTAGCACCAGCTTAGCCTCAGGTGTTTGTGGGTAATCGTGTTTAGTTTTAGGGTGGTTGTAATTAGTTTTTAAGGGGTGGGGGATCGGGGTACTAGATGTAAAGCATTTTTTTAAACACGCATTCCTTTACCAAAAAAAAGCGTGATAAAGGAATGAGTGGAAAAAAAAGTCGTGGTTTAGACGAGGTCGTGGTTGCGACCTCGTTGTTAGGGAAGTCGTGGTTGTGGAACTCGTTGTTTCAACATACAACCCGTTGGGAGCAATGTTTTCTCTGACGTATTCTGTCATAAGGGCACCGTGGAGTGCGATCTTGGTTTGTAATTTCTTTTGGGCTGACACTGAGTTCCAATCGTCGGTTCTGCTACCAGACGGATCAGCACCTTTGTTGTTAAGTAGTTGTGTTGTGTGTAGATTTAAATTCCGTTTATAGGTATCCCGATTTATGCCCTTATCGCGAATCCCCCACACTAATAGTGTGCAATTCTTTTTACTGTGTTCAATCTTACAATTAATATTTACAGAATTGGATTTAAAATGGTTTCAAAGATGCAAAAGGTGGCACAATCAACCACAAATAGCTTTGGGAACAAGTAGTTCAGTTGCGAAACGGACTACAAAACACTCACGTGATACACACGCTGAGTCATCAACGTGATGGCATTCACGTTGAAGGGAATTCATTGGCTGATGAAGCCGCGAAGGGGGCTGTGCAAACGGCTTCCGTAGCTGCAATCACTCGTTCAAAAATGAAAATAGACAGCAAAATAATGCTGGCTGTGATTGCGTCAAGTAAAAGCCAGCGGTGCGGCATTACCTAAAAAGTTTCCACTCAAATACTCATATATAATTGATGCGAACAATGTTCCTTTTGCTCGAATCCCTGGAGTGTGGGATGTAATTTCAAACATGGAACATAGACTATGGCTAATCCTAGCAGCACATGAAGGGGTCGCCTCAGCCCATGCAGGTGTTTCTGCCACAGTAGCATTATTAAAACAAAGGTACTGGTGACCCGGCATTAAAAAAACAGACTAGAAATTATGTTTTGGACTGTGAGATATGCCAGAAGATGAAGTCTCTACTGTGAAACGTCCTACGCAGACGCCCCTGTTAATTTCAGATAAACCATTAGCTTGTGTTTACCTGGACCACTGCGGTCCTTTACAAAGGGATGGGAGCTATAAATATATCATGGTCGCAGTGGATTCGTGCTCTAGGTTCCTATGAATGTGACCTTAGCGCTCGGCTGACGCTCAAACTGTTATAAAAGATTTGCGAGTCTTTATCGGCACATACGCAATAGGCACACTACATTCTGACCAGGGTCCTGCGTTAAGCTCTAGGGCTTACAAAGAAGCCATGGCCAGTCTGGGCGTAGCATTGCGGTATTCTTCTCCATTCCATCCTGAGGGAAATTCTGTCGTGGAAAGAAAAAAACAGGACATAAAGCAGTCTATGAGAGCTAGGGTTTTAGGTTCGGGTGATGGGTGGGTCAAACATCTATATGGGGTCCAGCGTGCACTAAACAATTTGCCAAGAAGTTCTCTAGGGGGTGTCCCTCCATATGAGGTCCTGTTTGGGACTAGAATGTTGGTTCCGGACTTAGATATGAAAGGCACAGTGGTGGAAAACAAACTATTTGCTATCAAAGATCGTTTTGCTGGGGCGCTAGGTGGCGCTGGACCGTCATTGCCGCACTTCTGTGAGGCTCCAGCCGGCCAGGCAAATGTACATCCTGCAGCACCATCCTTCCGGCCAGATAGTGGTGACCTAACCTCATTGGCGAGTGGCGCGGTGCTCCGAGACTGTCTGGTGTTAATTTGCTGAGAAGCGGGGACCCGGCGGCGGAGAAATCGGCTTTTGAAATCGCGGGGGGAGGCTTGGTGAGACGGGCGGAGCGAAGAAACTGCTACCGGTGCTACTTTCTGCCGGGGATCCTCGGGGCCTGCTGGGCCGCGGCGGTGGCGCCGCCTCGGGGGGCCGCTGCCGGCGTCGTCCCCCCCTGACTGCTTGCCGAGAAATGACCCCTACCTTGTCGGCACTCCGGAAGTGAGGAGCGGCCGTATTCTGCGCCTGGACGACATCTGTGGGGCGCTGGAGGTGCGCCTGGAGCCGGTGAGAGGCTGAGTCCGGCCGGATCGCCCCTTCTGGATTCCCTCGCTGGCGGGAGGCGCTGAGAACCGGCCTGGTGGGTGCCTCTGTGGTCCTTTGTCAGACCTGCGGGTGTGCGGCTGACTGGCGCTGTGGCTTGAGGAGCGCGGGGGGCGCTGCGGCTCCTGCGGGCCGCCGGACAGAGTCGGGTCTCTGGCTGGACATCCGGGTGGAACACTATTGAGGGCCATTGGGAGACTGTCCCGCGGGTGGCCCCGTTGGAGCTGGCGCGGACGATCGGAGTGGAGCGGAGGGGTGTGCGGCCTGTGGATTGGCCCCGGGGGCCGGCGCCAATCGCGTGATTTGAAGAGCACGCTCCCCGTACGGATTGATCTTGGCGTCTGAAGATACAATGGGCAAACCAGACGCGAAACAATCGACGCTGCACTTCAACCCCCCCCAAAAAAAAACGTGCGCCCAGACTGCGGACGGAAGGGAACCAGGTCCCAGTGAGGAGGAGGAAGTGGACTGGAAATCCCTGCTCGTAGGTATGCAGCGGAGTTTAACCTCCATCGACGCCAAGATCGATAATATGAACACTCGGCTGGACGCGGTGGTGCACCGGCTGGATCAGCACGGGGAGCGTCTGAAGGAGGCGGAGGGTCGGATTTCGGAGCTGGAGGATGGGGCCGGGACCGGCGCAACTAAACTCTCTCAGATGGACCGACTACTCAAAGTAATTGCCGAAAAAAAACGAGGACTTGGAGGCGCGTTCCCGGAGGAACAACGTCCACCTGGTTGGCCTTGCGGAGTCAAGTGGTGGCGGCCGCATGGAGGAGTTCATAGAACGTCTGCTGATAGATACATTCGGGCGGGACTCTTTTTCACCTCAGCTGGTAGTGGAGAGGGCCCACAGATCCTTGGGGCCCCGTCCGGTCCCTGGGGCTCCGCCGCGCCCGGTGATTATCAAGTTCCTTAATTACAGAGACCGCGACACTCTGCTGCGTCTGGCTCGAGAGCAACAACCGATCCAGCACGAAAATACCACTCTCTCGTTCTATCCGGACTTCGTAGGAGTAAAGAAAAAGCTGCAGCAGCGCGATATCCCATATTCAATGCTGTACCCCGCCAAGCTCAAGATCACACATCATGGCAAAGCCCTCTTCTTCGGCAATCCTCAACAGGTGGAGGACTTCCTTAGGGATCAGCGACCCTCTGCATCCCCGCGGCGCAGCCCTGGGGCGAGATCTGGGTACCGGTCTCCGACGTCTGCTCCGGACTGATGAGTACTAACGTCATGATTCCTTCGTGCTCCTTCTTTTTCTGCATCTTTCTCGCTTCTCCTTGCTCATGCCTTTCTGCTTTCTTTTCTCTCCCCCTTGCTCATGCCTCCTCCCAGTTGCAGACGTGGGCTGGCTGAAGCCACAAGTTGGACTGCCTTGACTGTGGGGAGAGCTATTCCAGTCCTTTGGCCTTTAGTGGCGCCTGTGGAGGTTGGGGGGAGTTTTGAGGTCAAGCGCCCCAATTGTCCCGCCACTCACTATTTATGATGTTCTGGCAGGGTTCTTGATGCTACTATTTGCCTCGGCACTCCCCCTCCCACCCCACTTCTGCTCCTCGCTTTTTGCGATGGCGACGCAGTGGGTGAAATATCGGGATAGGGGAGGGTAGGTCCAGCTCACTGGTGTCACCCAGAGAGGGAATACCCCGCAACACTGGTTCTGGTAGACATAGGGGTTGGGAGGGGTCTAGATCCCGGCAGGATTGGGCTGTCGTGGTGGGAGGGGGTGGGATGGGGTAGGGAATGGCTGATGGAGGGACAGTTTATTGGGAGGGTCTCCGACGAGTTGGGGAAGTCGGCTGGAATGGAAGAGGGGAGGGAATCTGAATACAGCACTGCACTTGTACACTGGACCACACACTCTTACACCTATGGGTTAGGCGTCTGGCTGTGCCCACGTGGGGGCCTGGAGATGGTAGTACGACGCTTTCCTGGCCTGGGAGGGGGGGGACAGCGGGGCCGTGAGGCTCGGCAGCGAGATATGCTTAGATTCAGAATCGGGTGTCTGTCCGCGTGATGGCGCAGGGGGAAGGAAACATGTTACGAGACCCGCATAGCAAGGTCAACGTCCTGACATGGAACATACGGGGTTGGGGGACCCGCGCAAGCGCCGACAGGTCCTGGGTTATCTCGACCGTCATCAGATAGACATAGCGTTGCTGCAGGAGACTCACACGGACCCCCGTAGCTTACCTACATTTGCATCCCGATGGGCGTCTTATGGCCTATTCTCTTCGTATTCCACGTATTCCAGGGGAACAGCCATATTGGTCAGGAAACACACTCCATTTGTGCCTCTGGGGGGAAAAACGGATGCTAAGGGTCGTTTCTGTGTCGTGTGGGGTCGGATGGGTAACGCCACGGTCACTATCGCATCCTCCTATGGGCCTAACCTGGATGAGCCTGCGCACTTTATCTCCCTATGGGAAGTCATACTGGACATAGGGTCTACGCTCTTGATATGGGGAGGGGATTTCAATGTCACCCTGAGCCCTGCTCTGGATCGCTCCAATGTAGACGCCGCACATCACCCTCGCTCTCAGGCCTATATCTCTAACTTAATGGCTCACCATTTACTGATTGACGCCTGGCGCCGCATTCATCCGGGTGTGCAGGAGGGCACGCACTGCTCGGCGCTGCACTCCACTTGGGCTCGGTTGGATTACATGCTGATCTCAGAGTTTGGGGTCCTCATTGTTGGCCGCGCGACACTTGCCTCGTACCTATTCAGATCATGCACCTGTGCTGATCACTCTGGCTAGAACTGGACTGGTCGGCGCACCGCTCCCATGGCGCATGCAGCCTAATATTCTCCTAGATGAGCTTTTCCAGACTGAAATGTCCCAAGAGATTATAGACTTTATCGATCGCAATAGAGGGTCAGTGGACTGCGTGGCGACGGTGTGGGAGGCCTTCAAAGCCACTATGCGGGGGGGGTGTATTTCTAAGGGCTCGGGAGTCCTGCGCTCTCTTCGTACCACCCCGACCTCCCTGGAGCGGGATCTGCGTGTACTAGAAACTGCCCCCGATTTCCTGGATGACCCCAAGGCACAGCTTGAATATCGTACTAAGCTCTGAGTTTAAGCTCACCGCGGAGAGAGAATTCCACTTCCAGGGGAAACATTTCACCGCACGGGCGTATGGGGAGGGAGAGCGGCCCGGCAGATTTCTGGACCACCCCCGCGATGCGCCAATCATATATTGGAGGTCAGAGCCCCTGACGGCACTATGTACCATGATACGCTCTCTATCCTCTCCTCCTTTGTATCTTACTACTCCGCCTTGTACACATCCAGGCGTGAGTCGCCGTTGGAAATGTCTGAGTACTTGTCGGAGCTTACTCTCGGATGGCTATCTAATGCCCAGCGGGAACTCTTGGCGGACCCCATAGGGCTTGCCGAAATCAAGGAAGCCATAATGCAAACGTCATCGGGCAAGGCGCCGGGTCTGGACGGCTTCCCTATTGAATACTACAAAGCCTTCATTGACCCGTTGGCGGCGGTTTTGCGTGAGGTGTTCGAGGAGGCGAACGAGACTGGCTCTTTGCCACCTAGTATGTCAGAGACCCTGATAGTCTCGCTTCTCAAGCCGGGGAAGCCCCCGGATTCCTGTGATTCCTATAGGCCCCTTTCCCTCCTTAATAGCGATGTGAAGATCCTTGCCAAGGTACTAGCGAATCGCGTCAATCTCCTGATTGGAGACTTGATCCTGCCGGACCAAGCGGGGTTCATCCCTGGCAGGTCTACCTCCCACAATCTGCGGACTCTTTTCTCTGTCCTGAACAATGCTGATCCCTCTCTTGCGCTGGTGGCGGTGTTCTTGGATGCCACCAAGGTGTTCGACTCGGTCGAGTGGGACTATCTGCATCTGATTCTACACAACATGGGCATGCCATTAGCTTTCTCCAGATGGATCCAAATCCTGTATCACTGCCCCATGGAGAGAGTCCTTATTAATGGTCGTGTCTCTGAACCCTTCCCAGTCACCAGAGGTACTAGGCAGGGGTGCCCATTATCACCGCTCCTCTTCGCCTTAGCGATAGAACCGCTGGCGTCCCGCCTCAGGCAGAATTACCTTGCGGCGTCCCTGAGATGTCAACGGAGGCAAATTTTATTGTCACTCTATGCGGATGATCTCACACTTTATATTAAACACCCCCGGGATCACTTAAACCCTATACTTAGGGAATTTGTTAGATTCTCGCTGTACTCGGGGATACACATCAACTGGGGCAAATCCGCTGTCTTCCCCCCTAACGGAGGGTGTCGACAGGATCCCGCTCGACTTCTCATTAGAGTGGTGCGATACCGATGTGAAGTACTTGGGAGTGTGGGTTTCTAGGGATCGGCAGGAGGTGATGCGCATGAATTACGGTAAGGCTCTGGAAGTTATACGCTCGAACGTGGTTAGGTGGCTGACCTTACCGCTGACCATGGCTGGTCGGGTCTCACTCATAAAGATGGTTATACTTCCCAAGCTACTCTACCTATTCCTCAATATACCGTTTCATCCGGGTGGATATTTCTTCAGGGCCTTGCGATCGGAACTTACCCACCTGGTGTGGGGCGGGAAAAGACCGCGGCTTAAGTGGTCTGTGCTCATGCGCCCATATATACAAGGGGGCCTTGATATCCCCGATTTCGAACTCTACTACAACTGCGCTCAGGCACACTACGCGTATTATTGGTTCCGCCCCTCCCCCTTCATGCCACAGACGGCGGTGGAACACTGGCTGGCGGACCCTGTCCCGCTTGAGGGGGCGGCCCTTGCGGAGGTTCCTTCGTCTCGTGCCGACCGCAATCCTGTACATTCCACGGCGCATGCTTGGAGTGTTCTTGCTGGGCATATGGGCGCGCCGCTCCTTTATTCCCCACTGATGCCCCTGGTGTATCATCCGGCTCTTCCGCTTCTGGAGGAGGGCTTGTTCCAGAGAATCAAACTTAAAACTGGGATTACGTGCTGGGGTGACTTATTCCATGAGGGTAGGTTTCGCAACCTCCCGCTCCTTTTCGGAAACACTGTCCCCACACCCCTGGAGGTCTTTGCTTTTATTCGACTTCGTAGTGGACTACAGAAAATATTGCCAGCATACCCGGCAGAGCCTACTGTTCTGGAACCGTTCCATTATCTGCTTGACTCTTCTTCCCCATCGCACATGGTTTCCTCGCTTTATCGGCGTCTCTATAACCGTGTCGGGGGGAGATCTTGAGGTCCCGGGCTGGTTGGGAGACTGAGATTGGCACTGCTTTCACGGATGAACAGTGGGAGTTCTGTTGTTTGCAAACTGGAATGATCTCCTTGAGTAGTAGGTTCCGCGTTATCCATTATAAGTTCCTGCATCGCCTTTATTGCACCCCAGTCCAGAAGCACCGGTTTAATCTCCGCGATAACGACCAATGTGATAGGTGCCCTGGGTCGGATTTCTTACACCTGGCCTGGACTTGCCCGAGCATAGATGACTATTGGAACAGGGTCTATGACGCCCTAGGTGAGATGCTGGGGTTCCCGCTACATCCCTCTCCTCTGCAGGCCTTGTTGGGATACACCCGGGATATACCCAAGTCGGATCGCCGCTTTGTTACTTGCGCGCTACTGCTTGCTAAGCGCCGTGTGGCGGGGGAGACGTCCCAAGTTTAAAGAATGGTTGCGGGATATGCTCACCTGTCAGGAATATTTCCTTCTGTATGCTGAGTTGCTGCCGCCTGCGTCCCGCCCCCCTGACACGGTACCTCACTGCACATGAGGACCGGAGATCGCCCCCTGAGGCTGCTGTGGGATACTGACTGGAATTATGTGTTGGGTCTGGGTGGGAGGACCGGGTTCCCCATCGGGCAAAAGATCACTGAACGGAAGGCCCCTATCGGGGGGAAGGATTGCTATGACCAAGTGATAGCCTACAGTGTAAGATGTCAAGTGGTATGCTGATATCTCTATATCTCCGTCTGTGAATAAGTGTACTGTTCTCTGTATTTTGCTGTATAATCTCAAAAATAAATAGTTAAAAAAAATAAAAAATAAAAGATCGTTTTGCTGTTTTACAGCACTTAAATGACTTGAGAAAACAACAAAGCAACGTGGTCCTGAAACCAACCACCACTGAGAAACATCCGGCCGTCCCAGCAAGGCCCGTCTGGATCCCAAAGCTTGGGGATCTAGTAAGAGGAAAGGTTGGGGAAAAGAAGGAATTTGGGCCTTCTTACAGACAACCAGTACCTGTCCTAGCAATCCACGGATCAAGAACAGTACTTTTGCCGCCCCTTGCTGGTAAAAAGGAGAACAGATTTGTGTCCATTGACTTGATAAAACCACACTATGTGGCCGATACTGAATAGTAGGCCCAGTGGACTTCGCCAATGTAGCAGACGTACAATCCAAGAGGTTCAAACTGAGAGACTCATCACTTTTGAAGATTCAACAGTAAGAAATAGAGGACTAAGCAACAATGCTATGGACCTTGCACCTGTCTACCACGAAGTAACAAGTGATCAACTGGTTCCAGTGAATTCAACAAATCTTGATGCATATCCAACCATTGACAGAACTGCTTCTGGCTATTTCATGAACTTTGATATGTTTTCTGAGGATCCCAGCGAGTCTGAAACAACGCCAGTACAAAGAACTTTCAAAGAACAAGCAACAGACTTTTTTCAACTCCTGAAAAAGACTTATCTGGTTTCACCATGGATTGAACTATGGATTGTTTTGGGAATATTCTTCTTTCTACTTTGGTTAGCTCTGGTAATAACTCTGGGTATGCTGATTAATGGAAGATATATTCAAATGGACACAGCAAGTACAAGAGTGAACTTACTTCTCCAGCCACACAAATCATCCCATCGTGAAGCAAGAGACTTGTCAGCAGTGAACATTACAGCGATTCCTATACCTGATGGTATAGTGTGGGACAAAACTGAATATGAAATTTTTGGTCTGTTGGAGCTTTTAAAGATTCCACATTGATTTAAAATTTAATTAAGTAACTTTATTACCTCCAGTACCTTTTTTGATGATTGGGACTGTTAATAATATGATGTCTGATCTAGAAATGTTAGCTGCATTTACTAATAATAAATATTTACAAGGTTTATCAGACTATGAACAACTGTATTACTATAACCACTATGGTCATCATTTCCTGCATAAATCTGCAATGCCCAGAAATGTATTTATGTATAACCAATGGGAACATTGTCCTACGCCACCAAAGGGTAGCTCAAAAACATTTGCAATGAAATTTCCATATTTTTCAGGGTTTAATATCTCGAATCCAGAGACATTTCACTTTAAGAATTTCAATAAGACAAGAATGAAAAGTATGTTAACGAATACCAAACAGATTTATTCTGCAGCCTTTATTGCCCAACTGTCTAGACAGGGTGACAACTTTTGGAAAGACAATATTGAGACAAAAACTGTCTGCGGTACTAAAGATTGGCAAGCACAGGGAATACAAGCTTTGTTTAGAGCCTGTAACATCCCTGAGCAAATTATGTTTTTGAATGACACTGTCCAACAAACATCATGCCTTGGATTAGCCAAGATAAAAGACATGAACACACCGTCTATACCTGCACCTACAAGTGAAAGCACTACAAAGGGGGAGGTCGACGTACATAATATTTTGCATCATAACAGATCAGATCCTGAATGGAAAAAATGGTAGCTCTGGCCCTTAGACACAAACAACTGTCAAGATAGATTCCTGAATAAAACACAAGGTTTTACCTTTCATAGGCCAGACCCACGTTATGTCCAAAGACAGCATCCGGGGGTAGTAACAACTTACAGTGTAGGGAAACTTTGCCTTGATTGGCTACAGAAAGCTACACTAAAGGATGTAAAACAACACTTAACTTTACTTCAACAAGACGTAGACCTTAGGGAATTCTTGTTAGGACCAAGAAAACCGCATCAAAAACGTTTCATATATGCCGATATCTACGCTGCTTATAATGAAGCATGGAAGGTCACCCAAGCAGAGACTGCAGAACGAATACGAGAAATTGATCATATTAATTTCGAGAAATCTCTCTCTGTAGTAGGCAATGGGTTAACGACTTTGTCGTCCAGGATATATTCTTTGGACAGCATTGTATCCTCTGTCATAGACATCATCGAACAAGACTTGGTCATGTTGCAACATGGTCAGTCTCAATTACGTTCTATCATGCTATTAGGCTGGTCGCTCCAAAACCTGCGTCTGGCTATGTGCCTTGGCGTTTAATCAATACTACGTCACTGTTTGTGGAATTCAATCTCACTGACAGACAGATCAAACTGGCGCAAAGGGGAGCAGACTATACAGTGCTGAGTATTGAAAAACTGAAGAAATTACCATTCACAGTGGCAGAAAAACCAGCTACTGAGTGGATCATACATGGTAAGATTACTCTGCCTGTTACGACTTTCCATTTTCAGTATTGCCTAAAAAACTTACCAGCAGGCAAATATGAAAGGTTGGGTAAAGAATACATCAAGACATCCTGGGATTTACCTTACACCCACAGATGTTGGAGTGGGGGACGTGAAGTGTTTCTTAGCAGTGAAAACTGCGAATACGCACTAAGCAGTTCTCTCCTTTGTCAGGGTATTAACTTACACGGGGCCTGCGATGGTTCCACTACAAACTTATCCTGCCACCTGCGCGGTTCACCGGCAGCAGTGATTAATCCAATCGTTGGTCAACTTTCAAACGGGAGTTACATTATGTTGAATGATCACAGCTGCTGTGGCATGCTGCCAGGTATCCCATATCTAGTAACGGTTACTTCCAGGGTCACTTGCTGTATGCAAGTCTGGTTTCCCCAAATAGACCTAGTCAGGGAGTCGCCTTTATGGCCTTCACTGAATATCTCTTCTATACGAATTGATACTCTAAGCGGAATGAAAGCCATTCTTTTACAAAAAACGGTGCCATGGACCTCTGCTAAAGAAACCTATGACCTCCAAGTCGCAAGGACTTCTGTGGAGATACATACCCTTTTGTATACAAACTGCCCTGTGCATTTCTCAGAAATGTTGGGTCGTATCTTAAACATGTCTAATACGAGCAGTATTGTACATGTATTTAAGAACGTGTGTGCAGGACTGTTAGCACCTTTTCAAGCAGTCCTCTGAATTTTTTTCCAGACTTTGTACACTCTGTGTTTGGCGGACTGCCGCTTCTTTTAGCACTCATTGCAGGGATACTATTTATGCTCCTACTGCTACGATATGGCAAGCCAAATCACCAGCGATACCCAGTTCACCATGGAAAGAACTCTATTGGAGATGAGGTGTCGTGAGCGCATTGTCCAAATTCTGGGTTTACCTCGTCTACGAGAATTAAACACCACTTGGTTCCTGTCATTCAGACCAATTTGGCAAGATTGCATCTTACCTGTTCTACGCTGCCTGCTATGCGGTGAAGAATGCGTGCTGGACATTTGTCTGACACTCCCATCAGTCATGCCTACGGATATCGATACTCTGCTGGACCCGATAACGGCCCATGCTATGTGTTGTCCCCAGTGGCTACCAATCCTGATGGCGGCATTCATTGAGATCTCACAGACACAACATGCTACTGCTGAGGTACGAGAGGAAACACCAGGCGCACAGGTAACATCCAATCCGGACATTGCTGATGCTTCCCATGCTGAAGGCGATAGTTCGCATCTCTGTGCTGTTTGTTTTCTCCATCCCCACACACTGACTTTTGAATCGAGCACACAGTGTTCCGGAGAGACTCTGAATTTGGCCTTCATTCTTTTTCAGACATGCTACTGACTTTGGAACCTTTTTTTCCAATGATTAATTTTTTTCTCCAAACTTGTATTTTTTTAATTTTTTGGCACAGTAATCTGTTTATAGTAAAACTATTCATAGAGAACAGAATTCTTTGATAAACACTTCCAGGGACAGTATGCCACCTTGTCATGAATAACAATTTGACCTATGTAACCGAATATGAAATGGTTTTGGCCCTTTTTCTTCTGTATTTACGAGCCATTTCATCACATGTATATATTTTGGTTCATTCATTTAGCATTCCAATGTAATCTTATGCTTAGAATGAAACATTGCCTTTAATATGTACAACACTTTATGCATAGCAATGGTTTTGTAATGTATTTTTAGAACATATGTTTTAAGCTTATTTTAGAAATCCCATGTGATACTCTGTTTTAAGATATGTTTCGAACGTTTAGGATTTAGTAACGTCGTTCATATGAAACTGGAGTGGGTGTTGTGTGTAGATTTAGATTCCGTTTATAGGTATCCCGATTTATGCCCTTATATAGGTACAATTCACATTGCCCTTATTTGGACATAGAAATTCAGTCCTTATTTAGACATTGTCCGTACAAACCGAATACAGGCATGGCCACCTACATCCGTCCATCCACGTCACAACGACTTCTTGGAAATCCAGACCCTTAAGCTTTTAGGAATTTCCCCCAGCTTGAATATTGATTTCTCCAAGAACTCATTAAGTATGCATGAACATCTATTCCTTAGGGGTTCATTCATGACGTTCCCCTGCCCGACTTTTACGTCAATACTGGCATTCCTAGACACCTTCAAGGTATAAATATACCAGCACTTGCCTTGGCAAATTACAGTTCCTGGAGGATTCAATCCAACCCAGACTACGCGGTTTGCCACGGCTAGTTCGTAAGGAGATCGAGTTCCAGCCTGATGCACTGACCTGACGCTGCCATCCTCCTCGCAGAGAATCTAGCTCCAGTGCTCCCTGACTTCCCTTGTGGGGGGTTAGACTATCGAGTCAAGAAAAGAGATTCCAACCTCTCTCATTCTCAGGTATGGAGCTGACTAGAACTTAGAGAAACTTTTGGCAACTCTTGGCTAAACTAAGATATAGCTAGCTATACTTTAGAAACAGCACCTACTTCAAACCTTGTACTGCACTTAGGTTAGGTACACTGGGGTAGAACAATTTAGAAGCATCAGATGAGTATCACATTTTAGCATTATGTTATTTATGTATGTATTTTGATTAATATATGTCACAGCTACAAACCATGCTATTGCAGTATTATTTTATCTTACTGCTAACCTCGTACATATAGTACTTCGCAGTCTGTCTTACGATTGTAGCAATTCATATCTCTTGCACGAGAAATAAGACTTCTCAATAAACCCGTTTATTGAAAACGCACGTCTCTCCATTTCTGTGCAACTCTGTAGAAACTAAGCATGCACGATTGACTGAGTGAAACTGTTATCTATTGTTTCCACGATTCTGAGACTGTTCCGATTCTAAAGGAAAACAAAGTTGTCATGTTTATGCGGTTGTTAGAGACTAATCCGTTCTTGTATATTCGAGAAGTTTCTAGTGACCTCTGAGTTAGCTGGCACACACAAGTAATTAAGTTTAATATACTCGATAGAGACATACTGACCTTAGTCCTATGTCAAATCTATAGTGTATGTTATTCCAGTGCACAGAGCCTATTGGGGATATAGGAACTACACTACATCTCAGCCACCATCTCGTCATTGAAGTTAAGGCCCTGTGTATCCATAGTTGGTAGGTAAATGGGTCTCGGGAGTCTCACCAACAGGTCTCGGTCTTTGTAAGGTGGTGTTGTAGTGTCTACGTGAAGTGTGTAGATAATTCCCACGGCTCGTCTGCCGTACTAAACTACAAAATCAAAAGAGGGAAGGAAGAGCAAAATGTTTTAACGAGGTCCTAAACCAAAGCTCCTCCCTGGGACAGTATCCTGAATCTCAAGAAAAGGTTAGTTCCTCCTTAGCCGGATTAGAGGGTCCCTAAATGTGGACCTTCTTGGCTAATAATTCTGCCATTGGAAGATCTGAATTTCAGATCAAACCTGTTTCGTGCCCTGTGTGCCCCAAAGTTGGGCGGCACTTCGTCAGGACCAGAAGTGAGCGTGGTTTTTCCCTTGTCTGGGGCTTAGGGTTACCTTCTAGTAGGGGATGCCCCAAAGAAGTTGGCTGGTAATACCTGTCTAATGTTCCACCTGAAAGAAAGGGAGATATAAGGTGGATACATTCAAACAACAGGTAATTAGAGACCAAAGTTCATTGTCACTACAGACTTGATACAGTGACTTCGTCCAAGTGACAAGAAAATGTAACAGTGTCGGATCACCTGTACATTCGTGTGATCGACGCTTGTTGATCGTATGTTATGAGTTTCGCCAAGCATCTAATAAATTTAACGCCTAGGTAATTATGTATAGTGGTACCACATAGTGGTTTGTGTCTATTGTTATCAATGCGTGAGACTTGATAGTAAAAGACAATCACCGATGTGGTAGTTTTATCCACATCTTTACAGGAGACTGACTTCTCTCTCTGGAGATTGGACCGAGTGCCTTAAGAAGACGAAGGGTTCCGATCGTAGCAGAAGACCCCCTACAATCAAGAGAGGAAAACGTTTTGGTTTGGAAATAGATATAGCAAGAGTTGTTTCACTAAACCTGCTGGGGTGGTAAGTGTGTGAGAGGCACATTAGGGTTTACGTGATAGTTATAGTGTGGTTGGGGAAACAGCATCAAGTAGCCATGTCACTACTTTGGCCTAATTTGATCTAGCTGCAAGCAGTCTATTGCGCTGAATCGTAGGTCCTTCCCAAGCTGCTACATAGGCATATTGTCATCATCCTGCAGAGGCGGGGGCCAGTGAACTTTAGTGAAACTGCTTCCCTGGTAGGCGGTAAACAGAAAAATATATATGCGGTATCTTCCAACGTATAGCCCTTGATAACCAAGTAAACTCAGCAGGTAGGCGAATAGTCCTGCTGTCAGTATTACAGGCATAAAGATAAAAATAGAAAGGCAAGCTAAAAATTCTAAGGGCTCTGTTGATGTAGGCTCGAGTGCTCGCATGCTATGTGAGCCTTACCCCAGCATAAGTTGGGGGCAGGTCGACTTGCCGAGGTGTTCGTGCAGTGGCAACGGTCGTGTTAAAGGTGTTGTAATGTGTGCTGGACCTTCTTCTATAAGGAGGACCGGTTATTTATTTAGAAGGAGAGTTCTCTGCCTCTCTTGGATCTTATTGTGACCATAAACTTTCAAAATAAAATAAATAATTAAAATGAGGGGTTTGAATGCTTAATGTGCAGCTGTGTTCAGGTTGACTCTGGGTTCTCGAGGACCTCTTGTTTCTCTAAACTTGCAGGTAAGCTTTTTCCAGACAATTGTCATAATGGTGTCTGCAAGGAGTAACGCTTTAGGTACTCTGGACAAACCCTGCAACAACATTGGGTACCACACTGGTTAACTCAGTAGACTGAAGTCTTGGGAGCAGAGTTTCCTTTAGCCAAACACTTCTGAAGCCCACTTTATGCAACCAGTCATCTCAAGATGCTAGAAAACAATTGTCTGTCTCGCTGGAAAAAAGTCTTAAGAGTAAAGAGGAGATCTGAAAGGACTTGATCTCCATTAGTGTTTTGGACAAATGTAACTGTAATGGAAGCCTCTTTCACAGTCGGGTGTCCGTCATGAAAACCTAATGTGTGTGCATTGTATTTTTCAAAGCGAGCATAGGGATCTCCCGGATTAATGGGCAAGGATGTTTTCTGTCCAGTTCTGAGGATTTGATTAATCTCTACCTCAGACAAGCAGCCTCCATACATAAATAGCTACCTAAAAAATGTGACCTATATTTAATTCCTAAAATCAGCTAGACTCGCTTTCCACATACCCAAGAACTAGATTTATTTACTACTTTAACGTCATTCTTAGCACATATGGGGTATGTGCTTGGCAGTGGGATTTGGTAGAGGTTGACTGTTTGTAGGGGAATATTTATTTTTGCCAAATATGAATTTGAAGTCTGTTTTCACATTGTACTTGCCATTGTAATCGCAATGAAGGTTCAGTGGGTGAAGTCTCACATGATTTTTTGTTGTCACCAATTTGTTAAAATGTCTGCTGGAACTCTTCAATGGTCCAGCAACGAATTTGAGCTTTTGAAATTGTTATTGCTATTAGTGAATCCACCAGAGCATTCTTTGCAGTGTAGTAATGTTTGTATCACAATAATAATTAATGGGAGCAGTTGTAACATGTCCTATGTCTTTTCCTTTTATTTTTAGGTGGATTGGGTTGCATATGGACTCGCTGAAGATCTGTTAAATGGAAAGCCATAATTAATTTTTCAAATAAGTTTCATGTCCACTACCTGTTTTCAGCTCTGTGAATAAATGTAAAGTGTCTATGAACATGTTTTATATGTTTCATCCCATACTGTGGTAACAGCAGAATAATTAGATCATTCAATTACAGGGCTTCATAAAAGCAAATCCGCATTAGAGGATGTGGTTTCAATAGTAGGTTAATGCATTTCTGACCGAATATTGAAACTTAATTACAGGTAAGCGTTTTGAATTCTGGCCAGATCCTCACAGCTTTCTTAGGTCCGGCTCGACAGCACAGCTGTCTGCCATACCTATTGTTCCAAGAGTGGGCTTTGGTTCCACCCATACGACTATTAGTCACTCGCTACATGCTTTTCGTGTATTATACCTCCTCTTGTGGAGTGTTTCCACTAAAATTCATGAGGGGCTATTTTACATCTCAAAGAACTTTGATTGGTCACACTAATATTCATCTCCTAGGTGCCTTGTATAGGAAAGTGTGGTGTTTTTTTTTTTTTGTTACCGTAGCGGGGTTTTTAAATGTTTCAGTTAAGACCGAAAGTGCATGCCAGATCTGTTGACTTTGTCAATGATTGGTATTTTTTTAAGTTTAATACAATGAATATTATTGAATTGGATAATAATGCACAATGTGTGCTGAGTGATGATTCCTTGACTATATCATTGGGCAATATATGTAGTATTACTTGAAAATGTTATTTGCAATGCTAACTCGAGTACTGCTTTCTGGGAATTGATCAGTAAGTTCCTGATTGCTGATGACCTCTTTAGTCCTTGATACTGAAACATAATTTGCTACTTTTTAAAATTTTACAAAAAGAAGCAGCACTTGGA
Organism: Triturus cristatus; assembly: GCF_964204655.1. Classification (NCBI taxonomy): domain Eukaryota; kingdom Metazoa; phylum Chordata; class Amphibia; order Caudata; family Salamandridae; genus Triturus; species Triturus cristatus. The sequence goes on along the minus strand of NC_140582.1, from coordinate 430,242,994 downwards.
TATTGAGTGGGCAGGATTCAAAGTTCTAAAACCGTTTGTTATTACTAATATTATTTCCCCCCTCTTTACCTATTGTGTAGAACCACAACAGTTTGGACGAGGTTAGTATCAATGGTAGTGGTGGGAAGTCAGTAATTGAGATTTCCCCAGGAATTGCTTGGTGTGTATACCCATAATTGTATGTTCTACACAAGACTGTGTCCGTGTCCCCTTATCTCAATTTGCAACAGCAGTGCTATCCTCCAGTGCAGTGACAGCAAGAGCAGCACCACAGCATCCTACATGTGCAATTGGAGCAGACCGCGAAGGAATCGTTACTGAAAGCACGGCTCCCCTAGAACAAGTACAGCACAGGCAGTTGCAATGCAAGCATTGTTCACACACAGGACAATTATCACTCGGGGACCAACTGTACAATTCTACCCTAGTCCCAGCACCAACACCTCCACCAAAACAGACCAGAGCAGCACAAGCTTCTATCACAACGCTGGGCAAGTGCAGTAGAGCTAGCTCTTTATCAAATGGAAGTAGTACATCCTTTGTTTTTTAATTTCATTTCATTTGTTTAGTATTTACAGTTTTAAAAAGCAATTATAAATGAGGACCTTAAGGTACATGTGTACACAGACAAAGTAGTGATTGGTAAAGCTGACATATCTGCCAGGTGCAGAAATTCCTTCACCATTTGCAGCCCACAGTTTAGGCACCTGTTAACAACAAGCATTTATAAAGCATTCAAAAATGTACTCGTTTCACAGTGAAAACTCCTTTACCACTCTTCACTAACACACTTCTGAGATACAGCAAGACCTGGAGTGCCGGTTTCCCTGATGTGAAGAACAGATGCAGTGAATGGCGGCAGCAACTCTGAAAGGTGCGCACACAAGCTGGGTACAATCGCAAATAGCAGCAGTACAACTTCCTCACACATGCAACAAGCATTGGCATAGCCAATAGGTCTCGCCTTTGGGACCTTATAAGTGTTTAGCTATGCAACAGTTGCATAACTAAATACTTATAAGGTCCCAAAAGCGAGACCTATTGGCTATGCAAGGCGGCCATGCGGCTGCGAAAGTGAAAGTAATCGCGGTAAAGCGCGGCGCGCGCGCCCGCGCACATGCACTGTAGCTCTAGGCTGGCCTGGTAGCACTTTTTGGAGCCCTCTCAATAAGTCTCGGCAGACCAGCGCATGCGCTGGGTCAGGCGAGACCTAAAAATGGGTAATGGCATAATCTTAGTGCATTCATTCCTCACCTAGAGTAGATACATTGTGTATTACTGCTGCAAGCTCCCTTCACATACACAGAACACTAATAAGCAGGCAGCCGCAATGTGAGCAACCTTCACAGTTTGTTCTTTCTGTGCAGTTGGGTGTTTGGTGTAATGTGTATGTCTGTGGCATACAGTAATTGTGTATGTGATGGTGTTCATATATTAATATAGTTGTGTGTGGATGGTGTATTATCATGCTATGGTGTATATGATGGTGTGTGTGTTATGGTGTGTAATAGTTCACAAAAGTGTTTGGAATGCTGGTATGTGCATGTCAAATGAGATTTTGTTGGTGTGAGAAATGATGATTATGTGTATGCGTGCAATAGAAATCGTGTGAGCAATGGTTGACGAGATAGTATGCTGTAACCATTCAGTACCTAGATCACTAACCTGTGTGGCATGGATACATTTAAAAACAAGGCTCCTGTGCCGTTAATGCTTTTTTAGAGCACACAACCGGAGAGACCACACTATGTCCTACGGTAGTTAGAAAAAGGTGGGCATCTTTGATTGGCAGTCTTAGGTATGCTGAAAGTAGAGGTACGTATTGATTTGGCCCTAGAAGATTTTTTTACAAATTGTTTTTTATTTTTTATTAGAAGATTTGATCAGTTGTTGCTGTTGGCAAACATCATGTGGCGTCACAATAGCTGTGACCTCGTGTTCCAGTTCGCTGCTACACTTTTCCTCTACCAGGCTTACTACCCTTTAGGCTGTGGTACCTTTACTGAGAGTAGGCGACACAGGGTAGCAACATCTCTGTGCATGCCATTTCCCCTCCGCCCCCAGAGAGCTTGAGAAGTACAGCAACAGCGCCATCCATTGTGGGTTGACAGGTGTGCAGAGATCAATGATAACGTGTGGCATGGTCATAGGTTTTCTTTTGTTGTTGCCATAAAATGTACGTTTTCTGGGCCTCCATGTTTCATTGGAGTTGTATGTTGGTTGGTCCTTCTGAACACATGCATCATTTATTACAGTGCTACCTTTAAATCCTTTCTTGGTTTTTGGTTTAAAAATTCTGGTAAACCGTAATGGGAGGGGACTGCTTGATATCCTATTTGCTGTATTTTTTTCATTGTCCATATTAAAAGATTCTGCATCTGCTCCTTAAAGTTGGGGGTTGAATTTGAAAATGGTATATAAAAGTATAGATAATGTACTGTTCGCCTGATCTCAACATGCCCTCTTCCTAAGATAGACTTTGTGTTCCCTCATCTACAGATGACACAGGAGACAGTCCAGGTTAGTTTATTCCAGTGTACTACATTGAGCTGTAGGTGAGCCCATCTGACCAGCTCAACAACCAACTGTCGTTTTCTCAACAGCACAATATTCCAAAACAATAGACCCAGCTTATTCCAGCATTCTTAAAACACGCACAACCTATGTGGAATGCCAGAATCAACAGGAATGCATGCAGGATACTAAATGACGCTCTCCTTTTATAATTTCAACAACAATAAAAAATTAATATAAAGAGAGTTGAACAAAAATAATAGTATCCTAGCAACAGTAGACCTAACAAAAACTCAAAACAGAGTAAAAATAAAATGACTGGACTTCTTAAAATACAGATTACTGATCAGAGTTCTAATTTTTTTTATTTTGTGTTACTCTTCTCTTACCAGCACATCTAGCTCTTCCATACACCTGTTTTTCTTAATCCACTTAGCCATCCACGCAGGAGAAAAATTCATGACTGGTTTCCTCCTGTTAGTACCTCAAAAGGGGAAACCCCAGTGGTAGCGTAGTGCAATAAAAGCATAACTTGAATCTAATTGCATTAACCACAACACAATTGTCTGTACCCAATTGAATACACTTGCCAAGTACTCTATTCATCCTTTTAACTAATCAGTTTGTATGAGGAGGTTATAGAGTACTCATTTTAAAAAAACTCTGCTACATCACCGACGATAAACTGTGTTCCATTGTCTGAGACCAAAGATGCAAGGTGTTGTGCACTCACCTGGTCCCAACCGTGGAGATGACTCTGGAGTTGATGCTGATCCTCCTATCCCTCTCAGATATGCGCGAGATCCAGGGATAAAATTCTTAAATCGCGCACTGTTCCGATGGAGGTAGAGGGCTAGGGTCAAAATAAGAAGAGACTTGCGATACTGGTTCTGCTCTGCGGCGATGCACACTGCTTAGCAGGATGTCGTGCTCCTGAGACCTTCAGTGCCTGCAAACATAAGAATGTATGGTTTTGTGATGACGCAATACACTGGAAACAGTAAAAAAAGGCAATTACCATCAGTACACTATCCGGCCTTATTATACATTGTTATTTCTTACATGCTTCTTCTCAATACAGAATAAAGGTTGGATTCCCGAGTCACGGATAGGAAACTCTGGAACCCTCAGGGAAGAGCTTCAAATACTGGTTAAAGTCGGGGGCGCTAGAGAGCCCGAAGCAAGATGGCCACACAGTAGTGCAGTTCTGCCGGCCAGACTGCTACAATACGCCTAAAATCCTGTACCTGCGAAAAGCCGGAAATTTGACAGCGATTGGAGGTGATCGCGGCCGCGCGTCTTGTTGACCGGTCCGCGCCATGGTGGGCCTCTGTGCTGGCTGACACCGTTGAATACTTGGGCCGGCTGCACGGCTGTGGACTGCCCAGCGCGTACTACCTGAAGCGGCTCTGATAAGCCTGGAAGTGGCGGTGTGCAGATGTCTGGTCTGCGGTGAGAAACACTGCCCAGGAGAGTCGCGGATTGTGACGCTGGGCCGCGCCGTATGATGCGGCCTGTGAGTCTGGATCGCGCCGTATGATGCGGCCTGTGAGTCTGGATCGCGCGCTGCCCAGTGCTGTTGCCTTTCTGCGCCAGTATCAATCGTGACTCCTGTGCGACGGCACACTGAGGCCGAGACTTGATCGGCGGTGCAGACGAGGGACTGCCCGCAATTGTGCATAACAGTGAGGCGCTACGACCCCAATCTTGGTGTGCGGACGCCATACTCCTGAATTGAGGTGAGGACCCTGGCCCGGTGTGGGGGGCGTCGGCAGTGCTGCTGGTGGTCGTTTGCCCAGCTCGAGGGGCGGGGGTGCGCTCTGGTGGTTGTGTGAACCACAAATACCTGCAGGCCTCATATCTTCCCCCCATGCGCCTCCATAAGTGGATGGATCTGTGCGCGACAGAGGTGAACCGGAGCAACGACACCCTATAGTGTGCAGACTCCGGTGACAGGACAAAACCCCCTGAGTCTGACAGTGGGGCGAAGGGCTGGGCGAACGCCCGGATTGGCCTATCCTCTCTGCTGCTCCTCCCAGCTCCCTCGCTACATAGAGAACACAAATACTGACGTCAGTCCTCAACCACCCATTGGCCAATATTGCTTTTTGCACCAACACCGAGAGACTAAGAACAATGGGTAAACCCGAGAGAGGTCAAGCACGCCTCACTTTCGAATAAAAAAACCCAAAAACATTGAAATCAACACAGGATGATCATCGGGAATCGATCCTGATCCCCAGGACTCCCTGCAGCTTGCGGTGACGTTACAGGCCATGCAGCAGAGCCTCCGCTCTATTGACAGCAAGATGGACCCCTTGAATCAGCGTATGGATTCGATGTCGACCAAATTAGACAAACAAGCCACTAGAATTGCTGAAGCCGAGCAGTGGCTCTCCACAGTGGAAGATGATATATAAGCCACATTCAGTAAGTGCTCTGAAATTGAAAGACTCCTCAGGACCATCCAAGCCAAAAACGAAGATTTGGAGGCACGCTCACGGCGCAGCAATGTGCGCATAATGGGAATTCCAGAAACCATGAATACTGGCCGTATGGAGATCTATGTGGAACAGATGCTCACAGATCTATTCGGCCGGGAGAATCTCTCTTCTGGTTGTGAAGCGAGTTCACAGGTCGGTAGTAGCGAGGCCACCTCCAGATGCACCCCCTCGTCCGTTCATTGCTAAATTGTTATATTACCGTGACCGCGATGTGATTCTCCGCATGGCCCGGGAGAAACCAGATCTCAACTACCAAGGTATCCAAGTCGCCTTTTACCCAGACTTCACAGTAATGGTATAAGCAGCCAGGAGGGAGTATCTCGTGGTGATGAGGGAATTGTAAAAGGCGAATATTACCTATGCCATGCTATATCCGGCCAAGTTACAGATTGAATATGAAGGTCGAAAGTAAATCTACAACTCTCTGAAAGCTGTGAAGGAATTCCTTTAAAAAGTTGCAAAAGCAAAAAGAGTACAACGCCCTCAGGATGCAGAGTATTCGGACTAACCGGCTGCTTGCGGATCATGCTTGAACTTGAACTCTACAAAAACTGCTCAGTTTAACCCTCCGCATAGACGAGCAGCTTGTGGGGTTGCTGGTACCTGCTTCGTCTGGCCACCACCGTCTGGAGGTTGACCGGGCTCTTGACGACCCCCTGATGGGAGCACCCCATTTGACTTGATGAGTACTGTTTACTTTTCTGGGTACTGGGGTTTTGGGGTCATTGTCTTCAGCATGATTGGGATGCTGTTGTGGGCGTGCTGGGTCAAGGGGGTCTGGGAATATGGGATTGTTACGCATGGCTTGTGGATGCTCATGATGCTTTCTCTACACTGTACTCCCCTTCCTCCTCAGGGTGGTGCACTTTGTTGATTAGTTAGATGGTATGGGAGGGTCCTCTAATGTGAAGATCTCATTTTTGACATGGAATGTGCGAGGGCTGAACTGTCCCAAGAAAATTAGACAAGTACTTGCGCATCTCGATCAACTCAACATTAAAGTGGCAATGCTCCAGGAAACGCACCTAACGCGTCACACCGACTCCAGGATGGGCTCCCACTGGGCAGGGTTTAGACTTGCATCTACCTATTCTTCATGCGCAAGAGGGGTACTCACACTCATAAAGAAAGACGTCCAGTTTACAGTGCTCCGCTCCACTACCGACGTTAATGGACGATACGCCATGGTCCATGGGAAATTGCAAGGGACACTAGTGAACGTGTATGGAATAAATACAGACGACCAAGGGCTCTTTGCAGACATACTCACGGTGCTAAGAGAGTGACTGGAATCAGAAATAATTTGGGGCGGGGACCTTAACACTCACCTAGACCCCAGCAAGGACAAATCCAGTCAATAGGGGGGCATTCACCCAAGGCGGCACACATCATAAGGGGTGGGATGATTAAGTTTGACCTCTTTGATGTCTGGAGGGTGCGAGACATGGACAGATTGGAATGCTCACATACATCCACCGCACACGGTAGTTGGTCACAACTGGACTACTGGTTACTAAGTAGGGAAGTGAACTCCTGGGTGACAGACATAGGAAGATTGCCCAGAACCTTATCAGATCCCAACCCAGTTATGTTTACACTCCACATACCCGGTAGTGTTTCCCGTCAGTTCACCTGGAGATTCAGAGGCACTGTTGGACCTGATTTACGTTTAGAGAAGCCATCTCGCAGAATTTCACCACTTACAAGGGCTCGATCAGTGAAGCGGCCACGCTGTGGGAGCCCTTTAAGGCCACCATAAGAGGAACATGCATTAGCACAGCAGTGGGCATTCTGAAAGATATCCGTGGGCAGATTGCACAGGTGGAGGTGTCACTGAGACAACTTGACGCCAACCCGCAGGTAGGTTCTTTAGCGAGACTTAAAGAATTTGTGCTAGAATACACGGAACTAGCAGCTGGGGAAGTGTGTTACCTGACAAAGAGGCACATTGCTCGGGCGTATGACGAGGGTGGGAGGCCAAGCCACAATCTAGCTGCAAAAATCAAGGACAGAAATGAACAACATTCCATACTAAAAATCACAACTGATACAGGGGTGGAGGGGATCACTACACACCGCAAGGAATAGCCACACCGTTTCGGAAATACTATGCAGATCTATACGCCTCCAGAGGAGTGCCTGATCCTAGGGAGCTCGATGATTACTTAAATTACATCGCGATTGCTTGGTTATCAGACGGTCTATGGGAGTACTTGTACCAACTGATTGAGGTAGCTGACATATGTGAAGCAATTCGAGCCCTTCCAAATAGAAATGCCCCGGGGCCAGACAGTCTGACAAGTGAGTTTTATAAAGAATACGCAGATGAGCTTATACCACACCTGCTATACATGTATGAGGAGGGCTTACGAGAAAGGAAGGCTGCCACCCACGCTTAGGGAAGCTCTAATATTCACTCTTCTTAAAAAGGACAAGCCGCCATCGTGCTGCGAATCCTATTGGCCATTATCACTCATAAATATTGATACCAAAATACTGGCCAGATAGGCCCACATCACACAATCTGCGTACGTTATTCGCTATGTATCATCTCCTGAATCCAGATCTCCAAGCCGTGGCAGTCATGCTCGAGGCTGCCAAAGCATTTGACTCCAATGAGTGGAGCTATATGTTCAGGATATTGCACAGAATGGGGCTTCCTGAGTTCTACTGTATACGGCTGTTATACACAAATCCAACTGCGAGAATTCAGGAAGATGGTCTGACTCTGGAACCCATACGGATCTGCAGGGGAACGAGACAGGGGTGTCCCCTCCCCCACTTATTGTTCTCTTTGATGCTGGAGCCATTGACTTGCCTCATTAGACAACGCTACGAAGAGGCGGCACTGCGTTTTGAACTGCGACCTATAGACATCTCCCTATATGCCGACGATATGGTGGTGTTTGTCAGGGAGCCTTGGCGACATCTTGCACCACTGCTACGCGAATACACCAGATTCGGACGTTTCTCTGGACTTGCTATAAACTGGGGCAAATCTCTTATAATATCCCTAACTGAATGCAAAGCGCCATATGACCTGGAATACCCCCTTGTGTAGGCTACGGACCCCCTTAAGTATCTAAGGATATGGGTCCACAGAGACCATAGCTGGTAGTGAGAGAAAATTATGGCTAGGCATACACGAAGCTGGAACAACTATTTTCCAGCTGGATAAAACTTCCGCTCTCGCTTGCCAATCGAATCGCATGGATCAAAATGATCATACTGCCGCGGTTTTTATATTTGTTCTGCAATATACCCATACTTCTACCCAGCCAATTCTTTAAAGACGTTCGTTCTCAACTGATGAAATTGGTATGTGATGACAGGCAACCCCGAGTAGCATGGAACACACTCACTCTGGATTACAGGAAGGGGGGATTCAGTGTGCCAGTTCTGTACTTATATTACCTCTGTACTCGAGTGCAGTATGTGCATTATTGGTACAGCCCCATGCATTTGTCCCGCATATAGCGGTAGAGGATGGAGATGCACACCATTGCACGGAATTCTTACACAAACTAAACGGGATACACCCAGAACTGAAATCTACACCATACACAATCTCCGCTTGTGAGACTATAGGGTGCAGGGCTGATAAGCTTCCCCTATACGCCCCGTTGCTTCCACTAGCGCACCATTCAGCTCTATTGCTCACCCAAGAAGCGTGAGCCATGACTACCCTAAAACACGCAGGCATTACAAAAGTGCAGGATCTATATCCTAATGGCAAATTCAACACAACAGGAGATGTACAATACATAAAAAACAAACCCCACTGTTCATGTTTACGTAACATAGACTCCAGGTGGCTATGCAGGCTCTATTTCGCACATACCCAGAAGAACCGCCGACATTCCGAACGCTACAGGTGCTCCTAACTAACCCTACTCATCATAAACTAATCACTAAGTTATACAGCGCAGCCCAAGACAAAGTCACTACTGACACCAACAAAAGTCTAGCCCGCTGGAATGAGAGGCTAGATCCCCAACTCACTCACAAGTAGAATGGGAGCATTGCTGTCGACTGACAGAAGCACTGACCTCAAACGGCAACCTACGCATCAACCACTTTAAATACTTACATCAAACTTACCATACACCCCTTAGGCTATACAAATACGGTATCAGGGATAACGACATATGTAAGAGGTGCAAGGCACGGGTGGCAGACTTTATACACCTAGCATGGGATTGTCCACGTATACACGTTTTGGAAAGCAGTAACAGAACACTTACAGACCATGACGGCTGTCACCATACAGTGTACTCCTCACGTTTGTCTACTGGACCTAACTCTCTATTTGAAAAGTACAGTGGGTAAATTTGTTACATTTGCGTTAACTGGGAGGGAAGGGCAGCCTCGCTGCTCGAGCAGTGGATTAAAGACCAGGTGTACTGTAAAGCAAACCTGGAAACATATTCTGACTTATTGCCAGTGACATTGCGACCCAGGGACATTTGGGAGCCGCTTATGGACTACCTAAGAACAAGGGACCAATCTACATTGGATACTGGCAGTGACTACATATCCACTCAAATAGTGCCATCATATCGCAAAGTTACAATTGGCAAGTGTGTAAGGGGAGAACTGTGCTCAGCAAGCCATATGCTGTTTGTATTGTGATTTTTGAAAAGCAAAATAATAAAAAAAAAATGAAATACTGGTTAAAGTCTCTGACACCTCCAAGGTAAATCTCGAAGCATGGGTTGGTGTTTCTGGCCCTCCCAAGGTTACACTCTAAACATGGATTGGAGTTTCTGGCACTCTTAAAGTACATTAGGATTACAGATTGAAGTAATATACTCCCAAAGCAAAAACTAGGTACACAGGTTGGGGCATGACACTCCCAAGGTATACAAGGCACATTGATCTAAGTACAAGGATCATAAATGAATCATACACTCAAAGGAGAATTCCCTAGGCACTACTGTTCATCAGAGAAACACAGAGCGGTCTCCAGTTCTAGTAGAAACGTAGTTCAAATGCCAAGATTGCAGGAAGGGTCCGGAGCAAGAACAATCAAGGTGACCTGGAGGGAAGTCGCAGAGAGGAAACTTGAAGATATGTCTATAGTCTGGGGACGAGGATACTCCACCCTGCTCCCTACTAAAAGGGTAGTGCGGACTAACCTGATATCAAATTCTTAGCCTACTACTTCAACTTGTCCTAAGTTTGAAGAAGGTTTTGAGGACATGACTCAGGAAGTCGCTGAGAAACTGGAATAGGAGGCAGAGACGAAGGATGCGTTGAGGGAACTGGAGCCAAGGGAATCACTGGAGGACTTGAACTGCAGCCGGGAAGAGCGCTGCCCTGGTCCGGTTGATTCTTCATGTGAGTGGGAAGCCAGGAAGCTTGTTCCACTGGAAGCGTAGGCCAAGCAAGGGGCTCTGGTTTGGTTGTGGTTTATGTACAGGCTCAGGGTCCAATGGATACAGCAGGATCACTGGGCAACCTGGATGTTTCTCTAAGATTCATTAAGGAAACGCGTGTTAGTACACTGGCTTAAGCCCACAGGAAGAGCAGGTGCAAACTAACGATTGGAATCACTTAACAAGAGTCAAATGTTAAGTGATTGATAAACACGCACAAGGGAAAACATTCCAAGATTCCAGCAACAGCTGGAGCAAGGCAAGTCATTGGTTAACGTGGTCGGAGAATGCTTGCAAGCTCGGGTATAATGGAACATGAGGGAGAGGGGAAACTTGGGCATGGAATCCTAGCATTCCATAAGGTGCCACTGGGATAATACTACACAGGGTCAAGGATTAAGATCACTTGTGGTTTGCGGAATAACACTACACTGAATCCAGGTTATTGGAATCTGTGGTTTAGGGTAAACTCAGGCAAGTTATCATAGCGTGCCATAGGATGCTACAGCGGTAAAACGACGAGCCCTGCGTGCTAGGCCAACTACACAGAGGGTGCATGAGGGGGTCATTTGTGACAGGAAAACCGTCCCTCAAGAAAACATCCTTAAGAAAATCAAGTACAACTCTACACATGACTACACTGACTTGTGGCCATTTACAATAATAGTCAACAATGTCAAACAAGACTGGCTGGAAGCAGATTGAAAGGTCCCACAATTTCAATTCTCACAGAGACCTTGGAAAACCGACCGGCTGAAGAGAAAAACTAACTTTAAGTGATTTGTCACTACTGTTGCAAACAACACACTGATGTATAGCTTGTTCAATTTCTTTGTCGATAGAGGGCGACCAGAAATAAACTTTGATGAGTCTTTTTTTTCGGGGGAAAACTATGGTCTGTTGTCCCACATGCTCTTATACAGCTTGTGTGTTCTCATTATAATGTGTGCATCTTAATCTATATAGATGTAACACTTTGGTGTTTATCTGACAGAAGCATATGGATCAACTCAATTGTTTGGATCACCCTCTCTCATATCACCACAACCAACTAAAAGAACCATTTCAATTAAGTTATTTTCTAACCTGTCACTATCATGTCATAACTCTTTATTACTTAATCATAGTTCCGAGGTTGATGTGGCCTCCACGACTTCCTTTCAAATATAGGCAACTTCAATAGGTACAATTTGCACTACTTGCGGCCAACTAGCCAGTCTAATATGGCCGCTAGACATGCGCAGTAGAGACTGCACGGCCACACATGTTGTAGCCGCCCGGTCTCTCGGACGGTTTAAAAAGTGCATCAAGGGCGAATGTGGCCCAGGGCTCGAGTCGGGGTACCACGCGGGTGGACGGCGTCCCCCCACTTATTTTACCAGGTTTTTCCGGGTGGACGCCGTCCCCCCTGCCCAAAAGCTGGACAGCATTGTGTGAGCAGAGAGCCCGGGTGGGAGGGAAGTTTCCCGTAAATTGCCAAAGATATGCTAATATTTGTAATTGGAGACTTTAAGAGGCACCGGTGGTGTGTGCAGGCTGGAGTGATTGGGAGGCGGAGCGAGCAGGCGTTGGCGGTTAACGCTTGGAATGTGTGTCCTTCTGTATCTTGTGCACTTTTGAGCACTTCGTTGTGCAACTGGGGCACCCCCTCGGGGGAGTGGGGGGGAGGGGGGGTTGCAAAGGACATCGAGGAACAGACCAGGGGTAGCAGTGCTGTGAAATGCCCCGTCATCTAAAGGCATATGAATACTCATGAGATTCCTGTTGTGACGTCACTTCCGGTGACAGCGTCCCCCCACTTCTTTTCATGAGATTCCTGTTGTGACGTCACTTCCGGTGACAGCGTCCCCCCACTTCTTTTTTTAGGACTTGTGCCCTGATGTGGCCCCATTTTCCGGGACGCGGAGACGGAAGGGTAGGTGCAGAAACCAGGTACGCACTCACAAAACTCTAAGTACCTGTGTCCGGCCGACACTATTTCTACCTTTCAAAGTCCCGCTTTGCCTAACCGAATGTGCTCGTTCCGCAGCGGAGAACGCTCGAGTGCGGCAAATCCGTGCCACCTGATGTGGCTTTAAGCAATCTAGCCTTTAGGTGAGCGTTGCTCCACTTCAGCACTAAGCTATCTATACAGTTTGTACCCCTGAGAGGACGTTCCTACACCGTTTTGCCGTCCCAGCACCGGGTGACCTCCATGGGCTCACCGGGCTTCAGCCCCCCCCCCCCCCCGTCATGTTTGTCAGCCCGGCCGAGACAGCCTCGCGGGCTGGCGTCCGTCTAATTACAGCCGCACCCGAGTACTTAACAGGTCTTTAAAAGACCATTTACTCGTTAATGAGGCTTTTGTTGTGTTTTCACCCCTTTTTACAGCCACTCTGCCTATGGCTGGAAGACTTAGCCCCCCCCGAAATCTTTTTCAGCCCCCCCCCCCGAAATGTGGCTCTAGTTGCCCGCCTGTGTGTGTCTGACATACATTTGCCACTGGCACTTCGAGTACAATTCAGCTTGAGCATGTGCACAGATACGACGATGTCTGTCTGTATTTGTTTGTTTATACCCACGCTGTATGCCTCGATATTATCTATACACCAAGTGATTTACGCTTACACATGGATGCCGATCTCTCACCGCTACATCCAAGACTGACACCCGTGCTCTGAGCCAAGAAATTGAAACAACACGGATCCATGTCTACGCAGTGTTTGCTTGTAAACAACTACAATGGGTAATACATGTTTTATGTGTTGTACGTTTGGCAAAATACGTTTTTTCCTCCCCTCTTGGCCAATTTCAAGCTCTCACAGCGCGGGGATGCCTCCGGGTCACCAGGCGCTTTACAAATCTTTAAATAAATAAATAAATAAAGCCTTATATACGTACCCAGCAATTAATTTCTACCATGCTTCATGGACTTGCATCGCAGTGACAACGTTCTCTGCGGACATCACTGCCACAGCCCGATTTTGATGTCCTATATCTGTGTTTATTCATGGTCTGTACGTTCTTTTGCAAACTGCCTGCTCCCACTACCGGACAGTTCTCCTGGTTCACTATTTTGGGACTCTCCTGGCTGATGATTACCTGTCAGACCAGGGATACAGTAACCTCTTCTTTGTTTCTTTCTCTCTCTCCAGGTTGGACCTTGCACAACACACACAGTAGGAATCAATTTAGGGGCACCATATTTGTATGGGGTAGTTCACCATTATTTGTTTTTTCTGTCCTGACGAAGCACCATGAACTCTTAAGACCACTCAAATAGGCGTGAAACGTGTTGACAAACTACTGAGTGAGAGACCTGAGTGGGGACTCCCACCCACGACTATAGGGCACTTGCACCGCCCAGTCGTTACCGACTATCATGGTTTTTTTTAAACCTCTAGGCTAGCATTGGCCTGTTATAGGCTTTTACCTCTGACGGGGTGGTCCTCTTATTAAAGGATAGCTTGCAACTTCCCCTATCAGTTTTAATTCCAAATCACGTATTACTACTCATATCACCTCACTCACATTCATCATACGGCATTCTCTTAAAAAGATCACCACCAAAGTGACCCTTCGGTGAACCCGTAGGGAATTGCAGCGTTGGCCCTACGAGGAGCACTGCCCTATGATGAAGCATGACATTCCCTTTGGGGATGAGACATGAGACAGCCTTGCTGACTGTCTTATTGACCTTGGTATAGGAACACCTGTTTAGAATACTTTTTCTCCCATCTCAGGAACAGATGCCCATTTTTTGAGTCTAAGATTGTCAATAGCCTGATTCAGCTCATCTTTCATTAGTGTTGAGATTTCTCCCTCAGTTTTCTTACAAATGTTTTTGAGTAGGGAGTACATTTTAAAGAAGAAGTCATTCATTAAGTCATTTCCCAGGGTTATATGGGTATGTATCGTTGTATCATTTCTCTGGCTTCTTCCAGGGAATTAGTTTGACCCTTTTTCTGCCTAAACCATATTTTTGATCTTTTCTTTGATTTTTTTTTTTAATGCGGCGAGTTTGTTAACAGAGAAGTCTCATCGTGTGATAGGTCTTCACTAGCACCATCTAGCTGTGTGCCAGGGTGTGGCATTTTGGTTAATGCCTGGGCTTGAAAGGGCTGCTCTTTAGCAAGTAGGGTTAAGGCTGGAGCTGAAAGAATTTCCTTATTGCTATAATCAATTAACACCATTGATTCCAAGGGTGGTCTTTGGGACAGTTTCTGTACTGCATCGATTCTTTTTTCCACCTGGACCAGCTCTGTTTCTATAGCCCCCATGAATGTGGATAAATAGTTTGTGATTGTTGGCTGGGTAGGTGGTTTCACACTCCCCTTACTCATTGGAGGTCCCATTTTCCTTTTCCCCATAGTGAAATCGATTTCCAGTAAAACTGATTTCTCTAGCCAAGGTGGGGCCTCAGTAACTAACAAGTGCTTATCAGCGCGTCTGGCCTGTCCTGTGCCACAGGAGAATGCTGGGGTACGATTTTCCACCCCAGCAGGGCCTCAGGCAAACTCAGTGAAAGCGTGGGGGGCAAAACCACAGTTACTGGAGAACCAGTAATCGCAACAACTGTTGGTCACAGCTGCAGATTTGGCTGCTTCATCTGCCAAATAATTCCCTACAGCTTGTGTCCCCACATGTTGCTGACTCTGTATATGTATGACCTGAGCCTGCGGCAATGTATCTTTAAGGTCTGGCACATTTACCTAAAGCATTTTATGCTTTGTGTTACCCTTAGAATCTTTTAATCCATTGTAGTGCCAATAATGCAAAGTGTTGTTAAAAGACTGAACACAGTAATATGAATCACACACTGTAAGTGTGGGGAATTCAGAATCTGTATTTCCCAGTGCAAACAACAAAGTGTTTTGTTCTGCTAACTGAGCAGTACAGCCCCCTAAGGACTGTGTGCGAGTTTTTTGCAGCTGGAATTTTCCGTCCCAATAGCACACCAGAACAGTGGAGCATGCCGCTGAATATTTGTGCTTGGTACCTATAGTAGGTTGGGCTGAACCATCAGTATAAACAATATATTTATACTGTTAAAGAAGCAACATGTTGCTAGGAATGGGATAAACATGCTCATATTGAAGAAACTCATGTCTGAAGACGGGTCAAAGACAAAGTCTACAGCAACAGACGTTAAGGATGTTGCCCATTGTATCCTAGGATGGAAGGCTTTGGGAACCCTAGCTTTTGTGACAGGCTTTAAGGGGAGTAAAGACAATAATGTGTTTTCTCTGTGCAAGTGGATACTCTTTAAGTATAGCCATCTGCACGGCAGTCATTATTTTTCAATGAACAAAAACACATTTCTTCACTGGGATAAGTGTTATTTCTATGCAATCAGCACTGTCTCACCTTCGGTAAAGGTGACATAGGTAAAGCCAATGGTACTCGCAATTATACAGATGACCGGATGGGTTGCGTTGACAGGTGTATGTAAGTGTTTTGTTGCAAGAAAATCAGATTGTAGTGATCTGAGTGTCTGTCTGTTCTGATGTCCAATGTTAACTGGAAACATCTGGATGAATTAATTCATATAATGATGTTATGCATTGTGCATGGTCAGATATATAGCCTCTGCCAAAATTCAGGAATCCTAACAAGGATTTCAGTTTCTGTAAAGAGACTGCAGCAGAGCACACTTCTCCAGAAAGTGTGGTGCAAGGCATGTGTAAGTTCATATCCCAAAAATAGGACACTCAGAAATGCTATATTGGATTTCGTAAAGTTGAATTTATAGCCAGTTTCAGTAAATCCGAAATGTATTCGATCCACTCTGGCTAGATGTGTTTAACTAATCGTCCATCAAGTAGATATCATATGTAGGACAATGCGTCTGGGTCAATCTCTTGTAGAATGGACACTATGCGGGCAGCAAACAGTCCAGGACTGTTTATATACCCCATAGGAAGATGTGAAAAACTATGCTGAAAGCTGAGAAGGCAGTCAAATCTCTGCTCTCAGGCGCTATATTTTGGCAGAAACAAATGTTGGAAATGTCCATGGTTGCTCTGTATTTTTTACAGACTATATTATTTATAAGTGCCATGCTGTGTCTCTTTTGTGTTGCAAATGTGCGTCTATGACTGTTTAAATGTCTTGTAATCTAAGAATATGTAATATGAATGATCTGGTTTCAAAACAGGAAAAAGAGGATTATTCATTTGAGAAATGCAGGGTTCAATTACTCCCTGGTACTCCAACTGGGAAAATATTTCTCTAAAAGATGCATTACCATCTCATTTGATTGGGTTTTGAGGTTGCACTTGTGAGCTGAACCGTATGGGTATTATATGATAAGGAGAATCCTTATCCCAGCCAACAGGATTTCGATATAAAGCTGGTGCTAATGAAGGAGTCCATTCAGTTGCATAGGCTTGTTTGTCTTCGTCAGGGACAAGCACAGAGACAGAGGAAAGTATTACATACTCACCTTGTGGGGATGTTCGGAAAAACTTCGGGGGCCAGTCGACCTCCTCTAGGAGAATGTCGTATGACAAAGTTACATTTTCCCAGAATATTACTCTTTTTCTTTAGATTTGGGTTTGCCCCTTCGCTTTTATAACAAACTCCTGGTTCAGATTGGCAGTCTCCTTGTCAGAACTAGGTTTGCCAAGGTGTGGTTTACTGGGCCTGGTTCTCAAATTATCGCGTCATATAGAAGTATACACTTCAGCAATAATTATAGGTAGC
The DNA here is from genome assembly GCF_964204655.1 of Triturus cristatus. Taxonomy (NCBI): domain Eukaryota; kingdom Metazoa; phylum Chordata; class Amphibia; order Caudata; family Salamandridae; genus Triturus; species Triturus cristatus. Next base: position 430,225,914 of record NC_140582.1, on the reverse strand, counting down.
TCACGTTCCTGGTTGAGCTTTGCAACCTGCGCAAGCCATTGGCACATAGCTAGAGAAGCCGCTTCGCTTTTAATGTTAAACAGAATCATTGCTGACACTACAGGAAAGTTTCCTGTTAGTCTCATCCCCAAATCCAGGGCAGTAGCTGCCCCATGTTCGTTCTGTATTTGTTTTAACACCTCCGGCAAGACTGACCTAGATGGAGTAGCATGTGTTTTGGTATAGGCAGCGGCAAAAACTGTGACCCAAGTGATGAAATCACCTGTTATGTGAATCATCCCATGTCATAAGTACATAGTCAATAATCTGTGCTTGTCTTGTGGTCCTGAAAGAGGAGAAACGCCTTCAATTTGATTGATTTTTTTGGCGATCCAAAACGGAATTTCTACACAATTTGTGGGAATTTTGCCTATAATTACATGAACAATTACAGGACTTATGGTTGGCACGGCAGGCAACTGGGCTTGCCAAGCCAGGCCGGCTCTTGCTGGGACAGCCAGCAAGGTGTGCAAGACATATTGAGTTAAGCGTCTACATAGACTAACAAGACCAGTGTATAATTGTTGAAGCTCTTGAGCATTGAGATTCGCTATGTTAGGGAATGGTGTGTAACCAGCTAATGCTGGCCAGGTGGCCCATTCATTACTTAGGGACCAGTGCGTACTGGTGCAAGTAAATGTATAATGTGTTCCTAATGTGAAAATGGTATTTCCAAGAGCACATATGCTCTGTATACATCTGGTGAAGTAACATTTATGTATTCATGAAATGTGAGTGTTTTAGCATCCACAGCCATAAAAATGACCCCAAAATAAAAGACTTCTAAACGATGGCTATCTTGGGCTTCAACCATGAAGATAAGGTCCCCACCTGCATTTGTAAGGCCACGTAAAGTTACATGTGCATGGACTTCAGGTCTACAATTTTCAGCAAGAAATACTAGTTGTGGCGGCGCCATTATTACAAAAGTAATGGAAACAAAGTGCAAAAACAAATATATGGTGAATCCTTTCAAAGGTTCAAGCTTAAACAACTAACAGAAAAAATTAGGTGCTTCCTAACAATATGAAAGATATATCCCCAGGTAGGTGTGAGGGTACTATAAGCATGCACAAGCACTACTCGGGAGACCCGCTGAATTAGTACCAGACCATCGTTGGGGGGCCACCATGTTGCACGGATTCTCAAAATGTGCCTTGGGAGTACAGGATGTCAGAATGTAGGGACTGAGTCTCTCTACAACGCCAGGACCTGTAGGCCCAAATCCGACCAGTCACAGTGTCTCACCTGCACTCCTAACCTTCCAGAGTAGCAGGTGATTTGGGCAAACCTAGAATTTGAAGCTCTAATACCCAAGAGAACAATGGAAACAGATCATCATCTTTCATAATCACTCTTGCATGTCCACAGTAAACAGAAGGAAGACACAAAGGAAGTTTACAATACATTTATTGAAACTATCGTAGTCTATTTTGAAGCAGGTTTGCTGCGATTGGTAAACCGATACAAATGAGAAAAGAAATCAACATTACTACGAGGCTGTAAACAATGAACAACCCGACCATGGCAACTAATATATCTATCTAGGCCTACTCTCACTATGTGAGCACAGAGATATTAGTGATCTCTGGTATTAGCGCCAAACCCCATACCTGGAATGTATGGTAAGGTGTTTTGCATCATAGGTGTAAACTCAGTTTGCGCAAGGCTGCTTACAACTCATTATGGTTTCACCTGCAGTTGTAGCATACATTAGAGGGAATCATACAAAACAAATGGTTGCTAATCCTGTTACTGGCAGATTCATGGGAGTACTTAAAGACTTTTGCATTATGGATTGTTCCCTACAACACATTGGGACTTAAGTTTAGTATTAGCAGGCCTTATGAAGTCTCCTTTTTGACTGCAGGCACACAGCAATTAATTATCTCATGATAAAAACAACAGTGTTCCCTGTAGTGAAAACATCACTGAGGAGAGAGTTGCATGCACTTGGTACATGGACCATACCTCCCTATCTGTAAGGATACTGTTATGATAAAGTCAAACCAAACCTATGTAAGATACTGTCACCATTTCATATCATTCGGACCAAAACTATTGGCTTTGTTCTAGACACCTAGCAACAAAGTAGAAGGGCCACAGCAAACCTTAGATGTAAGGAAGCCAGTGATGTCCTATTCAGAAAACTCAAGTTATCAGGAAGTCCAAATAAAACATTTGCCACAGACATTGAGCACAGCTGTGATCAAAAACACAGTTAAAAGATTAACAGTGGAAACAGTTCAAACATTGCTTTACAATGGCCAAAAAAACATAGGAAGCTAAATCCAGAGCTCATTCCACATGAGCTACACTTACATTTAAGGACTACTTTAACTACAGGACATCTGTAATGCAACTAGTCCTGCAGGTACACTTTCACAACCCACTATTGTGTAGATATCAGCACTAGCAAAGGAGTGGTGATAGGACAGTCAGTACTGAGTTAATTTATCTTATCCACTCCTTTTCAACCCCCCCACCCAACAGGCAGTCCTAATACTGCGATAAACTACGCATGGCATATAAACCTAGAAGAGACTTCATGCTGCAAAAGATATCAGTTACCTGTAATAATGGTTTTGCACCTCGAAGTTCTTCTAGATTCACATGCGAGCCTGCCACCTCTCCAATGAAATGATTGAAAAAAGAGAATCTAAAATATTTGTCAGATAATGCATAATGGGGCACTGTGGGCTTGCAGTCTGTAGTACTCCGGCTCTCGCTAGCACACTCCGGGTCAGATTTTCTTGATGCCCACCAAGAGTTAGAAAGGTTTGTTGTCTACTTCTGCCACACTCAGACTCGGATGGGCAAGGTGGGCAATCGGGCATCGGCCGAAGAGCCTCTGGCTGAGGCCGGTTGGTGGGCCGATTTCTTTTTTTTTTTTTTTTTATTTGTTTGGTCTACTAAGATCTCCATTTCTGGTACACAGCGTGAAAGGCTGTTACAGCCTTAACAAACATGGCCCCATGCATGTGAAGTCAGGCCAGGGGGCTAATATCAGAGGCAGAATGACTATGGGATCCTTCGCTCTGACTGTCACAGCATGAGGTGTGACAGAGTGTACAAGGAGATGCAGTTGGGAAGCCATTAGTAATTACTTTTCAGGGCACTGCAGCAGGGGCGAGGACTAGAGCATCGGGTGGTGGGGGTTGGTAAGAGCCAGCGAGGCAGCTCCTCCGTTTATTTCTGTCCTCCTCCATTCCATGCAAGCAGCAAAGATAAATATCCTCTGATCTTCTCCTTTATCTGCCAGATAACAATTACTGCAGTCAACAGGGACAGGTTGTGGCCTTAGTTGGTTTTCAACCTGGGAAATCAGGTTCAAATCCCAACATCAGATCGACTTCCTGTGATTCTGGGCAAATCACATTCTACATGAACCTAAAAAACGAAAATAATGTGATCCTCTGTAATATTATCTGGTGCTCGCGTAAAGCGCTCCACTGCCTCTGGGCCTGGTTCATGCTATATTAAACTGCATGTAAGGAAATGACACTATTTATTTATTTTGCATTTACACACTAGCATCATTCCCTTTGTCAGAATATACACGTGATGTAGGCCACAAGTAAAACAAAAAACACAGATGCACTTTTTACCAGTCTCAGAACATTGGAGGGCTTCTCTTGAGTACTGCAAAAAAAGAAAATGAATATAATAAAAAAGTGAGTGTAAAAGACAGTTTAGGTCTGTGCCATATCTTGTTCCCCAGTGAACATTAATCAAAATATCCACAGCAAAAGTATGGGTAGCAAACGCAATTAAAAGTGAGTTACTAGTATTTTTAATAATTCTGTTGTTCTAAAGCATATTGTACTCATTGTAATGTTAATTTCCTATTTAAATACTGTTCCTATAAGCTTTAAAATACTTTTATTACCGCAAATGTTTGTCATCATTTAGCTCCATTATCCTAACTAAGCAGTGTAATGCGAAAGGCTGTGATCTGTGAATGTGGGCCACTTTTCTTTGGCTGCCCGGGCCAAACTGTGGCCCCAATCCAACCCTGCCCACAACCAACCACAACATGGCAGAATTATGCATGTGCGAATCTGGTTGATATTCAAGCTGCAAAACCATTATTACAGTTACGTAACTGGTTTATTTTTAGTCATTGCTTGTTGGAAGCAATGAGCTTAGTGTTTGGCAAGATGGGAATAAATGTTGATCAGAGTGTTGTACATGTCAAGCAAGCTGGCCTTACGTTCAGCGTGGAGTTGACCGATGTGTAAAATTTGAAAAGAAAAAACACCTTCGGTAGTTTACATTTTCTCCATTTTTATTTGTTTCAGCTGAAAAATTTGAAAGTGTTCAGCTGTTAAATGCAGTTGCCCAGAACAGTGTATAATCTTTGTTTTGTTTGCAAGAACATCAATAAAAATTGTAGGCAAAATAAAATGCAGTTGCGAATATCCCATTGTTAATAGCCCAGGGATTGAGTAAAGGACTGATAGCCCCATGCACAGCCTCTATTTCTACACGCTGGTGTCAGTCTGCCGTTTCCTCTGACCATTGTATGTCTTTAAAATATGTGCCGTTAGCATGCATGCCCTACCACGCAAGGTAAGTATATTTAAGGTAAGTTAATGGTAAACCCCCCCCCCACACCTTTAAAAATATATATATATATATAGTCTGTTTTCATTTATTGGGAGAAAAAAACAAAATGCCTCTTTTTTTAATTACTTTTACAACCCGATAACTTGCCCACCCCAAAACCCTAAAAAAATACCCTTTCCACTCTATTCCCATACCCACCACCAAACCCTAAACCCTAAAAATTACCCTTTACACTTTATACCCTTACCTAATCTCTAAAAATACCCCTATCATGACTAAACCCTAAAAATACCCTTAGCACCCAAACGCAACCCTAACAATACCCTTACTACCCTAAGTGCACTACTAATCCCAGCATGCAACCCTAAATTGAACTCACCTGTGAGGCCCATTGAGGGCCAATTAAATAAAGGACATGCAGAGGAGAGTGCCTTTCCATCTAACCTGCGCAGTATCAGGAAGCCTGTGACGAAGGAGCTGCTGCTCTGAAATGCATAAGGCAATTAAAGGGATCTGAATGAAAATGACGGTTTTCTTTCAAATAAAGAATCAGTGAAGTTTATCTGTTTTTGGAGTGCGTGTTCAACTGGGGATGTTTTGATGAGTGATATATATTCACTGAAAAAACCATAGGTTTCACACACATTATAGTTAGGAATTAGCATTTAAAAAACCTTGCAAATTCACTTAAAAAACCATAGGTTTCAGACATGTTATAGTTAGCTGGACATTTCACTCGTGAAAAACCATTGAAATTCCCCCGTTCTAGTTAGTGCAGGCAACTATAACTCACGCGACCGCAATCCTCTGTTGATGCTAATACTGTATTTAGACACTTATTTACCCATGTCTTCTTCCATTAATTTTTAGCTATACATATATTACAAATATTTTTTTTTCAGAAAGACACATATGTGATGTAATATCTGACATCATCAGCAGAGGATTGCGGTCGCGTGAGTTATAGTTGCCTGCACTAACTATAACGGGGGAATTTCAATGGTTTTTCACGAGTGAAATGTCCAGCTAACTATAACATGTGTGAAACCTATGGTTTTTTAAGTGAATTTGCAAGGTTTTTTTAAATGCTAATTCCTAACTATAACGTGTGTGAAACCTATGGTTTTTTCAGTGAATTTGTACGGTTTTTTAAATGCTAAGTTATGTATTATTTTATTTTTTTTAAGTTTTTTCACCGTGCGCGTACCGTACACGCACGGTGCGCTTCACGCACCGTGCGCGCGCTGTGGGCGCTTGGTGCGCTTCGCACACCAAGCGCCCACGATGCGTTGTTCGTGCCGTGCGCGTACGCTGCGCGCACCCCGCGATTTTTTGCAAGAATTTTTTTTTTTTTTTTTTTACCCTTGGGGGTCCTTCAGTGACCCCCAGACAAAGGCTAGGGGGTCAGGACCTGTCCATCCTGCCCCATTCTCACGTTTTCCCCCTTTGTTTTTCATTGCCTCAGACTGCGAGAGACAAAATGGCGGCCGACACTTCCTGATTTCGAATGTTTACTGACATCTAACAACCAATCAGAATTGCGCTCGCGCACGTCACCGTGCGCGTACGGTATGCTTACCGTACGCGCACAGTGCGCGCCTATAGATATATATATGCTTTTAACTGCAATTTTCTCAGGAACTAATGAACAGATTTACACCAGACCTGCAAAAGGCACATCCCTGAACTGAGGACTACCTCTGCTAAATTTCAAGTAATTCTGTTCAGCCGTTCGGGCTGTAGCTTGGACTAAAGGTCCTATGGAAAAATGCATGGGGAAAACGCGTTTTGGGACCCCGCCTTTTTCTCAGCCCCCGCTTGACGAATCCCCCCCCCGAGACTTTCAGGGAAGGAGCGGAGCGCCCCACCTATTTTGAAAATTTCGCGAGGATTCGTCAATCGGCGCCAAAGTTATTCCAAATAGAATGTTGCGGATTTCCTATGGAAACACGGTCCTAACTATAACTATCTACTGGCGACCGCCAGTAGATAATATATATATATATATATACACACATATATATATAGATGCACACACATACACCCTAAATAAAAGAAACTGTGCACAACATGTTTGTACCAAATAAATTTACATTTTACAATGTTTGTGAATGCCCAACATTGCCCTTTAAACTGTCAGCACAAATCACTGTTGTGTGAAGTTCCCACACCCTATTGAACATGACTGACAAGTGAGCTAAGGGTGTCGAAGAGGATATTAAGTAATGAACGGAACATTTGGGTTATAGACCATTCATTATGGTACTGCTGCCCCTAGACACGCTTTAGGAGCAGATCTTCCCAATGCGGAATCTTGACATGTCAACAATGCAGGGCATACTGCAGAATTTACTGAAAGGTCGTAAATCTACAATTGCAGATGAGTTTATACCCTTGATAAACCTGTTGGTAGTATTTTATATATGTCCCTATGGCTCCTTCCCACCCTGGCTCTGGACCGCTACAACTTTGGCATTTCTTCTTTCGCATTTTTCAGAAGGTGGTCCTCAGTCCATCTGGAAGTACTTAACACCTGGATAGATACTTCCCAGCACTTCTGCCAAAGTTAACGTCACCCATTGTTTGCGTAGTAGTTGCATTCTCAGATCTCATAGAAGCTATTAATTGCATCCATATGCAACTGATATCACGAATGGTAAGGGAGAGTGGTGAACTACATTAGGAAAGTGCAGACCATGTCAGTTTCAGACCTTGTTATCACGTATTGCTGTACTGATTAATTAAGAACAACACATGAAATCCACATAGATTAGCATCTGAAGGTGCTCTCCACATCCGAATTAGATCTAGAAATGAGTGAGCATTTGGTCAATAGAAGAACAGTTTGGTACGTTAACACACCATAGAGAGGAAAATGTATGTTTCAGTATGCTTCATGTAGTACAATTCAGTGGTCCCTTGATGATAGATATCCTTTTCCCTCAGATCAAGATTTACGGTGATTATTTTCTGCTCCATCCCTCAGCTCAACCATAGATACAATTACGGAATGAACATATCCTTTTTAGTTCGAGCCTACTAGACCGCTCACGCGTTTTAGTTGAAAAAAACACGTGTGGGGTTATTAGGAACTTACATGAGCTAACAGCCCATCCATTGCTTACCATTGGTTGGTTTTATTATGACTGGCAATTGATTGCTTCTTATTCTGCGGCTTTCATTGTCCATGTGTTTGTCCCTCCTCTAGAGCGTGGCCTCTTTGCCATCTCTTTAATAGGCTGGCTTCTAATATGATGCTGCTCATTTTTAGTGAACTTTCTGGGTAAGCAATCCATAATAGTATATGTATTTTTATAGCTGTCTCCCGGTTTTACTTCTCTTCCTCTCACTCCCCTCCTGGTCTGTGTTACTCTAGCTCATCTACGTACTTTCCAGCTGCTTCCCTGCACACTGTGTTGCACTCTCCCTTATGTGTCTCTCTCCTTGCCGCTGTGTTTTTTCCTCCTTTTTTTACTATGTGTTGCTCTCCTCCTTTCGCGCTGCTTTTCTCCTTTATTTATCTTTCCATCTTTATTTTTACTTAAGACTCTTCCGTAGAGTCCGCCACAACCAATAAGGGCTTCTTTAATTTTTATTATTTTTTAGGGCCAGGAAGCAAATTGGTGCTGGCCGCTCCACTTTAAAATGAATAGCGCGTTTGCCCTTCTTCGTTTTTATTTCTATTTTTTTCAGCATGTACATTTGTGGTGACACCAGCGAGTCTACAAAATGACGCTGCCATTGGCAGCCACGTTATTGCGCCTTTTTTCTTCATTTTAGTCATATACAGGCAGGTACTAGACTGTGGCCTTCTATTGTGAATAGAAGGTGTAACACTATGCATTTGTGGTTCAACCGTGCCAGTCTCCCACCATCCTCATGTAACGTTAGAGGCTGCCATGTTTCTGAAATTGGCTGGCTGTGAGTCCATATTCAGGGCCGTCACGATGTTAAGTTTGCCAGCCTTATAACAATCCACCACTGTTTTTATACTCCTTACATTCCATGCTGCCAACTTCTTAGCTTTAAAGAAACTCTAACGAGTTTGGGACCCCAAACATTGGACGGTCTTGAACATATAATGGCTTATGCTTGGCTTTCTGTGCACACTTCTTCCAGCATTTCAGCGATATTATGAGTAGCCGGGTTTTATTTCATGTCTGATTCTGTCCTCTTCAGGAATACTGTAGCTAGTGATCTTAAGTTTCGCTTTTTGACGAATTTTCTTGTTTCATGAAGGTGTAATTCTTCAAGCCGTTGGGCTGCCCATTGTATCTGTGCAGCCAAATAGAGCTCAAAGTCTGGTGTACCTAAGCACCCATCTGATGCTGGCAGCCTCAGCTTTGCTGAGTTTTATCCTATGTCTGCTTTAGCCCACCTACCAGGTTTGTTATCATAAACTCTATCTCTCCCTAACTGCTCAAGGGTGCCTGGACTGGTAAGCTGATAAAAAAATCTAATAGCCTAGGTATCAGTAACATTTTATCCAGAGCAATTTGGCTGATAATTAATAGATGGAGGGATTTCAAAACGCAATGCAACTCTTCTGGGACCTTATGGCTACTTATATGTTTCCAGATTTGAGGTCTTCCTCAGAGTGGTAAACTGTCCCCCCTAAATATCGGAATGTATTTTGATCAAAAGTAATAACCTCATTATCCAGTTGGGAGTGTTTGCCCATCTTCTCCAGAGTTGTTGGAAATCTACAATTCTTTGCCCAGTTAACACTGACACAAGATATTGAGCTGAATTCCTCGAGTGTCATATCATGGGTTCCAGTCCTGCATTCCCGTCTGTCAAACATTATTATTATTTAACACTTGTATGGCGCAACGAATCATCCCCCGGGGATCTCTCGGTGCCTTGGTAAGACACTAGCAAGAACCACGACCCACGCAAACCCCTAAAACAACCAGGTTTTTAGGCATTTCTTGAAGTGTCCCAGAGAGGTACAGCTGCGGATCTCTTCCAGTAACCTGTTCCAGTGAAAGGGGGCAAGATAGGAAAAAGCACGTCCTCCCATTCTAGATTTATTGATCTTACACGGAACTAGAAGGTTTTGATTGCTTGACCTCAGATGGCGACCGGGGACGTAAGGCCTCATCTTCTTCCTTAAGTATGCTGGCCCCAGGCCTTGTCTTGCCTTAAACACCAGCGTGAGGAGTTTGAAGACTGCTCTTTTTCTGATGGCCAGCCAGTGTAAGGCTTGCAGCAAGGGTCGAGAAGGGGAAAGTCTAGGCTTATTCAAGGCCATTCTTGCTGCAGTGTTTTGCAGTACTTGGAGCCTAGACAATAGCTCTTCTCTGGCTCCTAGCAGTAGTGCGTTGCCATAGTCTAACCTGCTTACAATCAGAGCCTGAATCAAGGTCTTTCTTGCATCCAAGGGGATCCAAGGAAATACCTTGCTTAGCATTTTCAGGATTCCAAAACAGGTTCCCGAGAGTGTTTTTACATGATCTTCGGACGATAGTTTGCTGTCTAACAGAACTCCCAGATTCCTGATCTGCTTTGTGGGGGAAGGAGACTCCCCCAGTTCAGTGGGCCATCAATGTGGTGTCCACAGTTCCTCCGCCTTTCCAAACAGGAGAATCTCCGTTTTATTGGAGTTAAGCTGGAGGAAATTGTCCCCCATCCATGAAGGCACATTGTCAGTGTGTAACTAAAACCTATGTATGCATCTGCAAGGAGGATGCCCCACCCGTTACCCTTTGTTCTTGCTATGTAAACAAATGGGCCAGTGGCCAGTGTAAATAACATTGGGGGTGTGGGCGCCCCTGTCTGGTACCTTGGTATATTCTCAATAGGATAGCAATGGGTTTGATCCTGCAGACTGTTAGGCAGGGTTCTGCAAAGTCGATCCTGGAGGGCCGGATCCGTGCCAGATTTTTAAGATAACTACATTTATCTAAATGGGGATATGTTAAAAATCTGGCATGGATCTGGCACTCCAGGACCGACTTTGGAGAACCCTGGTTTATAGTATAGAAAAGACTTAATCCGTCTCCCTCCATTCCCAACCATCCAAGTAGAGCGGGTAGGTACTGTCAGTTCAGTGTGTCACACGCTTTTTCTAGATCGACTGACACTACTGTAGACCCTAGGAGTAAGTTATGCTGAGTCTTCTCCAGGATTCTGAAAACGCTTCTCGTGTTAGTGAGGTATTTTGAGTCGGAATGAAGCCATACTGATCTTGGTGGATTAATAACAGGCCGTACAATCTCGGAGTGGAGGCCAGGCCACAACCGTGCAGATGGACTTTCTTTTTGGCATCCTGTGGGCCTCGCTTTCCATTTACATCGCACCAAAAAGAAAGGTGATTTGGGGTTTGACTGCCCTATCAGACGGTTTAGAGCACACGTCTCGCTCATGACTTGCTGGCTGCCACCATCCCCCATCGAAAAAGCAGCATTGTTCCTGATGGAAATAATGGGGGGAAAGTTGTCTGGCACGGCCTAAAGGTTTTCATTTGCTCAAATTGATATAAATGAGGGTTGGGAAAACTCAAATAAACTGTTTTATTGAAATTAAGAGCACATCACACATATGGTAGCAGGGCAGAGTGTTTTTTTCCTCTAATGCAGGTTTTGGTGTCACCAGAACACCCTACTAAATAAAGCAGATTGGAGTGTTTTGTTAACCTCCATTCATTTTCTGGAACTCTGTTGTTGCTATTCCACTACCTGTCAGCTGAAAAATATCTTTAATATCCCAGTCAGAACCGAGACTACAAAACAGAGGTTATTGAGTGATGCATGCATGCACACTCCTTTACAGTTACCTACATAAATACGATGAAAACATGTTCCTTACTGCGTTTCTCAATTCCCCACATAGCCTCATGTAGCTGTTTATTTAATCAACCGTGGATGGGTGATCTGTTAATTATCCATGCTTATTGTTCAGCTCAAGAGAGTAACATGAGTCAGAGGGAAGCCGCTGCCTACAGCTGCGTGTTGCTAATTAGTAGGTTTGCCACTATGGATCTAGCATATAATTTGCTGGCTCTTGCTCAAGGATGCTTGAAACACAGGCATGAAAAAAAAGAGTGCAGGGTTGCGGACGTCAACATAACTGAGCTTTATATCTCGAATGCTTCTACAATTAATTGAGCTGCATGCTTAATGGCAAGAATGTGTAAGAATATATGATGTTACTGAGCATACCGTTACTCCGCAGGTAACTACTTCGAAGTTTTTACTTCGCAAATACCTTTATTACGCATGATTTTAGTGCGCATGCTTTTACTTCGCAAATATATACAAATACATTAAAAATGCTTTTACTTCGCAGTGAATTATTACGCATACCGTTACAACGCGTTATTGGTACTTTAAAACAAAAAATTAATCATAATAGTAACCTATCCCCTGGCACGCACCCTGAACTCTAAAAATACCCCCTACACCCCAAAACCCTATCTCACCCTGACCCCTAAAAATATCCCAGTACCCCAAAACCTAAATGCACCCTGAACCCTAAAATTACCCCGTACACTCCAAAATCCTAACCCACCCTGACACCTGAAATTACCCCAGCACCCGAAAACCTGAACGCACCCTGAACCCCAAAAATACCCCAGCACCCCAAAACCTTAAATGCACCCTAAATCCTCAAAATACCCCATGATACCCCATGCTTCCCAAAACCCTAACCCACCCTAACACCTAAAATAACCCCAGCACCCCAAAACCTTAAACGCACCCTGAATCCTAAAATTACTCCTACACGCCAAAACCCTAACCCACCCTGACACCGAAAATTACCCCAGCACTCAAAACCTAAACCCACCCTGAACTCCAAAAATACCCCAGCACCCCAAAACCTTAAATGCACCCTGAATCCTAAAAATACCCCCGACACTGCAAAACCCTAACCCACCCTGACACCTAAATGCAACCTGAACCCCAAAAATACCCCAGCACCCCAAATCCTTAAACGCACCCTAAATCTTCAAAATACCCCATGCACCCCAAAACCCTAACCCACCCTGACACCTAAAAGTACCCCAGCACCCTTAAACCTAAACCCACCCTGAACCCAAAAATACCCCTGCACCCCAAAACCTTAAATGCACCCTGAGCCCTTAAGATACCCCCTACACCCCAAAACCCTAACCCACCCTGACCCCTAAAAATACTCTTGTACCCCAAAACCTAAATGCACCCTGAACGCCAAAAATACCCCAGCACCCCAAAACCCTAACCTACCCTGACTCCTAAAAATACCCCAGTACCCCAAAACCTAAATGCACCCTGAACGCTAAAATTACCCCCACACCTCAAAACACTAACCAACCCCAACCCTAAAATTACCCCAGCACCCCAAAACCTAAATGCACCCTGAACCCCAAAACTACCCCAGCACCCCAAAACCTTAAATGCACCCTGAACCCTAAAAATACCTCCTACACCCCAAAACCCTAACCCACCCTGACCCCTAAAAATACCTCTGTACCCAGAAGACTTTAATTTGCACAGTAACGCCATTATGCATAGTAAGTGCATGCTAAGTAATGGAACATGCGTAGTAAATGCATGCTAAGTAATGGCATCTACGAACTAAAATATGCGTAGTAATGACCGCATAGTAAAGGTAGAATATGAATATATGATGTTACTTAGCATACTGTTACTCGGCCGGTATTTACTTCGAAGTTTTTACTTCGCAAATACGTTTACTACGCATGATTTTAGTGTGCATGCTTTTACTTCACAAATATATACAAATACATTAAAAATGCTTTTACTTCGCAGTTAATTATTACGCATACCGTTACAACACGTTATTGGTACATTGAAACAAAATATTAATCGTAATAGTAACTTATCCCCTGGCACGCACCCTGAACCCTCAAAATACCCCATGCACCCCAAAACCCTAACCAACCCTGACTCCTAAAATTACCCCAAAACCCAAATGCACCCTAAACCCAAAAAATACCCCAGCACCCCAAAACCCTAAACACACCCTGAACCCTCAACCCTCAAAATACCCCATGATACCCCATGCGCCCAAAAACCCTAACCCACCCTGACACCTACAATTAACCCAGCAGCCCAAAACCTAAATTCACCCTGAACCCCAAAAATACCCCAGCAACCCAAAACCTTAAATGCACCCCGAATCCTAAAAATACCCCTACACCCCAAAACCCTAACCCACCCTGACACCTAAATGCACCCTAGCACCCCAAAACCTAAATGCACCCTGAACCCCAAATACCTCAGCACCCCAAAACCTTAAATGCACCCTGAACCCTAAAAATACCCCCTACACCCCAAAACCCTAACTCACCCTGACACCTAAATGCACCCTAATCCCAAAGATACCCCCAGCACCCCAAAACCCTAACCAATCCTGGCCCCTAAAATTACCCCAGCACCCCAAAATGTAAACACACCCTGAACCCTAAAAGTACCCCAGCACCCCAAAACCTAAACACACCCTGAACCCTCAAAATACCCCATGCACCCCAAAACTCTAACCAACCCTGACCCTAAAATTACCCCAGCACCTCAAAACCTAAATGCACCCTAAACCCCAAAAATACCCCGGCACCCCAAAACCCTAAATACACCCTGAACCCTCAACCCTCAAAATACCCCATGAAACCCCATGCACCCCAAAACCCTAACCCACCCTGACACCTACAATTACCCTAGCAGCCCAAAACCTAAATTCACCCTGAACCCCAAAAATACCCCAGCAACCCAAAACCTTAAATGCACCCCGAATCCTAAAAATACCCCTACACCCCAAAACCCTAACCCACCCTGACACCTAAATGCACCCTAACCCCAAAAATACCCCCAGCACCCCAAATCCTTAAACGCACCCTGAACCCTCAAAATACCCCAGCACCCCAAAACCTTAAATGCACCCTGAACCCTAAAAATACCCCCTACACCCCAAAACCCTAACAAATCCTGACCCCTAAAATTACCCCAGCACCCCAAAACCTTAAATGCACCCCGAATCCTAAAAATACCCCAAAACCCTAACCCACCCTGACACCTAAATGCACCCTAACCCCAAAAATACCCCCAGCACCCCAAATCCTTAAATGCACCCTGAACCCTCAAAATACCCCAGCACCCCAAAACCTTAAATGCACCCTGAACCCTAAAAATACCCCCTACACCCCAAAACCCTAACCAATCCTGACCCCTAAAATTACCCTAGCACCCCAAAACCTAAATGCACCCTGAACCCCAAAAATACCTCAGCACCACAAAACCTTAAATGCACCCTGAACCCTAAAAATACCCCCTACACCCCAAAACCCGAACCCACCCTGACACCTAAATGCACCCTAACCCCAAAAATACCCCCAGCACCCCAAAACCCTAACCAATCCTGACCCCTAAAATTACCCTAGCACCCCAAAATGTAAACACACCCTGAACCCCAAAAATACCCCAGCACCCCAAATCCTTAAACACACCCTGAACCCTCAAAATACCCCATGCACCCCAAAACTCTAACCAACCCTGACCCTAAAATTACCCCAGCACCCCCAAACCTAAACCCACCCTGAACCCCCAAAATACCCCAAAACATTCAATGCACCCTGAACCCTACAAATACCCCCTACACCCCAAAACCCTAACCAATCCTGACCCCTAAAATTACCCCAGCACCCCAAAACCTAAATGCACCATGAATCCTAAAAATACCCCCTACACCCCAAAACCCTAACCCACCCTGACGCCTAAATGCCCCCTAACCCCAAAAATACCCCCAGCACCCCAAATCCTTAAATGCACCCTGAACCCTCAAAGCACCCCAAAACCCTAACCCACCCTGACACCTAAAATTACCCCAGCACCCCAAAACCTAAACCCACCCTGAACCAAAAAATACCGCAGCACCACAAAACCTTAAATGCACCCTGAACCCTAAAAATACTCCCTACACCCTAACCAACCCTGACCCAGCACGTGTGGTCAAAAAAGATCCAGAATTGGCTTGTCTGACCTGGTAACAAAGATTTTTTTGTATAAGTGGGGATCTAAAACATGTCTGTGCTCATCCGTCGTCTGAAAAGAATGGGGTTCTGTGAAACGGTACCCATAAGGGGTACAAAAACAGTTCTGGAATTTTGAACAGGTGGTAGTGAGAAATAAAACATTGTCGATATGGAAACCCTTGGTTTTGTACACTGGCTGCACTATGTAAACAAGCAACCTGCAGTGAGAGTGAAGCATGAGGTATGGGTATTGGAGGGTGATGCGCTAACAGCTACCACTACCACACCACAATATTACAGTTTTTGGCAGTGCTTCATGAGGCTTAGACACTATGCAAATGTGTGACAATGCATTTCAGTGCAGTGATGCGGAGCACCACACTGAAATGCGTAACTCCTGTTGTGTGGCAGGACTGTGGGGGGGAGGGGGGGGAGTAGAAAGCAGCTGTTTTGCTGGCACTAGGGGTGAAGGCTCACACGAATTCCCGACAAATTAATGTAAAAAAATGCCAGCTAGAAGTTAAAAAATGTTTTTTTTCTGTAGAATACATGTGTGATGGTCTATGTCCTTTTCAGATATAAAATAGTCACTCATGCATTCCAGTGGCACTCTGCATGGGAGGCAGATTGATGAACCAAACAGCCATTAAAATAAGGTGAAAGAGCAGTAATCCTTTGGTCAGAGCCAACATGGTTATCAATTCTCACCTGAATTCAGTATTTCAAGGGTGCTGACCTGGGAGGGGGCGTGGCCATGCAGACATCCAAGGTGGCCGCTTGACAAGAATACTCCTGGCATCCAGGAGGTGCCCTTATATACAGGTGATACCCCTTCGCTGCATGGGGAGGATGAATTGAGCTTTGTTGGGCCCTGGGGTGGTGATTTTTACCGAATATATGTTGTTACTACGCATTCCGTTGCAACGCATGCCTTTACCACGCATGCGTTACAACGGAATGATTTTTCTACGCATAGCCTTCACCTCGATTTTTCCTTTACCACGCTTTTTTTTTGGGGGGGGGGGGGGGGAGACCCCCCGAAGCCCCCTTTTTTCTTTTTTTTGCCTTTTTCTCACGTCTTCGCCGACACTCAAAAAGGACTGACGCATTTTTTCGGATGAGGAAGAAGACGTTCCGTGCGTGGTAAAGACGGTCGTGGAAGCAATATGCGTTGTGAAGACGTTTACTGTTGTAAACGTAACGCGTAGAAAAGCCTTCGTGGTAAAGGCTGTTTACCATGGCACAGCCTTATGCCTCGACCACGGCCTAACTGGGAATCCCGGCAGCAACAGCGTTGCCAGTGGACTAGAGGCTAGTTTCTTTGCACGCTTGCCGTGTCAGGCGCATTTGTCTTGGTTTGTGGCCCCCCCCCCCCATCCCCCACTGCGGAGGACATGCCAACACGACACCTGAGGCTCTCATAGGGAAGCCTTACCGGGCATACATCACTCTGACCACGTCTGACCCGACTTGTATTTTGCTGTTCCTGTCATTGCGTTCAGATATATGATACAACAAGTCACATCATAGCATACCTACAAGTCAGGACTATTGGCTTTGTCAATGGTTGCTAGTTTCATAAGAAAAATAAGCAGCAACTATGGCTTGTAGATAATATTGAAAAAACTTCCACTTAAATCCCTGGTGACACCACGACAATGTTGCTGCTCCTGAGTATCAAGAAGAGAAGGGAAATCCAGAGAGAAAATGACTCTCTTTAAAGGATTTCCCTTCCTCTACAATGCTCACCACGCGCACATCGATGTGCCTGATGTCACTGCAGTCCGGAAAAAAACGGACCGCCTTTGCCAGGGCACAAATTTGAGCCCAATAGTGACCCGTTTCGGGCCCCTCTTAAAAAAAAAAAAAAACTGCCGGTGCTCAGACCCGGTGAGACCCAGCCCACTTAAAGCCCTGGGTTTATATCTTGTATCATGCCACCAAATTCCTCGCCACTCTTCTATGCACCGTTCAGGGACATTTTAAGGATTTGCGGGGCCCTGGGCCAAATGTTCGGAACAGCTTTGGATTTATGATCCAATTTCAGCTCTGTCATGCCCTCTTTTGCCAGGTCACTAGCACACTCCTCCAAATTCTAAATGTGTTTGCATCTAATATTCAGAGAAAGTCACACGTGTTTTCAATATTGTAACACAACAGCAGCTCACTAATATTACTGCAAATAATCTCTGTGACGCACTCCCATTTCTCAAATGTGAGGTCCTGTTTTTATGTAAAAGAAAGTTTCTTATGGATGTTGCATGAAACATAAACACAACATTGTTCTGCAAAATGTCCATAATAGACTCTATGACGTCTCCCACTTTAAAAATAAATAAAATGAAAAAAGGTATTCAACAAAATCAGTTTGAGAATTATTCAAGGTCATCAGGGCAAACCTCTCTGCAGATCAGAGGGTCGCCTGGAAAGCTGGGGCCCTGGCCAGAGCCTATTTGCCCATGCCTTAAATCGTCTCTGGTACCGTTGGCTGTTGTACTTCCTTTCTGCTATCCTTATTTGCCACAAGGGCCATCCGATTAGACTTGCCTTCTGATAGTGTCTATCCCCTTTAGTTGGCTTTTGTTTTGTCCTTGTCCATTAATTTTTGCTTAATGTGGACTGAGACTGAATGTTGGGGTTTTCAGTGTGGGGTGGTGTTGATGGTGCCCTCAGCTAGGCCTACCAGTGCAAGGGGGTCGCCCTTCTCTGCACAGAGTCCTCAGACCAATAGGAAGAAGTTGTCACAGAAACTGGAATAGAAAATACAAAGTTTAATAAACCTCATGAGGTGGAACCACATTCATACAGCACCCTGTGGTGCTGAATGAATGTAGCACACTGAACAGAAAGAGCATGGTCCTTTTATACCCACACAGGGGCTGAAAAAGAGGGCGGTACAAGCACACATAGGAGAATTACATACATAGATGGTCATACAGAAATGCACAGTCAACAGTAAAGGAGGAGCTAGCCGTTGCTGACTCTGGTAGAAAACCTGACAGCTACAGGTTAAAAACAGATGTATGGACAGTTAGATTCTTCTGCACATGTGCAGAGTAGCAGAGTCTAAGTATAGCCAGTCCTTTAAACAGAGCACAAGGGTAAACAACAGTGAAGAAGGAAACAGCTCTTGGTGAGCACATGGCAGACAAAATGGCTGCCAGAAATACAAAATGGATTCCACAAAATTGACAAGATAGCCTCTAAATACCAGATGGATTCCGCTAATGCTAATCCAATCGCAGCCAATTTACAACAGACGACCCTTTTAGCATTAGCTGAAGACATCTCCCATAATCCAGTAGGAAAACAAAAAAAATGCACATTAATTTTTAATTTTTTTTTTCTTTTTCCATAAATTTATCAATATCCTAATTCATTGCTAGGTGGGCATTACTCATTCTAAATATTGTTAAGCTGGTATGTATAAGGTATAAGCAGGAGTACAAAGGGAACACAGCATTGGGTCATACAGATAGCAGGAGAGAGTAATTACTATTATCAGAAACAGAACTATTAGCTTTCTAGTCCTAAGCAAATCCTAGAACCATCCAGTAAAAACATTCTCAAGGCTCCTATGCATTTCAGTGACCATCAATTTCAATATCAAAATAGCCAACAGTACATATCTAATAAAAACATTTTCACTAGACTTTTCCTGTGTTTCCTTTATGAGGGCTAGAATATCAATCAAGAAAAGGGTAAAGTAACATTTATCTCAGAATAAACATTATTCCCAATACAATTATGAAAGCAGTCAGACATATTATTACAAAAATGATCCTGGATCCAGAGGACCAGGAGGACTACACAGGACCATGAGAATTAGGACGAAGAGCTGCAAAGGGTTGCTCCTCCTCAAAAATGGGACGACCAATGGGGTACATTTTCAACAAAAAAGAAAAGGAAGTCCTTGGAAAATTAAAGCCGCTGTACAACCAACCAGAGGGGAGTCTTCTCCCTGTGTCCGTTTGAGCCTCACAGGCAGGCTCTTGTTGTTCCCATGGTGGAGCTGCACGACTCGCAACTCAGGAATCATGGCCTAGTTTCAAGGGAAAAGTTTCTTTTTTTCAGGATAGGGCAATCACCCACCAGGGCAAATGCTCTCAGCGATCCTGTCCAGTGTCTCAGGCAGTGCACCAGTTTTCTTCATTTCAATCTAACAGGCACCAGAGACACAGCACCTGTACCCTGAACTCAAGTCCTTCTCTAACTCCTGTATTGCTCTGCAGGCACACTGCTCTTTAGTTGGGGCCATAGATTGCATTCAGTGTGCCCAGGTATCTCTTGACCAACAAAGGTGAAAACTTTACAGCCACTTTGGGACCAGGTTTCAGAGGCCTGATGCTAGGATCTCTGAAGCAACCCTTGTTTCAAAGGGGGTTACCTCAAGCAAAAACTTTCTTGCCTTCCTGGTCGATCTGTGACTCTCGGCTGGGCATCAAAAACTTGACCCACGATTTCTCCTTTCTGATTTGTGACCCCGTCTTTCGCCCAAGACAGTGGCAGGGGTACACACTTCACATCCCAGTGCTTCCGGCCTTCTACCTTCACTGAGGTTCTGGTAGCCAGCAATGCCTGTGCTGGTTACCTTCACTTTGACTTCAAGATGGACTGGTGCTGACTCTCCAAGTTAGATCTGACGTCCGCGCCCCTCTGGCAATGGTTGTAAGGCAGCAAATATCTATTGGTGGACAGAACAAAAGGTCTTTAGACAAGGCACAGAAATAATCTATCAACAAAGAGGTTAGTCTCAGAATACTTCCTAGTCTAGGGACGCCCCATATATTAGCAAGGCACCCAAGAACCACTTTCATCTATGTGAGAGTAAAAGAAACAACAGCCTGGACCTATTGGCAAGTATAAAAGGAACTCTTTGGTGAACTGACAAGAGTAATACGTCACCCAATCCCAAGCAGCCAAGGAAGTCTGTGTTCATTTACTAAATTCTGAGGAAAAGAGAAAAACAATACAGACATACTCCAAATCCTTACATCTGTATATTCCTATCTTAATCATCTAAAGACCCTCAAGAAAAAAGGAAATGTTCTACACTTTTACTCATAGACTTTGCATTACTTGTACAGGACTGCAGACACTTCTAAAATGATTTCTCTTAATAAAAGCACCTACATTGTATGCTTAGGACCATGCTCTCATGTTATAGGAGCAACAGGAAAATCTAAAACTGCTACTTTAACAGGGATTCCTATTACATAAAGAACTAAAAACTTCAACATAATGGGTACATTTTCTCCAGCAGAACATCTTGTGACACACAGACTCCTATAAAACAAAATTCTCCTCAAAAATGTTTGCTAAGGATCACATGGGCATCTTCTCTGCATTCTACTTTTCACAATCCAAACTATGCAACATCAGCTCTAGTAAGGACTGTCAGTTTATTTACACAGACTAGCTAATAAAAACTAACAATGCCCTTGCAAAACTGTATGTAGCATGAGAATAACAAACAATAGTGGTGTTATCACCTGAGAATTTTAGAACAAAAACTACCCACAACTAGTTCCCCTTAAAGATCAAATAAGGAAACCACAATCTTGACTACTCATCATTTCATAATTTCATCAGACAGGATGGGCAGTAACATAGCAAATTTATTTATTCATTTTATTAATGCTAATAATGTTTAAAACAGTATTACTGAATAGCCAATTAAATGTATCATGGCTATTTCACAGACAGTTTAGACAGGCTCAAAAGAAATTAAGAAAAAGAGAGAGAAAACATAAATTTGCCTACCCTTAATTTGTAGAGTAGCTAGCCTCCTCCCCCCATTTTTGACAGTAGGAAACCTGTAACAGGTTTCATTCTGTCAACACTATCAACCCCAATTTGTAGCAACTGGGCATACACAAACTCTGAGGAGCTAAATAGCACATTCAGCTAGCTAAAGAACATATTCCTTTAGCAAATGTACAAGTGTAACCCGAGGGCACATGAATTCAAACTAAATCCCATTGCTTCCTTAATTCAGCCCTAAAAGCATTAGTGCTATACATATGACAGAGCCATTGTCTTAATAAAAGCTGACATATACCATTATTATTATGCAATCTATTCATGTGAGTGAACAAAAACTTGCTTTTGCCAAAAAAGTAAACCAAACCTCTTTCTGTCCCTGCCCTGCCATTTCGTCTTTCAAATGTCGAAATGTCAAAGCAAACGTTGCGCTGAGCCCTGCAGGCTTCTAAATGTAGGACTTCGGCCTTTAACCTATGCAGCTGTCCCATCGTGCGTGCAAGGTTTTCATGGGGGTGTCCTAATTCAAAATGACCCTGGAGACGGAAAGAGCAACAGCAAAACCCACTTCATTCATGTCTACCAGCAATTCAGAGGTAAGCTTAATAACTTCTGCCAGTTTTTTTGTACATATTTATATTTGTAAGCAGTGTGCCGAGTTCTTGTCTAGCAGTATAGATGTCAGCTATTCATTCTATACTTACATATGTGCATTTGCTGGAGCCTAAGGCAGTTTAAAAGCTGCTCTGATTGGAATAACCTCATTTAAATAGTGAATTTTACTCAATTTCGACTTTGATGTTTGGGGCACTTAAAAATGAATATCCTACAATGTTTTTGCATAATAGTCACCCCCAGAATGTCCCCTACATATCCCAGAGATGTGGCATCAGAAATGTATAATGTATACCCTTATAAAAATGAGTTTTGTACGCATGGGTAAAGTGACATTTCACATCTAAGTGACCCCCTATTGCTGTATAGCATGGCTTAAATTCAATTTGGATGCTAGGAGGTCACAGTATCATTATTAGGCATTATAAATTATAAAAAACGAATTTAATGCACCTATTTTAAATAACATTTTTTATATAATCAAAATATATATATATTTTTTTTAATAAATCTAATCATTTTGATGAGTCCACATATGAAAAGCGAGCTGCATCCCTTGCCTATCATATTTAAACGCATTCATTCATAGCCCTTAGAACAGAAACTTAACTTGAAAGTCTGCGCCACTTTTAAAAGACAGTCATTATTATTTAACATCAAAAACCACTCTTATCCTTATTTAAAAAGGCATTAAGAAAATAAATCCCTACTGTCAATCTGTCCTCTGTTTATCAAAAATAATGAAACTATATTTCTAACTTTTAAAACAGCAGTCTGAAATGCCGCATTTTACACCGTGTTTGACTTCAGCTGTTCTCTGTGGCCGGAGTCAGAAATACCCACGTGCTGACACAGCTGCTTGACACGTAAAGGCGTCAAATTCACACGCCTTTCAAGTCAGCCTTGCCAGCCAGCACAAATCTGTCGTTCTGTAATGTGTATTTTGGGTCAGCAACAACCAATTCACTCAGATAATGTAAATGCCTTTTAATACCTAATACAGAAGGATAAATGCTGTGACATTTTGTATCTTAATTTATCTATTGCAAAACACACAATTTCGTTTTTTGAAGCTTTTTTATTCCTATTAAATGTGGATTCTAATTTTATCTTTAACATTGTGGCAATTTGCACACATGTATAGTGTCTTACTCTGTCAATTTAATGATAGCGTGCAGCTATTTAGCATATATTATATAATTCATTGCTGGATTCTTTTAAAATGTATTTCATTTTAATGATATTTGGCATAACAGAATGATGACAAAAAAAACATTGAGCTCATTCCAGACATTTTCAAAACGGTGTCATATACTCAGAACACATAATACAGGGCACTTAAGGCTAGCCATTCTTGCACCAAGAGCGCAATCGCTACTTACAAGTACCACTAATGATAAACCACAGACATTTAAACACACTTTTAACCCACAGATCAACACTTAGGACAGAAACAAAAGACAGCCCACAGACTATACTTAAACCAAGCCATTTGTAAATACTAGTTGTAAGTCATATTCACTAGATTTGGCTGGCAGAACACCTAGAAAAAAACGCTCTGCATATCACCACTTATGAATGTTACTAAGTGCACAGACCAGGATCCTTTCTATGTACATATTTAGTTCCTCGGGGTACTAGTCACCAAAGAAAAAATACTTTTTTATACCTAAACCTAGTTAAGTATCCCCTCTAGGGGAGCCGGCTAATTATATACAAGTTTAAAAATGGTACATCCAAGAAAGCAACACATTCATAAACTCACCTGGGGGAAAACAAAAAGACCATCACACATATGCTTACAATTAACAGCTTTGTTCTTCAGCTCTAATGCTTTCACAGAAATGTTCTTTCGCTGTTCTTTTTCAATCAAGGCTTGCTCACGCTCCATTCGTTCACGCACTTCTTTCTCCCACATTCGTACACAATCAAACATCTCTTGCCTAGTCTTTCGCTTAAACATACATTGTTCCACATACTCAATCTTTCGTAAATCAAATGACCCATACATAGGCCAACGCAACTCAGGATCCTTACAAGTGTATTTATTCCATAATGCGCTGTACATTATAGAAGAAAGACCATACTTAATATGCATATCCCTATTAGGCGTCCCCTCCAGGGGCCCGGTTGTGCTTCATCTAGTTTCAAATTCAAATTGGTACCACTACAAAAGCTACACATCCTATGAAGTGTGCTAAAAACAGGCATGCCAAAAATAGTGCAGAATATGCAGTATTATAATCAAAGTAGCACTTAAGGTACCTTTAGTACGATGTGCCGTTCAAATCAATTCAGATAGAGAAAATTCTCCTCATTACCTGCTTGTATAGATTGCAATCCATATATAAATCTCCTGACAAACCAAGTTGGCCAACACAAATCTCCAAATCCAAAAGCCACAGTAAGTGTTACTAAACTACCTTACCAATCCCAGGCATCAAAACCAACAGCAAGTGCCACAGAAGGACACTTACCAATCACTTGTCCCGGTTCCAACTGCCAAGTTCTAAAATCGACCAAATGGTCACTGCACGGCGAATCAACAGAGATCTCAGTCGAGGACCGGCACCACCTGGATGGTCAGATCAGAAGGAAAGGAAAAACGCCGTGGTTGCCAAGACTCTGGTCTCATCGGGTAGCGATCGCATCCAGAGCGAGATTCTAATCCTTCGTCGCGACCAATCCTTTAGGCATCCGAGTCACCGATGAGCCCCAGTAGTTGGGCGCCAATTTGTTGATGGTGACCTCAGCTAGGCCTACCAGTGCAAGGGGTTCGCCCTTCTCTGCACAGAGTCCTCAGACCAATAGGAAGAAGTTGGCACAGAAACTGGAATAGAAAATACAAAGTTTAATAAACCTCATGAGGTGGAACCACATTCATACAGCACCCTGTGGTGCTGAATGAATGTAGCACACTGAACAGAAAGAGCATGGTCCTTTTATACCCACACAGGGGCTGAAAAAGAGGGCGGTACAAGCACACATAGGAGAATTACATACATAGATGGTCATACAGAAATGCACAGTCAACAGTAAAGGAGGAGCTAGCAGTTGCTGACTCTGGTAGAAACAACCTGACAGCTACAGGTTAAAAACAGATGTATGGACAGTTAGATTCTTCTGCACATGTGCAGAGTAGCAGAGTCTAAGTATAGCCAGTCCTTTAAACAGAGCACAAGGGTAAACAACAGTGAAGAAGGAAACAGCTCTTGGTGAGCACATGGCAGACAAAATGGCTGCCAGAAATACAAAATGGATTCCACAAAATTGACAAGATAGCCTCTAAATACCAGATGGATTCCGCTAATGCTAATCCAATCGTAGCCAATTTACAACAGTGGGGAATGGGGATACCTTATATGGTACTTTGGTCATACACATTTTGGGGTTCTCAATGTAGGATCTTCTTTCTCACTTGTGTTTCACACAACTCTGGCTATTTTTCCTCTTGTGACCCATCACATCTCGTAAGCATGCTCGTAAATGCAGAACATCAGAGTCCTTAATGACCGTCAGAAAGTTAGTAGGGTATTAACATATCTAGTCCGCCATTAGTTTGAATTAGGTTTTTTACAAGAGACACACCTTGCGCCCGAGTTCCTTCGTCCCAAAATGGTCGCCTCATCAATATACTTATCTTCTTACTGGAGAGGAGTGTTCATTTTGCTACACCCTCACCTAGCTTTCAAATTGCATCAGACTTGCACTGGCAGATATTTTATTCTAGTGGGCACTTTAGAAAATGCCAAACCAGTATTCGTTAGTATATATGCACCGAACGTTGATGACCCCCAGTTTTCTTTAGATATCTTTACCAAATTGCTCAGTTCTCATATAGCTACCATAATATGAGGAGATCTGAATGTATTGCTTGATGCACAGTGAAACTGTTCTGGGACACATTGCTCACATCACACGCAAGCAGTGACAGTTCTACATGATATTATGGATCTATATGGGATAAAAGATCTGTGGCGTTCTGCACAACCGGCAGTAAAACACTACACTTTTTATTCTGCACCACACAAAACATCCTCCTGACTTGATTGTTTGGCATCTCCGGATATTGCCACTGCATGTGCTGTATCAGCAGTGCGTCATTTTCCATGCACGCTTTCTAATCATTCACCAGTTATATTCGAGCAAGCACTTCCATGCTCTACATTCTATTGACCCCACTGGCAATTTCCATCTTCCTCTCTGCTAGATCCAGTGTTCAAAGATGAGCTTCTCTCTGCATTATAGAATATTTTCAGATTAATGTTGATACAGTTCCAAAGTACGCCACAATATAGGAAGCTTTCAAGTCTTATATATATATATAGCGAAACATGAAGGGTCTGGAAGGACATTCGTAGGCAGTTAATCAGTTTAAAATTTGCTTTTGGGACTCAAAACATTTTGATCGGCTAAACACCCTTAGAGGTTCATCTGCAGAAGCAGAACCAGCTGTGTACTTCGATTCTATAGATTTAGCGGACAGAGATTAATCATTTAGGGAAATATGTGTTGACCAGGCAATATGGGGAAGGGGGTGAGGCCAGGCAAAACTATGGCTTGGTCGCTCGGGAGAGAGATACATAAATCACAAATTGATAGCATACAAGGTGAGAATGGAGTAGTGCTAACTGACAACAGAGTTATCATAGCTGAATTTGTACATTAGTACTTCTGTCTTTATGCTACTGGGAGTGCTAGGTCGCTGAGTGATATTATTGGCAATTTGATGAGGTGGCGCTGGTGTAGCTTGTGGACTGTCATCGACAATATCAAGGTCATCCAATTTCTTCATAGGAGGTAATTGCCACCTTTGACTCTATAGCTGGAGCTAAGTCCTCAGGTACAGATGAGCTCACTACCAATTATTTAAGAAGGGTACAAACACGTTATTGCCCTCAACCCACTGAGGTATATGCAGAGACAGGGAATTGCTGTCCTTTATGTGGACCCAGTTATCTCCCTCATCCTTAAACCAGGGAAAAATCCCACTACATGTGCATTTTACCAACCCCTCTTGTATTTAAATTGTGAAAACAAAATACTTGATAAAGTCATTGCCACCAGGTGCTCCCTTTTACGCGAGCGCATAGCTGGCCCGTACATTCAGGTTTTGTCCCACACAGATCCACAACATTAAACCTCCAATCAGAATTTGCAGTGATCAGTCAAATTATTCTTCAGGTCAAGGTGATGATTGTACTGCTTGATGCCGAAAAGGCGTCTGATTCCCTGGAATGACCATTTCTATTTGAGAGCCTTTGACGGTATGGTAGCCCAACAATCTTCTTGCCATAATTCTGTTGTTTTATTCTCGACTTGTGGCTGCTGTTTTTGCTTGTGGTCTAACAAACATCTTTCCAGTAGCATGGGGGACACGGCAGGGCCGTCCACCCTATTCTAGCGACAATTTATATTAGCCAAGGATCTTTTGGCCAAGAAACTTTGAGAAAAGTATTTGCCCAGGCACCTTGGCTTCCATCAAGCGGCCTCTTACTGTATGTGTGCGGATAATATATTGCTTATTGTGAGGGACTTGGAGGTCAGTCTCACTCCCCTGATTCATAAGATCATCCGATTTGGGACATATTCCAGTGTCCACACTTACTGGTCTACAGGTCCGACCTTTTCCCTATAGCTGACAGCAGAACACAGTTCAGCCCGGAATACCCTTTGATTGGGTTACAGATTACATTAAATATGTAGGTGTATTTCTAAGTGGATAGCAGGAGCAGGCTGTTTGGCTCAATTATGGCCCAGTGATCTATAGCCTATCACGTCAGGTGGATGTGAGGCACAAACTCCAATTGTGAATTGTTAATTAAAGTTGTGCTGAACACTTCCTAGTCTCTGGAGGGCCTCCTCTTGACTAAGGCCAGTATAACAGAATCCTCGACCCCTCAAACATTGCTCTTTTTACCAAATGCTTTTCTGAAAATTGAAACTCTAGCGATCAAGAGTCTTAGAAAAAGTCACAATAATACACAATGGGTGAAGGTTTTCCTTCAGTGCTAGTGTCACCTTCACCCTAACCAAAGTCAAGATGCGATCTTTACTGAGACCTGGACAAGTAGAGGAGAGCCTTGGTGGCTCGTG
Organism: Triturus cristatus; assembly: GCF_964204655.1. NCBI lineage: Eukaryota > Metazoa > Chordata > Amphibia > Caudata > Salamandridae > Triturus > Triturus cristatus. The sequence continues at coordinate 430,197,863 of NC_140582.1, read as the reverse complement.
ACATAACTCAATTTTGCAAAGACAGGTATTTCTTAAAAAACATAGTTAAGGCTTCTTTGCACAACTGATCAAACAGACATTCTTCAAGGTTTTAGCAATGGTGCACAGCTGACCACAAATAACTAGAAGGAGCTAATGATTAACAAGGCTCACAGCTCAAAACAGGCCCGACTAATCTCATTGCTACTTTGAGAGTAAATAAAGATATGTACAGTGGTGTCTGTTGGATGTGAATTCTGATTGGGCAGACTTATTTAATTTGATTCTTCATAATGGCCAGAACTCATACCTTCAAAAGGAGAACACCGTACCTTTATAACTTCCAGTGCTTTCTGAAAGCTACTAAACTCTGCTTTGTAGAAGAAATGTCTTAACCAATGGAACTTTGGTTATGGTGAAGAAAGAGTGCATGGGTATCTGTTGACTAATCCTTCATTGATTCCTCTATGAAACGTGAGCTTCAAGAGGACCCCATGACTGTCGTATGAAGTGCTGGATTGTGGCGGAGTAGTGTATACAACATAATTGTTCTGTCAGATTTAGTTTAAATGCATCACACTCATTCAGGGAGTCCCAAAAGGTACCGTAGATCGTTCCTTTGGGTCAGATGTTACCCAATCACATATACACATAGATAAAAAAATTGATTGAAAAAATAGAATTATATTATCTGAGCAAAATCCATAAATCATAAGGAACAACATTGATCAAAAATGTTTAACAAGGAACATGAGGTGATCCATAAGAGATGAATGTAAAGTGCTTGTGATAAACAAGGTTCTTGTGCTATCGCAATCAATCATGTGCAATTGGCTTGACCATTTTACAATAAAGTGTCCATTGCATAATTTTCTAAAACGTTGTTGCTGTACTTTGACAAATTTAGTAGTCCACAGAAAAGCCATTGCAACTGTTTCAAAACTCTCTCCCATATAAATAAGTGGTGCATTCACAAGGATGAATTCTTAAGCATAACCAGATTGCAGATGCGCCTTAAATTTAAATATTGTTCCTTGCATTTTCCCAGATAGCCACTGGATTGCCTCAGTGACTGCATCAGGACAAAGCAATTTTGGACTTTGGAATGGCTCTAATAGCCGGGAAATACGTGGCACATTTAAAATTATGATCCATACTGAACACCAAAAGGTTTGATTCTGGGACTGACAACTCACCCCAAACTTTGTTATAGTGTCCTTGCTCTATGTTTTAGAAAACAGTTTAACAGAGAGCCCTCTGGCCAATTATACTGTTGGGAATGCTTCCGGTCATCTCAAGTATTCTTGGAAAAGTTCATTTCTCTAGAAAATGGGGAGAAAGGAATACTTGTATGTAGGCTGTACTTTGACCTCGGAAGGGTATGCCCAGACGTAGGTCCCTTGCTCACTTTGCCATTGGACTGAAGCTAGCCTGGCTGATTGGGGCTGTTAGCTCAAAACCGGTCCCAGGATGCTTGTTTCCGGTCCAGGGAAGACATGGCTTGGCATTTCGAGCTGGACTGTTCCCATGAGGCACAGGGTCAAGACTGATTTGCATATAGCTGTGTCGGAACTGGGGTGGCGAAGTGAGCTATAGAACGATGATGCATTCAACCCAGATCTGTGACTGGGGGTGAGTGTCTGAAAAGTTTCATCGCTCCGTCCATCATCTCCTTGTATTTTCTTTGTACTTTGACCTAGCCATCTAGGGTACCCTTAAATGCTGAAGAGTAGAGATGTCACTTCTAAAAAATAGGGGACACCCTATGGCTGTGGTCCATTAGTTCCTGCTTGCCCCATGTTCCCTCTAATGAGGTCTGATGCCTGGCAGTGAAAGATCCTGTTAAGCCAGTTCCAACTTTCAACAACAGAGTAATCAGTTCAGTCTTTAGACTACAGAAACCTACACAGCAATATGTCAGATACAAGGTTATTGGGATAGACCTTGACACTCTGCCCTTAGATCAATTGAGGGATCTATGCTTGAATAGAACTGGACAGGGAGGATACCATGATGGAAACCCAGGGAGGGAATGCTGTATCACTAGGGTCTCTTAGCTACTTAGCACAGGTTTTCCCAAAATACACTGCAGGTGTATACCCATATTTTCTTTCCAACATTAAGTATAGCTTAGACCCTGAATGTGCAGTCGCTCTTCAGAAAGCTGAGGAAGAGAAGAAGGCCAGGTGTGAGAGGGAGAAGTTAGGATTACATCACCAGGAACAGAAGAAAGGAGGAGGGAGAGACAGGAAGAATGGTACCATGAGGAGAGAAAGGGAGTGTGAGCAGTGGGAAAGGGAAAAAGAAAAGGCCTGAAATGGAGAGAGAATAAGAGAGAGAGAAAAGCTTAAAAGAGAGAGAAGCTCAAGATTGCAGCTGAGACTGTTACATCTGGGAAAAGTGATTCCACTTCCAACTCTTCAGAAGTTCCCGACAGGTTTCCAAAGGCAATTGTGCTTATACACACGAAGTACAAGATATTTTGGAATGGTTTGTGAGTTTTGAGATTGCTTGTAAGGCTCACGCTTTAATTGATGTGCCTAAAGATGCCACTCACTTGAGTGAGTCTCTTGTCCACTGAAGGTAAAGCAGTCATTGGAAGGATGTCTGTGGCTGAGCAAATGATTTATGAGTGGCTAAATGAGCCCCTAAACAGAAATTATAGGCTGAAGTCAGTCCAGTAACCGCAAATGTTAAACAATAGTAAGAGAGCAGATGGCGTACCATTCGAGACCTAGATTCATGGGCTGTTGCATGACGGAAATGAGAGGGTGAGAGGGATGGAGGTCAAGGCTTTTCATTCCTTTAACTGGTTAATGGTAGCAGAGAGACTCCATGAGGATTGCTCTATCCCACTTATTCAATACCTGTCAGAAGGATTCAGACAAGCTTTCAGTGTTGGCTGACAATAGGCTAAGTAGCCGGGTTAACAATGGACTGGAGCAGCATGCCTCTAAGCCAAAGTGGGAGATAAACTCTAAATAGACTGTTTCCAACCCACCTGGGTTATGGCCATGGAACTTCCCAAGGTTTCACCGGGAAGCAGAAACAAAAATTGGATTAGGTTCTAAGTCAAGAACCACACCAGGAGAAGGGAAGACATCAAGGTTATTCCAAGATCAGAGTGATGACTTGCTTTAAATGTCAGAGGGAGGGGCAATTCAATCACCATCAAGTGAAAGAGACTGTACCAGTGGCACCATCTTAGTGTGCTGAATGTGAGTTAAGAGACCTGAGCGGACCCAATTGCACTTAAATCAGTTGCTGTGGACATTTGGGAGAGGGGCCCAGATGCCTTGATGAACATGCCCCCAAACATGATGGGGTTTGTGTTAAAAGCCTCTAATGATACTACTATTACTTCTTAATAGTAGATGGATCTTGCCCCGAGCGATGCAGGGTTCACAGAACTATAATTGAGAGAAACTATGTCAAACTGGAGGAGATTCTACCAGGTGATGATAGCACAGTGTGGGAGGGCTGGGCAGATAAATAGGCGTGGAGGCTGGATGTATTTCTTAATGATATTTATTGAGTTAATGTGTGATATAAGGAAATATATGAGCAGCACGTACGTCATGATGAGCCGATGTATTGGTAATCCGTGTGGTTTCTTTTGGGTCTTTACCAGAGGTTTCTTGCTTAGAGTTGGGGCCAGCCAGAGGCTCAAAGAAAGGGAAAACAGTAGCCATATGCATAAGTCAGATAACTGTGTCTATTCTAACCCTCCACCACACCCTTTGGTGCATTTGTGTGGGCTTGTGGGATATGTAGTTTTTACAGAGCTTAGGGAGGGAGTTAGCAGCATGCATCTAAAAAATTAAAGGCTTTTTCTTCTCTTATGTGTTATGGACCTCTTCCCTTACATTAGGGGTTATCATACCGAGGTTACACTCACCCTGATCTTATGAAAAGTCTGCAATTAAGTTCCGATTGTCTTCCCCACACCAGCATGCAGGCTGGCCCTTATTTTTAATGGAAATGCTGTAAGGTGTGGTTGTTAGTTTGGGGTCTGTTTGCCTCAGATCCGAACGAAAGAAGTGCTTGACAAGGATTGTTTAAGGCGCTTTATAAAAATTCTGTGTGTGATCCTACACTGTTCACGACGTTGCAGAGCGCTCTACTATGGGGAGGGTGGCAGACCAAGTCGCTCACTTGCTACGAAAATAGCACTGCCCAGAGGACAGGCAAACATTTTAGAAATGCAAGCTTGAGAGGGAACTACAAAATACTCCAATACTGATATAAGCCAGATTTTCCTGGATTTTTACAAGGAGCTATACGGGGATAGACCGGATGTCGGAGTGGAAGAGACAGCTAAATACCTGGATGACATAGCCCTGGGCTGGCTGTCAACTGGACAGAGGGAATATCTAACGCAAAATTTAGATGTTGACGATATTAAGGAAGCTATCCGGTCATTACCAACCTGTAAGGCGGCTGGCATGGATGGCCTGCCCAGTAAATTTTATAAGGCATATCTTGATGAGATAGCGCCTAGACTTTTAAATGTGTATGCTGAAGCCTATGAGACTGGGGTTCTACCCCCGACATTAAGGGAGGCATTGATATAACCCTATTGAAGCCGGACAAGGAACCCAATGAATGTGAATCCTATCGGCCTCTCTCCCTCATACATATAGATGTAAAAGTTTGAGCTTGGATAATTGCCACCAGGTTACAGCTGTTGGTCCCGAAGCTGATCTTGCCAGATCAGTCCGGCTTTGTTCCCAAACGCTTCACAGCGCATAATTTGAGAACACTGTTCGCAGTACTACACTATTTTGAACCAGACTTTCAGGCAGTTGCAGTGTTATTAGATGCCGCAAAGGCCTTTGATTAGCTGCGATGGGTTTTTATGTTTACAGTGTTCCAAAGAATGGGCATGCTTCCCCCTTTTTTAAACTAGATTCGCCTGCTTTACGCCGAGCCCGTTGCTAGGCTGCGGGTGAATGGGTGGATATCAGAGACCTTCCCAAAACAGAGGGGCACGCGACAAGGCTTCCCTTTGTCACCACTGCTCTTCTCCCTAGCGCTCGAGCCATTGGCTTGTAAAATACGACAAAAACACACGCAAGCTGCACTGAGATTTAATATGAGGCCGTTGGCTGTATCACTATACGCGGACGACATGGTACTGTACGTCCGCGAACCTGAAACGTATCTACACGCTCTGTTGCATGAATACGTGGTGTTCTAGCGTTATGCAGGCCTCAGCATAAACTGGGCCAAATCCACTGTATTCCCCTTGACTGCCGGTACTAGGGAGGTTGCACTGGAGTTTCCATTGGCATGGTCCACGGACCCGGTGAAGTACTTAGGAATATGGGTTTACAGAGACCCTGGGGTGGTGGTCACCATGAACTATGGGCAGACTACTGTTAAAATCGCAGATCAGGTCGCTAGATGGACTCGTCTTCCTCTCTCACTCGCAGATAGGATTGCCATTGTAAAGATGACTATTCTATCTAAGCTATTATCTCTATTTGTTAATATCCCGATCAGGCTTAATTTGGCTCTTTTTAGGTACCTTCAGTCTTGCTTGCTGTTTTGTTTCGCTTTTGGGAAGGATTCTTGCCGCATCACTTGGATTTTCCTCGTTTTGGTCTTCCGTCCCCACTGTGCATTCCTCAGCCTTGAAGGCTTTTGGACCTCCAAGGATCGTTGCGCCTGTTTCAATATTTTCATAAAGTTACCCTCTGAGTCTTGGACATCGCGTTTGTCCTACTTTTGCATTTATGATTTGGCGCTTGTTTATTGTTTTCTTGGTGATTCTTCATAGTGCTGATGCCATCTTATTTTCTCTGCCTACTCAGGAACCCTGACATGCAAGACTGTTCCTTTTTTGTATTTTTACCAGTACACTGTTGTGTTTGTTTGTTCATAAACACATTGGATTTATAGTGTCCTTTCTGGTGTTTTCGTACTTTCAAGGATTACTTTCGTGTCTAATGCCTTTTTGTTTCGCTAGTCTTCCTGACTAGGACTAGTCCTCATCATCAACAGGCTACCATCCTTTTCCTTTGTTGTGAAAAATCCCTTGAGTCACTTTACGTTATCCTATGATGATGATAACAGGAGAAATGTTTTGGATAGAATACTGGAAGTCATTTTCTGTGTTGTATGTCATGTATATCCTTTTCCACTCCTGAATATCTGCATTAAGAGTAAATGATGAGAAGACTCCATTATCTATGTCCTTGTATATGCCAGAAGTTGTTTGTCATCCTTGAATGAATGCATGGTGCTATGCATATCCCTATTCATGAGGCGTTTCTCTTTTTACTTTAAGGAGACTCACCTGAATTTCTTCCTTGATGTGAGGGATATCAGCCAGGCACACAAAATCCTTTCCTCATTTTCCCATTCCCCCCCCCCCCGGTGTTTCATCGCTCACAGCTGTTTTCTTAGTCAGTGTGGAGGGTTAAACACTTGCTGAGAGGAAGGACTATCTCCGTTCCCGCAGTACCTGGTTTTCAGGTGATTGGACTTGGCAACAGTATCCGAACGGAAGAAGTGCCTAACAAGGATTGGTTATGGCGCTTTATAAACATTCAGTCCGCCCTGTGCTTTTTACCCATCACTGTGACCCGTCCTCCACTTCTTCTACCCCAACCCGCAAACCTCCCGTCCCGCTGTCACTCACCCACCTGCTCTGCCACAACTCTTCAAGAGTTGCGGTCCCTCTTTTACCTCCTCCGGTGGATTCCACCAATCCTCGCACCAAGAGTAGGACATCTCTTCTCTGTCAGTGATGCCCTCTGGTTCGGCGTTCACCACGCTTGGTCTCTGATTTTGCCACTTTGCCTTTCCTTCAGTTTCTGTCTTTCTCTGATTCTCCTCAATGTGACCCTGACTTCTGGGTTAGATGTCCTTTTCTCCTCCTTCTTTCTCTTGTTATTGGTTTGTCTTCCTAGGAGTGTCACCTTCCTGCTTAAAGACATGAGAGCCTGGTTTTAGTGTTGCTGTTTTTTCTTCACTTTCGCTTCTCCTTTACTTTTCTCACAGTGGACTTGTTGATGTCGACAGTCAGAGGGGAGGAGTGCTCGGTGTACATGCGGTAAGTTTGAGTGTGGAGGGCAGAATTCTTCATATGTAGGCTTAGTAGCCTGTGGAGAAGATTATATTTCCAATTGCTCCGGGTGAGGTGGAAATTAATGGCAAGTCAACCATGGTTGATGTAGGGATGAGAGAGAAGCAGGGTACTGGGTATCTGTTGGGCAGTGATTTGACTGCCTCAAATTTAGTACCAATACCTGAAGCCTACATAGGTTAGACAACATCAGCAGCCTTGACCAGAGCATTGGCTGCACATTAGTCTCAGTATCAGACTGGAGCTGCTCACTATTTAGAGGCAAGAACAAGGTAGCAAGTGGATCTGGGCAGGCTCTGAGAAAACATTGGCCATGGCACTCAAAGCCCCTGCTCCAGAGAAAGTGGAGAGTGCAATACCCAAAGCAGACAATGTAGTATAGAGATGCAGGGGTAGTAAGCTGTTGGGGGTCCTACCAATGAAGAATTCTGCAAGGCGCAATTTGAGTGCCCCATGTTTGTTGGACTTTGGAATAAAGACAAGAAACATGTCAGTAAAGAAGTGGTATGAAGAGCTATGTTGGATGGGAGGATGATGGTCTGTATAGTTAGCTGGTAAGTCATGATCAAGGTGCTAGCAGGACGCTAGTGGTCCTACTTGTGCACAGAAACTTCCTGTTGTCACTGGCCAAGACGTACCCATGGCAGGACACTTGGGCATTAGAAAAAAGCCACAATAGGTTGGATCCTCTGTTCTTCTGTCCATGGATGTGCTGAGATACACAGGGATTTTGCTGAACCTGTCCTATTGGCCAGCTGAATTGTAAGACTAGAGGTAAAGCCAAGGCACCATTAGTGCCTCTGTCTGTTGCGGGTGTTTGGTTTGAGTCAGCTGGAATAGACATTGTTGGTTCTAAAGCAGGTTCTAAAGGTTCTATGTGATTTTCCTAAAGAGGTTGATGGTGCAATACATAGGTCAGGTAAAGAAGAGCCTTCAGGGGAGCGAACAGGGGATGAAAGAATGGTGTTACCAGAAAGTGACATTGATTGGATACCAGAAAGGTCAGAAGGTGTTAGTGCTGAAGTTACTTTCTCCCAGAGCTTTGGAGGATAAGTGGTGTGGGCCTAATCAGGTTCTACAAAAAGTGTCTGCCATGAACTACTTGGTGGACACAGTTGCCATACAGGAACCCATGAGGGTGTTCCAGCTGAAGCCTTGCCTCTGGAGATTACACAATGGACATTGTACAGGAAATAGCTATTGGCAGATGGTTTTAGCATCTCATACCAAGGAGAAGACCTCATGTTCTATGCCAGAGGAGTTATTCCTGTTTAAAGTAATGCCATTTTGGTTGAAAAGGCTTCTTCCACTTTCTAGTGCTAGGTGAACCATATTCTAACAGGTCAAGAAGAGCTCTGTGTGGCCTACCTGGATGACACTGCGGTATTTAGCATTTCATGGGAGGACCACATAGAATAGCTGTAGGTCAGGATAAAGGGAACAAAACTGGCCATCAAGGCAACCAAGTGCCAGCTGGGACAGTCCACTGTAGTCTACCTTGGGCATCAGATGTGTAATGGTAAGATTCGCCAATTGGATAGCAAGATTACGGCAATGGGAGGTGCCCACTACCCAGATTCAAGTGAGAGCCTTTTAGGACTTGCTGATTACTAAAGGAACTTTGTAGTACTACAGTGACCCATATGACACAGTTGACATACAAGAAGCAGCCCAAGAAGGTGATTTAGATTCAGGAGTGTCAAAAAGCTTTTAAGGAACTGAAGAGTGCACTGTGCAAAGCAGCTGTACCGAAAGACCCTGATTAGTCAGTCCCTCGTTGTACTGATGGATGCCTCTGGATTGACTCCACTCGATGAGAAAGAGCATATGGTGGCCTTTATTATTCATACGGTACTACACAGAGAACAGAACTGGCAACCATTGAGTGGTTTGCCATAGTGTGGCCCTTGAGAAGGCTCTAAGTTACTAAAGTACTAGGTTTTAGGTCCAGACAGATCACAAACCCCTAAAGTGATGGTGACGGAGGGGGTACATCCCAAGTTGCTGAGATGGTCTATCTTTCTATAATGTCTAGATTTCAACACCTCGTCATGGGTGGTAAGTGCTAAATACATGGAATTTAAATGCAAATTCACTGTATAGCATAAACCCGGAATGAACCAGAGAAGTGCAGATTATCTTTCTCATTGGTTTTGCCGCTCCAACAACCACAATTCTCCAACGGTGGAGTAAGGTTTTGGGTTGTCTGATCTTGGAGGGGCATGTGTTGGGAGAGAAATTTCCCCTGCTTGTGTTCCATTGCTCCGTGTGCCCACCTGTCAGTATCTGGTATTCTTTTTTTCTCATTCTTTAAAATAAAAATTGGCCCTGACCTCATGCTAATCCAGCGTAGGTGCGCAGGCCAGGTGCTTGGTCTTTTGACATGAAAGAGGTCCTGGACCTGTCATGAACCTGAGGGGGTGCACAAAGCACGCACTCATCAGTTAGCCAGTGGAATACTATCACTTACATAACCCTTTTTGGGTTCCAGAGTAGCCTGCTACTCGCTGAAAAGTGCTACAACACCTCATCAGGGGAGCAAGCGCTATATAAATGCAAAACCTTCCCTTCTCCATCCCTCCACTCTCCTTTTCAATCCAAATAACAGACTAACATGTCCACTGCTCAAATTAATCTCATCATTCACTATACTAATTCACCACTAATCCTTTGTGGGTTCCGAAGTAGTGTGCTACCTGCCGAAAAAGCGATTTGACGCCTCGTCAGGGTAAGTAAGCGCTATATAAATGCAATTACAATACATAAGTTTAGAATGTAGCACACTGGTGGCAGCATATCGTGTTTTGTGAATCTGTACCATTTTTGACTGTCACAAGAGTGGAGGCCTACTGGTCCACTTGGGTAAAGTTCTGCTGCTACACGCTGAACCAGGTCTTACTGTTAACATTCCCATGCAAACTTGCATGTATGTCTGAATGTGACCTGCATGGTGCGTACACTATGTGCATGAGTGAACTATAGTAGTGGATGTCTGTGGGTTAAACTTGTCTGTTCATGTGCAGAACATGGCAGTGAGGTTGTTTTCAAACAGTCGAAGTGTGACATTCCTGAAATAGGTAGAAGGACTGCATTACTGTGATTTTGAAGAGGCAGAACCACAGCACTACTGAAATGTGCACAAGCTGACTGCCTTTCTGGGACCTAAAAAGTGGGCAGTGCTGTGGTCCCGCCAGAAATGACTGCCCCGCAGTGATTCTGAAGTGGGAGGACCACGGCACTGCTGAAGCGGAATGCAGTGCTGTGATCGTGAACATTGTGCCTTGAAGTTGGCCAAGCTGGTGTGTCACTGCACCGAGTGGCGTCGGAGCCACCCTGCTGGCTCAGAAGTTCCCACATTGGTCCCGTGACCTTTTGCTCTGGCTGACACACCATGTACCAGCAAGTGGGCCTTCAGTGATGGTAGAGCCTGCTGACAGCCAGTCCTCGGGTAGCAGCCCAGAAGCAGATATGTTCAAAACTAGAACCGGAGTGCTACGACACAGCCAGCACATTGTTTTCTCGGCAGAGGTAGGGAAGACTGAACCCGTTCCGTGGGCCTACACCTGGCCAGCGGAGGACTAAAACCAGAGAGACTGACCTAGGGACTAGAAACTTTAAAACTGAGCGTACACACTCTAAATGCCAGAGGGGTAACAGTGCACCTGTGCTTGAAGCCTGCCACGATATCCTTAAACAGAGTTATGGCGAAGGTAAGAGAAAATGGGGTTTTGTAATTTTAGTACAGTGGCCTCCGTGCCTATTTATTATGTGAGTAAATTAATGTATGTCATTTTCTAAAATGGTAAGCACTGGGTTCGGTTTTCAGTTAGTGCGCTTTCACACTACCTTCCTGAGAAGGTTGACGCAGCTGACCATCGCTACTAATGAGAGTTAAGTCCTGAAGGAATTGTGCTTGGCCAAGTAGGGCAGTCCCTGGGACATTGTGAGACAAACAACCAGCCCCTACGGATCTCGCCCACTAGAATAGGTTGCCAGGGCTGGTCCTGGCGTATCAGCCACTCCAGTAGTCGGCCTTTGCGATCTGATGTTGCATGGTTGCGAGATGAATGTGCAGTATAATTCAGGCATCTCAGTTGCTCTAGTAGGGAGGTATGTTGGCGGCATGCCTCTGATAACTGATGGATGTACACTGGGTCTGTTACCAAGTGTCTCAAGCCGCAGAAGCTTGCGCTCAATTCGAATGATGTTGCCATCTAGCTGTTTACGAATATTCCAGTTCATCCCCAGGCTGTTTCCTCTGATGGTCACCTTAAAGGTGTCCCATTCAATCAATCTATCAGTGACTGAGTTGCTGTTAAACTCAAAGTAATCTGCGGTGGCAGTGCGTGGTGGGTCCTCTAGTGCTGTAGGTTGAAGGTGCCACGTGGGTATGGCAGGTACGTTCTCTTTCCATTTGAAGTGCAGGGATTGAGGGTTGTGGTTAGAGTGTGTGCGTAAGTAATCTGTCTGCTGGACAGAAGGGAGGAGACTGTCCCATCTAACGATTCGAACACGCAAGTTGTGCGTTAAGGAGTACACTTGTGTGCTAGGATAGCGGCACAGCATATTTTCACAAGTTGCCAGTGCAGTAGCCAGTCGCTTAGCTCTTGGGCAGTGGATATGGCTACTGTGTGTGGGGCAGGGGCTGTCCAGTGCAGTACCACAGACAGAGTTAAAATTGCCCCCTAAGAGACACGGGATCCCACTCCAAATGGACATTGTGGTAGACAGTTTGTGGAGGAGCGAGGCCTGATCTGTGTTGATGTGTCAATTTCCCCTGATAGGAGCTGGCGACCATTTAAGCAACCTTGTATTAACACATACCGACCCTCGGTGTCTACCACAACCTCATCTGCTACAAAAGAAGTCCCTGGCTTAACCCAGATCAGCACTCCTCTGGCATAGGAAGAATAGTTAGTTGCAAATACTTAGCCTCGCCAAAGCCTTCGAAGTCGGCTGGCTTCAGGTAGCGTCAAGTGTCTCCTGCAGTAGTGCTATGTGAGCAGATCTACGTTTGAGGAATGAGTACACTGCCTAGCTGTGCGAGGGTGTGCGCATGCCTCTCACATTCCAGGTGATGTTAGTGTGGATCATGTGGGAAATGTGCTAATGCCCCACATGTGGATACGTTGCATAGGGTGGGGGTTCCTGTTACACACTTCAGCATTGCTGGGTGAGGGCTATGGGGGACTGGGGAGGGTGGGCACTTCATGGCAACCTGTTGTAACTTGGGAAAGAAAAAAGAAAAACGCAAGAAACATGAAACATTATCAGAGCGGAGGAACAACCAATATCTGCCCAAAATGACAAACTACCTGTGGCAAATACCAGCCCAGTAGGCTGGTCCAATGGAGCGTGGGGGGAAGGCGAAAAAATCCAAAGATGTATAACCCCCTATGTGTAGGATGCAGAGATATCAACTGTAATTGTGCGCTAACAGTCAACTGCATTACACTATAGCGTGTCGACTGACTGTATGACGCATAGGCGAAACCCCAATAACGGTCGGAGCCACAGCTGCTGTAATATGCAATTAGCACTTACATATATTAAACAGTACAAGAATAAATCAACTGACAGTGAAGCAGGCACATCTACCGGATTGAGTGCTATCGGCGAATCATGTAATGTAATCTGCAGTTTGTGGCGTAACATAATTTGGGGCCAGCGAGTCTGCTCTAGATGGACACATACCAGAGAAGCCATCATCACAGAGGGATTTCATGTAATTTGCATCCAGGTCCAGACTTTGGGGGTAATCTTGCCTCACAGATGCCAGCTGGAAGGCCTGGCGTCATTCTAAGATTGCTTGCTCCAGGTTCGGTGTATTGCTAGGCTGTGAAGGGTGACGTGCCCGTTTGCGTTATCCGCAGCGGCAACCTCTTGCAGCATCTCGTGATCTCATGTCTCAGTGGGTTGGGGGTTGCAAAGCCGCAAGTCCAGTGGACTCCATCCAGTCCCACGCCTCCTTAGAGGAGTCAAAGAAATGCGCAGTCCAATCAACTACGACGTGGAGATGGGCAGGGAACAGAAGCAAGTAGCGTATGTCCAACTCCCTGAGATAACGCTTAACGGTTGGAAAGAAACTCCTCTCACTCTGCACTGCCATGGTATAGTCAAGGAAGATCATGACGCAGATGTATTGTCCAACTTTATCCTCAGCAAATTTACTAGCCCCATGCAGGATGGAATCACGATCCCTGTAGTTCAGCAGACGGAACAGACAAGGCCTGTAATTGATGCCGGGTGGTAGTCTTTGGATCCGCACACGGTGGGCACATTTGACAGAGAAGAAGGGTGATAGCATAGCATCAGGCAGCAGGGTATGGATCTAGGCATCAGTGTAGGTCACTGCATCTTGGCCCTCCACACCCTCTGGAAGATCGACTACACTTATGTTTCTTCTACAGCAGCCATCTGTGTCTTCCGCTCTGCATTCCAGAGTGTGTACACGATGTACTAAGGTCTGCAACAGAGATGCTGATTTGCTAGTTGTTTGTTAAAGTTTGGCTAGCGTGTGCTCAACATTGTGTACTTTGTCTGTGAGCTTGCATTAGTCTGCAAGCAATAGAGTAAAGTCCGCTGTCACTTTATCAATTCTGCTTTCAAGTGACGTGCGTGTCTGCTCAAGAGTAGCTTCGATCTTCTCCACGGCCTGTAGCACAGTGTCTAGCTTAGTGCCAAGAGACATACGAGTCAGGCGGTCCTACCACCACCAGTTCTCTAGATGGATGCTACAAAGCTGATGTGTGACGTGGCGGTGCAGGGTTGGTGCCTGAGCGCAGGTGCCCCGTGGCCAACTGGCATGCCTTGGGCATTATAGGGGCAAATGCCGTGTGGGGTGCACCTGGTGTCGTCCCGGCCTGGCCCGGCCCACTGCCAGGCCTGATGACTAGGAAGGGTGATGGCAGAACTGTAATCAATGTTCAACAGGGGCCAAAGCCGGCACCACCAGAGATGTGCCATAGCGTGTGATGTGGCGCTGCAGCACGAGCAGCCCAAAAAGGCAACTGGCAGGAGCACCTACCGAGAAGCGGAGGAGGAGCCGTAGTATGCGCTCGGCAGGTGGGGAGTAATGGCGCAGCAGCACGAGCAGCCCCAGTTGTCTAGTCAACTGTGTCTGCAGGGTGAGGGCTCAGGCATTGTTATGTGATTCTGGCTGTTGCATGACAGGGCTCCTATGGTGTTCCCCGGTTGGCCCGCTTACTAACACCAGTGGAGGTGTTGAGGAGTCGCAGCACGATCAGCCCTGTGATGCTCCTGCTTCCCCACAGCTAGTTTCCACCAGGCTGAGGCCCGCACATTGGGCAGGCGCTCATCAGCTGTTTCTGCCACACCGCAAGCCGGCAAAGCTAAAATATTAAAAGAAGGGGTTCCTTGGTCGGCTACAGGGGGTGGGGGTAAGACAGTCATGCCCTCCAGTGTGCGACCAGTGATGTTCTGCGCTGGGGTATCTGGTGCCACACCTAGCATTTAGGTCGCTGTGCTTCCCAGGTCTCTCGGAGGCCCCCATGTCTTACCGTAGAAGAAAGGACTCTGGCTGTTCTGTCCTCAAGGACAGCTAGAGTGATGCAAGCGCAGGTGACAGATGTTGGGAGCTACGGTCAGAAGGCACAACGTCAGGCTAGAGCGGGCAGTCAGGAGGTATGTAGGAGCTCCCTCAATGGCAGGCATCCGCCCCCAAAGAGGCCGCTGGTCACACCAGTTTCACACAAGATGCCCAGGTACAGCGATTCCATGCACATGTGTCCTGGCAAGCGTCCTTCCCAAGGGGTGATTCAAAGTCTGTGTCAGCTTCAGTGGCGGGGCCTGGGTCCGATCTGACCTCTGGGCCCCACCTGCCACCCCACGAGCCGTAGCTTGATCAAGCTACTTGGCAGGAGGTAGGCCCCAATGGAAGCAGACCCGCGACTGCAGCCATTTACAATTGAAATCAGGGTTGCAGCGTGAACCGGGCCTGGGGCTGACCTCTAAGTCCCTGTTAGGCTGCGTCACCAGCTATGAGCCACTCCGTGGCCACGTTGCACAGAGAACCCCTCCAGTACCTCGGGCCTTCAACAGATGTTCTGGGCCACCACGAATATTCTAAGCCACCTCACACCTCTGACGCATCACCCACAGCCTTGCCCTGCGTCGTTACACCAGCTGTCAGGGGGCAGGGCTCAGTCACTTTTGGGCTTGGGGGCCTCTACTAGGCGGGGGGAGAGAGGGTGCCAGGCCTGTATCAAGGCGCAATGTGGTGCGAGTCACCTCCTTCCCCCCCCCCCCATTCCCTCCCTGTGGCTGAGCCTAGGCCCGATACGACTGTAACAGCCACCGCAGCTGGGGGGGGTAGACGAAAGGGCAGTGGCCCCGCAGTATCCCAGCTCACCTGATACAGTTGGATTCAGCAGGTGGCAACCGATCCAATCGCCTGTCCCACAGGCGCAGCTATTTTGTCCGCCAGTGGGTGCGACTTCAGCACCAGGTTCAGCCCGGTTTGAGCTTCACCAGCAGATGCCTTGGCAGTCACCCCCTTGGATGTGTTAACAGGCAGGTTAGTGGCAATCAGGGCTGCCGGCCAGCACCCATCAACATCGCTAGAAAGTTTTGGCTGCAGTCACCCTCAGCCTGCCTCCGTAGGCTGGACGTAGGCTTTAGCAGAGTTATCGCCACAGAGTTGGCCTCTGATGGTTGTTCAGCCCGATAGCAGTGCTGATCGCTAGGGGGTAGTGATGGGAGACAGATGAGGCAGGTCAAAGCAGCAGATGGCTAATTTTGGCCAGGATTTTTGGCCGATAACAGGGTAGGTGCGCTGAGCTTCTTTAGAGCACGTCCGCCATCTTGGCACTGCTGGCCACACCCCAATATGTATGCTCGTTTATCCTGCAAGATCACATAACATGTCCCAGTGTTTCAGATGTTCTTACTGTACTGGACCTATTAATTACTCCAGGGCATTAACCAAGCGACTTCAGGCAACTTTCACATTAACTTGATATAAAATCACTATTAGATTTTCAAGTCTAATAATAAGGGACCAACTTTAAAGTAATAAAGAATCTCTCCTTGCAAGCAACTTGAACACATTTTGGGCACTGTTTGTTTATCTGTAATAGTTGAGGCTGACATGTTTTCCTTCAGATCACATATAAAATGTTCATAAATATTTTAATGTTACTTCTTTATTACTAAAGTTCACTTTAGCAAACAGACAAACAGGTTTGTGCTCATGCTGTTTTGACATCTCAAGTTTGAATTATTTAGGTTTGGGTGATTATCTCAAGCAGCACCCTAGACCAGGATATACCTGGATGCATAATAATCAGGCCTTGTTTCAGTTTATTGAATTGTATTATTGAGTTGAAACTTTACTGATATTTGTCAGAGAACAGTACATGTGTCTTGGACTCGGAGGCTCTTGAGGTAGAGATTTGTCCCTTTAGACACTAGCCACATATATTTGGGGAGTGAGAAACAATCCAAAGGGAAAAAATGCTTTGTTACGAAGGGAGAAGACATAATCAACATTATGCTGTGACATTTAAGTAAGACTTTCAAAACATTCAATATCAAGAAAATAAACAGTATATAGATCCCCTAAGCATAGTAAACAGAATCACAAAACACAAGACTAGAAGGCTGGTTAAACACCCTAGAGCTGGACCTTCTGTGTAACCGCCATTTCCCAGGCAGGTCAGGGACATGCCTTGCCATTGTCCAACCCCAGCTGTTTCTTGATATGTCTTAAAGGGTTTCCATGTCTCTTGGAATCAATGCACCTTGTCCACAACAATGAGCAATGCACCTTGTCCCCAACAATGGAAGTCAATCTTTCCATTTTTTTCCAGAGTTTTTATTAGGGCTTTATGGAAACAAATGCATACTGCAGTGCACGTCCCTAAAAAGGGGGGGGGGGGGGGGGGGGAGGACGGTTGTTCACCACATCACAATAATACATTGTAATAAAACGCGGTTACTAGTGTACAAGGCTGTATATTGAGAGTGGCAAATTCCTGCATCTAACCAGAAAAGGCTATGGGCGTGAACACAAAGTAGACCAGAACAGAGGAGCTATCTGCCCAATGGGGGCGAAATCCCTGAACATGGAAAGGGAGGGGGATCTTGGGGGGCAGCCGAGTGTAGGGAGGTCTGCCCCCCGGGATGTTTGGGAAATGGGAGCGGAGCAGGCCTCTGCTCCGCCCCTTTTGGGGTTCTTGGGCTGTTTGGGCTATTTTAAAGCCCAAGGGATATTTATGTCACCATTTTGATGCTACCAGCCATCATTTTGTGGTATTCCCGGTGGCTGGTCGTAGGCAGGACAGCATTTTTTCATAATTTAGCTAGTGAGGGCTTTCGTTGCTGCTGCTCAAGGAGATAAGTGCATATTATGAATACTTTGGTTCTTTGGGGTGTGAAGCTTGTTTGCGGTATTGGGGCATGGGGTAGTTTGTGTTGTGGTGAATTGAGAGAGGTTATGGAGATTTTGTTATGAAGAATGTATTGTACCTTTGTTTCTATGACGGAATTTTAAAGGTGAATTTTAAGTGATGGTAGTGTTATGTTCATTGGGTTTGGAGCTCTTTCATATGGGAGTGGGAGTTTGTTTGGTTATATTTGGGAGGGTTTTGAGTTTTTGGATGCGGACGATATGGGTGAAGTATTGATTTTTGGAGTGGCTCAAAAGGGCTTTAGTTTTTTCATGATGGGTATTTCGATTTAAATGTTTGGCGCAAATGTGGAGGGGGGGGGGGAGTATCTTTGGGCTTGGGAAATGATTTTGGTCACATTGAGAGAGGTTTGCAGAGACTTCTGGAGACGGTACAGGATTGCCGTTGGGCGCTCACGATCAAGTTTGGGTGATGGCGTATGGGCGCGAGAATCTTTTTGCCTCGTAGTAGTCTGTCTCTTCGAGGTTCAGCAGAACGATTGATCGCGCGCGCGCGCGCGTTTTACGGTCATTTCAGAAATGGAAGTAGAGGCGTTTTGAGCATTAGGCTTCACCGTACACGCAGCTTACCAAGGTAACAGCGTTTTTTTTTTCTTTCCCCGAGCAAACCCGTTTGTGGAGATCAGTTGGTGAGAGGCATAGCGTTTTGTGAGGAGATATTGTTTTGGTAGGATCGTCATTGCGCATTGATTATTCGAGGAAATAGAACTTTTCAAGGAGAAGATGTTAAATGTAATGTTTTAAAATTTTTAGTGTTTACATTTAGAACTATTTAATTTTTGATGAGGAAATAATAAGCTAAAAGGAAAATTAAATTAATTTCCTGGCTGTTAAATTAATTTTCTGGCTGGATTTGACAGCATTTCACACTTATATCATTACTCTGGGCTTCACATCATATCAAGAAAAGGGGGTCAGTTCCTTATCTTTTCCTCAGAGCAGAGTGGCTTTTCCTCACTCACTCCCGTGGCACTTACCTGGATGCTTCAGTTAGGTGGGAGTAGGCCCCGGGTACTTTGGGATAGCAGATCGGGATACAGGCAGGGACCAGCACACCAGACCATATATTTGCGGCGGGATCACTTCTGCAGCTTTTCCGACACGGGAGGGCACTGTACGGATCCATTACCCCGTGGTGAAGAGAAGGCTGGGCCCAGTACGGCCAGGCTGGAATGTCGGGGGACCTCAAGATCACTGCCCCACGTAGGCCCCGTACGGCTTCAGCGGTGCACCAGGCCAAGGGGGACGGGACTCCCCCTGGCGGAAATCGACTTGGAAAGCAGCGTTTAGGTTATGGACCACAAGATCACTGCCCTACGCAGGCCCCGTACGGCTTCAGCGGTGCACCAGGCCATGGGGGACAGTACTCCCCCTGGCAGAAATCGACACGGAAAGCAGCTTTTAGGGTATGGTATGGCGGGAAGGTTATGGACCACAAGATCACTGCCTCACGTAGGCCCCATACGGTTTCGGCGGTGCACCAGTCCAAGGGGGATAGTGCTCCCTCTGGCGGAAATCGACTCGGAAAGCAGCTGTTAGGATATGGTATGGCTGGAAGGTTATGGTACGGTTTTCAATGTAGGCACGAGGGTATACGGATAAAGGTGGAGCACCTTTGGAGGGAGCTATGGCATAATGGTAGGTGGAGTACTGTTTTGGGTAACAGGTTCAAAGGATAAGAGATGCTGTCCAAGTATTATGAGGATGGGCAGTTCAGCATGAGGGTAGGTGGAAAATGATGCCGCGCATGGCGGACACATGGAATACCACGACCCAGCTTATGAGGGAGTTTTTCGTGGGAGATAATTTGCAGGAGGTACTGAGTGGGGGCGGGGGGGGGGGTGGGGGAACTTACCAATGTGTTCATGACATTTTCCAGGTTCATTCAGCGGGCAAGCAGCGACAGAAAGGACAGTGGCATCAGGACAGCCATGGAAAACCCAACAGGAGAACAAAAGGGGACAAAGGGCAGGCTCCAGAATGGACACCGGTCTAGCAGCAGGTAAAAGTGCAGCAGCATAATCTGGGTGTCGGGTGTAATTGAGGAAGGGGCTTTGGCACGAGAGTTCTAGAAGGGGTTAAGGTATGAAGGAAGGAGAATGCAGAGCTGGGGTCCATAGGGTTACACCACGGAAAGGGCCCGTAGCTGTGGATATATGGCGTAAGCTGGCAATTAAAGAGAAAAGCTGATACTGTTGGTGCTGGCGGGAGCGTTCAAACCGGTAGGCGCACCAGGGATTTTTGTAGGTAGGTATTCAGGCTTAAAGGCCCCGGGGGTACACTTTCTATTACTAATTATTATGGAGGAAGTCGGCAGGGACACAGCAACTAGGCGTATGGGAGCAACTTCTAATACACCTAGTAACTTGGACCTTTTAAAACTTTGGATTGTGGAGGTTTAGTATCAAAAAATTACGTCAATGACCAAGGGGCCAAGGGAAACGGCTCACGCATGTTCAGGGGATTCTCAAGAATGGAAGAGTCAGCGGTGGTTTTCCATCCAAGGGTATTACGCAGGGATAGCTCGCTTGGACGTGTTGCACTGGAGGAAGAGGCCTGTGTGGCTTAATTTTTCAAAGTGGATTGTCATGGAGGACAGGGCATTTTGAGGTAACATGCCACTGGGGGGGGAGTGGTCATTGTGGGGTGGCCAGTTTCTGCGGGTTGCCTGGATATTTTGGGGTGTTCAGGGGGTATGGGGGTATCGTTTGGCATCAGAGCCATTACAATGGATTAGGTGCTCAGTGAGGCCTGTTAACATAGTGATACGGCCCACATGATTGGGGATCAGGGGTGATTTGGGTACATGGGAGCACAAGAACGGACTGCTGGACATGTTTTGGGGCTGTCATGTTAGGACATTGAGATCTCTCCTGTAGTCATGGAGGCCTGGTTATGGTGGTGATAGAGCACACCCAAAGGGGAATCATAGGTGATTTGGTGTGCATTGGGTACCAGAGCAGACAGCTGGACCCAGGTCGGGGGCTCTCAATACAGGCTGGTGAGTTGGAGCCTGGGGCCATGGCGGCCTGGTTACTAATGGTGATAAGAGCAAAAACATTTAGTTCCATTGGCAACATAAAAGACAAGTGGCCCAGTACGGCACTGGCACATGCCAGATGAGCTCAGAGTTGACCTTTGGGGTGCCATTGGCAAGGTAAAAGATACGTGGCCCAGAACGGCCATAGCACAGGCTTGAGGAGCTTGGAGTTGACCTTTGTGGTAGCATTGGCAACCTAAAAGATACGTGGCTCAGAACGGCCATAGCACAGGCTTGAGGAGCTCAGAGTTGACCTTTGCGGTAGCATTGGCCATGACCCAGAGCGGCTTTAGCACTGGTTCCAAGGGCTGCCAGAGGTTGCTGGGCAGGCTCGAGGAGCTCAGAGTGGACCTTTGGGGTACCATTAGCAACACAACAGACGGGTGGCTCAGAACAGCAATAGCACATGCTTGGAGGAGTTTGTGTTGATATTTAGGGTACCCCTGGCAGCATTTAAGTCAAGTAGCCCAGAACGGCACTGGCATTCATGGGCATCAACAATGATACTGTGGCCAGGGAGGCACGGCTGGTTGAGGGTGATTAGAACTGACAAGTCTGTTACGCGGTGCCAGAGGAGACTTGACAGTTATGGGAGGCATGGGTGAACCTGAAGAATAGTTGACAGCATGGAAGACAGCCTGTGCAGCACGGCACAGTCATTCTTGGGGTATGACATTGAGGTCTGTGACCATGGAGGTCCTGTGTACGGTTAGGGATTAGAGAGGATAAGCCCGGTTCTATGGACTGCCAGAAGAGGCTGGACAGTCTGGGAGCTCAGGGGAACATTCAGAGTACGTTTGGAAATTAGGAAAGCAGCTGGACCCAGTACGGTGTTGCCACTCATGGGCATTGTAATTGATACCGTGGCCAAAGGGGGCATACTCTTCAAGGGGATAGATCTACAGATCCCATTACCAGGGGCTGCCAGAAGGTGCGGAACAGTGTTTTGGACCGCTAGGGCCTGGCTTAGGGGCCCGTTACAAACAGGGCGGACAGTGGGCCCCCGTAGGTGGCTGAATTTGTTGCTGGGCTGGTATGCGCAGGTCTAAATTCGAGGGCATGTTATCAGCGTGTCATGCGACGGGGGAGGGCTAGGACATCGCACATATTTTCTCCGGCTCACAGTTGGGTTAGTTCCTGTAAGATGTACACGGTTACAAGGCTTGCGGTGTTGTCCTGCTTAGCAGGGAGCGAGGGAGAAAAAAGACTAGAGTGAGGATTGAAGAAGGGCACAGGGGCTTTGGCATCCGTTTGAACAGGGATAGTCACTAGAATGTGGGACAGCAGAAAGGTCCGCAGCTGAGGGTAGTTTTTTGGGCAGGGGTACTTCCCATTGGCAGACAAGTGGGGGTACAGGTTTACGGGGGTTGTGGTGGGGGTTTTTAGGAGTGGGATCCCCCCTTTGACAACGGAGACTGGGGCATATGTGCAGGGGTTATTCAATAAGTTACACGTGTGTAGCTCTGGGGACTACTATACCGGTGGTTCTTGTCCCACTCATCTGGGAAGTTTTGGGGCTATTTTTAGGATATGAATTGGTATGGTCAAAGGGGTTAGTTTAAGGGAAACAGCCCGAGGACATCATGCATTCAGATTTTTACAAGCCTAGGACAGATCAGAGAGGTCTTGGCAGGGCTGTAGGGCGTAGGTCTCTATTTTTTTATGTTGCCCGGGGACTTGTGGCACTTTCCGGTGAGAAAGGTGGCGCCAGGCAGAGGCTTGTTATGTCACAATGGGGGGCAAAGGGGCGACTTTTCCACCGTGCTCCGAATTGCTGGGGAGCTGCAGGCACACTAGGTCTTGGGAGGCTTGCCATGGGGTCGGAGCATGGCAGACATGAGGTTTTGGGAGGTAGGACGGGTAATGCCGTTAGCAATGTGTACAGGTGGGGGAGGAACTGTTGCTAAGATATTTCGTTTACTGAAATGTTATAATTATTTTTCAGGTTCGGCTCTAGGTGACGGTCTAT
This sequence comes from Triturus cristatus, assembly GCF_964204655.1. Taxonomy (NCBI): domain Eukaryota; kingdom Metazoa; phylum Chordata; class Amphibia; order Caudata; family Salamandridae; genus Triturus; species Triturus cristatus. The sequence continues at coordinate 430,175,353 of NC_140582.1, read as the reverse complement.
GGTATGTCGGTTTCAATACTGGAGGATTATTTGGTAATATGGGAAGACCATCAAGAAAAAGAGGCAGACTCTGGGTCTCTTGGGATCCGCTCTGTATCGTTGCACATGGGTTCGTATAGGAGTAGGGGGCCTGGGAGGGGAGGTAGCTGCTACCCTCTTAAGATAGGCTATTTGGGGTGGGGGGTAGGGGTTGGGAATTTCATACAGGTGAGTTTCGCCAAGGGTCAAGCGGTGCAAGGTGGGTTGAGTTTTGGCCATGCGGGGTGTGGCATGGGGGCTGTACACATGGAGCCAATAGGACGGCATGGAACAGGTCTATCGTGTCAGGACGTCTTTTCATGAAGTTCATGCAGCTGGCTTTATCTTATGACTCGGAGGTATTTGTAGGGGACTCTCGGGGTTTCCCTTTTTCTCATGGGTCGGATTTTGTCAGGTGCAGTTTTCCCTTGCGGAGGCTGTGTCGGTACCTAGGTTTTGGGAGGCAGAAAAAGGGGTAGTCCCCCCCCCCCCCCCTTTTCTGGGTGGCGGTTGGCAGTCAAGTTGGCATGTTTTAGCCAAGCTTATTCGTTATTGACAGAGGCAATCCAGGCTGACAGGGAACGGGTAGACAAGTTCACGAGGTAGGATCTTTAAGGTGCTTTAGGAAGTTAGGTTAGTGACAGGTTCATAGTCGTAAAGGTTACGGTTGAAAGGTGAAAGGGTAAAGTTCGAAGGTCAAAGTTCAAATGCAAGGTTATAAGGCCACAGTAGAGGTGAAAGGGTAAAGGTCAAAGTTCAAAGGTCAAAAGCTTTGTTCGGTGCCGCTCTCATACCTCCTAAGAAAGAGGGGGGCTCGCTGAGGTGGGGGCTTGCCTTGTGAAGCTGTACGTTTCCTGGGCAGAGCAAACTGGAGCTTGCTTGCTTGGGGTCCATGCAGTGACCCGGCATTTCCACGAATCTTGACCTCAGGTCATGGTTCGAAGAGATAGAGCAGGGGTGCTGGCCTCTCTGTGTGGGGGTCACCGGTGATTGAAAAAAATGGTGTACAAGTGGGATGGGTCGGGTGAAGAGACACCCTCAGTGTGAAGCGGCGGCAAACCTGCCTGCTGAAGCAGGATGGGGTGTTTGGAGGAGCACACTTCCTCATGCCAGGAAAGTTGTTTGCGTGACTTTGTTCCTGTCTGGGCAGAGCTGCTTTTGCGGCCTGGAGCGGTCGGGCGTCATCACCAACCAGGCTTTGGAGGTGATGCGGAGCCATTGTGCAGGGCCCAAAGCAAGGCATTGCTGCTGCCTTGTAGATGGGGCGACCTTTCTAGATGATTATGAATGTATATCCTATACTTGTGTGCACACAGATACGCACAAAGTAATGTGGACATTTTGGGTGGCCAGGTAGATTCTGTTGCATCATTGTCTAGGAGCTAATGTTGATTCAACAGGGGTTGATTGTCTGGCAATGGGGGGAGGGGGGCCGGGTGCCCAGGACTGTTCTGCATTTCGTTGTGACGAGGCTGTTTCCATGTTGCATTTCAGTTTAATCGTGTGCCCAACATGGTGTCCCTGGTGGGCCAAAGCAATCTTTTGACATGGGGGTGAATATTGCTCGCTTTATTGCTGTATTATGGGGGTTATCGGTATTTGGCAGGCTTTCTGTTGAAGTTGCTCCAGGGTTATTTTCTGGATGTTGTCGGTGTTTCTTGTCCGTTTCTTATCTGTGGTTGGGTCCAGTTTATTTGCTGGTATTTTCTCCCATTTCTTTGCCCTAGTTTCTTGACACCTGTTAGCCTGGGCTACTGACTAATATTTGCCATGGTTTCTTGGGAGTCGGTTTGCCAGGGAATTCAAGCGGGGGTGCGAACAGGCCTGGTGTGCAGTAATGTGATAGGCCAAGGGAGGCCTTATTCCTAGTGGTGTCGGCGGTGGCCCACGTGCAGCATGTGCACACTGGAGCAACTCTGCGATAAAGTTGTAGTAGTGGAGTTTGGTGACTGATGTAACTTCTAACAAACGCTTTATAGATCTTGCACAGTCTCATCATTTCAGAATGAAAGCATTTTTCGATATTCTTACAAGGAAGCCAGAAATGTTGCTTATTTACCCTAGCAACTATTAACCATGGACAAAGGCAATAATCATGGCTGGCGATAGGTCCAAAGTTACAGGTTGTATAAATAGATGGATACAAGGACAGAAGAGCCTGAACTATGTGGCACACCATGCCAAGAAAAGGTTTCAGCTTAAATGGTTTTAATCCAATGGCTAAAATAGAGTCTCAAAGTCCAGGCCAGAATCATTAGGCCACCGGGTGGCTCGACAAAGTAATTTTAAGCATACAGATGGCACACGTGACAATGGTGCAGGATAATTATTCCTTTTCGGTCCACCTCGTGACAGCCAGAGGGGGACGACTTGTACTTAGATGAACATACTTGTTTTAATCAATACTTTGTTTCCATTAGAAGGGATGATTGGCCTATTTCTGACATGGCTTTGACCATTATTCGTTGACTTGAAACAGGGTCATGGCCAGCTTGTTTAAATTGGGTGGGGAGAGTTTCCTAACAGCTGATATTCAGCATCGACAGTACGGATGGCTCGGGGAGCAAGGGATGCTTGGCATGCTCGCATGGGCAGCAGGGGCGTAACACAGGCCCCCGCAACCCCCGCGGTGCGGAGGGGCCTAAAGCTCAAGGGGGCCCCCACAGCACTGCACTCTGGCCGGAGAGCTCTGGATTGAGCCTGGAGGGGGCCCTTCCACGTACCTTGCAGGGAGGCCCCCTCAAGTTTCGTTACGCCTGTGATGGGCAGGTGATTTCTCCACGAGCTTAGACTTGCATGCTACCCTGCGTTTGGTTTAACTGCCTAGGGAGATGCAATTAAATTGTTGCAGGCATTCTCCGAGAGATGGGGTTTTCAATACTATGCAACACCATAAACGTAACCTGGTTGCGTATGAGGCCAAGGAGTGGGTGCGTGACTCTCGGGTGCTGGAGATGGTCAGTTTGTTGGCATGCCTTTCTAGATGTTTGTTGCAAGTTCGCACGTTTTGTGATTCCGCTCGCCAAAGGCAACATCTTCAATAAAACAGCTTGACAGACTTGTTCCTTAATGTAGATGACAGAGCAACATCATTGTGGACAGGTGGGCCCAGCGTGAAAGGTTTAAAGAGTTCTCACAGTCTGGGTAAGGTTTTGGGATCAGTGGTGGGTCTATTCTGTTAAATTCACGGGGGTATAACGAGGCGTGTGAAACTGGTGCTTAGGAAACCCAGAGGTAGCATGGGTGATTAGCGGCAGTAGGTCCATTGTATCCCACCAGTCTGCCTCTAGCACGGGAAGTAACTGGGCTGCATCCATGACCTGCAGCCCTTAGGCAAGGTCTTTCGCACCTGGTGTCAGCGGCCCTGTACAAGTCTAGGGTTCAAGCCCCAGAAGTAAGGGCAAGGGCACCTTTCATTGATCACCTGACTGCAGCACATTCACCCAAATTCTATGCAGCATGCTTGGGATACAATTCCACCTGTCTGTTGAGCTACAGCTGGTGGTTCGTTTGGGGGGCTCCATAACAGGGTGTATCACGTTGGCCTAGAGTCCCTAAGGGCATAGGAGAGGCACATGGGTCCTCCATTTTCTGATTCTTCCAGGTTCCTGCAAAGGTGACATATGGCTTCATGCTTTAAATCTGGAGGTTCAGGAGCAGGGGGAAGCAGATTTTGGGGCAGGTTAGTATACCTCAAAGTTGCATCTGTGGGTTTAATGTATGTGTATGGCTGGTCTTATGGCTGTGTAGAGCCATTCTCATTTGGCACACTGCCGGTGTCTTGTGTTCTCCGGCCACCCAACCTCTGAGACATTTAGAGGTATGTCCATGGTACCTTTTTCCCTTATTAAGGTTCTGAGGACCAAAGCAGTTTGTTGTATCTTGTCAAGGAGAAGAGATATATATTAGGTATTGAATTGCTTACAACGTAGCACATTAAGGTGGGTGGTGAAAATTTTCAAGTTGCAACCGGGAGATTCCCCCATTAATGTCAGCAACTGCTCACAGTGCTAGCAGTAAAGCAGCCTGGGAAGTCTGGGGGCAAACACCACAGATTAAGCTGAACAGGCAAAATTCCTGTAAGAAAGGAGGGATACATGGCAAGTACACAAGGACACCCTTACTTAATGTCACGTTTCTAAGCTTATCGGATAGTTGAGCCTTTACACATTATAGTAGGATATTCACCAACGTGGAACAGGCTATTGGGTATGCCTGGCCAGGACATTGACACACACTTCATACGAACTGGAGCCTCTATAAAGGATAGATGTGGAAATCACAGACAGGGGTACGTTTGGCTCGAAAACCCTCTTCACCAAGCTGCAGTGCGTCATGTTGTTGCCAGGTGTCTTTGAGTGACATGCAAGTTGATGTAAAGTACGTACTCTGAGGCAGAGGGTGAGTACAAACGTCTTTATTCTGTCATCCACTCTCTGTAACTGCCAGGGGAATGCCAACATTCTAAAGTGAACTCTAACGGAACGTTCCAAAGAAGGGAGGGGGGCAGAGGGGGAATGTACTAAGGGGAGAGAAGGGGAAAGAGAGGGAAGATTACAACACATCTCCCTAGGGCCAAGGATAACATGAGATACTAAAGATAACATGTAGATTCCCTTCCATGCTTGACAGTGTCCATATGAACAACAAGGATGATGGAGAACTGATACAAAATACACCAAACACAATGCAAACGGAACAGCACATGAGATGGGGACCTGAGACAATGTGGGTGTGGACTGTCCCCATCTTCCAATTTGAGAGCACTGACTCTGTGTTGGAGTCATATAACTGACCAAAGTCGTCAAGTATGCGCATCACAGCATGTATCCCATTGAGGCCGTCCCACAGATATATCAACACATCATCAGCATAAAACTTGAAATACATACTTAGGGGACAGTTCCCCTCCACTGCAAACCACTTTAACTTGATTGTTCTCCCCATCTCTGCAAACCCTAGCAAAGTGCCCCTTCCTGTTGCACTTTTTACATGTCACATTGAGGGCCGTACAATGAACATTGTTCGCAAGGTGATTGCTGCTGCCACATCTGTAGCATTGTAAACCCTCGGTTTCTCTAACTGGTTTGTTAACGTTGACCTCTCCAGGTCTGACCTTAAGAATTCCATTATCATTGCAACTGTTGTGTACACTACTGGTGTTGATAACTTCGGCAACTAGTTCATTGGGTGTTTTCATTTCCTTGATGCATTTAGCAGTGTTCTCTATAGATTGTGCTATGCTAATAGCTTCTTTTAGCGTAGGGTTTTTGGCCAGAAGTTTTTCTTGTATGCGACTATTATTGGTGCCCCTGACAAACTGGTCCCTGATAAGGGAATCATTGAGTTCACCAAAATCACATAGTTTGGTAAGACCTCTGAGTGCTGCTATGTAGTTGGTGACGGATTCTTGTTTCGCTTGAATGCAAGTAAAGAATTTATGCTGCTCCAAGACTACATTTATTCTGTCCCCAAAATGTGTTTCCAATTTCAAAAGGGTAACTTTAAATTCATCCATATCCTCCTCATCCTCTTCTAACTCCTGTTCAGGTAATGTGTCGTATATCTTTGTGCCTTGAATACCTAAGTTATGTAATAGGATGTGTTGTTTGCAAACCGCAGAATATCTTTCGCCACCTATGGCGATCAAGTATGAGGCAAACAAATTAATCCAGTCCTTCCAGTGGATTTCCGGTTTCCCAATTTCATAAGAAAGGAAGGTGGTTGGCTTATTGCTGTTAGAGCCATGGTAAGGATAGTGTGTGCTTAATACAATTTTACTCAATGCAATTATACTGCCAAGATACACTGTAAGAATGAACAGAATGCAAGGAAAAGCTTCACTGAATTAACAAAGTACTGTCAATAAGGTATCGTCAATACTGCTGTTCAATTCAATTGCCAAGATACACTGTAAGAATGAACAGAATGCAAGACAAGCAACACAAGGTACTACTGTAGGAATAACACAGTTATCAAGGGAAAGAAAGACAGTGAGCGGTAACTAACACTAATTGTAAATGAAGTACTGTAGGTAAGCAAGTTAACATATTTAACAATCAAGACTCGTTTGACAATTGCTTTAAGCCCAGAATATATACAGTCGCATAGGTACGCACAAGGATCACTTGAGATAGGAGTGGAGGTGAGCACGTTAACCGCAGAGGGATGCTCTATAGTACAAAAAATGTATTATGTCACGGTAGGCGGGCAAGAGGTGTACAATGGGAAAAGGAGGGGCAGGACGAGGAAAACCTTTCAAATGTAGCTGCAAGGGGCTCGGTATCAGTGTGTGTCCTATAGAAGAAAGATAAAGCGAGCAAAGTGACACTGGCACTGTAACCAGGTTGACACCCACAATTTGTGAACGCAGGGCAGCAGAACACTGAGACGCTGGTAGGCAAGAAATGAACTACTAGATAGTGGAGGTGTGTGTGCGCCACCGTGGAGAGGAATGCACAAAAAGTAAAGTACTGTGTGTGAATCAACGAGGGTAACACACACTGAGGTGAGTGTGTCACAGTGATGAAATGTGGAGAAGAAGGGTGAGGAGCTCTGATGGGTGAAAGGTGTGTGTGTCACCGTGGAGGGAAACGCACCAGAACACAGAAAGGTGTGCGAATCACAGTGGATGACACGCACAGAGTGAGCGTGTCACAGTGTACAAAACGAGAGGCAACAGAGGTCAAGTCACCGGCAGGCAGTAGAGGAAAGGTCTTACTTGTTTCACGGCACTGGTGAAATCCCACAGCAGAGGATAGTTGAAGAGATTATGCAAAGGTTGGTCGCACACTGCTCGTCACACCAGCAAGTTGCCCCAAGGGACTGTGGTAGATGTAGTGGCGACGGCGGGTACGCCTATGCCACAATGTATAAAGAACCGTATGTGTTGCGTTAGCCATCCCTGGACACGTGTTTCGAGGTAGTTGCCTCTCGTCAGCAGGGAGCAGGTCAGTGTAAAGGGGTGCCGCGTGGACTGCCAAAATGTAATTAAAACAGGTCAAGTACCTCTCATGGCGCGCAGGTGCAGATCCAAGGCTCGTCAGCCCGTTGGCTCAAGGGAGCCGTAATAAATTATGCAAAGGTTGGTCGCACACTGCTCGTCACACCAGCAAGTTGCCCCAAGGGACTGTGGTAGATGTAGTGGCGACGGCGGGTACGCCTATGCCACAATGTATAAAGAACAGTATGTGTTGCGTTAGCCATCCCTGGACTCGAGGCACCGTGGCATAGGCGTACTCGCCGTCGCCACTACATTGACCACAGTTCCTTGGGGCAACTTGCTGGTGTGACGAGCAGGGTGCGGCCTATTGGATTTGATTTATTACGGCTCCCTTGAGCTATCGGGCTGACGAGCCTTGGACCTGCACCTGCGCGCCATGAGAGGTACTCTACCTGTTTTAATTACTTTTTGGCAGTCCACGCGGCACCCCTACACACTTACCTGCTCCCTGCTGACGAGAGGCAACTACCTCGAAACACGTGTCCAGGGATGGCTAATGCGACACATACTTATTCACACACACCGTGGCATAGGCGTACTCGCCGTCGCCACTACATTGACCACAGTTCCTTGGGGCAACTTGCTGGTGTGACGAGCAGGGTGCGGCCTATTGGATTTGATTTATTACGGCTCCCTTGAGCTGTCGGGCTGACGAGCCTTGGACCTGCACCTGCGCGCCATGAGAGGTACTCTACCTGTTTTAATTACTTTTTGGCAGTCCACGCGGCACCCCTACACACTTACCTGCTCCCTGCTGACGAGAGGCAACTACCTCGAAACAAGTGTCCAGGGATGGCTAATGCGACACATACTTATTCACACACACCGTGGCATAGGCGTACTCGCCGTTGCCACTACATTGACCACAGTTCCTTGGGGCAACTTGCTGGTGTGACGAGCAGGGTGCGGCCTATTGGATTTGATAGTTGGTGCATCGGGAAGGACGTCAGACTGACAGAAAATTGGTTGAAGGAGCTGTGGAGACGGGTTGGAAGTGAAACTTCTCTCAGCAAGGCAGTTGAAAGAAGGAAGGTGTCCTGGCAAGCACGTTACACCGCTGGCCGGAAAGTGCCCCCAAGGCGCTGTCACGCCGGACAGTGGAACAGTGGGACGGCGAGAGAAGTGGTACGGAGGTGAAGGCAGGTGGCACAGCAGCGACCAGAACTATGATTTAGTCAGTGAGGGCCCATAAGTCGCACTGAAGAGGAGTAGAAAATGGCAGCACTGACTGAGGGGCAAGCCAGCCGGAAAAGAACACAGGCAGAGGTTGGAGAAGAAAACCAACCCGAGTTGAAGAATCCGCAGGCAGGAACCATGGACTGGGTTGACTGAAGACCAGATGAGCAGTTGTCCCCTGCTCAGGATTGTCGGAGGGGAGAGCTAATGTCGACAGGGCACTGGTGAGAATTCAGAGATTCCAAGTCACCAGATAGGTGATAGATGGAGGGTGAACCGGTGGCCCCTGGAGGCAAAGTGGTGGAGCAGGCTCCCTATATGAGTACTGAGACCACTGAAGAGGAGAGTGCAGACAGGATCCCCTATGATGGAGTCAGGTAGCGAGGCAGGTGAATGCGCAGGTAAAATCGGGAACTGCAGAAACAGAAAGCAGTGCTAGTTGCTGAAGTACGGAATTGGAGAGAGCACTGAAAGGGGAGATGACAGAAGGGGGCCCCTGCGCCAAATTGTCGCCAGTGATGTAAAGTACGTACTCTGAGGCAGAGGGTGAGTACAAACGTCTTTATTCTGTTATCCACTCTCCATAACTGCCAGGGGAATGCCAACATTCTAAAGTGAACTTCAATGTAGCGTTCCAAAGAAGGGAGAGGGGAAGAGGGGGAATGTACTAAGGGGAGAGAAGTGTAAAAAGAGGGAAGATTACAACACAAGTGCATTAAGGGAGCTGTATTACGTAGCAAAGTTACTTGCAGTGAGGCAGAGGGGTCCCAGCGGACCAACGAAAGGTGGGCTGCGGCAAAACATGAAACTGGGAATATTTGATCCCAAGATTATCATTGATTTAATAATGCACAAGGCTCTCTGGCCATGCGGGGTAAAAATGTTCCAGCATGAATTACAAGGGGTCTAGAAGGTAAGCCGAACTTGGCTTTGATTCTGTGGAGGGCAATCAATTTCGGGGATAACAAAGTGAACTAGGTCTTTAGCTGGATTAAGCACCAAGGGTCACAGCTGGTTAGCAGGTAGTGTGTATCTGTGATCGGACTGCAGTGAAGCAAGCCTGGTGGGCTGCGTAAGTTGTCACTCCAAAAATGGTGTGGTGACTGCAATAGTGTGCACAATACAAACATTCCCGCAAACCAGATTTGACACCATTAATGTTTTCGCCATGGTTTAGCAATCAAATAGGCTGTGCAAATGTCTGGTCAAATTCAGCAAAGTATGTGCACCCTGGAACCGTTGGCATGTTACAGGTTGCTACAGTTAAGCAAGAAATTCCCCGCCCTGATAGCCATAGCAGCTAGGCTGGCTGTGGGAGCTGTCAGCTAACAAGTGTGCTGCTATCCCAAAAATTGGAGGAAACAAGGGGTTATAGCATAAAAGGCTACAATGTATTAAGAACATTTGGCATGTTCATTATTCAAGAAAAGGCAGGTATCTGTACTTATTGTTCCCCCTCTGTCCCCACCCACTTGTCTGCTCCACGGTACACATTAGCAGAAGTTGGGAAGTGCACCACTTGCACCGGGAGGGGCTGGCATGCAATAAGGTCATGTAATGAAGCAGACTACGGGGGGTCAGGCGCGATGCTATAGGCGTTACTTTGGCCATACAGGGGCAGAAGGATACAGTGCCAGGAACCCGCAAATATAGTGGGTTTTTTAGAAAGGGGTTGCGTATTTTTACCATTCCAAATAGTGTGTGCTGTGACCGCAGTGAGGGGGAGGAAGAAGGGTTTGATGCAATTATGCTGACAGTTACAAGAACACAGCGTGCATTCAAGTTTGGAAGGAGCAGGTAAATTTCCACTGCTGGTGCTGTACACGGGGATAAACAAGGGCTTAGTCAACCCTAAATGTAAGGCACATATTGCATGCAGTGCTCAATAGTTTGAATCGGACCTTCCAGGGTCACGAAGAGCAGTAATTTGCATCCCTGTTTGGGTAAGAATTCCGTCCGGCATGGTACTCCTATACAGGAGGAGGCCAGCTGGCAGAGCTAAGGGTATGGTGTTGTCCACAGTCAATAACTTATTTTAAAAAAAATTAAAAATACACGATTGGCCTGGGAGGTGAACTCCAGTATATTTTCCAGCGTATTCTGAAATCAGTGACTGGGCGGTGATGGGTAAATGCACGACCTGGCAACACTTAACAAGAAGGCCCTTCTTGGCACAGTGCACCATAGGGATTTTACCCTTAAGTGAGGGTTAAGTAGAGAGCAGTTTTTTCAATTCCGGGCAGGCCATCGAACATGCATACTGATGGGTATATAAAGCAGTGGTTAAAACAGAGGACAGTAGTCCCATTTTAAGTGGAGGCCATTAAACTTGCCTACTATTGAGTAAATAAACCATGCACAAGCCCACCAAGCAGGAGGGCTTGATTCAACTTTATTCAAAAGCAAATAAGTGGGCTTGGTAAATAAGGCGTGGTCTCTTGAGTGCATACGCCGCAAGGTCCCCCGATAGGGACGTGGAAACCTGCAGACTGTTAACCTGTCAGAGGTACATGGGAATTGTCCAGCTAGAAGGACGGGTACCCACAGGTAGCAGGAGGTTATGGAGCCTGCCGGGGGGGGGGGGGGGAGGGGGGCCTGGATATGATGGCGGCCACATACAGGGCTTCGGCGGAGTTACAGGGCGATCTGGAGGCTGATTGGTACAAGGGGCACACTTTCAGGAGCACAATAAGGGTGCATTATGCCAAAATCCCAGGAGTCTTTACGGCAGGACCCTGGTTGAAAGTGACGTGCTCCCCTTCGGGCGGTTGTAAGCCTGAACAACCAGGGGCTTGCCTGGTTACGCTCTGCCCCTAAAAAGGCGTGAGTAAAAGGAATGGACTGGTGGTTCATGATATGTAATGGGGATATCCCCCACATAAATAGTAGCACTGATTGGATTGGCCACGGTGCAGTTTGGCTCATCAGGTGGGCAGGGCAGCTTAGTTGAGTCACTGCTGCCTGCCCTTGGATCACCAGTAAGTTAACCCACCAAGTTGGCATACTCCTTGTATGTAATAAACCTGCAGCAAACTTTCTCCAACAAAAAACTTGTGTGGACTGTTTATTTTGCGCAGTGCGACTAATTACTGCTGAGCGGGGGGTTGCCGATATCTGCACTATGAGTGCTGGGCCAATTTGCTGAAGCCGTGAGGGGGTAGATTGTGGAATCAAGCAGCTAAGGGGGGTTGGAATGGCAGGGGGAAGGATGGGGGAGACTCTTGAGTAGGTGTGTGTGGCTGTCGATGAAGGGGGTCTAATAGGGTCCAGTGAAATTCATGGGGGAAGGTCGTCGTTTTGCGTAAGTTGTAGGAATTGGGAACGGTGAGTGTCTCATTCGTGATGGACTAAGTGTTTGCAAAGGTGGCAGACCTCTTCATAGCTTAGGGCTTCCTCCTTGGCTTTCTCCCATTTTTGCAACGCCCCATGCCATGCTATCACCAGTGGTGCCGATGGCGCACTTTACTGCAGGGTAAGTGCCCTCTTAGCTAGTAAAAGTGTGATGCCTGTGACCCACGTCCTCACCTTGCAGAGTTTCCTATGTTTAAAGATGCCTAAGGCGCAGGCTTCCCAAATGTAAATGTTGGTGAGCGCCATGATCTCCCGCAGAGCGTTGTGAATCGTCCACCAATAACATCGTATGGGCAGGACAGGAACATATGTTGTAGATGGGCAGTAGCTGAGCAGCAGCGGGGGCAGTGCAGGCATGTGTGTAAGAGGTGGTTGAACTGTGCCGGTGTCAGATGGGCTCAAAGGAGGATAGAGAACTGTATGCTTTTGAAGTGGGTGTTTCTAGATGCCTGTTGGGGGAACTCCAAGGCCGGCCCCCTTTCAGTATCTTGCAACGCCCTCCCGAAGTAGTCCTCTTATTTGCCCCATAAGGCAGTCCGGGGAGCACTGGTGAGCTCCCTCAGATTCTTCCAAAATTGTACTTGGGATTTTAATGCGGACAGGGTGGTCCGCAGACTGCTGTCAGACATTAGCCGGGGAGTGGTAGAGGCGTATTCCAAGGTACTGAACCGTGGTCTCTTGCGAGCTTAGTGAGGTTCTCCCAAGACGCATATCCAGTGGAGCTGTGCCCGGTTGGAATGAATACACAGATAACTTAGCCCAGTTGACCTGGAGGCCCGCCACTCGCGTGAAGTGTTGTGTGAATTGGGGAGAGGTCGTCATGGACATCTCAGTGTTACAGGAGTAGGCCCGTGGCATAAAGGTAAACTGCATGTAAACTGTCTTCCACAGGGATCCACCAGGTTTGTCCTGTTTTGTGCAGCTGAATAGAGAGGGATTCTATTGCCATTGCAAATAGCAAAGGGAATAAGGGGCACCCATGCCTAGTTCCCCTTCCCCCCGGGAAAGGGTGCAATATGAGTCGACCTAGGTGAATCTCGGAGGTGGGTTTTGTGTACAGTAGTTTTGTATATGCCAGTAGGTGCTTGCCCACCCCGATTCTATCCAGCACACGGAAAAGATAGCCCCAGGCAAGCAAGTTGAATTACTTTTCAAGGTCTAGTATTCGGCAGGCTGCGTACGGGAAGCGCTTCTGTACTTGATTCTGTACATGAAATCGGTACCTAATGTTTTGAGATGTGCTGTGCCCTGGGATGAAGCCGTTGTGATCTGGATGGATGAGCTCAGGAAGGATATAAGCATACATGTTTGACAGGGTTATCCCCAGGATCTTGTAATCTGCTTCAAGAATGGCAATCAGCCTGTACGCATATAGGATGGTGGGGTCTCTATCAGGTTTGGGAATGGATACCATGAGGGACTCGCAGAGAGACCAAGGTAGTGCCCCGGATTGCTAGGCATCATTAAACAGCTCTGCTAATCAAGTTGCAAGGCTTGTGGCAAAAGTACTATAATATTCTATCAGCAGCCCTTCGAAGCCTGGGGTTTTACTCTTTGAGAAGAGTAAAACCCCAGTTTGACATCCATGACCAAAATCACATCATCTAGGCGTATCCTAGCAGTGTCAAGAATTCTGGGGAGGCCTGTAAGGAAGACTGTTTTGGGGGATGCCTAGTAAAAATGGAGTAGTACTTGAAGAATGCCTGTAGGATGTTGTGTTGCGCGTAGAGGGTGTTGCCAGTGTGTGAGGTGATTTTAGAATGGGGCTCGTGCAGGCCTCTTGTCAAATCAGCCAAGCAAAGAGGCGACCCGATTTGTCACCTTCCTGGTTTGTTTTAGCCACGTATGCACCAGCGTTGAAGCAACACAGGAGCTCCAGAAGAGTTGCGTGATGGATCTTGGTCTCGACCAGCATGGAGCTCTTAGAGGCATCCCTTTCCGTGGCTCTCTTCAGCAGCGGTAGGAGCTGTTCAACCTCCCCTAGCTCCCTGTCTTGTGTCCTGCATACTCCCACTATCTCCTGCAGACAGACCCCTCTCGTGACCACCTTGAAGGCCTCCCACTTGATCACTCTAGTTGAGGCTGATTTATGGTTCTCAGTGAAATAATAGTGTATGTGGGACACTTGTGTCTCACAATAGATTTTATCCTCCAAACAGTCCCAGGGAAGTCGCCATGTAGGTGTTGGTGGTGTAGAGGTGTTTTATTGTAGGTCTACCACATGTGCGTCACTGTCTGAAATAATGCAACCCAGGTAGTCCGCATTGTGGACTGTGGCTTGTATGGCAAGGGAACATAGAATGCAGTCTAAGCGTATGTACTGGTAGTGGGGTACAAAGTCAGGTGTTTCGGTGCATGGCCTTCCATACATCTGCAAGTGCCCATTGGCAAACCCATCCCGTGAAGCACTCCAATTGTGTGAGGGGGAGGAAGCGAGGCAGGGGGTTGGCAGTGGTTGAGTTGAGTATAGAGCTCACAGTTGTACTCCCCACCCAGCACCCATGGTATTTGTGTCTTGTGTGCCAGCGATCCTGAGAGCATGGCCCAATAGGCCCCTTTGTGGGTGTTCAGTCCTAGATTCCATATGAGGATGCGTGAACCATCGAGGTGGTCCTCAGTCAGCACGTATCGCCTCTACATGTCTACTCTTGTGCCAAGCACCAGGAAGGGGACCCCCTGGATGGATCCAAACCCTGGCCCATCGCACATATGCTGAGTTGTTGGTACTGTACACCTACCCCCTTCAACTCTTTAGTATTTGCAGCAGCTCCCAAGCTATGGTGTGCTTATCCTGGAGCAATAATATGTGTACATGTTGGGACTTTATATAGGAGTATACAGAGTATCGTTTCCTTGCTCTGTGCATGCCACGTACGTTCAGGTTAAGGAATCTTGTGTTACTGGGTGGGCCATAGTATGCAGGGTAATGGAGGTTTGTCTCAAGGGAGGGTGACCTCCAGGGGGGTCCCCTAGCTGTGTGTAGCACGTGGTGCCCGCCTACCTGATTGAATTGTGTGGGGAGGAAATGTAGGAGGATATCAACAAGTAAAAACAACACATGAGGCTTACCACAAATGGCGGTATGCCCAAACTGATTGCAGTAATTAACCATTTAGCAATGTGGGGTGGTGGTCAAACAATTGGGGGCAAGGTCAAAGAACGTGATCGCCCTGTCTGTCAACATCTGAGATGTACTGGTCCCGGCTGTGACAGTATGATAAGTAAGATGGTCGAGTCCTCACTCTAGTGATCTATGAGATCCCTTGCTGTCAGAAATCCAGTTCCAGCTGCCAGGGATTCCGCAGCCTTGAGAGTCCAACGGCGGTCCCTGATAATTTGTTGTGGGGAAGGGCACTTCGGCGGCGGGGACTTCGGGGAGGGGCCTTGTTGTGGGTGACTCTGTCATTTTGGCCTGTCTGGGAAGGGTGTGGGGGCCCCCATAGCCCTGGTATATGTTGCATTGTGATATTTTTCGGCACAGTCCCCTATGTCTTTAGGATCCGTGAAGAGGGTGTCACCATTCATGAGGATCTTACGGCAGGCTGGGAACAGCAGGAAGTATTGAATACCCAGCTGTCGGAGCCGTCTCTTGACCTCCAAGAAGGAGGTGTGTTGTTGTTGCACTGCTTAGGTGTAGTCCAGGAACAACATGGCGGTTGTGTCCTCAAGCTTCAAAGTTCCAGTCACTCAGGCATCCATTAGGATGGCATCCTGGTCCTTGAAATGTAGGAGCTTGGCCAGCAATGGATGTTTAGGAGCTCCCAGAGGGGGGCGGCATGCCGGCACCTGGTGGGCCCTCTCCAAAGAGAAGAAAGGGGTGAGGTCTGAAGCAGAGACAGAGGATCTGAACTAGGTCTCTAAAAATGCCAGTGGAACACAGCCTTCGACTCCCTCTGCTAGACCCAGGATTTGAATGTTGCTCCTGCAAAGCAACCTTTGCCATTTTCTGCCCTCTCCTTGGGTGTCCACACTCGACCTTGGAGTTCCAGGAGAGCGCTCTGATTATCTGTGGTTAGTGGTTGTAGTGAGGCCAATCATTTCTTCTCATCTGTGAATTTGTCTACAGGTTTCTAGTGGTCGCCATGTAAGAAACAACTCCGACACCAGGGAGCCGAGCTTGGTCTCGCTATGGCAGTGAGAACCGTGTCCAGTTTGTCAGTTGTGGGTGCAGTAGGGCGCTGTGTGTCCCCTGGCAGTGGGGTGTCCGGTACATTGGTTGGCGGGTCAGCTGCTACAAGCGCCTGCGTCAGTGCTGCTGACCTAAGTGTCTTCATGGCTATAAGCTATGGGGTCCACTGGAGGGGACTGGGTCCGGGGTGGCTTGTGTTGCAAGAATCTTTGATACGGTTTCGGCATCCGGGATGATGTAGCACCAACTCCAAGCTCCTCAGGTGATGAGGTGGTAAGCCAGTGATGGCCAGTCTGATGTCACAACGCACAAGGGCCCCCGCCTTAGTTCATCATGGCCCCCCGAGTGATAGCTGTCTGTCACTGCTGTGGTGACTATGTGGGTGCATGGGGGAGTAAGAGTAGGCACCCTCTCAGTTCAAGTCCCAGCAGGGAGGTCACCGGAAGTAGGAGCCCCCGTTCGGGGGGATGGTTTATATAATTCTTTTGCGCTCCCCCCCCGGGTCAAATTACACCCACCTCCAAGCCGGGGGCTGCCTCCACGCCACACCGATCTGGGGGCCACTTGATTTATGCACTTAGTGGCCCTCGGGTTGTATTGACCTTCATTCCCTCCGTGTCGCTGCTGAGTCTGTCGTGGGCATCTATCAGGGGAGGTGAGGGGGAAAGCAGCACCCAGTGCTCCTTGGCAGTGCAGAGGGCAGAAGCCTGTGTCATCGCCACGGGGATGGATGCACCCCCATGCTGTCAATCTGGGCTTCAGCTCACTGGTGTTGGGTGGTCCCGTGGAGGGGACTTGCCATGCACCCCCCACAGGGTCCGCTCACAGCACGGTGTCCATGAAGCAACTCACTCGCCCCGATCTGGCTGCCGATGAAGCCCAGAGCAGGGACCGCAGAGTGCACCAGCTCGTCTCCGTCTGGAGGGGGGAACCCCCATTCTCTTGGATCTCATGACCTTATGGTCACCCCCTCAGGCCCTGGCTTGGGCATAGGCCACTACCTCACCTCTATCCGTTGACCCCGGGTGGTCACTAAATAGCCCCTGGTAGGAAAGCCAGCCAAGCTCTGCTGTTGGGGCAGCGAAGCAGAGCAGGTTCACTGCATTTGCCGGGCCCAGTGGTCTGATTGAAGCGGATTGCAGTGCCGATGGCGTGGAGCTCTAGCAGTGAGCATCCGCCGCCCTGGCCATTTAAGCCACACCCTGTCAGTTTTTCCATTGATAGATGTATCAGCGCTTAGCCTACCATATAATGAATAGGTGTGGGGTATTTTGCTTCCAGGATTGGAATTGGATCAGCCTACAAACTAACAGGAAATGTGTGATCAGTTTTCCCATGTAAGAATAAATGGGATATATGTTGTCCTCCGGGGTGGGCTAGCAATATTACAATGAGATCGAATGGCAAATCTTTGCCCCTTATTTGATGAGGGGTAACAGGGATGTCATTGTACCTTTCACTTGGAAACCTCTCCAGCACACATCAGAACTCCCGAACATGGCTTTGAGCATGGTCGGAGTCCAGTACCACTGGGTCAATACTTTATAAGTGTTCTCCTTATACTTTGCACAAATTTAGATTTTTGGAGCTCTGAACCACATGGCCTCCAAACCTCATTGAAGCTCTGTTCCAGGTCTTTCTCCACCTTCATCATGTAACAATACTCAGTTGTTGTGGGGCTCATATCTAATGCATGATTCAAGGTTGATGCATTCTGAATATTATTTCTAATGGGATCAATTCTTGCCCACCCTTGGCCTGTCTCTCAGGTATTTCAGTCCAGTGCAATGCCTGTATTCGTTTATATCAAATGGTGATGTACCACGCACACCAATTTAATCACTGATTCTGTGGTAATATAGAATGTTCATGGGCGTGCTAGGAGGAGTCGTCCTCTAAACCAAGATGTGAAATGAATCGCTACAGTTGCACTATCCTGTGTGGGTAGTGTCCCTCCTTAAGCGCAGCCAATGACGTGTGAATTTGTCACAATTCAAAATATTGAAGTGAATCAAAGTTCCAACCAATTTCAAAATGAAATTTTATTCCTGGTAATTCTCCAGTGAGTTTCACTCATTGTATTCATGAGTTAATCCAAAAATCCATATTTCAAAGGGTTGGGCAATCATGTATACATTTGAATGATGAACCCCAATGCATTTCGGGTAGAGTAACTACCCTTCGTCAGGGAGAGTATTCCTCGATGTTAGCGAGGTTAATCCTCTACACGCTCCCGTGGTTACTCAGAATCGTTTATAAACATGCTGCATTTGCTTTCTGTACATTTTTAAAGCCAATCCTGACGCATAGTGTTGGGTTGGTATTTATTATCCAATGCAAATCGCGAATTGCATTGGATTGTAACCCAAAGTAACACAAGCAGTACAATGCGCTGCCCGTCAGTACTTTATGTTAAGGAGACGCCCATGCATCCACCCAAGGACTTGGAAGCAAATCCAGATCTACTAAGACTTGTAGACATGGATTTACCCCAAAATTCTGCACCTCTTTCAGGCTGGCATAACGAGGAATACTATTTTATTTATCCTTGTTTTTCCTCTTTGCATGTGTTTTGTATTCAACCTGCAGCAAACATACAAAAAGAAAATTGCCTTCCAGCATAGTTATTGTCCAGGAAGACACTCCTCCCTGCACAAAAACATTGCAGCCCACAACAAAGACACATTTTGCCTTGACGCGGGGCACTATAAAGTGTACCAGAGCTAGGGAGAGAGCAGAACAGCTCCACGTCTTTCAAGATATGGAAATGGTCTGATCTTTCTAGTTTTACACACCATAGTGCAGAAACTTCACTTGCTGTGCTACGTTATTTATTTGTAAATGTAGATCCTGGTTTGTGGGTGAATTTGATCAAACTCTTCACACTCCTCCCTAGTTTTAAGGTTTCCATTAGTGAAGAAATAACTTAACTTTTGCAGGTCTAGCCCTCCTATCTCCAAGACATATGAATCTGCAGTACTGGCAGTAAGTCTGGGTTATACGTCAAATGGCACAAGGGTGTGATGAGTATGTAATAACCTTCTTGCTTTTAATCAAATTCATCCAATGACTCAATAATAAGGTAGTGTTAGGTAGTGTGTTTTCATTGCCCTTTGCACCCCCAAAGTCTTTGTCCTATCAGACCCTCCTATCCACTCAAGTGCTTGTCGAATTTGGTCAACCAAAATATATCGTGAGATATTTAGGAGACCAAATACCCCCCCCCCCCCCTTCTCCCCCCTCCCCCCTTGTCGTCTTTGAAACCGTGGGGGACTCAGGACAGTGTCATCCTTGAAACCCTGAGGGACTTAACTTCGCATTAGAAGTGCAGTAAATTAGCCTGTATTTCCATTAGTATATTTTTGGGAAGTTTAAGGGGTAGAGTTTGCACTATGCACAGTATGTGAGGAAGGGAATTACTTTTAATGCTAATAATTCAGCTACTCTAAGATAGGTATTATCTGCTCAATCAATACAGATCCTTAAATAGAGTGCCTAGCAAAGAAAGTATGTTGCTAATTTACAGGGCGCTACGTTCTGCTGATAACTGAATTCCCAGATAATGAAAGGGACCTTATGTATAGTTATAGCCTCCATTTTGTGAGTTGTCTAGGACTGTGAGTAGAATTAGGATCTGATATGTCAAGATTTGGTATTAACTATGAATCCTTTCATTTCTATGGTAATTCTAAACATTCTGTTTGAAATTTTCTGGATTAGTATGTGTGGAAATATACGTAGAAGTTATAGGGGACTGAAACATCTATATGTTACATGTGTTGTACATGATATTTTAAATATGTGTTATCGAACTTTTACTGAAATTGTTAGAACAGTACTACTATATTGGTCATACTTTCAGCTCAACACGTTTCCAGTAATTGTACTTTACCTGTCATTGGGTAATAGGGTCTGTGGCATAAATCTGAATATTTTGAACACTATCGACTACATGAATCGCCGGTGTCTGAGACATTAAAGAAAACATCTGTTTTTACAACTCTTATGCACGTATCTGGGATCAATAGCTTAAAAACGCATCATCATTAGTATTAGTAGTTATTCTCATCATATGAAGAAGAACGTTGGAAAATGTAACCATTTCGGACTGGGAGGATCGACTCAAGTGAAGATTTGTTACTTTGCTATTAACACACAATAAGGATATTTTGATATAATAAAATTAATATATTTGCCGCTTTAGCTAAAATTGCAGAGCCTTTACTCTTTAAAGGGAACGTTGCTGAGAAATTTGGCAGCTGTCCACGAAAAAGCGTGAGGTGCACGTGTAGTGAGAAGGGAAGGCGAAACGGGAAATGAGATTTATTAATGGCACGCGGCTCTCTTCTGCAACATTCGCATTACAAAGCAACCAGGCTCCTCCTTTAATGGAAACAGACAGACGTGACCAGACGCACATACGAGAAAATGACGTACAACGTCTTAAATCATGTTATAGCAACAATTGTTACAACTTAATTGTAATATTAGAAATAGTGCCAACAATTAAACTATAGAAAAATTAACATCAAGTTCTGTTTGTAAATGAGAAGAGAATGCACAGGTGAAGTAAAAGGATGCTCAGTTCCACAAAACACATTCACGAGTCCCCTTAAAACACACTGAGCCGCATGGAACCCATGGCTTCCGCCATCAAGTGAATGACATAAAGCCAAGCAAATGGGCCTCTGTTGCCGGTGTTACGTGTCTGTGATTCAGAGACTCGTAAGGCTTTCCTTTTTTGTGTTGTATCACGAGCATGTGGTAATGCAGGCAGTGTTTGCAGAAGAACACTAAATTCTCAAATATAGTACAGAATGGGTTATTTACCGAATTCCAGAATACAGATCTATCGCATACATATCGCACAGCAACTTTACAGATATCGTTTTTCACTTTCGAGAGGTAAATTCATATGGTTTTGGATTTCGACATTTGTAAGGTGCAGATTAGCTTCAAAGCCGTAAAGTGCATATTGTACTAGAGATTCACTGACAATGATTTTCTAGTTATAGAAGAGACGGTCAGGTCTGTAGTGTCTGGATTTTTGTTCCTTTAGCCAAAGAGTGTCTTCCTTGTTAACTGTTTGCATGCACTTCTGTGGAGAGTGTACATGGATACGGGCATGTCATCTTGGAGGAGCGTATGGCGCAGAGTGGCAATTGTGCATGGTGTGCGTTGTGTGTAGGTGGTGTGCGTGCGGCGTGCATATGGAATGTTGTGGTACAAAATTCTAGTGTTGATGTTTAGAGAACTGGATTCGCAATACAAGTGAAGGAACCTTTGTAGGTGTAAAACCTAAGTACCTTGAGCCTTGAATGAAGTTCTGTAAGGTTACCTGATGACTCCAAGTCAGCAAGGATGCTATGCTGCAGTCCTAGTTTTTTTTTTAATAACACAAATCATTGCTTTCAGTTATGCAAGTGCAATTTGATAAACTGAAGTGAACCAAGAAAACCAATTTCTGAATGCACTAATATATTTAAAAGCAACTCCAGGATTGGGGCACTCCAAAGATAAAATCTGAACTGTTTCAACTATCAAATTTGGAACTGGGAAACTTGAAAGCTCTGCACATTTGCTCTGTATCTTGGTCAAAGCAAAACATATTTGAGGTCTCTTCCAAAGGAAAACCCCTGAACACATGTTTTGTGGATAAAATGGAGCACAAAAGTACAGTTTGAAATAAAATTTACTAGATGGTTTCTTTTGGTCAGCTTTTTCACACATGACCGTTTTCACAAGAGTAGAGCTAAACTTTTTAAGTCACGGCATAACTTAACCATTTGTGCACAGGCAGCAAGCATCCTGTACTCCCTCCAACTTCCATCACAGTTTGAAAGCCTGTGGCTGCTGGAGCTGCTGGCAAGGAGGCTGGCTGTCTGCTTCTACCTGTCAGATGTGCTGCACACTTAGGGCCCCATTAGGATGGCGGTCGGAAAATCACCCCAACCGCCATGGATGCGGAAATCAACCATCCGCTGGTACCACGGCAAAACCGGCAGTCCGATTAGGATCAACCGCCACAAAATCCCGACCGCAGCCGAACGACGCCACGAGAGACCGCCGGTAGCAGGCGGGGCTGGTGAAAATCCATCCGCGGCGGTCGGATTCGCGGCATAAACACACCAAACCACTGTGAGGCCAGCGGAGTGACCGCACGGAAAATTAGGATTCCCCCGATGTGACAGCGGGACGTTCCGCTGTTTCCGACCACCGCGATCGCAAACAGTGATGAATGGGAGAGCCGCCGGAAGGGCTGTTGCATAGCCACCGCCGCGGACGCTCCGTGACAAATATGGCAGACGACAAAAAAAAAAACACCACAAGGCCACCAAGTGCACACATCAAACTACCTCTGCCCCCTAACACCCCCCCAATGACACACCCCCATGGCAACTTCAAAAATACAAATCCCAGGACAAACCCCCACCACACACCTGACAGCAATACCCCATTTTGACACACCCACACAGCGGAGTATAAAATCAGCCCCTTCCCACGCATCACACATCTCACCAGCACAACAACACACATACACACGCCCACACCACCCCACCACCCTCACAACTGCACCTCAAAACATTGGCACATCATATACCATGGCACAAAAGAAAATGCCTAAATTCACAGAGAGTGAGTTGTCAGTCATGGTAGATGAGATAATCAGAGTAGAACCACAATTGTTTGGTCACCTGGTCCAACAGACACCATTAGCCACCAGAGCACAAATGTGGGAAAAGATAGTCGACAAGGTCAATGCAGTAGGGACCACCCCGCGCTCCAAGCAGGAAATCATGAAGTGGTGGCATGACCTAAAGAGGGTTGTGAAACAGAAGAAGAACATGAACCGTCAGCTGGCTCAAATGACTGGCGGTGGCCGTCCCATTCCACCAAAAACATTCACTGCATGGGAGGAGAAGGTGCTTGCCATACTGCATCCAGAGAGTCTTACAGGAATAGCCGGGGGAGTGCAGGCTGGTAAGGACAAACAAATGTATTCCATTACACTGCTATGTACTGTCTTGCAAAACCACAAAGCAATACCTCCTAGGCCCAAGTCCATTCATGTGCACCACAATACCTAACACAGGTCTCACATATGTAACATCCACTAAATCTAAACCACCCCAAAAGTAGCCTGCAACATTCCCAGGGTTGCATGTGTACAGGCAGCCAGCACTACAACTCCTACCAGGCCCCCTTGTCCTAACCCTGAGCAGGATGTAGCACTACACCACACCCAGAAGCATGTGGCAGCCATTGTATTACAACAACCAAACTTACAGGTAGGTAGCCATCATGCCATGGAGGGCTGTTTGGGGGTGGGAGGCCTGCACTACAACGCCCACCAGGCAGCCCTGTCCCACCCCTGAGCAGGATGTAGCACTCCCCCACCCAGAAGCATGTGTCAGCCATTGCATTGCTCACCTTCATCTAACAGGTAGGTAGCCATCTTGCCATGGAGGACTATTTGTGGGTGGGAGGCCTGCACTAAAACTTCCACCAGGCACCCCTGTCCCACCCCTGAGCAGGATGGAGCACCACCCCCACTCGGAAACATGTGTCAGCCATTGCATTGTTCACCTTCATCTAACAGGTAGCTAGCCATCTTGCCATGGAGGGCTGTTTGGGGGTGGGAGGCTTGCACTAAAACTCCCACCAGGCACCCCTGTTCCACCCCTGAGCAGGATGGAGCACCATCCCTACCCAGAAGCATGTGTCAGCCATTGCATTGTTCACCTTCATCTAACAGGTAGGTAGCCATCTTGCCATGGAGGGCTGTTTGGGGGTGGGAGGCCTGCCCCACAACTCCCACCAGGCACCCTTGTTCCACAGCTTAGCAAGATGGAGCACAAAAACACACACCCAGAAGCATGTGCCAGAAAGTCCCCCCAATGTGACAACAGAACATGTAAGTAGACAGTGCATGCAACCCTCCATTCATCTAAAAAAGCATGGAGCCATATGACAACACAAGCCCTCACATCCCACCAAAATTGACACAAATACAATATCAAATCACAGTGTGCAGACAGCTAAGCGTATGTAACTGTCAGAAACAAAAGCGTGACTCACCAAATCCCATGTTGAAGCAAATCCGTGCACAAACATGCACAGCACTGAATGCTATCTGTAAGTTCGTTGGGGGCTGAGCTTGAAGGACCATATGAAAACAAAACAAGCATGGTCTGTAGAATAAATAAATCAAAGCACAGGACATGACAAAGGTATGCATGAGATGACAATGGCTAGTCCATTCGCAGATGTAACTCCTGCCAGGCAGAGTAATCAGCAAAGATGGTTCACATCAAATTGTATTGCTGCCAGTTGTCAGATGACAACATGTCCTCGTAATCACAAAATCTGCACATGGGGCATGGTATCCGTTGACATGTCGTATTCGTATTCAAAGCTTTATTCGAGGAATATACTCATAAAAGCACAAACATACATTTAAAATACATCACATTAAAATTTTTTCCTATTTATACATACTTTTAAAACAGTTGTGCGTACATAAACAATACAAATCTTTGGTGTACATTTACACAGAAATCACTTGATACCCCAGTTATATTACATTATTAGAAATTGCCCTCCGTCTAATGGACCATGCCCACCCCAGATACTTTGCTGTTCCTAGAACAATAGGCATATCAGTGGCGGTGCAAATAATTTGTAGCGCCTCAACACCCCTGGATGTCCCCAGATTTCTACAAACAGGAGCTAACCAAACTCTTCTCGGGGTGGCATAAGCTTTACACAAGAATAGAATGTGACCTATATTTTCCTCAGTTGCACCACAAACCGGGCAGCACGAGGTGGTTGAACTCCTCCACCTACTCGTCAGTGATCTCAGAGGAAGGGCACCTGATCTTAACTGGAAGAAAAGCTTCCTATCCCCTGGGTTAGTAATACTGTCCCAGTATAGTTCCAATGCAGGACACAGTTTGATTTCTAAGAAACGCCCCGCCATTGTGTCTGATCTCGTTCTACTCCAGAGTCTGCCATCTATCCAATCGCAATATAAGCTTTTAATTATGTTTTTGCTTGGAAAGGGTTCCCCAGATGGATTATCCCATAGATTGGAGAGGCCCAGATCACCTAAAACAGTCCTAAGATTTTTTAACCAGACTATTTTATGAAAGGTGTCAGCTTTAATTATGGCAAGGAACCCCTCTGCATAATGCCGTATCTCTGGGGTAGTCCAGAGGCGTCTCCAATAGAGAATCGGGCGCAATCGCGCTCGGTCACTAACTGATCTTCTCCCTAAATCAAGACCAAGCGGGATTAGTGGTGTACTCTGAGGGAGACCCGTGATTCCCCTGAGGAACCTATTCTCCGATATTTGCAAGGGGAGAAGCCTCTCGAAACCCCAAAGCTCAGCCCCATATAGGGCAGACCCAATAGCCTTGGCATCATATACTGCCAGGACTGGTTTTATAGGCTTTGATTTAGACTTTTTGTGTTCCACCCGAAGTGCCCCCGAAATCTGTTGATGCCTCAGGACCGCCTTTTCTATATGTTGGGACCATTTTAGATTGTTTGCTATCTGCACCCCAAGGTAGGTAAATACAGTAACCACCTCAAGCTCACAATTATTCAGAAGTATTTTAGGGCGGGGTCTACGTTTTGGTGAGAAGGCCATCAGCTTGGTCTTGCCCACGTTAACTTCCAGGCTATGTTCCCCACAGAAAAGATCGAAGATGTTTAAAGCTCGCTGCAAGCCAGCCGGTGTTTTGGATAAAATCAGCGTATCGTCGGCGAACATCAGGATCGGAACCCTGAGGCCCGCCAACGAAGGTGCATCGACACTGGCATCCAGCATCCGAGCCGCAATTCCGTTAATAAATAGGGAAAAAAGCAGGGGGGCCATAGCACACCCCTGTCGTACTCCGCGTTCAATCGGAAAGTCGGCAGATGATTCACCATTCATACCCCACTGAACTTTGGCGAAGTTACACTCATGCAGCCTCATTATCAAGGTGAGTAACTCAGCCGGAAGGCCTATTTCGCTCAGAACTGCCCAGAGCTTTCTCCTTGGGACCAGGTCGAAGGCAGCCCGCAAGTCGACAAAGCCAACATACAGGCTGCCCTCGCCGAGCACCACCGTCCCCCACTGCAGCAGAGCAAAGCGAAACACCTGGTCAACTGTGCTTGTAGCCTGCCGAAAACCAGCCTGATAAGGGGACAGGGCGTTGTTCTCGTCTACCCAATCCATTAGTAGGTTTACCACCATTCTCCCTACCACTTTTTGGATAGTGGCAATCAAACTTATCGGCCTATAATTGGCCAGGAGGGACCGATCCCCTTTTTTATATATGGGTATAATATTTGCTCCCTTCCATAACTCTGGGACTGCCGTTCTCTTCGCAATAGCGTTTCCCAAAAGGAATACATACCTAACCCACCTCGCCATATCGTTTATGAAAACATCAGAGGGTATCCCATCTAGACCGGGGGCCCTTCTCCTTTGGGCAGTGCATATTGCAACTTCAGTTTCTTTAAGGGAAAATAAATTCCCAGTGGGGAATACAGCTGAAATTACTTCCACATCCTTAAACTCGGTAGTCTCAGCATATTGGGGTTTAAAATAATCCACCCAGGCACCCTCAGCGACGTTATTGTCGGGTTTATTTGGAGTTCCACCTCTACCCCACTTGACAATATTCCAGAATAACCTGGAATCCTTAGCCCCCGAGGCCTCCTTTAGTTCTGCCCAATACTTTTCGTCCCATGTTTTTTTTGCTAGCGATACGCTAACCTTGTAGTGCTTCCTAGCCTCGCTAATCGCTGCCCTGTACCTATTCCTGATTGCGCTTCCCAAGCTTAACCTGTCTTCCCTGCACTGATGATTAAACCACCTAGCTGGTTTGGGTGGTTGTTTCCTATTTATCTTGCGGGACCTCAAGAAATGCGGTTTTAAAAGGGAAAAGAGCTTGTTGTGTATGTCCGTTATTTCCCTAGAACCTGGGATTACGGGGTTTGCAGCCTCCATAGCAGCGATTGCAGTATCCACCTCGGAACTTATAAAGTCCATAGATTCTGCATTCGCCAATACACTCGGCCAGTTAAGTCTGCGCATGTCATTGGCCATGGTGGGCATTGGGCCGTCACTTGATTGAGGGTTCCCTGATATGGCCATCCACCAGTTATGGGTCACACAAAGGGGATTGTGGTCACTTTCCAGTCTACCCTCGATTTTCATGTCGCATACCAACTGCCACAAATTGAGGCTGCAAAGGACATAGTCTATCCGACTTTGGTTATGACCATTGTCGAATGTACAGGCACCTTCCCTATCGCCCTTCGTCCTCCCATTTAGGGCTCTCAACCCATGTTCCAGGCAAATGGCATTCAGTTATAATATATCTTTTGTCCACCGCTTAACAGGAGCCAGATTTGAAGTCGAAACACCCCATTGCGTATCCTCCTCTTGCCCTAGGGGATCGTCCGAACTATCCAATGGTTCGAAAGTCCTATTTAGGTCACCAGCTACTACAACTTTGTTACCCAGGGACTGCGATTCCAAAAAAGTGGACAAAGCCTCTAGAATGGGTGAACTCCCAGTGGTACTGCCCCTGGCATAGATGTTGTATATATCTATCCCTCCCCACTTTTCTGAGGCTATTCTTAGCATTTGGATGTCCTTACAACCCAGATCCACCACTTTGATTGTTATTTGAAGACATTGCCTTACCCAGATTGTAAGGCCTCCCATCGGTCGACCCCTAGCGCCTCTACTGGCCGGGATTGAAAAATTTAAGTAGCCAGGAAGAAATATAGGGTCGCAAGCCCATGTCTCCTGGAATAAACAAACTTCAAAGCCATTGACGATATCCATCCAGTTTTGGGACATCAGCTTGCTACTCAACCCCGCGATGTTCCATGAAAAAAACTTCGCTAAACTGGGGCCGTCCATGGGTACTACTCCTACACAGGACATCCCAAAGTCGTTTGTTAAGATTCCGTCATACCCCTCCCTCTCTCGGATGGTATCCTCAGTGTTGTGATCAACCTCCTGGGTGCCAACAGTGCTAAGTGTAATTAGTTCCTCATTTTCAGAGTCCCCAGAAATTGGAATACACTCCCCACATGTTTCCTCCAAAATCACAGTCTCCCAACCAGTTCTCATTTCATTTGATTCCACATTTTTAGTCAAAACAGTTAACACAGGCTTCCCACATATATCCCAACGGGTCATACCTTCCCTACTGTTCGTGGAATAATCAGAATTTGGTCAATGAACCCACCCCGGATCTTTCATCACTTCAAAACGATTGTACGTTGGTCCATTATAAAAGTTGCCCCGTTGTAAGGGTACAGTGAAAGGAAGAAACCCTGGGGAGGGGAGATTGTTCTAGCAACCTAATTCACTGGTCATACCAAATTGAACACCTGTTGGTCTTGGATAAAAGAATGTAAGATCAACAACACCAATTCCACCACTGCTTGTGCCCCAATTTTGCTTCGTAATCAGACGTGCCACCCTAGGATCTTGGAAATGAACAACTATACACTCCCCCCCCCCCTCCCCCCCCCCCAAGTGCTTAGGAGTACAACCTATCCAGTCTGTCCTTCTCACTCCAATAATCAGCCCGTCCACTTCCCCGGGCAATGGTCTATTTGCCTTTAACCAGTGCATTACCTTGTTTTTTAGCATCTGGAAGGATTCTCTTTGCCCGGCCAACAAAGATGGTACATTAGTGAGGACAGCCACGAAAGGATAAGAATCTGGGGTGAGATTCATAGGAGGTATCCTACGGGGTGCCTTCATCGGGAGGGTGTTAGGCAGGCTAATGGCAGGAGCAGCAGGACGGGATGTTGGAATACTTGGTGGTGGTTGGGAACTATTCAATACAGTGTTATTAGTTTTGGAACTGTCTTTGTTACCCCTAACAG
This sequence comes from Triturus cristatus, assembly GCF_964204655.1. Classification (NCBI taxonomy): domain Eukaryota; kingdom Metazoa; phylum Chordata; class Amphibia; order Caudata; family Salamandridae; genus Triturus; species Triturus cristatus. The sequence continues at coordinate 430,146,770 of NC_140582.1, read as the reverse complement.
GAACGCCAAGACGGGGTGTAGACGTTTTTGGTGAGGGTTGGGAACCATTAGATTCAGGATTGCCACTTTTGGAGCTATCTTTATTACCCATAGCCACAGTATCAGGCAGCTTGTTTTTTTTAGTGGTATTATTGCTTGGACGGTCCGACAAATCTAAATTAGTCTTGGGGATTTGTCCCTTTGACTGAGGCCTACTTGCAATGCTGACTACGGGGGAGGAGGCTCAGCGATGGACACACCATTTGCCTGGCCATTTGGTTTCAGAAGATTGATGCTATCCCCCGTCCTAGGGTGGGACTTGATTAGGGATTTGATGGAAAAAAAGTTATCTAGAGTAGCCTGCTCGAAATGTTCTAACCGATCAGCTAATTTTTTAACTCGTTCCTCAATAGGAGTCAGGAGAGACCTCATCAGCCTCTCCAACTCGAGGAGCAGGGGTGGAGCAGAAGATAAGGTCTCAGCCAATACCATCGCTAAGGGGTCATTCATATTAGATACAGGACTAGCCGGAACAACTCCGTCCTTGACAATCTTAACCCCACCAGAGCCATCCCCAGTAGGCTCGCAGGAAGGGCGCAGGCATATTCCAATCTTCCTTATTTTTTTCGGATGTTTGGGAAGATAGCACTTCTTCGGGGCAGCACTTCTTTTGGTACTTGGTTTAGTTTTGACCACGTGAGTTGACACACTCGGTTGAGCAGTGGTCACCTGCCCTGTAGGTAAGCCAGTTGGTATAGTGGGCGAGGTAGAAGGCAAAATGGGCACGTCGTGACCCACAGACGAGCCAGCCAACAGCTCTGGTGAAGGGGGAAAAGCATAAGGCGTTTCCAGTACAGCTGGCAGGGTTACGGATGACAGGGGAGGAACCAATGCCGGGAAACCCTGAGGTGGCCGTTTCTCCAAGGGAATTTTAAGGAGTTCAATAGATAACCTACGCTCGGCTCGCCTCTCCGCCAAAGCGATCTCTTTGTCAATATCTTGGGTTACCCGACTAAAGTATTTGTCTAAAGGGCCCAAGATGGCTGACCCCGCCTCGGCCTGAGTAGAGATCTGGGCAGTGGTATTTGAAGGAGAAGACATACTTTGCAGCCAACGAGCTTTAAAAAGAACAATACTATATAAGCAAACACCAGAGATCTCTAGATACAGGGAACGTACTGTAACAAGTAGTCAGAAGGCGCAATGTCAGAGAGCGAGCCCCGCCCAGCCTCCTTCAGCCCCTGACGGCCACAGACGGTCCCGCCCTTGTCCCGGGCTTCTCCCGGGACGCCCCCGCGCGCTCCCGCGCAGCGGAAGTAAGCACCACTGTTATAGGTCAGACGTGACACGCAGGGGGCGGGGCTGACAGGGAGAGCGGGCCAGGTGTTCTCAATCGGCCAGGCAGGGACTCCTGGGAAACGGAGTCCCTGCAGAAACGCTCGCAGCCCTGCCCAAAAGCCCCAGCACAACACAGACTGCACAGCCTCTCCACAGATTCCCCAGCGGCAATCCCGGTGAAGCGGGACCCGCGAAGTGGGTCCGGCGAACAGTGGGCTCAGAGACAGTACAACATCCCAAGGCCAAGAGTCCAGGAGCAAGGGTCCGTCAGACGCACTTTCAAATCAACAAGGGATCCCGCAGGTAAGAGGCAGGCAGGCTCTTTAACACACTCTGTGCGCAGGGGGCGGGGCTGACAGGGAGAGCGGGCCAGGTGTTCTCAATCGGCCAGGCAGGGACTCCTGGGAAACTGAGTCCCTGCAGAAACGCTCGCAGCCCTGCCCAAAAGCCCCAGCACAACACAGACTGCACAGCCTCTCCACAGATTCCCCAGCGGCAATCCCGGTGAAGCGGGACCCGCGAAGTGGGTCCGGCGAACAGTGGGCTCAGAGACAGTACAACAGCCCAAGGCCAAGAGTCCAGGAGCAAGGGTCCGTCAGACGCGCTTTCAAATCAACAAGGGATCCCTGACATGTCAAACTATGGAAAATTAATGTATGTACCTCCACATCATGTCATGATGCACATTACTGTGCAGACATACAATGTGATAAATAGTTAACTGTTTGTTGCATAACCTGTAAATAAGACACATCAAACACCAAGCTTGAGGGGTCCACGTCAATGACCATTTCCCCTCTGTCCCACAGGTGACCAACAACTGTCTGCAGAGGACAACAACATCAACCTACAGAGCCAGTCTCCACCCCTGGAACATGGACTCCCTGGATTTCGAGGATGCAGAGCTTGAAGCCGACCCGCTCTGGTATGCCAGGGCACAACAGGTCCCAGGACCGCACTGTCCCCCCCCCCACCACCACACCAGCAACAACACCAACTACGCTGACCCCTGCTGGAACGACCTGTGCGGCCTCCACCACCAGCTCCACCACCAGTGCTGCCTGCAACACTCTCCCTGCCCCAGAGGATGACCACCCCACCAACTGAAGAGGGCAGGGAGAGTAGGTGGGTGCCTACAGTGGTGAGGCAACAGGTCCGTGACAGCAGGGCAGGTGGGAGGGCAAGGGGGAGTCTAAGCCGACAGCACACTGGGACCGAAGCCCTTGACAACTTCACCAGAGTCCTTGGGGCCTATGAACGGGCCCAGGGACAGGACCGAAGCCCTTGACAACTTCACCAGAGTCCTTGGGGCCTATGAACGGGCCCAGGGACAAACGGGCCAGGCACAGGGAGATTCCCATGAGCTCCGCCTCCGCATGGGCCAAATCGTGGACCTCTTGGGCCAGCGAGTGGCAGTTCTGAGGGACAGGCCTGTGGCACAACCAACATCTACACCTCGCTCCGGTTGCCCGCAGGATGACAGTTCCACATCCTCCCCTGCGGGCACGGAGAGGGGGGGACTCCTCAGACCCCACTGGCCCTGCAGCAGAGCCCCCCCCTGCCAAACGACCAAGGGGCTGTCCGAAGAAATCCAAGGGAGGAACCCGTGGCAAAGCACCTGCCAAACGCCAGTCAAGGAGCCAGATATGATGGCAACCCTCTTCACCTTGCCATTCACTTTGTTGACTGTCCTTCCCCACATTGCCATTTTAATGGCATCCGTCTGTTGGACTGGTTCACCACATCAATGTGGTGGCTACTCTATTGTCTCATCTACCATCACTGACAACTCATTGCTTCACTATCCACATTTTTGTAAATATTCTCTCCCCTGTCACATGTACCCATTGTAAATAAACACTCCTTACACACATATGTCGTTGTGTCTGCTCCATGTTAAACACAGGATTTGCAATGTTCACCATGATTACAATGTACCAGGAGCACAGATTGTAGGCAAGGAGATGCTGAAGGGACCTAGGAAAACACAACAGAACAATATTCACTAGTCAGGCGGTGGCATCACAGCCATCACACAACACTTGTCAGAAAGGTACTCCAATATGCACACATTACAATGAGCAACAGTACCGACATAGACATCCTGTATCTGTGCCAAACTACCCTGTCCCAGAAACATTGGAAGACAGCACTGAGTCAACAACAGGCTGCAGTCACAAAACTCACCTTTTCACCAACAACGACATCAGCAGACGATGGTCCCGTTGTACATTGTCACTCACCTTCAAGTGAAGTAGCGGTTGATGAGCTGTTGACGCAGGTCGACACCTTCCTCCTCTCCACTATCCTTGTTACTAGACATGGGTTCGTTTGTAGGCGGGGGCCTTGGCTGCTCATCAGCACCCAGGAGCAGGGGGATCCCATTGAACAAGGCCAGGTTGTGGAGCATGCAACTACAATCTAACACACCTTTTTGGGCGAGTACATCAGTGCAACTCCGGTCTTGTCCAGGCAGCGAAAACGTGACTTCAGGAGACCGAAAGAATGCTCCACCACATGACGTGTCCTCCCATGGGCTTCATTGTGGCGGACTTCACTTGGGGTCCTGGGATTCCGCAGTGGGCTCTTCAACCAAGGGCGGTTGGGATATGCAGAATCACCTAGGTGTGAGATACACAGACCAACTTTGCAATATACCTGTGGCAGAGGACAGCATGTCAAACACACAGCACGCAACTTAACTCTGCATACTCCTCCACAATCCATGCATGTTCCGGAAGCAGATTATCCATCAGCTGTGGTACAATGTTGTTACACATGATGTACGATTCATGGGCCGAGCCGGGAAATTTGGCACAGACGTGTGAGATGATCATATCTGCCTCGCACACCACTTGCACATTGATGGAATGGAAATGTTTCCTGTTCCTGTAGATGTGCTCACGTGCCTGTGGTGGAACCAGGCCAACATGTATGCAGTCAATGGCACCAACAACATTGGGGATGTGCCCAAGGGCATAAAAATCACCCTTCACAGCCGCCAACTCATGCCTCCAGGGGAAATGGATATATCTGTCCTTGTAGATCATCATAGCGGACAAGACATTACGTAGCACCATGCTGAACATAGGTTGCGACATCCCATCTGTGTTGGACTCCGTGTACTTGAGTGATCCAGTAGCAAAAAAATGCAGGGCCACCATCAATTTAGACGTTGGTGTAAAAGCAGTCGGATATATTCTGCGAGGCCGGAGGCTTCAACATAGCACATAGGTCTTGTAGGGTGGGTCGATCCAGACGGAATTTCCATATGACCTCCACATCCTCCATGTCTGCCAGCACTTTGAAGGGACGATGCACATTTGGTGTCCTCCTAGGTGAGATGAAAGGGGACACATGTCAATGCAATCCACCATGAGATGTGTCCGACATCTTACATTTTGACTGACACAACGCAAACAATGACTGCCATCACAGTTAAGCTTACAGCCCATCTTACATGTAGGGACACCTTCAGCTACACCAGTCGTACACCTGTCCACTTTTCACACAGCTAGCACCTCCAAAACAATATCTGACTATGTGAATCCCAAAGGCATATGGCCACAACTTGCACGAGCAGCCTTGAGAGTAGTTTATACAGCATATGTGTGAAGCTGCAACACTGCTGTCTCATACCTAGCTGCTGTACCTGCCACAACTTCCTGCGTAAGTCGAACGGGGCACACATCAACAACACAATGAGCCTGTGCGTAAACAACAAGTATGTGCATGAGCCCAGAAAAGTAGACCGTGAAATATGCACATTGTGTAGTCAGACATTCATCACTGTGAGTTGCTCCGCCCTATCACAAATTGACACGTGTACCCATTGGAGAGTCCATCACAAACCTGTTCTGTGTACATGCCCAGCAATATCACAAGTGACGTGAGGGAGTACATGCCAATGTTTTCAATCATATACACCAACATGGCATGTGTAGTCAGCAGTGGGGTAAATGTTACATTGGCATTGTGTGCACAATCTTGTGCCATGAATCACGTGTCTACTGTGCACTGTTGAGAACTGGCCACTGGCTATTCACACAGCATGATGTGTCCACAGGTGCTGTCAAAGTGCTCCGCAACACAAATCACGGTCATAGGCACCAATGTATGGTAGCCATATCGCGGTAGCGACCGCCTGGCCCGGTGTGTCACTGCCAATGCCAAAGCCACACTCGCGGTAGTGATAGATATATATGTATGGTCAAATGGCGGTTGGCATGCTCTGCCACCCAAATCAGGGTCATAGGCACCAATGTATAGCAGCCATATAACGGTAGCGACCGCCTGGACCCGGCGGTGTGTCACTGCCAATGCTGAAGCCACACTTGCGGTAGTGATAAATATATATGTATGGTCAAATGGCGGTTGGCATGCTCCGCTACCCAAATCACGGTCATAGGCACCAATGTATAGCGGCCATATCACGCTAGCGACTGCCTGGCCCTGGCGGTTTGTCACTGCCAATGCCCAAGCCACACATGCGGTAGTGATAGATATATATGTATGGTCAAATGGCGGTTGGCATGCTCCGCCACCCAAATCACGGTCATAGGCACCAATGTATAGCAGCCATATCGCGGAAGCGACCGCCTGGCCCCTGGGGTGTGTCACCGCTAATGCCCAAACCCTTACAGTCGTTAGGACGTGCATTATTCAAAATGCTCGCTCTACCACGCTTTCTTTACGCCCTACAAAACACTCCCATTCCAGTGCCTAACACCTATTTTGTGCAGCTTGAGGCAGCAGTGAGAGATTTATTGTGGGACAGTAAACCGCCCTATTTAGCCATGGCCAAGCTTAAAATAGGATGGTATGATGGGGGTATTGGGCTGCCGGATATGCGTCTCTATTATCAGGCTGCACAGCTTACGGCTATCAACTGTTGGGTGTTCGGACAGCACGATGATCCCAGCTTTCGCACCGATCACTGGTTCATGGGGAAGGGAGCTACAACAGAGCGCTTTATACAAACCACAGGAAATTGCGCCTGACCGGTCCCACGGCGCGTACAGTGGAAGTGTGGCATGGGGCGCAACGACGGATGGGGTGGCAGGGGCGCCTTACATAGGCTACCCCTCTATGGGAACTGGACATTTTGGGCCGACTTAGTGCCTATGCAGGGTTTGATAAATGGGATACGATAGGGATCTCCACGGTGGGCGATATGTGGATTAGGGGCAAGAAGGCGTTGTTTATTGAACTCCAAACTAAGTATCAGCTAGCACCATCGGAGGGTTTTCGGTATCTCCAGATCAGCCACGCCATTGACTCTGCCATCCCTAAAGATACTCCCCTTCCAGACTCCTTTTCTCTGGAAGACAGGCTCTTGCTGGATCCTATGAACCGCAAGGCCATCTCTCTCACATACAAGAAGTTGATCAATAATCGGGCCGATCCGATGGTGGCGAGCTGGGAAGCTGAAGTGGGAGAATTAGCCAATAAGGACTGGACGGAGGCGCTGTCCTCACCCCGAGAAGTAGCCGTCCCGATGCGACTCCGCCTGGTCCAACTTAAAATTCTTCACCGGGTATATTTTGATGCTACACTGCTTGAGACCTGATCCACTCTGCCTCCGACACTGCAATCAGACGGGTACATTCTTACATATTTTATGGGACTGCCCTCACATACAGCAGTTCTGGACAGACGTCACCGGACAATTGACTAGGACTTGTGACAAGCCCATCCAAATGACTTCCACACTATGTCTCCTAAATATCTGGGAGGCAACTGACCTCACACAAGCTGAACAGTCCTGGGCCACAATGGGGTGGAGTATAGCGAAACGGAATATTGATCAGAAGTGGGGCGAGGATACCATACCACAGCTGAGAGATTGGGCAAAAGACATGGACCATGCCATGATTGCAGAAAAAACAGTCTATAAAGGGAGGGGATGTCCACGCAAATGGGATCATAAGTGGGGGCGCTGGAATAAATATAGGGGAGATATATGTTTTTTTCCACGACGGTGGAATTGAGGAGGGAGAGACTCATGGTGGTAGATGAGGGAGACGATGAGACTGTGGCATATACTGGGGGCAATCAGGAATAGATACGATTGGTGAAGCTTCCTGACCCGGAAACATAGAGTGACCCGCCTACTGATTGTTGCGATATTATTGAAGTGTGTTCCCCTGGGCTCATACTGGACCATCACCTACATTTTTAATGCTGTATTTATGAACATTTTTGCTTAAGATGTCAACGTAATGTCTTAATTGCTGCTTTTTGTTTCTAATAAAAATTGTTTAAAAAATAAAAAAAAGCCCTTTCAGCCAATGGGAACTGCAATCGCGGTAGCCTTATGCAATTTTGAAAATCGTGGTAGGCGTGCTCCGCCACCGTGGGCCGGTCATTGGATGCAATTATAAGATGCATGACCACGGTAGCGACCGCATGGCCCCTGCGGTGTGTCACTGCCAATGCCCAAGCCCTTACAGCCAATGGGAACTGCAATCGCAGTAGCCTAATGCAATTTTGAAAATCGCGATAGGCGTGCTCCGCCACCCCAGGGCCAGTCATTGGATGCAATTGAAAGATGCACGACCGCGGTAGTGACCCCATGGCCCCTGCGGTGTGTCACCGCCAATGCTCAAGCCTTTACAGCTAATGGGAACTGCAATCGCGGTAGCCTAATGCAATTTTGAAAATCGTGGTAGGTGTGCTCCGCCACCCCGGGGCCAGTCATTGGATGCAATTATAAGATGCACGACCGTGGTAGCGACCGCATGGCCCCTGCGGTGTGTCATCACCAATGCTCAAGCCCTTACAGCCAATGGGAACTGCAATCACAGTAGCCTAATGCAATTTTGAAAATCGCGGTAGGCGTGCTCCGCCACCACGGGGCCGGTGCTTGGATGAGATCGAAAGATGCACGACCGCATGGCCCCTGCGGTGTGCCCACCAATGCTCATGCCCTTATAGTCAATGGGAACCGCAATCGTGGTAGCCTAATGCAAGTTTGAAAATCGCGGTAGGCGTGCTCCGCCATCGCGGACCCGGTCATTGGATGCATTTGAAAAAAGCTGACCTGGAACACCAATTGCAGCAGCTTAGAACCACTGAAACTACCCAGGGGGCCATATATGTGTGAGGGAGAGCCTCACATTTCCACTGCTTCCAGACACTGCTGCCTGACACCCTTCACAACCAACTGCTGCTGCTCCTGTCTCCAGACACTGCTGCCTGACACCCCTCACCACCAACTGCTGCTGCTCCTGTCTCCAGACACTGCTGCCTGACACCCCTCACCACCAACTGCTGCTGCTCCTGCCTCCAGACACTGCTGCCTGACACCCCTCACCACCAACTGCTGCTGCTCCTGTCTCCTGGACCCAGTGATGGCGAGGACTGAGAAGATCAGGGCCTGTCCCTTCAACACCGAGGAGCTGGAGGTCCTGGTGGACGAAGTGCTCACATAGTATGGGAGGCTATATGGTGCTCCAGATGTCATGGTAAGTGTTTCAGAGTGGAAGTGAGAGTGCAGGGAATGCACACATTAAGTTGATCTGCTGTAGTATGTGCCTGAGAGTGTGGGGGTTGTGTCATACACTGCCTAGCATGCTGTCTCCAGGGGAAAGGGGTGTGTAGTTTATTTCACACGTTCCCCTGGTTGCACATCAGAATGGGAGGGACATGTATTGTTTTGGTAGCCATACAGTGACACAGCAAGTTGGTTATGCAGGACAGGACAGAAATTTCCTGTGTGAATGGATGTGTGGGTCTCTGATGTTCTTCACAGGCTCATCTGTGACCTTACCAAGGGTTTACGTCCAGAGGGTACTGATGGAAGTGTGTCTGACTCAAAATTGACATCATGTATAGGTCAGCACTATGCTAAGGACATAAATGCCAGAGGGTGACTGACACTCTTTGTGGTAATTCACCTATGACACAGCAGATTGTTGTACTTTTGTACAGAGCCTCTTCCATTTCCTGAAGCATGTGTACTGACTCGCATGTGTAGGCACTGTTTACGCTCTCATATTGTCCCTTCATGTGACATTTCTGATGCCCTACGTTGGCCCTCACTGTGAGCCCACCTGGCCTGCACAGTCGCTGCCCAATCTGACAAGGACAAATTACTGAATGTACAGAGTGAAACATATGGGTTGTCTGCTAGACTATGCATCAAAGAGCCATCTCAGACCTGTAGATTGCACACAACAGACCTTGTGAGAAGGGTGTGAGATTGTAAGGTCATGTCCCTAAATGTGACCTCCTTGACACAGTGAGCAATTGAGAGCTGCGGAGTGTTGGACACAGTGAGTCTGCCCCGAAACATAATTTCCAATGTAATGTATGTCTTGCTCACCCACAGACTGGATAGTAGATGTGAGCCCCCTACACATAGCTTTCTGTGCTGGCAGCTTTCTGTGCTGGCATCCTGCATTTGTATGAGATGGGCAGATACTGTGTCCACCCTCATACCTGCATGCATTTTTGAATGATTCTCCCATGCTAATGTACTATGTGAGATGCTGTATTGTCTCTGGTAGACATATCTGTGAAGTAGTGCTGAGTTAGTATCATGCTCCTGTACTGAGGGATAGTGTTACATAACCCTGTGTCACTGAATTTGCCACCTCTTGTCTCCCATGCCTGCAGCTCAAAGTCCACCAGCGTAAGGCCGTGTGGAGGGAAACTGCACGCAAGGTGCGGGCTCTGGGTGTCTCCAACCGACGGCGCACACACTGTTACAAGAGGATGGATGACATCTGCTGGCTGAGCAAAAACGTGGCAGAGATGACGATGGGGCTGCTCTCTTGGACTGGAAGGCTGGCGCGCAGGAGCATGACGCCACTAATGGCCCGCATCTTAGCTGTGACGCAGCCTGAGCTGGATGCACATTTAAAGGAGCATCAGCACCAATCTGGGGGTGAGTATTCTGGGAAGGGTGGCTTTGATTGTGAGTGGCTGCATGTGTTCCAAGCCTGGGCCAGTGCTGGGCTCTGTGATGTTGCTAATGTGATGCAATTGTGTGTAAGTGGCCTCTGGGTTGGGTGCAGCTGTCATGCATTTTCCCTACCTGTACTTTCTCATGTCGTGGAGTAATGGCCCTTGACATTGCATTCTGAGTTGTGGCCTTCTGGCATCGTCTGCATTAGGGAAGTCAGGGACATCCCATGGAAGGGAACAGCAGTGTGCATCATCTGAGCGTGCTTTCATCAATGTGTGCATTGCCTGACGTCAGAATTGTGAGGACTACACATCTGACACCAATGTGCAACTGTAGTTGTGCCCCAAAGTACGACATGGTGGATGGCATGAGCTCATGGCCATTGTAGACTGATATGTTGGAGTCTGTATCTGTGTTGACCCCTTCTGCTGACTCCAGATGTGACTGTGGCGACATGTTGGGAGGTACATCTTTTCCCCACTCAGGGACCTAGGTATGCTCAGAGGGATCTGTGTGTCTGGTTACACTGAGCCAGTGGCAGGCTATTTGGCTGTGTGGTCATCACAAGGGTCACGTATGCCAAGTTTGCATGATGACATGCAAAAATCGAGTTTTTGAATTGAGGTTTCACGATGTTACTGCACAGGGTGGTGTGCAACATGGGGATATCATCATCTTGTTTCGTGCTTTTCTTGCATATGATGTTTTGTGTTAATGCCACAGAACTGACCCTATGTCTCTGTCTCTTGCAGCATCTACCGTGGGCCCAGAAGGACAGGGGACTGACACCAGTGGTGAGGCATCAAGCACGACTGCTACACACGAGCACACTGACACTGATGTGACCAGCGCCTCGGAGGGGGACAGGAGTCTGCTTTAGGAATCACAGCCAGAGATACCAACCTCAACGTCATCTGACGCCAGCGGTGACACATCTATGTTGGCGGGCACAGGGAGCGGGAACTCTGCCTCCTCTTCCACCACACAGCGTCCAGTGCCCACCCTCCCAGCTACTTCCACTAGTGCTGCCCGTGTTCGCACCAATAAGAAGGGAAGAGTGTCCTTCACCCCAGGCACCGCTGCCCCTGCCCCTGTCTCCTCTGCTGCCATCAGTGTTGAGTCTGTGGACCTTTTGCACCAACTGTGTGTGGGCCAGACAACTCTCCTCAATGCCTTCCGAGACCACAACAAAAAGTTGGCACAGGTTGTTGCTTTCATGGAGGGCATTCATCCAGACGTGGGTGGGCTACACCAGACTGTCCAGTCTTTGTTCTCTGCAGTGACGGCAGCCATTCAGCTGGCACAGTCTCAGAGTCCAGCTCCAGTCCCTTTGGACCCCCCCTGCCAGTAGTTACATCTGACGATAGTGATCACACACCACAGACCTCAGGCTCAAGATACAGCACACGCAGCACACAACAGCAGCAGCCCAAGCGGGCCAGAGTACAGACACCATCCCCCCAAAAACCCTAAGCCACATCGGAGCGCAAAGGCAAAAACCCTTCAGGCAACACTCAGAGGCATAAAGCCAAGAAGCAGGCCTCAGGCTCACATGCCTCAGAGGCATCCCCAGTCAAGGACTCTCCTGTCCCAAAAGCGTCTCGCAAAGAAAAGCAGTCAGTTCCCGTTCCTGCTGTGAAGCTGGTGCCAGCTAAGGGTCCACAGAAAAAGACCGCTAAGGCAGATTCACCCACAAACTCAACTCCCATCCAGAGCCCTGTGAAGCAGGGGAAGGAGGTCAGTGTAGGGGGTTCACCTGGTAAACAGGTGGTGGAGAGGAATAGGCAAGGCCAGGCCAAGCGTGCCTCCGGAACCAGCATGTCCCCAGAGGGAGGCCCACCGGCTGCACCTGATGCAGCTTTGGTGGTGAGAGTGTCTCTAGTGCCCGCCACACTTACCACTCTTACCAAGATTCCCTATCGAGTCCCCAAGAAGTGGAAAGGCACCCCTCCACAATCTCCCACCCACACTGTGTCTCATGGCAGCATGACTCCACCTCCACGTGCCACCACACCACCTGGTCCAAGCAGCCCTCCGGCTTCCAAAGCCACTGATACCTCTACCTCAGCTGGGCCTCTCTCTCCCAAGTCCAGTCCTCCAACTGGCCCGACACTCAGCCACCTCCCAGTCCGACTGACAGCCAAGTCTGAGTCAAAGTGGCCCTCACACACCTGTCTCTCCCACAGCAATGCCTGGACTGCCCATTGTTATCCCCCTAACTGTGTTGCTGACCATGGCAGTGTACAGTCTCACCCATTCCCTGTGCAGGATCTAATGCACACATGTGCCTACTCTGCACTTTGTACTGACCACTGGCCTTGCTGTGTTTGCCCATTCCCTGTGCAGGTTCTCATGTACCTACTCTGCAATTTGGACTGGCCACTGGCCTTGCTGTGTTTGCCCATTCCCTATGCAGGATCGCATGTACCTACTCTGCACTTTGGACTGACCACTGGGCTTGCTGTTTTGCTGTATTTGTCCATTCCCTGTGCAGGATCTCATGTACCTACTCTGTACTTTAGACTGGCCACTGGCCTTGCTGTTCATTGCTGTGTTTGCCCATTCCCTGTGCAGCTTCTCATGTACGTACTCTGCACTTTGGACTGGCCACTGGCCTTGCTACTCATTGCTGTGTTTGCCCATTCCCTGTGCAGCTTCTCATGTACCTACTCTGCACTTTGTACTGGCCACTGGCCTTGCTGTTCATTGCTGTGTTTGCCCATTCTCTGTGCAGGATCTCATGTACCTACTTTGCACTTTTTACTGGCCACTGGTCTTGCTCTTGTCTACTTTTGATGCCTATCTGTGTAATATGTAATAAAGACAGTTACTCCTGTTGTTTGCTTTGTCAGCGTCCTTGTTAAAATGTGTGGGTGTGGTTTAATGTGACACATGCTCTGTATGACACTTCAACATTGTCAATGGCTTCTTTCACTTTTTCAGGGTTTTGCAGAGGTGACAGGCACTTCAGTTCTTCTTGACGCCGAGGCTTGGGGGTGCAATGATGGGGGTTTGTGATGAACTACTGTTATCATTATCATTCTATGGTCAGGTTAGCTAAATTGTACACATGTCATGTGTGGATGCACTGCCAGCACAGAGTGGGATTATATCCACAGGTTTGCAGGCAAGCTGGGCAGGGCCATCATGTCTGTGTGATCTTTCTTGATGTGTGAACAGCGGTGTTGGTGTATGGTCATCTTGTGATGGCCACGCATCCAAGCCGCATGGGTAAATTTCAATGTGTGCTCTTGGGTGGTCATGAAGTGTGCAGTGTGAAGGGCGTGACTTTGTCAGTAGTGTTGATGTGTGTGTGCCCCTGCAATGGCCACTGCACACATGTGTCACCCAGGAGTTGAGTGCCTGTTAGTTTGATTAGTCAGCCCTGTGCTTGTGATTGTGTGCACATGTGGAAGTTGCAGGCTGTGCACTGTGCAGTGTGGTGGTGTGTCCTTACACTTCTGGGGGACACCTACTTGTTGTTGGTGCAAATTGTGAGTATGCAGAGTGTGTGACTGGTAAGTCAGTGTTGTGTTGTGTTGTGTTGATCAGCCATGTGTCTTGATACTGTTTGTGCTCACTGTGCAGACCTGCTCTGCCACACTGATATTTTGGTGTGTTTTCTCATGCATTGCTGTCACTTGAGGCATTATTTGCTCCAGTATGGCATGTGGGATGTGGAGTTATGCCATCCCCTATCTGTGCTTATGATGCCTACCCATTGTGAGTGAGCACTCCATCTATTTGTGTATGGTACACTCCTGACATGTCCACTACTGACGTACACACCACTTCACTCTCATGTCAGCTCTCCCCTTGGGTTGCCAGTGTGTGTGCCTCACCACCACTTCATTTGTTGCACTATGCCTTGTGGTGCTGATCTGTGCACAGGACCAATGTGCCACTCAGGACAGTTTCCCAATTGGTTAGGTGTGATTTTCTTGTACTGGTTTGCAGTCAGGGTTGCTCGTATGCAGTGCAACTGTTTGTGCTGCACAGTCCTCTGGTCATGTTGTTTGCACCTGGCTGTCCCAGACTTGTGCATCTGTGGGTGATGGGTGAGCTGTATGTGTGTTTGTGTATGTGTACTGCTACCCTTCCTGAGTATGATGTTGTCTGTGTGCTGTGGTGATTTGTGTTGTGGGGGTTCATGTTGTGGCTCTCAGATATGTGTGCTACTGGTTTGGTTGTTGTGCACACACTCTTGTTGTGCATGCAGTGCTGTGAGTGTATGTTGCCTTGTAATTGCCTGGTGTGCATCCCCTGATGTACAGCTGTGTTTGCAATGGGGTGGATTGTCATGTGCATCTGTTGTGTGTTTGCTGTGGATGTGTGCAGTGTTTGGCCTGCGTTGTCTCTTTCAGCTGACAGATGCCCTGTGTGTGATGTTCTATTTGCATGTCATTGTGTGTGAGTTGTTTGTGCATTGTGATACATTCAGATGTGTGTTGCAAGTGTAGTGTGCATTACTTGTTTGTCTGTCACATGCACTTAGGAGTATTCTTGTTCCTGAGCTTGTTTTGAGTGCACCTTGGTAGTTTCTCTTATATTTGACCTGTCACTTATCAGGATTCTGCATGCATGTGGTACACTATTACACCATGTTGACTTGATGGGTGGTGTGGTATGTCTGTCTGTGTTTTCTTATTGGACCATTGCTCCCACTTTGTGTCCATGATTGGTTTGAGATGATGCCCTTCTTGTCTGTGTTGGGGTATGGTGTCTGTGCATTGGTCCGGAGTGATGATGTTGTGCACTCCTGTTCTGTATGTGCTCCCATTGCCTTTCCACTTTTTGGCTGGCCATATGTGGGCTTGTTGTACTTCTGTGTATGTTGTTTGTGAGGTTTGTGTTGGCTATTGTATTTGTGCCACCATTGGTTCAGGCATCCCTGTGTGTGTGTGTGATGTTTGTGGATGCACCCCAGGGGGTGTGACTGTTTGTCAGTGTATTCACAGGACATTATTTGCACCATTCTGTGTGTTTGACACTAGTGTTGAGTGGTGCAGGTGTGAGGTGGGTGGAGGAGGGGTATGTGTGAAGGGTCCAAGTTGTGTTTGACAGTCATGGAGTGTGTCAATGGGCCCTGTGTGTTGTGCTGATGACATACACATGTCAAGTAAGTGGGTACAGATGTGTGGCTGATCATGTTTGACTTCAGACACTTCCTATCATCCCTGTGCCTATGCATGGCCTGCCTTGCTGTCTCCCTGAATTGTTGCACAGAGGTCACTGTGGTTTAATCTCACTCAGTGTGCCAGTCATGTGTGAGTTGTTGGCCTAAGGGTGTTGTGATCTGTTCCTTCTCTTGCATGTGATGTAAACATGATTTGTGGCTAGCTCCTTGTCTTCCCATCACTGTCCACCTCACTTTTGTCTTGCCCATTTGTTGCCCTCCGTTGCTGCGGACATCTGGTATGTGTCTGTGGCTGTGTGTTAGTGTGGGGTGTGTCTGGGTGACTTGACAGGCAGTGTGTGCAGTTAGGCGATTGTTCATATTCAGTGTGAGTGTTCATTTTGTAATTGGACTCAGTTTGCTTGACATGAGTGGAGTGTGGGTGTGGGGAGGAGGGTTGCCCTGGCCCTGAGCTTCTGTGCTGTGTGTTCCTCTTCAGCCCCACCTGCTGAGACTGGCTCCCTGGTTGTTTGGTGTGTGTGGTGCAGGGTCTGGGTTCACCTGGCTGGTTAATTGTGCAGGGAGAGCACAGGAGGGGCACACAGCATGTCTCCTAATGGGTGTGGGGGGCTTAGTGTGTGAAGGGTGTAGTTGTGGCCCTGTGAGTCTTTGTGGACTGCCCATGCCTGGCGCTGGCCCTGCCTAGAGCATTGTGCGCATGTTTTCCGGCGTCTTCACTGCTGCGGTGATGTGACCGGGAAATTGCTGCGATTTCGTGGTTAACGGGTGACCTGGATGCGGAGGGGTGATTTAGTGCCAGGTAGGACGTGTGTGGGTACACTTGTGGATGTGTTCCTGTCCCCACGAGAGTGTCTGGTGTGGACAGGAAGCGTATATCAGCCCATTAGTTGTGTGTTGTGGTTGTGTGCGGAATTGTGTGATTGCGTACCTGCTGCAATGTCCGCGACGGTGCATAACTTGCTGGTAGTGTATCAGGTACAGCACAGTGAAGACATGTAGAGCTGGATCCATTGCGGTCGGGACCGGGTGGTGGGGACCGGGAGTCTGGTTTTGCGCTCCGCTATCATGCTTCTGCCATCTCTGGTTGGGTGGTTTCTCCGCTGCGGTGTGACTGGCTGTTTGGGGCATCCTGATTTGTACGGCGGTCGGGACGTCATTCCACACAGCAGTGGGTCTGTATTAGCTCCCACCGCCGCGGTGGCGGGTGCATTTGTATGGCGGTTCACGTCGCACCCCGGCGGACGAGAAATGGGCTATGTTTGCCGATTGTAATATGGCAGGTGTGAGGACCGCTGCTCGCGTACAGAAAATGCTATTTTCCGCCACTGCCAGCACTACGGTGGTGCCTCCGTCCGCCATCATAATGGGCCCCTAAGTGTGTGTACGGGGGCACTAGTGTCTGTTTGTTAACCTTGGCAAGGGCCCTAGATGGGTGTGTGACAGTGACGCTAATGCAGTGAGGTTGGTATCCGGACAGCCTAGGTGAGGTGGGCCAAAAACAGTAGTGCTCGGCAAACAAGTGCCAGCCTAGTGGGGTGGGGTGGAGCAGGGACTGGAACTTTCAATGCCACCTCAAGGGGAGATGTGATAAGGACACTAGTGACTGGAGATGGTCAGTCTTTCACCCCAGGTTTGTGAGAAGAGCACTAGTGTCCGGAGACTCAGTGTCGCTGCAAGGAAGGTGTGACGAGCATTAGTGCCTGGAGACTATCGATGCCACTCTGAGGGGAGGAGCAATAACAAGAGCACCAGTGCCTGGCACTGTCAGTCACACATTTCAGTCCTGCAAGCCCTGGAAGGTATGACAAGAACACTAGTACTAGAATACTGTCAGTTCGTCTCCCCATTGAGGTATGACAAAGGGCCAAAGTGTTAAACTACACGTTGGGGCCGCCTTTCAGTCTTGCCAAGAGTAATAATGTACTGATAAATGCCTTTCTATTCCGGGTGTAAAGTTATTTCATCTTACTCATATTGTTTCAGTGTTTATTGTATTTAGTATGTGATGTGAATTCATTCACTGCTGGAAGTGCATAGATTTCCACTTCCACTCAAACTGTTTTAGTTTACCTGCAATTACCGCTCAAAGGGGTTGGAACGGGGGGGTGAACTGGCTCAGACTCGTTGAGTCGGGCGGGGCCGCCATCTTAGGGGGGCGTCGGTCAGCGGACTAGGCATTTCCCTGACTTCGACATTAATTGCGAGGCTGACGCGAGCGCGCAGCGTTAGAACTCCTGAGGCATGAGCCGGGAGAACACGGAGGCATTTTTAGCTCATTTGCACTTAGCTCATTTGCACATTATGGCACCTGTAATTGGATTATTTGCACTGTTGCTTTGGTATTTTAAATCCGATTTTAACACTCAAACTGTTTTAGTTTACCTGCAATTGCTGCTCAAAGGGGTTGGAATGGTGGGGTGAACTGGCTCAGACTCGTTGAGTCGGGCGGGGCCGCCATCTTAGGGGGACGTCGGTCAGCAGACTAGGTATTTCCCTGACTTCGACATTAATTGCGAGGCTGGCGCGACGCTTGCGCGCTGAAGGTGCACCAAAGGCAAGCCCGTCTGCGCTTGTCCGCGCTTGGCCGATGCTCAGCGCCAGGACCCCAGGTAGTTTAATGCCAGGTAAGCCTCCCATCCGTAGTTATGGAAGAACAGCCTTGTTAGAACTAAATGGGGCGGGCAGGGGCAGGGATTGTATCTGTCTCTCGGTGGATGCACTGCCGGCACCTCTCCCAGGAGTATGTCCCAACTGTAAAATGCCCCTACCCAAGATCCTAGTTCAACCCATACCATCAAGGGATGATAAAAGGTCAGGGTTAGTCGGATGCGAAACACAAGTATTTAAATGTATATTGCTCAGTGCAAGGTCCTTGGTTAAGCACAGCCTGGAGTGCGCAAGGCTCATTGAGGAGAGGGATATAAAAATTGCTTTTATCACAGAGGTGTGGACTGATGATTCCTCTGGCCCAGACATAGTGAAAGCCACCCCTCCAGGGTTCTTATGCTATACTTTAGATAAGCCTCTCAATAAAGGGGGAGGATTGGCTGTGATCTACCATGGCTCGATTAAGGCAGCTTTGCAGCCCATCCCAATGGAAGCGTGTGAGGCCCTGTTTTTTAATCTCAGCCTATCTCACCATCATACCTTTAAAGGAAGTTTATTGTACAGGCCGCCAGGAGCTAGAAACTCCTTCTTAGCTTCACTTGGAAACATATTGGAAGAGGGCCTATGCACCGACGCCTATACAATTATGGTTGATTTTAATTTTTATTTGGAGGCACTTACTGAACCCGACGCTGTGACTTTGAATGACATGATGAATAGCGCTGATCTGAGGCAGCAGGTAATTGGTCCTACTCATGTGGCAGGATATACCTTGGATGGTATTTTTCTAACCATCCGTGCCTTCAGTTTACGGGTCTACTACCTCTCGTGTGGTCGGATCATGCTGCCGTCCAATTTGAGTTAATACTGACTGCAGCGCGCAAGTGGTCAATGTCCAAAAAGCCTAATAGTAACTATAGCCTGGAACAAAATTGAGGGGACAGTTCTGCAGGAGCTTCTTACCTCCACGGCAGGTAAAATGTCGTTGGGAGTGGAAGAGGCTAATATGGTATATATGGAATGGCTGGAGCAAGCCTGTGATATAATAGCCCCAGCAAAAACTCTCTGCCCCAAAAGATCACAACCTTATGTTCCATGGTTCACAGAGGATTTGAGAAATCAAAAACTCGTTTGCAAACGGCTTGAGCGGAGCTGGAGGAAAGGCTATAAAGAAATAGAGAAAAAGCTATTTAAATTCAGCCTGCAGAATTATAAGCAACTCACTTTTCTGCTAAACAAAAGTTTTATGCAACCCACATTGATCTAACGAAGAATTCGGTAAAAGAATTGTTCAGAACTGTTTCTAGCCTGGCCTCCCCAAGTCCAGCTAAAGTTCAGCCAAGTCAGGAACTATGTGAAGATATTGCCAAGTTCTTCTTGACCAAAGTGAAGTCAATCTTTTTGGCTTTCAGTGGGCCAAGCACTGGCAGGATGAAGGTGGCTAGGGAGGAATCCAAGCCTACGAGGGTTCCTATTTCCACCTTTGAGAATTTCTCACCGGTGTCCCCTGAAGATATTCGAGAGCTCGTCATGGCAGCCAATTCAGGGTCGCCCTATGACCCATGTCCAGTCACAGTGGCCAAACTGGCCCCGGTTCCGATCGCGTAAGCACTATCATCAATCTTTAATGGCATGTTCGTAACAGGGCAGTTTTCCTATACGCTGGAAATTGGCCTCTATACTGCCCCTTTTTTTAAAAAAACAGCTTGGACCCTAAGGATCCAAATCATTTTTGCCCTCTTTCCCGGCTTCCGCTCCCAGCATAATTGATAGAAAAAATCATGAATACACAATTAAGTACCTTCTTAGCTGACACACAAGCTTTGGATCCCTCCCAATATGGCTTTAGAGAGGGACATAGTACCGAGTCTGCTCTCATTAAGGCCACAGAGGAGATCAGGGAAGATGGTGATCAGGATGGCAGGGCAGCTCTGATCTTATTGGATCTGTCCGCCGCCTTTGATACGGTCCATCGTGACATCTTAATGGACCGTCTAAAGGCATGTGGGATCCATGGGAAAGCTTGGGATCTTTTAAGATCCTTCTATCCGACAGAGGACAAATTGTTGCACTGGGAGAACACCAGTCTAAACATTTTGCATTGCCCTGCGTGGTCCCACAGGGGTCCTCTCTCAGTACTACACTTTTTAATGTGTACATTTCTTCTTTGGCCCACATTATCAGTGCATTTGGATTCGGTCTCACCTCGTATGCTGATGACACCCAAATTGTGGTGTCTCTGCTTCCTGGCAAGGAGGTGGGAATGGATAAACGCTTTCAAGACTGTATGGTATCAGTTGGGAGTTGGATGGCAGCGAACTGCCTAAAACTCAACACTGGTAAAACCGAGCTCATACTGTTTTGCAAGGACACTAACTTCTGGACACCGAATTGGTGGCCGGACTCAATGGGTACTCTCCCTATGCCCTCAAAAAAGGTTAAAAACTTGGGAGTAATAGTGGATGAGAGTCTTACCTTTGGTCACCAAGTAAACTCAGTGGCATTAAAAACAGCTTATGTGATTAGAACGGTCAGGAAAATACTGCCATTCTTGCCCCCGGGTAGCCGGCAAACAGTGGTCACGGCTCTTGTAATGTCAAGGCTGGACTACTGCAAAAGTCTTTATTTAAATGTTCAACAAAGATTCTTGAACAAACTTCAACTGCTGCAGAATGCAGCTGCCAGACTGCTTACTGGCACGTCCAGGTTTACTCCCATATCCAAGGAAATAAAAAAACTGCACTGGCTCCCTGTAAGGAACCGAGTGCGTTTTAAAGCCCTCTGTTTGGTTTTTAAAGCGCTTCAAGGTACAGGACCAGACTATTTAAAATGGCAGTTCCATTGGTACATACCGAAAAGAACACTAAGCTCACTGGGTGCCAAGTTGGTATCAGTGCCACACACAAAAAAAGCTTGGTGGGGTGATAGAAGTTTTGCTTACTGTGCAGCAAAAGCCTGGAACGTCTTGCCGTTTCACCTGAGAAATGCCACGGATCTCTTAACTTATAGGAAAGGCTTAAAAACCTGGCTCTTTGCCCAATGAAACTTTTTTTTCCATTTCTAGCCTTATAGATATGTAAATAGCACCGGGATACCCCCGGGTAACCAATGCACTTTAAAAATATCATTAACATAACATAACATACCACTACATTTGAAAGACAAACAGCACTAGTGAATGCATCCCATCGCATGCGCCAGAATCATTTGATTTGATTCTCTTTCATGTGTGCTTCTCGGGGTGCCCTCCAGACACAGCATTTGTGTAAGATAATGCTTCTCACAGTAGGTAGCACCAAGGCTGGTTCCAGCTAGGTGCACCCACAACAAGGGCTCAGTGAAGTGGGAGATCTTTGCACCTGGCAGTCATCAGCCTTCCTGACTCAGTAATCAAGGACAGACAAAAGGGAAGGCCTGACCCAGAAACGTTCTCTCCTTGAACAACAGAAACGACAGTCCCATTCTTCAACCTCTAACATTAACCACATCCCAGTGCTCAGAAGGAATTAATCCGCAGCCACTTGCGAACAAAGTTGTCATTGTCTTCTAAAGGTGGCCCTGTAGCCCTCCATCTCACTTTAGTGTCTGGGTCTCCACCCTCCAGCCACAAGAATGCAGGCAATACACTTACCATCCTCACCCCCATCTTGTGCCATGCAAAACCAGGGGCATCGAAATGGATACCACTTTGATTTTCTAAATAATACTGTGACCATTAAGTGTGAGCGTCCGAAGATATCAGCTCCAGCATCTGCAAAATTTTATTTTCAATGTTTTCTATATATGCCCCATATATTCTCTCATGTTGCTATGATCATGAGTTTACTGCTTCCTTGAGTGCAGCCTAAAGTGCTTGATAATTACCCACATATGCATTCAGCCATTGCTTTACACTTCCAATCCCTGAGTTGATGAGCTGTTTTTGGTGAAGCGGTGGCCTAGCACAGACTGTCTGCTTGATTCTAGTGCCTATCAAAAGTATTTAATATAGCACTCTCACATGCCAATAATGTTCTTTCTACAGTTAAGTATTTTCAGATTGCATGCTATCTCAAAAAGCACCCTCTATAGTCATAAAAAATCCTGCATGAAAAACTCACCATAACTTAAAACTTCCAATTGCCACCGCACTTTTTTTGATCTTTTGCATTACCTTCTCCTTACGTTCTGTTCTTTGCTTTGAGCCACATGCATGTATGTCTTAATCTATACGATGTTATTTCTGCAAATTGGTCACGCCTAATTTCAAAGTTTATATCCTCTCCTTCTTTGAAAATGTAATCTCCTCTAGCTCATCTATTAATGCGACCAACCATCTGCATTAAATCACATCCCCCGAGCCATGATCGCAACAAACTCCTATTAATTCAAACTACCACAAGGAAACTGAAGTAGATGTGTGCGAACAGAGAGAGCGTCCACAAGCACAGGAGGCCTGGCCGGGTAAGAGGAAGCAGCACACCGACCGGCACAGGGCGCACCTAGCGAGGGGGCCACACCTGGGGAGAAGCATCACCTGGCTGCACAGAGGCCAACTGCACCGCTGCGTCCCGAGCGACAAAGGAGGCAGGAGGCAGGCTAGAGGCGACAGCACAGGATGCCGACAGCAGCTATCCAGGGCCCACCGGGGAAGACAAAGACAGACCTGGCGACCCCAGGGCCATCGCAGAGGGGGCAAGACAGCCTTTCGCCCACGCAAACAAGCAGCTCGAGAGGGAGACAAGCTCCAGGGAGCCCTCCAGGGGCAGACGACAGGAGAAGTGCAGCCCACGACGAGAGGGGCAGGATGTGCGCGCAAACAACGTCCCTCACCAACTTAGTGCCCTTCCTGCCTAAAAGAGGAGACCCGGCGATGCCCTGGGAGGACTGGAAACGGTATTTCCTGAACTATATTGAAGCCCTAGAAGAAGAGAGCGAAGGGGAGTTCTCAAGTGCTAGGAAAAAGAAGATACTACTACACAACCTAGGCCCGGAGGGCATCAGGGTATATGACAGTTTGGTGAAGGAGACCAGACCAGCGGCGGACACAGAAGTGTTTCAACACGCGCTAGAAGAGTTAGACGCTCACTACAGGCCAGTGGTGTGCACGGCCATCGACAGATGCAACTTCTCCCAGAGAAAACAGAACAAGGGAGAATCTGTAGATGAGTACGTCGCGGCGCTACAGAAGATGGCGGTAACCTGCAAATTCGGCGCACTTCACAACGAACTTATCAGAGATCAGATTATCATGCACACCACCAACACGGCCATACAGGAGAAACTGTGGGTCAATGGGGATGCTCAGCTAAAGGAAGTGGTAGCGTTAGTGAAGAAGGCTGAACTATCTAAACGGTGTGCAGAAGCGGCCAAAAGAGAGGGCAATGACCGCACGCCAGTCTGCAGAGTAACAGACGGGGACAGACCAGACTCTTCGAAACAGCAGGCTTCAAGCGGCATGAGGTATCAAAAGAGGTTCCCGCAGAGGACCATGAAGAACCAGAAGCCACTAGAAGAGCGGAAGAATAGATACTACAGGTGCGGCAGCCAATCACACCAAGGCAATGACAAAGTGTGCCCCGCGTTTCGAGCCAAGTGTGCATACTGCAAAATAATGGGGCACTACGAAAAGGTGTGCAGGCGCAAGCTCGGCAGGGGAGATGTGAAGTACGTGGCACAAGATCCAGAGGGGGAAGAAGAGCCCCAAGTAGAAGAAGACGAAGAAGACGAGGTCTTGTGCATCGACGATCAAGTGCTGGGAGTGAATTGCACACGGACCAAGAAACCAGCGCTACAGATGAAGATTGGCGGGGTACAAGTGCACATAGTGGCGGACTCAGGCTCCCCATACACGATCGTCCAGAGGGCAGTATGGGAAAACGAATTTGGTTCCAAAGTCGGGGACAAGCTACTACCCACTGACATTCATCCGATCACGTTCACCGGAGAACCCATACCCATGGTAGGATATCGCAAGTTAATGTTCGAGTTCAGAGGACGTAGAGCAGAAGGGAAGCTGTACGTGGCAGAGAAAGGACCCTCCGTACTGGGGTGGATGGACCAAGGGAACTTGGGAATACAGCTCAACCCAGGAGGCTCCAAACAAGTACTGCTAATAGAAACCAAGCAACAGAAAGAAGAGGGCAAGAGGATGGAAGAGTATCCCGAGGTGTTCAAGGGAACCATTGGGAAGATGACAAAATTCACACACAAAATACGACTCAAGGAAGGAGCTAAACCAGTGAGTCACAAAGCCCGTAATATTCCCTTCAGATGCAGAGAGGCAGTTCAGGAAGAATTGAAGCGGTTGGAAGCAAACGGAGTCATAGAGGCGATTGAGAGCGCTGAATGGCTGGCACCATTGGTGGTAGCCCAGAAACCAAATGGGAAGGTGAGACTATGTGTGGACCTGAGGGAGCTCAATAAGAACATTCTAGTGGGCAAATTCCCTCTACCGAGGATAAATGAAATGTTGGCGATGACCAAGGGAGTCAAGTGGTTTTCCACCATAGACCTCACCTCTGCGTATCACCAAATTGCATTGCATGCCACCTGCAATCATCTGACGTCGTTCATCACGCCCTTCGGGTGTTACAAATTTCTCAGGATGCCCTTCGGCCTAGCATCCGCAGCGGCGGTTTTCCAAAAACTGATACATAGGTTGTTCCAAAAAGTGGAAGGGGTCCAGTATTTTCAGGATGACATCCTAGCGATGGGGAAATCCCAGGAAGATCATGACAAGAAACTACACACGGTGCTGGCGATCCTAGCCCAAAATGGACTCACAGCGGAATGGCAGAAGTGCCGGTTCGGAGTCAACTCGGTGACCTACCTGGGCCACGAGATCAGCGGAAGGGGCATAGAACCGAAAAGAGCAAACATGGCAGCCATAAAGGACGCACCCACACCGACGAGGAAGGAAGATGTTCGCTCCTTCTTGGGCATGGCTGAATTCTACAGCAAGTTTGTCCCGCACTTCGCGACCAAAACGCACAACATACGGCAACTCCTGAAGGAAAAAAATGTGTTCAGGTGGACACAGGAGGAGCAAAACGAATTAGAGAGCGTAAAACAAGACATCTGCACAGTCATTCCCCTGGAAGGGTTCGATCGAGAATCATTGTCCATACTGACCACTGATGCTAGTGACAAGGGCCTGGGGGCCGTCCTGATGCAGAAAGCCCGAGGCGGAGAGGTCACCACCGTCAGCTTCGCTTCAAGAGCTCTAGCGGCGAACGAGGAAAAATTCAGCGTCATAGAGAAGGAGATGCTAGCGACGGTGTGGGCGATGGAACGTTTCAGGCAGTACTTGTGGGGCGCGAAGTTTCTGCTCCGTATCGACCACAAGCCTCTAGTGAAAGTATTGACCTTGAGCGGGCATGCGCATGCGACGCCTCGCATTGCAAGGATGAGCTTGAGACTGTTGGACTACGTGTATGATGTGGAGTACATCCCCGGATCCAGAAACAAGGTGGCGGATTTCTTGAGCAGGGCAGCTGCCATTGAACCCGCAGGAGATAGAGAACCTTCGGAATGGGAAGAGTACGTGGTAGCAGTTACGCAGGACCATGAAGGGGCTGTCAGCATACAGGAATGGGAAGAGGCGTACACAGCGGACGAGACCATGAACACAGTTAAAGGCTATGTGACACATGGGTGGCCTGACAAAAGGCACCTGGATAGCGAGCAGAGGAAGTACTGGGAAGTCCGAGAAGAGCTGTCCATTGGAGACAATCCTGTGTTTCTATTGAGAGGGGACAAGGTGGTCCCTCCGACCTCTATGGTGAGCCATTTCTTAACCATCCTACATGAGGGACATCTGGGGATCATGAAAACTAAGGCGAGAGCGAAGCAGGCATACTGGTGGCCAGCCATGGATGCTCAAGTAGAAAGACAGGACATG
Source organism: Triturus cristatus (assembly GCF_964204655.1). Lineage (NCBI taxonomy): Eukaryota > Metazoa > Chordata > Amphibia > Caudata > Salamandridae > Triturus > Triturus cristatus. The sequence continues at coordinate 430,120,916 of NC_140582.1, read as the reverse complement.
CGAACAATACAACAGGGCGGATAAGACGCAAACCCTACTACGTCCACCCCTGGGGAAATTCACAGGGATGTCAAGTCCCTGGGAAATGCTGTCAGTGGACATCCTAGGCCCAGTCCTGAACGCGGAGGGAGTACCCAAGTACCTCATAGTGGCAGTGGACAGATACTCGAAATGGCCAGAGGTAGATGTCTGTGAAAGTGCCAACACAGAGACGGTGTTAGCATTCCTCACGGCCACGTTCCAGAGAGAAGGAATACCCAAGGTAATCATGTGTGACAATGGCCCACAATTTGTTTCAGAGAGATGGAACGCCTTCATGTCCAGGAATGGAATCGAAGTCAAACACACTCCAATCTACCACCCGGCGGGAAATGGACTGGCCGAAAGATTTAATCGAGTGATAATGGGATCCATACAAGCGGCTATCAGTGCAGGGCTGCAGTGGGAGAAGGAACTTCAACGCATGCTCTGAGCGTACCGCATCACTCCGACCAGCACGGGGTACCGCCCGTTCAAGATATTAAGGGGACGAGAACCCTTTACAAAGGACAATGTCGCGTGGAAACACATTATGGTACAGAGCAAATGGTCGCCGGCAGTGGTGAGGCGTAACCTGGACAAAGCACAGGCAATATATACAGAGTACTATAACAAACGCCGGAATACCAAAGGGGTGACCCTGGAGAAGGGAGAGTGGGTAAGAGTAAAACAAGCCACGCTGAAAAGAAAAGGAGAAAGTAAATTCAGCCCACCGCTGCAGGTCATAGAAACATACACCAGGTCAGCTTTATTGAGCGACGGGAAGGTATGGTCGCAGGACAGAATGGCGAAATGCAATAGAATTGTGAAATGGGAAGTCCCGGAGGACAGAAGAACACTGGGCCCCACGACTGAGGGTGTCCTGGAAAGGAAGGAGAGTCAAGCCGAGGATGAACCTAACCCAACGTCTCCCGGCTAAAGGGGGGAGAGCCAGATCCAGAGGACTTTGGGAAAAAGTTCAAAGGATCGCTTCACAGAGGCTGAGAATCCGGTGCAAGGAGAAGAAGAACAAGGAGAGGGTGCAACCGGGGGAGAATCCCCGGCTAGAGAGGAACAGGTGGTTCCGGAGAAAAGACAGAACTGTACAAGATCGGGCAGAGAGGTCAAGATGCCAAGAAGGTTTGAGGACTATGATACGCAAACCAAGTAAGACTGAACTAAAGGGGGGCCACCGGGGGTTGTAGTTTAAAGACATTAAAAGGGGGCGATATGTAGTGTTACGCTCTAGTGGTTAGCGCCCAGGGCATGCTGGGAAGGGGGCGTGGCTTAGCCCGCGATAAGCGCGAACAGAGAGAGCGCGAAGGAAGTCGGAGACGGGAGTGTTCCCGGCGCTCGGTTCCAACCTACATAAATAAATAAGTATATATATAAACCAACGACGGTGTCCTGGTTAATTGGGTATAATACCATCATTACACAATCCCCGTAACGATTGGGTTAACCACAACACTAGCACTTCAGTGCCTCATCAATACACATGCAATTGCGATACAATTATATCTGTAATATACTTCGTTCACAATAAACTGTCTCGACACAGCAATATCTATCTTTAATCTTTATGGCAAACAGACGGGGAGAACGTAGCTGGTTAGAATCAACCGACAAGAACTTTCTTTCCACATCGAGAGGGGTCAATATTCTACCGTGATATGAACAAACCTATGACGTCGAAATAATTATTATATCCTTGTCAACCAATTCATGTGATCGTGTTAGAATCATTTTAAAGCCAATGCTAACCCGATACAAATAAATACTCAATGCATGAACCTGTATGTTTTAGTCGGACGGGTGTATTTTTTTAATCGTACAGCTTAATACCGAGCACAAATTCTGCATTTAAATATTTTGCACTGATGTCAGGCGGTCAGCACTAAGATCCAGACTGCCTACGTGTTTACAAGCCCCATACCCACTGTCCTTGCTTTCACCTTTCGTCCTTCACGATGCTTTTAGACACTATAGAGAAGGGGCGGTTTAGGCGGGGATGTAGGCGGGGTTGTACCACCCCACCCTTGACTAGCTAAAGGGCACCGTGCCCTTGGTATAGGCAGGCAGCATATATCATTCTGGCAAATGTAAACAAACTTTAGCACTATTTGCTAAAATAAGAACTATTGTAGTACTATGTTTTTTTAAAGGAAACAATTTCTACAACTGTGATACCTGAGGCGGTGTCCGGGAATGTATAGACGGCGGTAACTAAGGGGCGGGGAACTGCGCCGAGCAGAAGGTGATTAGACCTTCCATCTTGAGAGAGATACGTTTAGTAATTCTTAGTCCAGGTCGCCGTACGAAAAACAAAAATATTGGAAAGCATACCAACGTAATTCTGTACCAGTTAAACACTACAATATGTGACTCGTCCTAAAAATAATTCCAGACGTATTTTAAATACATGCTGGTGTATTACAGATAAATTGCTATTAGGGGAAATAATGAAGATGGTGCACGCATTTACATTTTTAAAGCACTGATTTCAAGATCTATGATTCAGTATACCAAATAAACCCATAGCAGAGCCAGGAACAAATACAAAGGTAAGCATGTCCCAAGATGGCGCTATTCATCGCCACGTAAAATCCTTTCATTTGCTGGAATCTTTCTGGAAGCGTGCTCGCGCCGTACTAGCAGTCTCACAGCTGGCCGTTGGAGGCACGCGTGCTGTCAGAAGCTCGCTGGCCTTGGTTGTGACATTTCACAGGAGCCGCTCCAGAACTGACAGCAGCATGTCCGCACTGTGTAGAGCCGCCTGCCTGAGGCTGCTGCCCCTGGCCCGGGCCCCCCTTCCACGGACCGGTAAGCATACATATTATAAGTTCAGGGGACTGTCTAAATCATATATTTGCAAAAAGAGGGGAACGTGCACGTGTTCAAAGGATACAAATAATATTTTTCTTATTCCCACTTAAAATATGAATGTTAACGTCCCTTGACTCAAAGTGGACTGGTTGCTGTTTTAAGTTGGAAAATGTTGAAAAGAAATTTAACGTTTTTACCATGAAAAAGCTCCCTTTTAAATAGGCAATGAATGGCACGTGTGGTTAAAAACAAACGTGGTCGGTTTTCGAACCAGTGGTAACTGGGTTACAAGAATTTAGAATTTAGAGTATTGCAGTGAAATAAGTAAAAAAAAAAAACTCTACCGCAGTCTTATCGAAATTTCTTGAGAATCCGATGGCGATATTTATGAGATTGTGGGCCATGAAGGTTACTTACTGTGTTAAGGCGGATTGCTGTTAACTCTTACTTGATAGTTTTGTCTATTTGTTGTGGGATTTCGCTTCTTCATTTGACCCATGATTTAATATACTAATATATTTATACCCTGGATGAAAAGTAGTTACTCCTGCGCGGTTTCCTAAGCTCTCCTTATTGCTGCTTGCATGTGGCAAAATATCCGTAGTGTCTTTGTGTCGGGGTGCCGCCTGCCATGGCTCTGAGCTGCACTAAGCCCTTCGTCTCCTAGTTGTGTCCGGAGTTCTTCCCTCTTGATGCTTACGAAGGTGACCCGTGCCTCCCGCAGTGCGCAGACTCACCCTCCTTGCACCTTCCTTACTGCAAACTCTGCAGCTTCGAGAGGAGGAATTTTATTCAACATCCTTCCTTTAAAAAAAAAAAACATTCTAAAGCCATGAGCGTTCCTTCCAGGACGCACTTATCGACTGTTTAAACCATGGGGTCTTGACTTTAAGAGGAAAAAGACATAATTGGTCTGGACAAAACAAAGGTAGGTATGCTTTGAAATGCACTGTGCGGAAGAGACACGTTGAGTAAACATGCACCCTGCAGATAGATAGATATGGGTTTACAGAGTTGTCTAACTCTCGGGTTTGGCAGGAAAGGCTTTAATGCGTTGATATTTAATGTCTTCGAGTACACGCTCCACTTAACATAAATATTTCTTCCCTGTATAATATTCATGGCTTCATCCTTGAGAATTATGTCAATATAGCCTAAATGTGGGTAAACACTCTGGTATTAGAGCACTTCGATTGATCCGATCCATAGGTTGTCTCTGATAACTATTTTTGATGATGTCGTTAGTGTTTCCCTAGTTGTACCTTAATATACCTGATCAGCATTTCGTGTCTGTAATTGCTGCTTCCTAATAGCAATTCTACGTTCTTTTGTTGCCTTAGTGCTTCATAATTACAGTTCTCCGGCATTTTGGTTAGTTTGGGTTCACTAACAGCATTTTTCCTTAAGTGGTTTCTGAAAACACGTATGCAGCCTTTTACTTCGTAGTGGTTCATAATTCGACTTCCGCTGCACTTTGTTTTCCTTATGGTTCCCAGTGTATTTTCTGTTGTCGGGCCGCAAAAAATCATTAAAATGTTACTAGACCTGCAGGTTTAGTGACCTAAATAATCAACTCGACCTAATTGTAATGCTCTTGACCCATAAACTGGTTTCAAATTATGTGATCCAGAGTGTTGGACCTGATTTATTTATTTATTTATTTTTAACAAACTTTATTGCCTTTAATATGTCCTTCAGTTATTTCGCTAATTGCGTTACAAGTAAGTGCAATGCATGGTCAAATTTAGTGCAACCCATTGTGTATAATACATGCTCCTTATATTCATGAGTCCTGGTTCCATCAGTCGCATCTTTTGTCCGGTAAGGATTCTTCCAAGCAGGCCTCAATTCCCCCCCCCCCCTTCCCCACCACAATAACTAATCCCCCCCCCCCCCACACTGCTGTCTCCCACCTGTATTTATTGAGATCAGAAAGGCACCTCCCCTATACTTTGCGGTGTGTGTTGGCGTTTCGCAGGTGCCTCTTTTCCGGATCCCTGCCTTCTTATGTGTAAATGTATTATATGTCCCCATCCCTCGGTATCTTTAGTAATACCCCATCCTGACCTGGCCCCTGGAGGTTCTCTTGCTGTGGCGGTCTATCGGGGTTGGAGGCTAAGATGCCCGGCCATTTCTCTTCAGAGTGTTGGACCTGATACTCACCAGTTAGCGTTTCCCTGAATGTTTTTGCTTTTTCCGCCAGGGTTTTGCCGATTCTCTTAAGTGGCCTCTGGGCACATTCCCACTGTAAATATGGTGTGAAAGTGCACGTGCCCTTCTTACCCGTGTTGGGAAGTGACGCTGATTCGATATTCTGCAACGTGGGCCGATCTGCCATGGCAGACCGGTTGGTACGCACTGGCAACTATCATGAATAAACCCGTGCGCAGCTTGCCATTGTAGGCCGCTGTATGTGCGCACACCTGATACCTGAGACTGCGTGTGCTGCCAACACCGGGTAGTGCGTGCACACGCATTAGTTAAACCCTTGTCTGGTCTTCTGTGCAGACTAGGGTGGGTGCACTTGCACCGCTGGTGCTGGGGACTGTTTCCAACCTGCCAACACAGGTCTGTGTGCTCACTAGCGCACGTGCACCCTGGTTGTGGGGGAATACCTGTGTTTTTACTGCCTATGAGGCCTGCTCTTCCCATAGGTTAACATGGGGAAGCGGTTGACATTACTTCGGTCTGCAATAGCGGGTTACAGCAGAGCAGCGTCATGATGTTTCCCATCAATGGATTCGCATTGCCAAACCCGTTCCATTGGTAACAGGGTTTTGGCATAACTCGCTTAGAAATGCCTCTTCTAGAATATTGACTTTTCTATGGTCAGAGTCTTGGGGACTGTGGTGCCTGCAGAAATGTTTTAAGGAATGGGCAAAGTGGGCTCTGGTCCGGGGCTCCAGCCTTTCAGGGGGCTCCCTGATAAGAGCCTGCTCTGTTCTGCAGAGAGGTTTGCCCTTATCAACGTGAATAATGTGTAAACAGATTGTTTTAAATACTGTTTTCCTTTAAGATACTTTTTACTGTGGGTGATGTGTGAGAATCTGTTGCAGACATTTTGGAGAGATGTTTGTTTCATGCAATATCCTTAAAGTTTCTTCTAGATCAAAACAGAAACTCAAATATGAGAAATTGAAGGGTGTTGGAGATTATTTTCAATAACATTAGTGAGCTGCTGACGTTACAATATTAAAAACACAGGACACTATTCCTGAATATTTGATGTAAACCAATTTTGAATCTGAACGAGTTTGCCTGTGCACCGTCAGTGACTTGGCCAAAGAGGGCATGAAAGAGCTCGAATTGAATATTTTGGATCAAAGCATTTTCGAACAGGTCCCCCAAAATGTTTTGCCCAGGGCACCCAAATTCTTAAGATGTGTCTGACTCCAGTGGACACCAAGGGGCGGGGGAGCACATCTGGGCATTCCCCAAGTGACCGCCATAAACCATGGACATCCCACTGGAATGACAGACCTCTGCTGTTTGAGGGTCCGAATAGGATAGGTTGAAGATAGAGGTTTGGACACTTAGCCTCTAGGGGCTGGATCATGGCCCCACTAAAGATTAATATCTGGATTCCATGGCCCCATGGCAGACAGACCTCCAATTTAGGGGCGACATCTGTGGTTCGAAGGGAAACCCCCTTAACTTCAAAGACCTAAAACAGTATTGTTACAGGTGCCATAATTCAGCAAAGGGCGAGATATGCTTGTGGGGACGTGGGACCGCAGAACCCAGACTGTATGGTGTATATTACCAGAGGATTCTGTTGTGCACATAAAGGATAACTGTCTGAATAGTGGCTGGCCTTGGCCGAGGACCTGCTTATGTGTGGCGTGGCCTGGAGTGTGCTTTCCAAGGGCTCAAATGCGGGCCTCCTGTTTTCCCAGAGGTCTCGGGGACATCAAAGATCTCCCTCGAGGTACCTATACCATCTACCTGTGACATCTGGAGAGCGGTGCCCTCTCAAGTGCCCACCTCAGCTACTGAATCCCAACTGGTAGCATGGTGTGAGCGTGGAACTAAGACTTGTGTCTGGAGACTGAATTGTCTAGTACGTAGCCCCAGAAATCTAGCCCACCTCTAAGGCATGTGTTTTCTGTACTGCGGGTACCCTGACGCTCATAAGCATTTAGTTGTAGTGTGGGGCTTCCCCTGTTGCCTGACCCCTTGAAGCCCGCTTCGTCTGTCATGCCGCATTTCTCTCTCTTGCAACATGCTGACTGCTTGCTCATTGCATGCGGTTTCCAATTCACAGGGTGCAACCCTCGAAGGTGGGGTGTACCCGTAGTAGTGCCATATTCTAGCGTGTGTGTGTGTGTGTGTCTGTGTGTCTGTGTCTGTGTCTCCCTCCGAACTGGTCTGGCGCAACCGTATCATGGTGCATCGGATGTTGTGCCTCATTTTAGGGAGGTACGGAATTGCAACACTTCGTGTTTGAAATCTGAAGTTGTTGGTGCGACCCATACCAAAGCCCACCAGACGCTGTGCCTGTATCACCTGGGCATGACCCTGATCATCCTGTCATCCTTTCTAGAGGCTCCCCTGTTACTCCCCATTCATTGGTTGTTCCCTTGTTGAGCCTCGTTGCTGTGGACCAACTGCCCTCTCCACACCTGGCTTCTCCTGAAGACATCTTGGCCCCAGGTAGTAGCGAGAGAGATTGACTGGGTTGAAGGAACGCTTCCGAGACCATACAGAAGTGGGTCAAGAGACTGCGTGACTCCTTTGTATTCTGAGACCTGTGGGTGATCCTCCTGAGTGGCTGCTGAACTCCCCTTGCTTACGTCTACCTCCTAATTAAAACTGCTACATATTCCCACCTGCTTTGCAAGGACCTAAACTAAGTGTGACTTGGGCCGCATGCTGCCCAGTGTCCGGGAGGCACGGGCAGTTATTTTCTATCTCGGGGTATTGGACCATCAAGGTGAACTAGAGGGCGGAGGGAGGCTGGGGCCACGCAGTGTGCAGGGAGTGAGCCATTAACCTGCTGGTTACCAGAGGCACTGCATTAGGGTGCTGAGTGCGGACGTATGTGAAAGCCTGCTGTACGAACTGGCTGATACCTGTTGTACCGCATAGTGGTGCAGAGTGAGTGTGTGTGATAGTGTGCGGACCACCTGTAATTTACGATTCTGTCTGTCAGTGCCGTGTTTTACGTTGATTTTATTCCAAAAGCACAATACATTTGACATTGGGTTTACCCGCGTGGCTTCGGCCCGCGGTGCTGCTACAGTGTTCTATTTTTGTGAATGTACATATTTTTTACATTGTGCACTGCATAAGACTTCTGTCTCCTCCTCTCTCTTGGGTTAGGTACTGTCCACAGTGTCCTTACTATTGATATCCTAACAATACGAGTGGGCCTAGTACTGCCAGTAATATTTCCAAATGTTTTTTATGCCTAAAAGTATATGTTTTATAATGATTGAATACGTGTGTTGAATATGTTTTTACATACATCCTGTGTGAAATCTTTTGTGACGCTCAGTGCATGTATCGCGAGTGACTGCTGTGCCTTTGCTTTCACATTGCCTCGGATATAAGCCTGACTGCTCAGTGCCAAGCTATCCAAGGTTCAGCACGGATTTGTACAGTGAGTGTAAACAACTCCCCTTGACAGGAGCAGTAGGTTCTACCTGGCTGGGGTCATTCCTTCACCCAACCAGACGCTGCCAGTTCCAACACTAGGCAAATATTTTAATTCACTGAGCCGCCGTTTTCTTCATTATCTCACATGAGAGCTCTTTCAAATATGAGACTTCAGCATGTTTGCAGTGCAAAAAAATCTTTTGTTTGGTTTAATAGACTAAACTTTGTATCCATATAGAATACAAGTCTTGCCACATAAAGGATAAACATGACTCCTGACTTCCCTCTTAGTTCATGAACTACATTGTCATCAGGACTGGGCAGTTATGTTTCTCAAATCGTGTGTAAAACCTATCAATTTTCATAAATGCATAACTAAAGCATGAAGTGGTAGTACACTGTCATTTGCAATCAGCAGACTTTACATTAAATTGACCACAAAAATCCCACTGACATGCAGTTTTATTGATAAAACTGTATAGCGCACAAACAATAATATTTGCAAATAGTTTCTGTAAATATTTGTCATTTGTACATTATTGAATAAAGTGTTCTGATTTGTTTTGCTCATATTTAAATCTTTGTTTACATAACACTACTCAATTAAAAAAAAAAAGTGCTTTCCTAACTCCTGATATATTTTGAAATATTTATACTATGCATTTAGAAGCTAGTTAAATGTTGTGTTAGAAAAATAATTACCTTACAGCCTTTTGTTTCACAATCATTGTCAGACAGCTCACTTGACAAAAACCTCTTAACTGTAGTAAGAGAAAGTAAAATAAACTCATTTTTCCAAGCAGCAACTAGTAAAAAGACAAACAGACATTTGACCGCTTTCCTTGAACAGACAGCAAATGTGTCAAGATAAAAACAAGATTTAAAGTCCTCTTTATTGCTAATTCACTTTCTCAATGAACAGAACACCTCTTCTTTCCAGGTTGTTTTCACTTGCCAGAACAGACCAGTAGGTGGTAAAAATAGCTCCATAACTAATCAAATCTGACTCGCCATTGCAAGTGGCCCAGTGGATTTTTCGAGGCCTGGTTGCGTTCTGTGACTGCACTGGTTCTTGATGCAACTTATGTTTCAGTTTTTCCCCCATTCTGGTTCCTACTAGTACTTCTCAAGCATTTGTTTCCTGGTGGTACTTCATCTGCATTTTCGTTCCCTAGTGGTTCTTGAGATATTTTGATAATCATAGTATATTTATTTCACTGCAGTTCCCCTATATAGGCCCTGATTCAGATAATGAGGGGCTATTTATGATAGTACTGCGATATAAGTAACAACCTTTCTTAAACCGTCAATTGTGAAATTGACTCAAATGTCTTTCTAAAAGGGTAAAATAATTGGGCGCTCTCATCTTTCCAGATTTAAATGAGGAGTTAGCACTAGTCTTTTTTTTGTGGTGATAAGTTACAAATTTCCCATGCAGTGATGTGACCTGAGTGAATTGATTGATGTGGTATACCACTTTACTTACAATAGAAAAATGGTGTTAACGGTGCAAAATCAATTTACCGCAGATTTAATACAAAAGTAATACTTTCATTGTTCTTCCAATTTTTTTTATTTACCGGAGGGTGTTGTAAGTGAACTACAGGACACCCTCAGCTGTTGACTTACTACATCATGACACAACAACACACCCATTCCACTCTTTTTGCCTTTACTACTTTTTTCTAAGTTAAAACTTCTTTCAGGTTCACCCACTGTCATAACCTTCTTATCCTCTTTCTCTTTTGTATCCGTTGTTTTCACACATTATTCAGCAGTTTTGCACTATATCGTTGCAGTATCTTCCCTTTATTTATGGGTGTTAACCCCTTCGGTGCTCATGACGGAATGGTTCCATCATGAGCACCTGTACTCAGGACGGGACCATTCCGTCATGATGACAGGGGCACGAAATCACTCTGCTGCAAACAGCAGAGGGATTTTGTGAGAAAGTGCCATCTTTCTTGCATGGTATGCCCCCACTTTTTGCTGAATTGCTGAATGTACTTTGACTGAGTGTGCCCTGGACTCCTGCCAATCAGGTGCCCAGGGCTTATGTTCCTTCCCTAAACAAAAACCTCAAAACCAAATTGGCAAACCCTGGCCACATGCCAGCCCCTGGTAAATGGTACCCAGGGCCTTGTGACCAGGGAAGGCCTCTAAGGGCTGCAGCACTCATTGTGCCACCCTTAGAGGCCCTGTACCCTAACACCCACACACTGCCCTAGCAGGCTGAGTGTCTGGGAGCAAGACAAAACAGAGAGTCGACATGGCACATATCCCTTTGTGCCATGCCCACAACCTACACTGCCCTGGCATACATCAGCCACCCCTCTAGCTGGGTGCCTTATGCCAGTGGTGTGGGCACAGAGGCAGGAGCCCTGTGCCCCTACAGTACCCAGGTCCATTCCTGGGCCCTGTAAGTGCAGTTCTGCCATTTAAGAGTACATGGTGCTGGGAGCTTGTCAAACACGAACTCCACAGCACCATAATGGCAGCACTGAAGCTTGAGAAGTTTGGTATCAAACTGCTCAGCACACATGCCAGTGTGGGATTTAATGTACCGAGCACCACAGAGGGCATCTTAGAGAGGCCCCCTGAAACCTAACCCACAATCCACGTCGGTTCTGAGGCTGTCTAGGCTGCCACACAGCACACATGTTGCTGGACCCCTGGGTAGGAGAGGCCCTGCTCTCCTGGGCCTGCAACAATGCACATCCTGGACGAGGTGCTAGATCTCCTCCCCCAGGATGGGCAGGGGGAAGCTTCAAAGGCATGCCGCCTCTGTGAGCTTCCCCAGGCCATTGCAACCCCCCACTCTGGCGGGAAGTTTAGCCGGAAACCCCAAATAAGGACAGGGGATGTGCCAGCCTGCCAACCCCACCCCTCAGGTGGGGGAGTCGAGGTGAAGCACATCCCCGGGCTCTCGCCATCTTGAAGATGGGAAGCCCTACCCAATCAGGACTAGGCTACTGCCCCCTCCCACAGGAGAGAGGCAGGATAGGGGGTGTACCCACCCCAGGACAGGGACCCATTGGCCCCTGCCCTTCACCTACCTGTAACGCCCCTAAATCTAGTATTTAGGGGCACCCTGAACCTTCCTTCCCCAGATTCCAGATTCCAAAGAAGAGCAAGAAGAAAGAAGACCTGCCCTGCAGCTGCTAAAAAGAAGACACCAACTGCTTTGGCCCCAGCCCTACCGGCCTGTCGACCCTTGAACCTGCTCCTGCTCCAACCCGGCATCTCTTGTGGCCAGCAACCTCACAAACCCCGGAGGACCTGGCTACCTTTTGACTCCAAACCCCTGGGACTCCCATGAGTAGAGGCTCTACTCAAAACCTACTTCTAATCCCTGGCAGCAGCCCGGAACCGCGAACCCAGCACACTCTTCACCAGCCAAGCCTGGCCTGTGCCGGAGTTAACAAAGACCACGAGGACGACCCCACGGCGACTGTGACCCCGAGTCGGGCATCCAAGGACCTCCCTCGACACTCCTGAAGAAGCCTGCAGCCTCAGAACAAGGTGCCCCCCTACCGCGATCAACAGTGGGTAAGATTTCCCGACACCAAAAGGCACCCCTGCACCCGGCGCCCCACGGCCCCCTGTGCCCAATCCCGGGGTACCTACCTATCCTCCAACTACCCAACTTACCTCTCGAAGTGGTGGTGGCACCTGAAGAATCCTCGTCCCCGAGCTTGCAGTCTTTTTCTAAACCGGAGATTTCCCATTGAAATCAATTAAGTGCCCGAAGGCTCAAAAGCACCCTGCACCCAGCCGCATGAGTGGCTCTGGCAGTGCAACCTCTACACCTATCCACTTCCCCACTTGACCTGAGTAAGTGACCAGGAGCCCAGCTCCCACAGCCGCGTGGCCTGCTAGTCAGCAGCCACCAACCAAGGCTCCCCTATCCCTCGTAGGATGACATTGGGCCTAACTCACTTTGCACCCGGCCGCCCTAGTGCCACTGGGAGTGAACCAACTGCAGCTACCTGACCCTGGGAGACCCCGGAGTCTATGCCCAGAACCTCGACTCTGCCAGTCGAGTACTTGCCTTTAAACCGATAACTCAATTTTCTTCATAGGGTAACATTGACTGGCTTTTTCCTGAAATTCTTCTAAGTGTGGACTTTTCAAAACTTAAAATATTCACCAAAAAGCAGCCGAGTAACGAAAACGAAAATACTCACCTGCTCTTAGGTGAGCTCCCAGTGCCGGATCTTGGTGCCCAGCACTGACTCTGAAAAATACTTACAACTGTACTTACCAGTAACCCAATTTTCTCCCATAGGAAGCCATTGACTGTTTTTCTGTGAAATTTCTTCTAAGTGTCAATTTCTGCAATCTTTAAATATTCTTTAAAAATCGTATAATATCTGAAAACGTAATTACTTACCGGTTTTGGATAAAGGTCACAGTACTGAGTCTAGGCACCCAGTACTGGATTACAAAAGTAACGAGAACATACTATACCTGCAACTTGAATTTTCTGCCATAGGGAATCATTGACTGTTTACTATGAAATATTTTCTAAGTGTCAACTTTTAAAATAGCAAAATATTGTCAAAAACTCATCACAGTAATTAAGACGACTTCTATCACTTGATTCCAAGTACTGACCCAGGATTGAATCTAGGATCCAGTCCTGGAATTCCAAAAGTAATCCTAAAAGTAATCTGTTGCAAATAACTTGAAACTTCCATTGAACTCAATGCATTATTGTGTTTAAAATAGTGTTGCCTATTGCAACCACTTGTAACTGTTTACAAAAGTCAATTGCATATTGCAAAAGTATTTATATAAAGCATCTCTTTCTGAGAAAGTATATTTTAATACCCATTGTTGGTTCTAAAATAAAACAAGCATATATTTTTTTATATATAAACCATTGGCCTAGAGTTCAGTTATTGAGTGTGTGAGACCATTTGCTGACTGAGTGTGTACAACAAATGCTTTACACTGTCCTCTGATACTGCCTTACTGCTTGACCAAGCTACCACTTTAGAGAGTAAGGTTATATCTAACTTTAGCCTCTGCCAAACCTCTGGGGACTGTGGACTCTGTACATCCTGTACCTATTTAGGAACAGTATATACAGCGCAACTTTCTCTCAGATTTCCATTATTTCTTGGGGCCTCAGGAGGTGGGGAGAATCTCCCCTTTCCAATGGTACCCTTCCCTAGTGGATTCCTGCTTGGGGATCGCCCCAGGAGGGCGATCACCCAAGCAGGGATCCACCCACTAGCCACTAGGGAGGGGGGAGCGGCCCCTTGGGCAAAGGCCTGTCTGCCCCAATCTGTCCCCTCGGGGGCAGAAAGCACCCTAGACGCCAGGAATTTTTGTTTATACAGCAGGGGTGGGTGCTGCCCAGAATGGGCATGCCAACGCCCCCACCCCTCCAAAGAAGGAATAAGACTTTCTGCCCCCCCCAGGAGGCAGATGGGAGCAATAGCCCCTGATCTGCCCGGGGGGGGGGAGGGGGGCAGAAAGCCCACTACGCCCCAGGGATTTTTTAAAAAAATATATACGCAAGGGTGGGGGCTGCCCAGAATGGGCATACAAATACCCCCACCCAAAAATACAAAATGCTACAGTCTTTCTGCCCCTCCTGGGAGGTAGATGGGGCAATAGCCCCTTATATGCCCCCCCCCCCCGGGGGGGGGGGGGGGGGCAGAAAGCCCACAAGGCACCAGGGATTTTTATTTTTCCAAAGTTCAGGGAGGGGGCTGCCCAGAATGGGCATTCCAATGCCCCCCCCACCAAAAAAAAATGCCACCGGGAGTCCTGCGAGGTATGGCTTGTGTGGATCCCCCAGCGTTTTCCTATCCAGAATCCCCTGCAAACCTCAAATTTAGCTGAAAAAACATATTTTCCACATATATTTGTGTGGAATCACAGTGCTGGCACAAATGTCCTACCCCACAGCGTTCTCCTTAGTCTCCCGAGTAAAATGATACCTCGCTGGACTTCTAGTTTTCAGAAATGTGTGGGTTTGGTAGTTTCCCAAGATGGCCCCCGGGCCAAAAACCCAGGTGACCACCCCCTTGCAAAACTAGGTTGTTTTGTGATAGGTAATTTTGATGTCTCCTCTATACGTTTTGGGCCCTTGCCTGTAGCGGATACTTGACCCACCCGCGCGAGTGAGGTACCATTTTTATCGGGAGAACTGGGGGAACGCTGGGTGGTAGGAAATGTGTGGATCCGTGCAGAGTCCAGAACTTTCCCACAGAGAAATGTGAGGAAAATATTTTTTAAAATTCTTTTTACAAAGTTTGAGGTTTGCAAGGGAGTCTGGGTAACAGAAGCTGGTGAGAGCCAGACAAGTCACCCCATCCTGGAATCCCCTGGGTGTCTAGTTGGTGCCGGCAGAGCTAGGGTTCAAAATCTACAGCTAGGCACTGTGCAAAAAAAGGATCAGTTTTCACTGTGAAAATGTGTTATGTCCATTACGTTTTGGGCAGTTTCCTGTCGCGGGCACTAGGCCTACCCACACAAGTGAGGTACCATTTTTATCGGGAGACTTAGGGTAACACAGAAACTGTTATTACCTATTGACTTTCGATGCATTTCTGCCTTCCAAATGAAAACAATGTGTAAAAAAGAAGTCCCTTTTAATTTTTTTTTCATAATTCTCATGCTAGTATGGTACTCACCATTTCGGAAATCTGCAAATAGCTGCTGTTTCTAAACTATATTTTGTTCCAATTTCAGAAATACATAGGTTTTCATACCGATTTTTCACTGTATATATTTTTCCAAATGAATTGCTATATACCCGGCACATAATAAAAAAACATTTCAAGACGCTGATCAGTTATTGGCTCTGGGTTTGTCGGGTTCTTGGTGAACCTACAAGTCCTATATAACCCCACAACCAGAAAGGTCCAGCGGATGTAACGGTATATTGCTTTCAAACAGCTGTCATAATTAGAAGAAGTTAAGGTGAAAACGTTGGCACAAATTTTTCCTATATTCAACTGTTAGTTTCTATAAAGAAACCTTGAAGGATCTACACAAATGACCCCTTGCTGAATTCAGAATTATCTACTTTTCTAAAATGTATAGCTTTCCAGGATCCATTATTCCTTTCATACCCATTTCTACCATTAACTGGAAGAAGGTTGAAAGCACAACAAATAGCAAAAATAGGCTATGTCCCAGTAAAATGCGCAAACTGTGTAAGAAATTTTGGTTTTCTGACAAAAAAGTCTGTCAGTCCCTAAAAGCTGGGAAAATTGTGATTTCAGCCCCACAAACCCTTTGTTGATACCATTTGCAGGGAAGAAAACAGACGCTATCATTTGCAGCACTTTTTTTCCCATTAAAAAAAAAAAGTTAGCTGTATTTTGGCTAAGTTCTGGGTCCCCCGCCAGGGGAATCCAGAAACCCTGGGTACCTTTAGAATCCCCTTGATGTTGGAAGAAAAGGACGCAAATTTGGCGTGGATACCTTGTGGTCAAAAAGTTACAGGGGTTAACAAGACCATAAACTTTCCCTTGCTTTTGGCGTTCATATTAAACTGATCCTGCCGTGTCGCATAATTAGTTAACTTTTAAAAACTGATGAGATGAGGCACCATGTCTTAACCTTGATATATATTTGTTAACGATTTGTTCTGGAACAAAATAGTTATTTCTTTGTGATATTGTTTGTATGTGAGATAAAGTAAGTCACCAATCCAGTAGTTTGACTATGTTCTTTCTCACCCACCTTGCTTAGAGTGCACATTTATGCATCTGTTCAGCACCCAAAGCAATTCAGTTTATGCATGCTTATCTGTCAGCTGCAAATTTGTCTCCTATTGCATTTAAATAAACCTGGAACGTTGTCCTCTGTTCCTTTCATGGAATGTTTGGACATGGACTCTAAACTTGGTAACCACACCATATTTTGTATGTAAGGAGCTTAATACAGCTTTGTAAGATGATGTTCCTCAAGAACTAAACTAAATTTGAACTGAGAAAACATTTAACTTGTAGACTTCTAGGTATCCTTCTGTTAACCCTCCTGCACTTAACAATGTTGAACAACCTGAGGGTTTACTCATTTGACTTACTACCTCCAGGGTGTAGGAGACAGAACATTTCTGAGGGGGTTATGGGGGGCACGGACAAACTTGAGGAGAGCCGTCCCAGGGTTCTGGCTTGGTTCTGAGAGCCAAAGCAGGAGTCAAGCAGTCAAAAGATGTATTCGAGCAGCAAACAACAACAAAAATAAATGATAGCATTCAAAACGAAAATAATTTTTTTATTGTGTCACTGAATTGAGTGACTTTTATTAAAAGTAATACTTGTTTTTTAACATTCCAAAATGCCACCATTGCCTGATAACGTTCCCATGAGTCGCTCAAAATATGTTGATTTGTCATGATTTCTATAGTCTATATTGGTATTGAACGTGAAGCGTGACCTTTATATTAACTGTATTTGTGAGGTTTTTGTACAGCGCTGCATTGCTTAAATCTGCTCTCATACTGGACTGTTAAGGAAAATGATACATAGTGAATTAAAGCAATAGACCGTGCATCAGTCGGAGCCCCCACCTATTCACACAGGGCACCCGTATGTGGGTGACCCCTCTGTTTCAAGAGCTTGCTTGACAAACAGCAATTTTAGAAGCGTCTCAACACCCCACTGACCACAATTGAATAACAAAACAAACAGAGCCCCACAGCATTTGCTCCTCAGGTTACAGTGCTTGAAGTAGACTTGGGAGATGTGCAGTATGGCTACAGAGAGACATGTTTGGTCTGCTACTGTTTAATCTCCAGTTTGCATTTTATCATCTGAGGAAATATCGCCCTCTTTCTCCCCCCCCCCCCCCCCCCCCTCCTCCCCCACCAAACTCTTTGAGGGAGCAAAATAACGTGATGCCGGTTGAGCAAGGTGGCTTTAAAGAAGGCCACTCAACAATTGACCACTGCCATAGTTTATGAGCAATGGCAAAGAAGTCTATTGAGTTGAGGGGACGATTATAATTCTCTCTTGTTGATTTCCATCCGCCTTCGTTTTGGTCAACCGTAAACTGTTGTTTGGTATGCAGAGGTGGCTCGGCATCGTCAAATCACTGCTTGCTCTTATTCAGGAGCTACACAGTCCGAATTTGGCCCGAGTGATGTTGGATTTCAGAGGGACCCTATAGATGAAAATTCAGATTAAGAATGGCTTACAACAGGGCTGAGTCCTGGCTCCCCTATTCTCTTTATTTTTATCTGATCTGCCAAATGTTTTAAAGAACGTGGACGGCCTCTGCCCTAAAATGATTGGGACCCACGTCCCATGCCTACTATATAATTTGGTGGTAGTGGACATGGCAGAAGTGGGACTACAAAAGAAACTGGACTCCTTCCACGACTATTGCTTAAGCAAAAGCCTTATGGTTAACTTGGAAAAGACGAAGATAATGGTTTTGGGGAAAGGTTAGATTGGTGCTTGGGGGGGGAAGAAATAAAAAAGTTGATCTGGTATACAAATATAAATACTTGGGTATGTTGTTTAATGCCAAGCTAAATTGGAGTGATCACATTGAATTGCTAAAAATAATAGCATTAATCTCTGTATGGGGCTTAAAACTGTTTTACCGGAAGTATGGAGAGCCCTCTCAACGCCCCATATTGTCTGCCTTAAATGCAATGGTTTGTCCCTAATTCCAGTATGGGCTGGAAGTGCTAACACTAGGTGGCAAATTGGATTGGAATCTTGAAGAGGGTCATTGTGTGAAAGGGCTCCTCGCATTGACGCTATCAACTATGATCCAAGCCATAAGGGTTGAATACCAGCTAACAACCTGAAGCAATTTGGGTGTACAATCTACACTGACACTCTAGCAGAGACTAAATAGAGAGGAAATTCACCAAAATATCACACCTATGCAAAGCACAAATAGAGAACAGTGAACTGACCTGGGCCTCCCAAGTAAGACATATGTTAGGTAAGGTCTGCTTAAAATTGTCATTGATGCCAAATCAGTGGATGAAAGGGATACAAATCCCTGAAGCAGGAGCTTCATTAGAACCAAAAGTGCTAGAGAGGATGATCTGCTTTACTCGAGGGTTAAATCGTCCATTCAATTTCTGTCTAAAGGTTAGAGCAATGATGATAAATTTCCTTATATTGAGGCCTTACCAAACCCCAAGCTCAGGAATGCGGTGTTAAAATTCTGGTTTGGGATCAACCCATGTTACATAGATAAGAAGACAAAAGTAGCAATGAGAGATGAGCAGGGCAAGTACACATTTGGGATGAAGGCAAAATGTAATGTGACACATTTTACTCCACTGTTTGTTTTTTAGCTGAATGGAAAACATTTTTAAAAGACATTTTTATTTCACTTATGGAATTACTAATCGGGATCAGCCCTCAACTTGTTGGTAGACTTTACCTTTTTAAATGGCGTACGTGCAATTGGGAGACTTTGAAATCCATACGGTAGTCATTCAAAGGTCTGTTGAATAATTTGTAAGGGACCTTGTGGGTTGATAGACCCTCCGCCAAACTGCTTTTTCCTTTTATATTGTATTTATATATATATATATTTTTTTTTGACAACCAATTTTATTGAGTTTTGTAGGTAAGAACAAACAGCACCATTCAGAGCCACATATGCATCATCAGAATAGGGAGAAAAACACATCTCCGTGACATCAAGATTACAAAAGGAAATCACTAAAAGCATATCCACATGTGCCTGAAGAGAGGACCACACCATCTCAATCATCGAGTATCCCGACCCATTTGCCCCACATACGATGAAATTTCTCAGGACATCCTCTGGCCACGTATAGAGGCCGCTCCTGTGCAGTGCACCAATCCACCCCCCGGCGCCATTGCCCTAGAGTAGGAGGAGCAGTGTCCAACCAATGCTCAGCAATGTCCCTCTTAGCGACCACCAGTGCTGTGTTAAGGAAAAGTTTCTCTGCCCTAGAGCCGTCCAATCCGTCAGTGACTCCCAACAGAACATGTATAGGAGCGAGAGGCACCTCCCACCCCAGGACATCCGTCAGGTCTTGGGTTAACAATTCCCAATATCTCGGATCGCAGAGCACGACAAACCATATGGTAGAAATTGGCATGGGGGTGGGCACAACCGGGGCAGTGGGCGTCAGGCTGAAGCCCACCACGGTGAAGACGCAGAGGTGTGAGGTAGGCGGCGTGCAGAAAGTAAATTTGGACCAGGCGAAGCCTCGCCGATACCGCGATCGTCCTAGGGGCCATCAGGGCGTCCCTCCAGTCTTCATCCTCCAGCACCCCAAACCAGCCCTCCCACCTCTCGCGGCGTAGGGAAAGGGAATTAGGAGTGTTGTTGGTAAGTGAACGGTAGATCCGAGAGACTCCACCCTTCCCCAAGTCCCAAGTCAGTACCTGTGCCTCGGGCCGCGGGCGGGCTATATTCAGGCAGGGGCATGCCATCTGGAATGTGGGAAGAGAGTGCATGGTGCCGCTGCAAGTACCGAAAGAATTGAGAGGGATGGAGGGAGTGCCTGGCCTGTAGGAATATGGGTGCTGCTCCAGACGTCACCAAGCAAGGTTACCCCGATGAGATCCCACTGTTGAAACCCCGGTAGGGAAGCGACTTCACGAAGTCTCGTGCCACACCACAGGGGAGTATAGCGGGTCAGCCGGCCTGTCCATCGAGTATGACTCAGGGAGGCATGCCAAGCCAGGAATACGCCGTGCGTGATCTCAGGAAGAGCTCAGGGGGGGGGTGGGGGATTGTGGTCCCATAAAGCATCCCCTGGATAGAGGAGAAGCCCAAGAGATGGAGTTCCAAGCGATACGCTGGGTCGGACCAGCCCCCATTGAACCAATCATGAATCGTGAGGAGACGAGTCGCTAGGTAGTAGAGGTAGAGGTTCGTCATTCCGAGGCCCCCGTCAAACGGTGGGATTCGGCACTGGGCCAGGGCCAGCCTGGACCTCCGTCCTCCCCAAAGGAATTTGGTGGCCATACCGTCCATATCCCGGAACCAAGATCTGGCGAATGGGAGGTGGGTGTTCTGGAGCATGTACAAAAAACGGGGCAGGATCATCATTTTGTACAGGTCAATCCTGCCCAGAGGGTTTAAAGGCAATTTGCACCATTTAAGAAGATCCGCACGGACCTGCTTAACCAGCGGGGTGACATTGAGCTCCCATGCAAGGTCAGGGAGGAGGGAAACCCAAATCCCCAAATATTTGAAAGACAACCGCCGAAGAGGGATCGATGACTGCCAATCAAAGCATTCGCGCGGCGCGTGTAAGGCGACAAGGACAGACTTGGCCGGATTGAGCCGCAAGCCGGAAGCTCGTTCAAAAATAGCCAGTGCCTGAAGGCAACGAGGTCCCGACCGGGTGGGGTCTGCCAGGAACAGCAACACGTCATCCGCGTATAGCGCAATATTGTCCTCCGCTAGACCGGGACACCTCCAGCCAGTCAAGGAATGGTCGCTGCGGACAAGACAAGCAAACGGCTCAATAGCCAGAGCAAAGAGGATCGGGGAGGACGGGGCATCCCTGCCTCGTGCCCCGTCCAATGGGGCAAGGGCGGGATAAAGCGCCATTGACGAGGACCTGTGCCCGGGGACGGTGGTAAAGCAGTCTCACCAGGGTACGGAAAAGAGAACCAAAGCCCATCTGCTCCAACACCGCTTCCAAGTAGCTCCAGTTAACGGAGTCAAAAGCCTTCTCAAAATCAATAAGGAGAAGGGACAAATATGGAGGAAGCATGTGCCGATTCTCAAGGGCGAGGTGAAGGCGGCGGAGGCAATGCCTGGTCCCCCGGCGAGGCATAAAGCCACATTGATCAAATGGGGAATGAAACTTGAGCTCAGCCACAGGTCTCGGGCGACCCCGACCAGGAACCCGGACATCACGCGGGAGAGATCAGTATCCAGAAGATCGATCGGGGAAGGTCGAGGCGAAGCTGAACTGGGGTTGGGGCCCAAGGAGCCAGAGCGCCCTCCGGCTGGAAAGGTCCCCCCAGAAGACCCAGGCGTGCGATCCCGTGACGGGCCCGTCGGGGAGGCAGAGCGTGTACGCATCCGGCCCCTGCGCCTCCCCGAGCGCCTGCGACGCGGGCGGAGCACAGGCACGTCCCGCCGCACCTCTCCGGCAGCAGCAGGCCGCACACGGTCCTGGGCAGGCAGCGGGCGCTCCTCCGTCGCCCACATCCATGCCTCCTCTGGAGACTCAAAGAAAAGGGACCTGTCCTGGAAGATCACATGCAGCCGCGTCGGGAAGAGGAGCCTGTATTGAATGTTAAGCGAATGCAGCTTCTGCTTGACCTCGGCAAAGGAGCGACGTTGAGATTGGACCTCCCGGGTGTAGTCGGGGGAAGACCATTTTTGTCAGGTTCTTGTATTTGAGCGGTTGCTTCCTCCGGGATTCGGCCAGGATAGCGTCTCTGTCCCGGTAGTTGAGGATTCGCAGGATGATAGGTCATGGCGGGGCGCCCGGCTGCGGCCGGGAGCAAGTGACCTATGCGCCCTCTCGATCGTGAACCAGGGGGAGAGCGCGCCCTCGGGCATCCAAGAGCGTATCCAACGTTCCACAAACTCCGCCGCCCGACCCTGCTCAATGCCCTCCGAAAATCCAACCAGGCGAAGGTTGTTACGGCGGGCACGATTTTCCGCATCCTCTGCCCGCCGGTAGAGCTCCTGAGTGTGGGATTGGAGCTGATTCACCTGGGCCTTGAGCTGCTGAAGGTCATCCTCTACGGCAGACACTCGGGACTCCGCTTCCTTAATCCTGGTGTTGACGTTGCGAAGGTCCTGCCGGATTAGTGTTATGTCCACACGGACCTCAGCAATTTTCCCCTCGACCGAGGACTGCGACGCCTGGATCGCTTGGTGAAGCAAGTCCTTCGGCAGCCCCAGCGTCAGCGGTGGTGAACTGGTCTATCTGAGTTTCGGTAGCCGGGGTCTTGTGTACCTTGTCCCGGACCATGGTAATCTCCATACAGGACAGTGACGTGACGACGGCTTCCTCAGGACAGTCCAGTCAGTCACGAGGCAGGGAAGAGGACGGGTAAGAAGGCCCAGGATGCAACCAGTCCCCTCTGCCCCGCAACGGCCAATCGTAATCCACAGAGCCTCACTGGACGTCTGAAGAGTGCCAGGCACGCTAGATCATCAGATAAGGGTGTCTGGAGTAGTGTCGGCCTCGGGGTCTGCAGCGTGGGGGGCCGAGGCCCGCTACGGAGGTGGGAGCAGGACGTCACAACTTCAGAGGACAGGTGCCCGTGGACTGGGGGCCCACAGCCAGGACCCCCCCCCGCCGCCCGAACCGTGCGGCTGATCCAAACCCCTAGCAGCGGCCGCAGTCCGAGGGGCCGCACCAGACGGGGGCACCGGGTCAGATGAGCGGGTCGGGCAGTTGAATCAACGCCAGCCCTCCCCAGGGAGAAAAAGTCCGGCAGAGCCACCAGGAAACCCACGGCTCCAGCCCAGAAGCCCAAGCGCCACTGCCCGAGATGGCAGCCGAGGATCCACCGACCCTCCGGGGCTCCAAGGGGGACGGGAAGGGGGGGATACAAGAAGCCCAAACAGGCACTAAGCCGGCCCAGGGTCGCACATACCTTCACCCCCCTCTGCCGCCCGTTCGACGGCCGATCCCCCTCCCAGAGGCCCGTACCCTTGTGAAGACCGCCTCACCTCAGTTGTCGCTTGGGGGGGGAAGCAAAGGTCACAGGCCACCGAAGGGGTCACAGGCAGCAGCAATCAAAGCCGGACCCAGCCATCATCCAGTCCGCCCCGGGGATCCACAGTGGCTCAGGAGGGCCCAACCGGAGCAAGGCGATGGCCCCCTGGCGAAGGCAATTCACGCTGTCCACAGCAGGAGGCAGGAACCACACAGCCCCTCCGTAGGCCAGTCATGCGGGGCCGAGACAGCACCAAGTAGCTCGGGGCTCCCGTAATGCAGGGGGGGAAACCCGGCTCCGCCAGCCGCAGCCGCCCCACCAGTCATGGCAGCCGGGCATAGGAGGCCAGCAAGGCAGCACCCAAGGAAACGGCAGTCCAGAAGGGCCCACAGCGCGGGTAGCGGGATCTCCAGCGGAGAGACACGGCCAAAGCCGCTGCGAGGAAACAAAGGGACCACAGCACCCTGATCAGTGGAACAATTTCCTGGGATCCTGCTTGGGTAGCCAGCCGAGGTGGGAATGAGCAGCGAGAGCGAGCAAGTCCAAGGAAAATATGGTCCAGCTGGAAGGATGTACCCCACACGAGCTGCGTTGTCAAGACTGCGGGATGGATGCATCACCATGCACCCGGTCAATAACTGGCCACTGGGCTCTGATCCCTGTCCGGGCGGGCAAATGCACTGGAGCCATGTAGCGCCGGGATCCGAAGCAGCCGCGGCCAGGGGCGGACCCCCAAGTGCAAGGAGGGGCCCGAACAAGCAGACCGTCGTCCCCGGGGGCGCCTGCAGCGTCAGCCGAAGCAGCCATGGCACCCAGAGAAAGGAGCAGGTCTTCAATCTCGCCGGCCGATGCCAGGAGGCCGGCGGTGGAGCGCTGTATGGCAGGACTGGCAGAGGAGGTGATCCGGCGGATAGTCAGCGGCCGCGGCAGGAGCCGCCATCTTGCGGGAGGCTGCGAGGAGGGCCAGAGCAGGAGAAGCGGCTGCGGCACTGAGGAGCCGCAATCAGCACCGTGACGGGGTCTCCAGACCTCCGGGTGAGCAGGTAGGGAGTGCAGGGTCACAGTGGGCCCCGATGGTATGCGGGGTCAGGACGGATGACGGAGGGGTCTGGAGCACTACGAAAGTGCGACCGCCATCTTGACGTCCTTGGCCACGCCCCCGTATTTATATTGTTTATATTTGTTTTAACCACTTTTATCTGTGTATGAATTTAGAATGTATTTATGGGAAGGTTTACAGAGTAAGGTCTAAATAAATAACTATTTGACTGACTGACGCCAAATATCCCTATTTTCAGTGAAGCCCTCATGTAGCTGAGGAACTCGCTTTCACCAGTGTCCAGCAGATGCTTTTAAAATAGCTTCACTGATCACTTGTACGGGCAGTAATGGAACGGACCTGTACACACGCGTATCTGCTCATGCAGGTATACCCTCACATTTAGTATAATGCACCCTGCCTATGGGCTGTAATGCCTACTGTAGGGGCGCATACCTATACTGCATACAGTGTCTGCTGGCATGGCACACAGGCCATGTGCCATGTCGTGTTTTCACTTTTGTCTGCACCAAGATACGCAGCCTGCCGTGGCAGTTTTGCACGATCTTAGTGAGGGGTCTGTTAGAGTGGTACAATTCTTGCTTCTGCCTTTGGGGACCGTCTTTAGTACCTCAGGTCCTAGGTAAAATCGGCACCTTTTACTAGGGACTTAGAGGGTGTTCTAGGTATAGCCAATTGGGGAAAAACAACTGCACGGTTTTGGAAAAGAGATCTGGGCCTGGGGACCTGGTTATCAGGTACCCAGTGCACTTACAGTCCAAATCACATCAAATACCAGGCAAAAAGTGGGGGTGACCATTGCAAAAAAGGGCACTTTCGTACACCATGCATGGATCCTCTGCTTCAACTCTCAAATGTCCTCTTTGCGTGATCCTCTTGCATTGAGAAGTTTGCAGATGGCTGGTAGCGACATGGTGTGAATCCTTAGTATTATATCAGTGTCTGTGAAGCAACCATTTACTCCCCAGTACTACCTTGATTTTAATATATATTTTTAGACATTATATCGGTCAGAGCAGCCCCATCCAGATACCAATATTTTTACCATGTTTTTATTCATGTTAATGCACCCGCTGCAACAGTAGATAACTGGTGAATTAAACAGGACACAAAACATTAGTTTTAGTGAATGGCTATGTTGAAAAGCCCATGAGTAGGGGGTTCGATGCAGACAAAGCAAGACAAGAGATATGGAATATAAAGAACATCCTGTAAATTATATTAACAAGTGTTACTTAGACTGCTTGTAGGAAACACTTGGGAGGGAATGACAGGGTGCTTATTTTATCTCCTAATTCTGAACAAGGGAGTACAGGTGAGGGGTGCAGGAACAGAGTGGGGGACATGAGGTGCTGAGAAGCAACTCTTGTTTTGGCCAAGACTTTTGTAAAAAGATTTAAGGGGCGCGTTAATGCAACTAGTAGGGTAATTGTTAAGAACACTAGAAGTGCTGATTCTTTTAGGGGAGGGATATTTAGGCTTTCGGGGTCATGATTTACTCCGTGAACCTTCTTGATCAGATCTTATTTATAACAAAACCCCTATTTTTAACCCTTTATTTAATACTTGTCGATCCACGACATAGTACTACATCATATGCTATCAAAATATCACTAGAAAAACTTAGTTTTGCAGCATTTAACAAAGATACAGATTTTAACCGTGGAGGACAAGTATGTTTCCACCAGGCCCATCACATTCATTATCATTTTTTTTAAAGCAAATTATTTTTGTAGTAGAATACTACTAAGAAACTCCCATGTCTGCACATTGTATCTCGCAGGATATTCATACATAGTTTCAAAGGAAGTCCCTGAAGAGACCCTTCATTAGTTACCAGATAGGTATTGCCCCCTTACACCATTTGGCTTTGTGTTCTCAAGCTACATATTGATAGTTTAACGCTAGTTGGACAATTCTACATCTACCTGGGTGGTACCTTCATCCGCCGACAAAAGATGTGTCCTTAGTGGGTCCCAAAACTCTTTCAGTCTGGCCGCGGGGTATATCGCCCCTGGGAAAGAGTCTGTCCATCTCTTTACAGTAAACCATGTCCTTTTTCTTTTCTACCATTGTATGCTTCGACCTCTTCATCTATCACATTGCTACCCTCCGTTTCATGAGTAGTAAGGACATAGCCACAAATCGCTGATGAATCTTAGGAATGTCTTTCACATACAATAACAGTGTAATTATCACTCCCATAGGCAGCAGGGCTCCCAATCTACTCACGCCCCTGGTCCTTATTACCAGTCCCCCCAGTAGTCTGCAATTTCGGGGCACTGCCACGTCACGTGGAAGAAATCCACCACTTCCCTTTGACATCAGCGGCAAACTTCTGCGGTTGAGGTATCAAATTTATTTGAGTGGGAGGGGGGGGGGGGTGTAGAGGCAGACCACCTGCACAAGAATTTGAAGAGTCAGGTTATGCCTGTTATTAAAAGGCATTTAGTTAAAAAGATTTTTCTCTTTGGGCTGAAATAAAGGAATTGTATCACATCACCTGACCTAAATTCATTCACTCACTGACACACTCTATTAGACTCAATTGTGAGCACCCCACGGGAAATGTTGGAAAATTGTCAATATAAGACACCTTTTTTTTGTAAAAAACATCAGTTGAAATTTATTAACATATTAAAAGAAATCACATTACATCAGATAAAAAAGTCACAGATGAATGACTCGATTATTTCACAGTACAATAAAAATGTAAATGCTATCTGAAGGCACACAACTGTAAACAATATAACACTTAATATAAATACATTTTTTTTTAAAACAACACATGTAAACAGTAAAGAGTGGCGCGGACTTTGCGACGTTTGTTTAAACGTGCTCCCTGACAGATTAAGCCGCACTTAAAATACTAGGCGAACCAGGAAACCATCCTCCAGCCAAATTAGGACGGTCCATACATACCAGATACAGGCGCCTTAACAAATGAAACTGTCCTTACATACAAAGGATTGGGCCACACCTTAAACGCAAGGCATCATTCGTGGAGATACCTCTCCTCTACAAACAGACAATGGGAATTGCCTAAGCAACTAATATGTACTGCCCTAAAAAGTGAGGCTTTACCTTGTTGATTCAAGTTTGAGCAACACGTCTTGTGCAGACTACCCTATTTCCAAAAGCCTTCTGTCAGCGATGTTTATTGCGACATTAATGAATTATTGATAAAGTTTTTTCATGGAGGAGTACATTTGTCAGTCCTGAAGAAGGTGGTCTTTATCATTGTTTACCACCGAAACGCGTCGACGCATAGATTGTGGAGTGGAATTTGTTTGGTACAGAACCCCCCAAAAATTAGGGTGTATGATCACCAGTTCTCTTCTGGTAACCGTAATTACAAATTCACACTTTCAAGATACAATTTTGGTGTCTGTCACTTTTTTCCTCCTAGTATATGAATTGTTTACATATGTTGTTTTAAAAATTTTTTTATTTATATTAAGTGTTATATTGTTTACAGTTGTGTGCCTTCAGAAAGCATTTACATTTTTATTGTACTGTGAAATAATCTTGAGTCATTCATCTGTGACTTTTTTATCTGATGTAATGTGATTTCTTTTAATATGTTAATAAATTTCAACTGATGTTTTTTACAAACATTTCCCGTGCGGTGCTCACAATTGAGTCTAATAGAGTGTGTCAGTGAGTGAATGAATTTAGGTCAGGTGATGTGATACAATTCCTTTATTTCAGCCCAAAGAGAAAAATCTTTTTAACTAAATAGTTATTGGTGCTCTATCTCTTTGGACGACATTGAGCCCCTCTCCTTGTTTTGCAATGTTATTAAAAGGCATCCTTCCTCTATACCAAGGAGGGGCCAATGTCCTGTATCCCTTGTTCCTTCATTTTCATTTCGGTCATGAATCGTGCTTTGATAATTAGAGCATTCATAACTGAGACCATTCTGTCCACACTCCCCATCTTGATCAATTTTGTAAGTATGTAGCACTCACTTGGCTGGTGGGCTCGAAGGTATTCCAGACTGCATGTTCTGTGTTGCAGTTGATGATACCCCCATATGTCCGAAGGAGTTGTCACCCCTTTGTCCTTCAATTAAGACATTGAGATAAACTTGCCCTCGGATAATAAATCACCTAGATTAGTCAAACCTAATTTATTCAGGGTGTCCTGAGTGCTCACTTCGTGAGTGGGTGTTAAGAGGGCGTTGTTAACTATTGGCAGGAGCAGAGTTTGGACACGAGGCAAAGACCTCAATTGCGCTGTACTACTCTGTGCATGTTTCATATTATGAACATTCCTAGAGATTTGGGGTGTGGTGCAAACTGGGGTTTTCAGTGACTGTCAGATCAGACAGTCAGATCTCTCGCCATTAATAATGTGTCTACAGTTTGGTGGAGGAAGGAACCGGAACTGTGCAAAATGTTAATGTGCAGCAAGATAGAAGATTTGGGGACCTGGTACAGCTAATCCTCCGGCTTCCTTTGGTCTGTTTAAAATGTCTCAGCCCACTTATGCTCTGATCCCAACCCAAATTAGTAGCATCAGTATGGTTCTTAATTTTGTTGAAAATCTCTTAGGGAGTGTAGGAGAGTAGGGTCTGCTATCCTATGGTCACCCCAAATGTTTGCTTTTTGCTTCACTGGTTTTTGACATATTGAGGCTGTGGGCCTGCTAATCAGACCCCCAGCCTGCTGTTCTCTCTAACTAAATTGACACTATGCACCCTAGGTGCTGCACCCTAGGTGCATAACCAATTGGAATTGGATCACCCTGTGAGCCCCTGTACCAGTGTACACTAGGTACCCAGGCCCCAGGCCTACCAGGGGCTGAAGCATGTATTGTGCCACCCCTGGCCTGGCCTAACAAATTTGACACAACTGGCTGATCACTCAGCTGGGGTAAGTTGGTGTAACCACCTTACTTAGGTGTAGTATACCTATACCTAACCTTAAATGGGACACCTGGTAACCTATCAGTCACTCCTTTGGCAGGCCTTAACAATCCTGAAGGCAGAGTGCTTGGTTCCATGTGAGATGGTGCTCTGGCATGAGCTGAGCCTGTCTGCAGTGGTCGGAACAACTTCCTTCTACCGTTTCCAGATATCGTCATACCATATACTCTTAAGTGGTTAAATGCTATCTTTGGTTTAGCTTTATCAAAACATGTCGAGTAAGGTGTCATACGAATTGGAATACTAACCCCTCGCCAATTCTGGCGACGGGGTTAGCATTCCACCCTTCTAGAGGGACACGACATGTACAGTACCTGAAACCCGGGTAAAATCAGACATAGCCTCAGCTCCACAAAATGGATGCTGCCACCACAGACACAAGTCTGCCCTCCTGCTGCTGGGAGTCCTTCCAGCTTGGGAGGTGTGGACAAAGGGTTTCCTGCCAGGGGAGATGCGAGCACCACCCCAGACAGGATTTTGTGTATTGGTCAGGTAGGAGCTGTGTCCTAAGACTTCAGACATCCTGGAATCAACTTAACAACAAGAAGAAGACGGGAACTTCGATGCTCTGCTGCACAGAGGACTGAAGGAAATCTCCCCTATGGTCAGGGAGTGACCATCTTGCTAACGCAAGCACCAACCAGCTATTGAACGTCTGCTTTGCCGCCGCCTCCTGCCGGAGCCCGAGCCCAGAGCCCGACAAGACCTGGACCTCCAGACCTCTCACCGCCCGATCCACAGTCCCTGAAAAGAAGGAACCCGTGGAGGCACCGAGACACGTGGAGCCAGCCATCTTGAAAGACCGACGACAAGCTGCAAGCGCAGCGACAGAGGCTCCCTCCGAGTTGTGCTTTGGGTCCTGAGAAGCCCAACCACCGAGCAGCATCTGCACCAAAGGTGAGCCCTCCAGCATCTCCACGATCTGCGTGGGGCCCCTCTGCACTTTGCATCTCGACGCGCCTGCCCGGTCCCTGGCCCGTTGGCTAGTGGCCATTTTGGCGGCGACAACTTGAAATCAACGACGCCGGTCTGGTTGCTCCAGACTGGCCCTAGCTGCTCTCCAAAAGAGCAGCCCCTCTGACCTTGCTGGTCAGAATAATCAGCTTTCTTGAACTTCCACGACTCCTGCCTTTGCCAAGGTTTGTTTGCTTCTTTCGAGTCGCCGACAGCGAGAGCCTGCGTGGGACAGCTCGTGACTCGACTCCTGGACGTCGTCGACCTTCAGGGACCACGTGGCTGCGGAGACAAGCTACACCTCTTTGCCTGTTTGCACCCGACATCGCCTGGTACCTACCTGGTGCCACGCCGGTCACTGGCTAGTGACTGTGAACACTGTCCCCTCTGCTTTCAGGTCTTCTACAACTCCGATCCACCCTTGGATCCAACGCATCCCTTCTGGACCGACCGCCTGCAGCATCTTTGTCATCAGGCTCCATTGAATCGATAGAAGAAACCCGACGCACTTCGAGACCTATGCACCCGCTTCCTGTGGGTGAGGTAAAGCTGGCACTCCGGTGCCCAAGTGTAGAGAAACATCTCTAGTGTCTGTGTTTTGAATCTTAAGATCGTAGTCCATCCAGAAGACCCTTTCTGCAGTAACTTTGTAACTTTTACGCACCCATTGAAAACCTATGGGAGCCCGCGTGTAACTTTCCTCACTGCACACGCGACCCGTGGACCTCCTGGTCACTAACTGAAGTTAGCTCCTTGTAGGCCCAGCGATTCTAGAGGCCCTAGGCCTTTTCCCTTTCCTGTTCGTGGTACTTATACCACTATTTTAGTATATGGTTTGAGTGGCCACCAGGGCCCATCCATATAAAGTGCAACTTCTGTATATTATAACGTTGTCTTGTTTAACGATTTGTGCTCCTGTGCTCATAAAGATTCTAGGGGATACTTTGAGAAATAAATACATATATATTTCAATATATATCTGTGTGGTGTCCTTTCATTGGTATAAAGGGGGGTTACATTTGGTAAAACAGCCTGCTTAACACGCTTTAACGAGTTTAGCCTCAAAGACTGCTTAGCCTACGCTACCACTAGGGCAGCTAGTCCGAAAAGGTTGACTTACAACCACACCATAAGGGTTGCTTGGCATGGTACAAGGTGGTCACTTTAACTAGTGAACATCATATACCAGGCCAACTTCTCACAGGGAGCCACACAGGGATATTAATATACCATTTTAATTATAGCTCTAAATCCAGTCATATAATGTGGTAGTTTTATCTTTTTGTCCACATAAGCCTCCAGGTCCATCAATGTTTTACCTTAATTTTCTCTCGGCATAGTACTAATGTTTTGGGAAATAATATATCCAGACATTTAATATAATCGGTTTTCCATTGCAGGTGATTAAGGTGGGCCTGTAAGCTGCTTTATGTCTGTCCCAATATACCAGTCCTTTGTTGTTCCAGAATTTGAAGGATTTCCAGTTACCCTTCAATGCTAAATCAGACCCTATGTATCATAAGATTGTGACTTTTTAGATACAAGCGGCTCCCAGTACACCACCAAAGAAACTTATGTAATTACTGCAAACACTGAAACAGTCGTTCATAGTCTACTCCTTTATCACCAGTTTGTTTAATTACTGGTTAAGAACTTACAGTAGACTATTATTCACGTAATTCTATTTCAGCCAGCCATACTCTCAAGACACATTTATTAGAATAGCTCAGGAGAACTTTATTCATATAAATGCAATTTAAAAAAGGTTTTTTTTTTTTGCTCAGAATTGTTCAAACTGTGGCAAGTTACAAAGTAAAGAATGTGTATATACAAGTTGACAATAGCCGACGTGCGACTTAAAAAATGGAGGAACTAGTCAAGAGCAAATCATTTCCAGTAAGGATTGTGCACCAATAGGTTGGTGCAGGAGCTTAGCTGTGTAAGACTCAACTGTGATTGTACCTTAAAATAAATTAAAATTGTTATCCTCAGGAATAGAGAAGATGGGAGCACAACAAGGTGTGAGTCTGTGTGTCCCAGTGGCAGTCACTTAATGAACGTAAGAGAGATTATGGAGTATCCACTGGCTAGAATTCCCAATGGGACTTCCTGAGTGGATAATTAAGGCTATTATATTAAGTGTTCATCAGGGTAAAACACTGCTGCCTTCGCAAAAGTCAGGGGGTATTGAATGATATGCTCTGCAGTGCATAAGCCGTCATCATAAGTAAGACACAATATCGCCCAGGAGTACTGGAAGGCACGGAATGTGAAAGTAAAGTCAGTAGTAGGAATGAGTCCAATGTAGAAGTTTCATGGAGTGCTCTTGCACTTCCAGAACAAAGCTCCACTCAAACAAGCAGTTTAGTAAAAATGCATCAACACCTAGATATGTGCAGGCTTTAAAAGAGAAAGGGAAAATTAAGGACAAAATAAACAAATGTAACAAATTATAGGAGGAGCTCACCTTAGACAAGTGAACACCATGTAGTAAATTGTCCAGGAAGTAGTTGTGAGCCTAAATGTGCATGAGGACCAGATGACAACTATGGCAAATTAACAATTGGAGAAAACAAGTAATTATTGTTTAAATGTAAGGATTCAAAGATCCCGATGTACTCTTGCTTTGAGGACATATTTTCACCAGTAGAATTGAGTACTCGCCTGGAGCATACATGATGGAGCACACATACAGTGTTTTAGACTAATATAGATAAGCCATCTTACGAAATGTTCTAGTGAAATGACATTCTTTCAAGAGTTAAGAAGTTTAAGCAAGCAGCTTTTACAGATGTTAGATTTTGTTGACTGTTCATGTACCTCTACAGATACCTCTTATGGATTAAACCTCAGATAATAAACTTTAGCTTATAAACTTGTAATGAAAGAAATCAAATTTCGGTGATCATACTTATTCACCCTTATGAGTAGTTGGGACAAATAGACTCACTCTGTAGCAACTCAGAAGTAGTATCGATGATCCTGCTGAACAAGGAACAAGACTCAGGAGAGCAGTATAACAGTATAGTGGTTTTGAAGCAAGGAGCCAAGACATTAATATTGATCCATACAATGTAACTCAGCAATTTTGTCATGCAATGACTTGTCACTTGAAATATGACCGAGATGGCTTCATATTTGTTTGGGCTAAATTATTTTATTTTGTCAGATGGTTAATCTTCATCTAGAAGGCATTACTATATATAGCTCATTCTGCTAGAGAATTGTCCACTGTGGACCAACTTTGGGTAACATCCAGCTAACAGTTTTGCAAACTGTAACAATCAATATTTGACTTTGTACTGATTTGTGTCATTTCACCTTTGCATATCACTTTATGAAGGATTTGACCTTATGGTGAACTGGGTTGAAGCTCTATGACTTAGATATGTGCCATCTCTCCTGATCACAGCTATAAATCCCATCAAGAGTGACTGACTCGAGGGAGGAGCCAAGATGGCGACCGGGACGGCAGCGTAGACTCCCGGCTCCGTGAACCTCCGCATCCCGCACGGATATCCTGCACGAGATCCTCACCCTGTGCTACGCGGTCGTGTTTCTGAAGGAGAGTGGCCCCCGACTGAGTGACTCCGAGGTTTCTGGCTGCGGTACCGCCGGAGAAATGAGCATCTGAACTTTGCGGCTTGTGCGGCCCCGGGGCCGGGACCTCGAGTGGACGCCGTGGCCGGGTGGCAGGTCAACAACAGCGGTCTGTTGTGACTGGGTGGAGTCGGTCCACCGGAGCGGTGCCAAACTCGGCCTACATTTCGTCGTGGTCGTTTCTATTGTCAAGCGTAACGGACCGGGTGCATGCCCGGGGGTGCAGCTCTTAGATCCTCCGGTGGCTGACCCTGCCTTTGATAGTGAGCTGCCCGGCCGTCGCCCGTATCCTGCCCGGATCATTGCGGGCCGCCCCCGGATTTCTACGGGAGCCGGTCCGTGGTGGGGACGACTGTTGCCCGTGACCACGCAACGGATAATCTTTGCCTGCCCCCGGAACCAGGTCGCCGGCGACGTGGACGTCGAGACGCTTGTCCCGGGGTCCCGGCCCCGGTGAGGGTCGGGCATACTTGGCAGCCATCTTGTTGCGATGAAGCCTACCATCCTGTCCGCTGGGTCGCAGAGGGTTTGTGAAAGTGCGACTTTTGGGAGTGTGGCGGCGCGATCCCAGAGAGCTGTGCTGGGGTACGGCGACCTCCTCGAGGCCCTTGGTGCTCTTCACTCCTCCTTGATCCATGGTGTCGGGGTCTTGGGGAGTAAGCTCGACGGTGTGGCGTCGGCGTTGGAGCAATGGCGACCCGCCTGTCCGCACGTACACAGGGACTACTCACACTGCGCACAGGAGGAAACTTTGGCGGCCACCCCTGAGGTTAGTGCACAGCTGGACACTCCGGCCAGTATGCTACAGTGTGTTCGTCCAGTTGAGGGCCTGATCTGTCCCGGAGGCGCTGGCCCTGAGTGGGATGTGGTAGCCTCGTCCCGTACGTGCCCTCCTGCGACCCAAGGACAATTCCAGCAACTATTGTCTGCTTTGGCTGCTTCTGCCTTCCTGGACCTTGAGTGCAGTGCATATCCTGGGGCAGCACTGGGAAGCCTGTTTCTCCACGCTGCGGACTGTGTTGATGCTCAGAGACTTCCATCCCACCTGTATGCGTCGCTTCTCGGACGTTTTTGGACA
Source organism: Triturus cristatus (assembly GCF_964204655.1). Classification (NCBI taxonomy): domain Eukaryota; kingdom Metazoa; phylum Chordata; class Amphibia; order Caudata; family Salamandridae; genus Triturus; species Triturus cristatus. Next base: position 430,086,240 of record NC_140582.1, on the reverse strand, counting down.
ATCCTCTACCTCGGAACATCGGATATGGTGCTGGGTCGAGGGGTAGGCATGGGCAGAATTCCAAAGAGTGGTCAGGGATAAGGCTGATCCTTCAGGGGTGGTCATCTAGTGGACGGGCGGGCTTAGGGGTTGCGTGCTCTCCTGGCGTAGCTAACAGCATAATAGGTGCATAATGCTCCCCATCTTTCTTTGAGAAGATCGATTTTGGGCTGTTTATTGTTCACCTTGGGGGAAACTTGCCGTGCGGGAGGGAGAAGCCGGGGGTATGTTTTGAAGGCCCTCCTCCAGTTTATTAATACCCTCTCTACCCCCCCGTCTGGTGGGGTTCTTTTCCTACTTCTTTTTCCCTATTCTCCTATATTTCGGGTCTGGTTCCAGGGCGACAGGCACACTGCTGGGGGGGGGGGCCGTACTCATCTGCAGAGGTGCAGGGTGGGGGGTTGGGGGAGGGGATTCTTTAGTCTTTTTTTCTCCTTTTCCATGGCCTCCTTTTTCTTCTCTATTTCTTTCTGTTTTTCTTTTTCTGGGATCAGCGTGATACACTTCCTTTGCTATGACTCGCTGCCGCTTCATGTGTACCACAAATTCCGGGGTGCTTTCCGGGAGTTCTGGCGGGGGACTGTAGGCGCCACTGCTTACGATATTCTTCCCCATCCTGATGTTCTTGTGTTTGCGCCATTGACCTAACAGATTGCTGTAAATCGTTTCTGTCTATTACCCTGCATAACTGTAATTGCTGTTTGAAAATTGTCTGGCACCTGATCCTTCTGCCTTGTTTAATCATAAAATGAAAACCTTTTTCTCCTGGTGCCCTACCTACGCTGTTCACACTATTAGCATTACGATTCTCCTCCCCGAAGTGCTGCCTGTGTTTACATTTGCCTGTTTTTGCTCTGATTGCTTAGCGGCCGGCCCCGGGGGGTTGTAGGCCCATACCTGTTCGTGATTGAACTGTCAATAAAGGTTTTCAAAAAAAAAAAAAAAAAAAAAAAAAAAGAGTGACTGACTCCTTTAATTCTGCTGCATTGAACAAAATGAGTACCCATTTTGATTGGTTTACAATTGTATTGTAATTGCATTTATATAGCGCTTACTACCCCTGACGAGGCGTCAAAGTGCTTTTTCGGCGAGTAGCACGCTACTCCGGAACCCGTAAAGGATTAGTGTCGAATTAGTATAGTGAAATATGAAAGTAATTTTAGTGGCGGATAGGTTACTCAGTTATTTGGATTCAGAAGGATAGCGGAGCGATAGAACAGGGAAAAAAGGTTTGCATTTATATAGCGCTTGTTACAGACTGTAATGTTTATACTGACAGTCCCTCAGAGGATGAGGCCTGGAGATTATGATCCGAATTTACCAACAAAAACATGGTGTTAAACTGGTAAAACCTCTAACTCGCCACAGAGTAGCTAAGAATAATGGAATTTAACAGAAAATTTATAATTTTACAAAAATAAAAATAAAACGGACAATCAATAGTGGTGGCTTTAGAACTATGGGCAACATGTACTTATGTCACCTGCTCTTTGTGTGTCCTATTATAATTGTTCCAGAATGTAACACCTTTACAGATAAATGCAAAATAAAAAAAATCCCCATGGCAATTACAAACATATAAAAAATAAACGAGAAAACGCTTACATCCAAGGTACCTTGATTGTATAGGGAATATTGTGATGAATCCAGTATTGTTTTATCATTTTTGAGAGGTTATTAAAGCTAATGAGTGGCCACTGTGAATATAGCTGTCCAGTGGTTTATTGGTATTTTCACCAGATGCCTGGCTATTTAGTCAATTAGTAAGTTAATTTATGTAAGGTACCATTAAAGCTAAAGCATTGCTAATAGTTAGCAAATTCTTTTTTTTTTCTTTGTACCTAAATTGCAAGAATGTGTCAAATATTTTTCAGGCTCCTGCTCATTACTTGCCGAGTTTCATGTCATCTAGGCTTGTTATACTTAAATATATTTAAAATAATCATAGCAGATGGGGTAAGGGACGTGCATGTGTTGAAGCCTAAGGAAACTATAGTTGCATCCTTTCAGGAAAGTCTAAGCAATAGCAAGACTATAGAAGTATATGTAAATAACTGTTACCTGCTCTGAATTCATGCTCTGAATCGTGTTGAGGTACACTAATGTAACTATTTGGTTGTTGTAGCTCTTGTTCGGCACATGTCTGCTAGCAATGTCCCTGGTTCCTCTGGCAGCGGTATGATATACTACATATTTGTTGGCGTTGCAACTGCTGGCGGAGGATTTTATGTAAGTGTACCCTTCTCTTTTGACATTAGTAATCATAACCATCTTAAGTTAACTAAACAATGCTTTTTCTACTATTTTTCTAACGAAAATATTACTGTTATGAAAATGCTGTTCTTGTTCATTTATCTCTGTTCTTGTGTACCTGCCGTTTTCAGTTGACATCAGTGTGACATCCAAAGGTTCAGAGAACTTAAGAGATACCAAACACTGGCTGTACCAGAGAGCCTCTACACAGTCCCTAAAGACAGATTCTCTCATAATTATGTAGAAAAAATATAGTACACAATCGGTCTTTGATACAACTTGTTTCTTAAGTAATGCCCTCAAAACCTTATCATATATATTGTATTGTTATTCATAATGTGTCTGTACCTGAGCTTGTGCACCAGTGTTTCCAGGCTGGCTGTTACTCATGGAAGGCCAACTAGAGCTTGTAACACTAATCTCTGGCCTGCTGCTTTGAATTTGTATGAGACCTGTGTTGGATGGTAGGAGGATAGTGTGGGCTGGGCTTACTGCTCCACTGCCCATGTTTTAGTCTGATTTGGGTGGTCCGTATTGAGGTGGTCTGTTTGTATTCATAGTTAATCAGATCTCTAGGCATGTATGCATGTATCCTTGGGGTTTCTTCTGCTCCCCCATACCGTTTGACCCCCTTGCTCCAGGAGGGAAAATGAAAGAAAGGTATTACACACATTAAGACTAGGATGGTTAAAAAAAGAGCTACTGAAGCCTTTTATTGATAAAACAGTGTTATCTTCCATTTACTCCAAGAGAACACCTTTCCATATGTTACTTTTCCAGGTTTCCAATGTAAGATAGTGAATTATTGATTAGGGTGAATGGTGGTCCACCTCAAGTAATAAAATCACCAACTTGAGAGGTCCAAAACAAGGTTACGGTAATTTAAATATGAGGTCAGTACAGCTAACACTCGGGGGAACTGAAACGCTTTTCAATATCTTACACTAGTGGAATTGTGATGCTTTAAAAAAAATATATAAAACTTGCACTGCTTGTTTTTTACTTTGAATTATATATGTGTTATACGGCGTGATGAATTGCTTCTAGTATACTGCGTGATGAATTGCTGCTAGGAGAGTTGCTGCTAGGAGAGTTGCTTCTAAAAATCAAAACTATTGTTAGGGGCTGCAAGGAGTACGAGACGAGGAAACTGCGCATACATTATATGCCTGCTGGACATTTGTCTCCCAATTTTGGCTCTGACGCGCTCAGGTGTTCGGCTGGTCCCAATAAATGAGGAGCGCAGTGCGGACACGCAGCGGGCGTGCCACGTCCATGTCGAACTGGGTCTAAGAGCCAGGGGCCTGTTTCTTTTTTTTAACCAAAATTAAGGTATGTTATACGGCGAATCAATTGCATGCCCTTTATTCCCATGTAGCTGCTTTTTGCCTGCACTCGATTGACCCTAATCATATCTCACTAGCTTGTACTTACTGTGGCCTTCTACTTCAGCCTGACACAACTCAGCCACTTAGGCCTCCTTCGCCCAATGTGCTTTTCTTTATGGAGACTTGGCTGCATGACAGTTCTGGACCTGATGTGGTCCAAACCTCACCATCTGGCTATTCTATTGCTAGGCATGATCGGTTAGGTAAAGGAGGGGGTGGGATTGCTATTATTTATAGAGAAACCCTAAAAGGAATGTTTGCTCCCCTACATATCGAGAACTGCGAAAGTCTCCTTTTAATCTTGACTTTAAGTCCCACTTTTAGCTTTTCTGGGGTCTTATTGTATAGAGCACCAAGCCCTTATGCCAAATTCCAGCAGGCTGTCCTGGATGTTATCGCAGATTTATCTATAAACAGGGCGAACTTCACAGTACTTGGTGATTTTTTTTTTTTACGTGCATATGGATCACTAATTCACTGGATATTTGTAGGAAACTGGCCTTCTGTTGCGGTAATCTCCCCCCCCCCCCCCCCCCCACACCTTTTGCCTGGTAATTGATTCAACTTTGACTGAAGTGTACTGGATTCCTGCTAACCAGGTCCCCAGTACCAGTGTTCTTTCCCTAAAAACTGTACAATTGTTCACCCAAGAGGCAAAAACGTTAGAACCCTTTAAGTCTCTGGCAAATGGTATACCCTTGTGCCTGAGGTGCTAAAGAGGGTCCCTTAGGGCAGTAGCATGAACTGTGCCACCCTAAGGGATCCCTCACCAAGCACATGCAAGACTGCCATTGCAGGCTGCATGTCTTTGTGCAGACAAAAGTGAAACCACGACATGTCACACATCCCTGTGTGATATGTCCCCTGCCACTGCATGTAATATTTGTAAGTCACCTCTACAGCAGGCCTAACAGCCCTAAGGCTGATGAATATTCCATGTGAGGGCATACCTGCATGAGCAGATATGCCTCTGTGCTGGTCAGACTTATTACTGCCAGTCCAAGCGACCATGGAAGCCATTTAAAACGTGCTGGACACTGCTGAAAACGAGTTCCCCAGTTACATGATGGATTCACTGAAAATAGGTATGTTTGGTACCACACATCTCGTATTGGTAAACCCACACTGATGCCAGGGTCAGATTTACCAATACATGCACTCAGAGGCAACCTTAGAGGTGCCCACTGAAAACCTACCAGCCTCTGGTGTCCTTGCTGACTGGCTTTTGCCAGTCTGCCACCCGAGACGCTGTTCTCACTTGATAGAGTTCAAGCCTTTTGCTCCCAGGAGACCCAGACAAAAGCCTGTCCAGCAGGAGGGTGTAACTCCCCTTCCCACAGATGACCTGCTAATCAGCCACCTTGGGTCGGCGAGCTTCAAAGAAACTGCCGCGTTTTTAATGCAAATCTGGCTCCCCCCCAAAGGATACGAAGCCACCCACACCCCGTCCAGAGCCCATTTGGCACCAGGACAGATGGTAAAATTAGTCAGATAGGCGTACCGCCCCTAAGGTGGGCTACTGTGAGATGGACACAATTTTTCAGAAGTAGCCATCTTTGTGATGGCATACTAAGGAATTCTGGGACAGGGTTATGCCTTCTTCCCACCGGAAGTGGTCATAAATGCCAGCATTTGTAAAGCGCACAGCTACCTCCAACGGAGGTGTCCCGGCGCTTGGGGCCGTCGGGAAGATTAAGCAAGCTATTGCCCAGAGTCACATTGTGCTGGGCTAACCTGCCACCGGAGCCACGGATCAAACTGTGAACTCTGTGGTCCGGAGTCAGGCACCCTGGCCGCTGCACCACACCTCTCCTATATAGGGGGCGTAGTGACCCCAAGGGTCAGTAGCCCATTGTCTACTAACCTACAGTCCTCTAATGCCCCTAAATTCAGTATTTAGGGGAGTCGCTGGCACCAGAGAAGCAGATCCTGACACCTTACGAAGAAGGACATGAAGAGCCGCAGAAGGCTGAAGAGAGCACCTGACTTGGCCCCAGCCCTGTTATCCAGTCTGCCGTTCTCTGTTGAACCAGTGCCAAAGATGACTCGTCCTGCAGCTGTGGGCCTCCAAAACCTGAGTGGACTGCTTGCCTTCAATAAAGACTAATACCTCCCGAAGAACAAACAAACTTCCCTGAATCCTGAAGAAACTCCTAAAGAGAATACTCTAAGCATCCGGAAGCGCCACAAACCGACACCCGAAGCCACCACAGTACCCGTTACCTCTGGCCTGAGTTGAAGTGGGCCACCGGTGCCAACAAGGTTCCCCAGCCCTCCAGAGCTCTAGTCCATCGTGGTTTCAACACTCATGTACTCCCCGACATTACTTCCAGCCTCTGCACCCAGGCCCCCTTGACTGCTCTTGGTAAGAGCAACCTGACTCCAAAAGACACCTCTACATCTGTTGTCCCTGGGACATTGAGAAGAGGACACCAGATGGCCCTACATCCCTGAGCATTGCAAACCTTGAACCCCCCTGTGGTTTCACCCCGACTAGCTTCCTAGCCAGAGCCTGCAGCATCTTTTTACAGTGACCAATCCCCATTGAAACACATTGGACTCAAGACGCTGATTTGCACCCTTCCACCCTAGTGCTGCTGATGGTGTACTACTGGTGCTGCCTTGGACCTTGCCCACTACTAACCTTAACTCTTGGAGATTGGTCCTGTAAGTCAATGTACTGTACCTGTTTGCAGAACTTGTTCTTCCTTCCATAGGATAACATTGCAGAACTCAGAAATTGCAGGAAGTGTACACTTTGCAAAGTGAAAATAATTTATATTTGAAAATGTATCTACCTGAACTATTTCTCTCTGGCGCCTAAGCATAAATAAAGATTCTTGCTATTTTTTATAAATTGGTGTTGATCTCCTTCGTGAGTCGTGTTGTCCTTTATTATTCATTGTGTGTGTGTTTGCAAATGTCTTGCACTCCTCTACGTTAAGCTTACTGCTGCTTGACCACACTACCCCCTAATAGAGCACTTTGGGATTACATAGCAACCCCTTTACACTCATAAGGGAACCCCTGGACTCTTTACACTGTATATCAACTTATTGATATATCACATAAAGAGCCAGCTTCCTACAATACTGTCCTACCTGCTAGATGGAAGAGGGTCACCCAGTGGGAGAAGAAATCCCCTTGGTTTAATGTTATATTACTTGCTCTGACAAATTTGTAAACCACTAGAACGATGCTGGAGAAAGTCCTATGATGAAGCTAGTAAAGTCAATTACAAGAGTGCCATTAGACTTTATCACACAGAGATAAACTCATCTCAATCTGCCTACTACTCAACTAAAATTGAGCAATATCCCAATTCCCCTAATGAGATTGTCTAGATTCTTAGGGATAGCACGGAGCCCAAGTCTGGTGACTCCATGCTTTAAGCTTCAGGTTAGCATATTAATTTTATAAAAAGATTCAGGACATTTATTCTTCCTTTCCCGACAGCCCAGTCATTGAGTTACCCTCAAGTTATGAAGCTCCTCTAACACAGACCGAGGGTGATCTCTCTGCCTTTCCAGACCTCCGTGTTAACCTCCTTGCGGAGCTTGTAAAGGAAGTGAAATCTGGTTCCCCTCTGCACCATGCCCTCCTTTGTATACTGCAGCAAGGGTTTGACAGTATTGCTCCCACCTAGGTGGATTTACGTAACCTTTTCCTTATCAGTGGACAGGTCCCTGTTCAATTTAAGCATGTGGTGGTCAGGCCTCTTATAAAAAAAAAAATTAAAAAAAAGCCAGGGCGGTACCCTCTGTCTGAGAAAGTGTAAGCCAGTTTTCTTTCACAGGTTTTTTGAAGCTCCCGGAGACGCATGTTAATAAGCATATCTTCATCTTCCTCGGGTTCAACGAAATCATCCACCCACACAAATGGGATCTGGCCACAGCATAGCACCGAAAAAACTCTGCTGGCTGTGGTCTTGGAACTTGAAGCTTTGTCGGATAAAGGAGGGTTGGCCGCCTTTTTTTTTTTTTTTAGATCTGAGTGCCTTCTTCGACCCAGTAGATCATGCTACCCTTATCCAAAGGATGTCAAAAGTGGGTGTCTGTCGAGCCCTAAAATAGATCGCCTCCTTTGTGAGGAATAGATCATTCCAGGTGCTAGACCACTCGTGGTTCTCTCGCGATTCCCCCCTGAATGGCAGGGTGCCACATGGGTCCTTCTTGAGCCCCATACTCTTTAATCTTTATCTTCTTTCTTTAGCTGAGTCTGTGATCTCTTTTGGTTTGCCATTGGTTTCTTATGCCGATGACGCCCAGCTAGTGATATCCATCTCACCCGACCCCAGCTCCAACCACCATAACTTGATACCCTGTCTTCAAGAGGTGGCCATTTGGATGACTAACTGCAAACTGAAGCTCAATGAAGACAAGATGGAGGTCATGTGTTTGCAATAGCCTATTTTAAGACAGCATTGCGAATTCCCATTGTATGATCCAGCTGTCCCTCCTGCCCCTTTCTCCATCTCCGGCTTCACAGCTAGGTAAAGGTTACATGAATGACTATCACACAATTACAGCAGTCCCCAGCTCAGTAATGCAGTGACTTTCGACCTAACTATGGATTTAGTTCCAATTAGCAGTCATGTCCCAACACTGAAACAACAAGTGAATGATATCATAGAAATTCTCAAGCCACTTATCCCCATACCCCCCACCCCTCCCCTACCACCGGTGTGCCTTAACTACTTGCAGTGTAGATAGACAGGAGCATCTGATTTTCCCGAGACAGCTAATTCAACAGCAGTAGTGCAGTACAGGCTAACATACTTTTATTGGAGCCCAATAGTCGTTCCACAGAGTCTACCCAGTGTTACTCTACCAGTCCTGTGGAGCTAGGTGAACACACTGGACCTTCCAGGGCCTAACCTTCCTCCGAGTCCATCTCGGGCGCCTGCAGTGCTGCAACTAAGGCCTTCCATGCCCTCGCTGTTTCCAGCGCCTTTTCGTTATTAGTTCGCATGGCCTGTTGTAGCCTGAGTGTACCTTCGCTCAATGCCCATTTGAGTAATTCCGCCCTCCATCTCCCCATGCTGGGCCCTCTTGCTGATTTCCAGTGCGCAGTGATCTCTCTCTTAGCTAATAATAAGCCCAAGTCTATAAACTTGCTCGTCACCTTCGTTTTAGAGGTATGCGGGAACCAGTGCTGTAAAAGAGTGCCCTGATCAGGTTCCATGTTACGATCAGTTATTCCGAATAGCAAATCAATCAGTTCCTCCCAATACGTTCCCAAACATGAACACCCCCACATCATATGCTGGAAGTTTGCCCCCTCTAAACAACATCTCGGGCACTGGGCAGCGTCCTTTTTAAAATATTGATTGATTTTAGCAGGTGTTAAGTACGCTCTATGCAGGATATAAAATTGCACCAATTAAAATCTGGCGTTCCTCGTACTTTTCCAAGCCCTCCTAACCAGCTGGGCTCATGTCTTTTCGGGGATCTCCCTGCCTAGGTCCACCTCCCATTTCCCCTGCAGCTTGCGCAACGGCTCTAGCCCCTCGGTCAACATGCGCCTATAAAGGCACGTAATGGCCTTGAAGGTTCCTGCAGCCATTACCACATACTGGCATGCCATTGATGTCTGTGGTTCCGACAATCCCGCCTTCCAGTAACGTTGCATTTCCGAGACTAGTGCTGAATGCAGCAAGTAATCCCCCCGCGAGAGACCATATCTATCCTGCAGAGCTTGAAATTGCAATAGGACTCCATCTTCATAGAGATCTCCCAGCACCTGGACTTCCAGCACCTCCCATTCAGCCAATGTTGTTCAGTCCCCGCCATGTGGGAGGTCGGTACACATACCCAGCGGAATCTCCGGGGTATATGGGCGAGCCAACCCAGCTCTGCGCTGGCTCCGGTTCCAGCACAATCTCAGTGTCCGCTCTTCACTAGTAAGCAACTCAAGGCGCAGACGCGATTCATACTGCTCTCCGCACGGTCACGGGGTTGCAAGACCTGTACTCATGGGAGGCGAGCGCCCTGGGTATACACAGGCGGCACAAACACAAGAAGGTGGAAAGACGTTACGCCTCCCTAGTGCTTCTCCTAGCCAAACGGTGCATCACCATGCACTGGAAGACACCGGAGGGGCCCCCCCCTAGCGGCATGGGTAGGCGCAGTCAAAAAATGGGGTAAGGCGGAGGAAACATTACTCAGAACGGAGGAAGCCCAAGGGATACGCAAACACCCGATCTCCCTGTCATGGGCCATGTTAATGCATTCCTTTGCGCACGAAACAACAGCTGTGGCAGGCCCACAAGCGATCGATCCCCCAGCCGCGAGCCAGGAGCCCACCCAGGGAGACACAAGAGAAAACCGGGTGCCCGGTGGGTCGCGGTCGTAGATAACATCTGTCCCGCTACCACGCTTCCATATAGGCGGTAACTGGCACCCCCGCATCCCCCCCCCCCCCTCATCCGGCTATTCTCCCCCCCCCCCCCCCCTCATCCGGCTATTCTCCCCCCCCCCCCCCCCCCATCCGGCTATTCTCCCCCGCCCCCCCCCCCCATCCCCGTGCCTGCGAAAACTCCAAAATCATCCCACGCGATGGTCCAGCGCTCAGGCACAAGACTACTGTTGCTCACTTTCCGCTGCATAGTGCAACTCCCCCCCCCCCCCCCCCCCCCAGTTTCTATGTCCCCAGTGTCTATGTTCCCAGTTGGTTGAAGGTTAACTCATGGCTGCAACCCCATAGCTTGATGATACACCTCACAGGGGAATAGGCACACTACATGGCTCTTATGCGGCGCAGTGACCGCCATGCGCATTGGTGGGGTATGCCCAGACGCAGACCCCGGACGTCTGTCTGCAGCTTACAAAGAGTAGCATCCCGCAACCCCACGGGTCCACGAGCTCGGGGGCCCACCTGGGCTGTGGCTGGGCGCTCCTGCCTTGTGTAGTTATGCACCAATAGTAACTCCAAATGTGCCTCTGTATGTAATGTTTATGCAAATGCCAATAAAAAAAGATTTTTTTTTAAAAAAGCCGCTCAAGGCGCAGCCTCTGCTGAAGTACTATAAAGGACAAGACCCACCGTCCCTCAGGTCCATCCGGGCCCCGGAACTCCTGAGCCACCGCTTGAATGAGCCACTGCAGCTGTGCCGCTAAATAGTACCACTCAAACTGTGGCACTGCCATACTTCCGTCGGCTCTCGGACGCATCATTGTAGTCATCGCAACCCGCCGTCTGCTAGACCCCCATAGAAATCCCCAAACCATGGAGCGGAGCTGCTTGAATATGGAGCCCGGCAGTGTCCGAAAATAATACAATAATCGGGGGGGGGGGAGCGCCGCCATCTTCAGGAGTGCCACCCGACTCGCCACCGAGAGCGGCAATGTACTTCAAAACGCAAAGCTGCTCCTAAGTCCTCGTATGGCCCGACCCACATTACCCTCCAGCAAATCCTCAGGGTTATGATATATGTTAGTGCTAAGGTAAGGCAAACATCGGGGCTACCAGCGAATACCTGCAGCCTGGGAAGGGCTCACCCCTGACGGAACCACCGGAAACAAGCAAGTCTTCGCCCAGTTCACACCCAGCCCCGAGAGCCTGCCAAACGCATGGAGCAACCGCCTCGCACCCTCCAAGGCTGTATCCGTGTTTGCCACAAAGATTAACAAATCGTCCGCATATAAGGAGATAAACTGCGTATCCCCACGGAGATGTAACCTGAGGTAATGCCTCCCCAGTCTGGCATGGGCAGCCAAAGGCTCAATGGCTAAGGCAAACAACAACAGAGAGAGCGGGCATCCCTGTCGTATTCCCCTCCCTATCAGGCAAGATGTGGAGATCGTCACACCTGTCCGTACTCGAGCCGTCACCGATCTATAAAGGACCTCTGTCCACCCCACAAAGGATTCCTAAAAACCGAGGGCCACTCCAGGCTGTCGAATGCCTTTTCAATGTCTACAGAGAGAGCCGCTGCAGTGGGGGTCTTGCTATGATCTTCCCCCAGAATGTGGAGGAGGCGTCTCACATTAGTCGCCGTAGTGCGTTTTGAGATAAAGCCCGCCTGGTCGCTATGGACCAGCTGCGCCATATAGGGAAGGAGCCGAGTTGCAAGAATCCTACTTAATATCTTATAATCAGATGTTAACATTGAAAACGGGCGGTTGGCCGACCTAGTCAAGGGGTCTTTTCCCGGTTTCAGCAGCGGGATAATGATAGCCTCTCGAGTGGAGACAGGCAGCCTCCCCAGGTCCCGGGCCTCCTGATAAACCGCCAGCAGTTTAGGGGCCAAGATACCAACATACGTCGAGTAAAATCGGTAGCCCATCAGTACCTGGGGTTTTCTTGCACGCCATATGTTTCATTGCACTACGTATTTCCCCTACTGTGATCTCCCGTCCTAGTGTGTCCGCCTGGTCCTCCTCGAGGCGCGGCAGTCGCACCTCAGCTAAGAATTCCTCCAGCCCGTCGCCCGTGTCCTGTAGCTTGCTCTCGTATAGGTTTGCATAGTATCCCATTAATCCCCTGCTGGGTATACTCCGGTGCTCCTGTAGGTGAGGTCAAGGCCAGGGTAGGCGTACCCCTCTGAGCCGGGTTGGCCACCCAGGCCAGTAGTGTGCTCGCCTTATCCCTTTCCACATGCGCCCGCCCCAAGTACGCTTTATGGTCTAAGCAGCGCAACCTCTCTACTTGTGTCGCTACTCCCTCTCTCGCAGCCAAGACCTCGGCCTGCACCCCTGGGTTCTCAGGGTGGGCTTTCTCCGCCTGACGCAGCCGCAGCTCCTCCTTTTCGATATCCTGCAAAAGTGTCCTCCACACACCCACCATTTTAGTGATGCATAAGCCCTGCACCACCACCTTAAAAGCATCCCACTCCAGTGCCAAGGTCGAAGCTGTACCCTCATTTACGAGGAAATAGGGCTCTATACCCTCCTGCACCTCTGCATGGAATACTGGATCCTCCAAGGCCTCCAGGCGTAATCGCCAGGTAGGAATTGCAGGCCTCCCCGAGTCCAGTGTAGTGCCAGCAACAATGGATTATGATCCGAGATCGTCCTCGCTAGATATTCGCTGTGTTGTACCATCGCATGAATGTACGGGGTGCACAGTATGGCGTCCAACCGCACATGCAAGTCATGCAGGGCAGAAAAATAAGAATAATCCCGCTCCCCTAAATGTTGCGCGCGCCATGTGTCTATCAACCCCCACTCATTTTGCCAATCCCGTCTGAGTTTCGAGAGCCTATGTATGGGCTCCTCGGGCAGCGGTGGGTGAGATCTATCCATCTCAGTATCTGTGATAGAGTTGAAATCACCTCCCAATATCACTGAACCGGTCAAGTAGGGTGCCAGTTTCCCTGATAGTCTAGCAAAATAGGTCGCCTGTTCCACATTAGGGGCATACACACTGCATAATGTCACATCTTTCCCATCCAAACGCCCCATGACAGCCACAAACCTCCCCTCTGGGTCCACTAACCGCTGAATCGGTTGAAAGGGAACCCCCGCCCTAACCCATGTTAGTGCACCCCTAGCAAAAGCAAAGTACGTCGTATAAAAAAGCTGCCCTCTCCACCTGCATTGTAATGCCTGGCCTTCAGCTCGGTCAACATGGGTTTCTTGGAGGAAAGCAATCGGCCCTCCCCCACGCACCAAATAAGCATGAACCCTGTGGCGTCTCAACATCGTATGCATCCCCCGCACATTCCACGTAATGCATTTTAACTCATGTGATATCCCCATTGTGTTGACTATCCCTCATCCGCAACTGCACTCCCTTCAGTGGCACACCGGTGGGTCTAACAACACCAAAAACAACCCTCAAACTCTCCCAACAAACCCTCCCCAGAACAGGCTCTAAACAGCTAGTACCCATCCAAACTATCCACGAACAGTCCCTCTGGTATCTACCAGGGATTCACTCAGAGTGCGAAACTAAGGGGGGAGCCCTAGTGCCGAGAAGATCTGGTCAATAACCCCATTGAGTCCTAACGCCGTACCCCACTATGATAGAGTCTTCAGTTCCTCCGGAAGGGCCCCAGGCGGAGGCGACTGCACAATGCTAACGCCCCCCTGTCTCGGCCATCACAACTGTGTGTCCCCCCCCCCCCCACCCCCTCCCCGATTACCCCCCACTCTCCAGGAGCAAAGAAGCCAGGGCCTGTCAACCCCTCTTAGGAATTACTGCACAAGTTCAGGCATCAACAAGTTCGTCTGCTGTCCCCGGAGTGACATGCAGCAGAGGAACACTCCCCGTGTCTGTCCCACCATAATCCGTCCCAGCCGACCCTTTTTCTGAGTCCGTCCCTCCCATCCACACCGCTCCGCTCGCCTGGGATAGCTCCGTCACAGCCTGCAGCGCTGCCGATCTCTTCTTCTCAGTCTGTCGTGGGTTTCTGCGCTCCAGGTTGACGTCGTCTAGTGCGGCTTGCGTGGCTGAGGCGCCTCCGTCTGCCGTCCCAGGCCGCCTCCTGCCTCGCCCAACCCTGCACTGTAGGATCCCAACCAACTCCATGCCTCCTCAGGGTCACTGTGAAAAAACGTTTTGCCGTCCAGTGTCGCTCTCAAGCGTGCCGGGAACATCAGTGAGTATGGAATGCCTTCGTCTCGGAGGGCCTTCTTAACCGCAGGTGTATTCCGGGAACAGTGACACGTTATTATTGTCCACTCTTTATTCAGAAGCAGGTCCCTGTCCTTATAGTGGAGTAAGCCACTGGCCTGGGCGGTCTTCCAGGCGCCAGCGGCCTGGCCGGCACCCTGTGTGCTCTTTCCAAGGTGTAGAAAGGTGTCAGGCCTTCCGGAGCAACCTCGGTCCGCAGCCACTGTTCCAGGTAGTCTACCATGTTGCCCCCTTCCACTCCTTCCGGCAGGCCCACCACCCGTATGTTCCACCTGTTGCGCCCTTCGGCATCTTCGGTCCTCCTCTCCAGTACCTGCAAACTGCGAGTGACTTCCCCCTTCTGAGTGTTCAGTGCTTTCTGGGAGGGTTCTAGGACCTCTAACGTGGTCTCAGCCTGCTTCACCCGATCGACCAGCTTCGCATGATCTGCCCGTAGGAGGCCCAACTCCAGTGACACCTGGGCAATGTCCTGCTGGAGTGCTTCCTTTGTGTCCGTGATCGCCTTGAGGATTTGGTCCACCTGTTGCTGCATCAGCCCTTCGGGGTGTGAGTCGGCCGCGTCCTGCTTCCGCTGCTCCGCAGACTCGTCCTCCGGCTCCGGGTGAGCCCCCCCTTGCCGGCCTCGTGGTTTCCCCATGAGTTTCAGGCTACCAGGGCCCCAGCCGCGGTCCTACCACTCAGCACCTTCTTCACCTCGGTGAGCGAGGGCACCTCCTCCAATTGGGTAAGGGGGCTCAGCGGGTTACCAGTCCCGCTGTCCGCTACGCACCCGGGGGCCCCTCATCTCTCTTCTGCAACCTTTGGTTGCCCACTGAGCCAGTCCACTATTGAGCTAGGCGTCCATCGATCAGGCGAGGGTCGTCCAAGCTGCCCAAGCCCAACTCCACCACAGATGCCTCTTCGGCGCCTCCCGCGGCCCAGCAGGCTCCTCCAGCTCGATTACCCCAAAGGTCAGCGCCCACTGTGAAGAGGGCCCTGCAGGCAGTCGCTGAGTGAGGGCTTCCAGTCAGTGCGTGATGCCTGCCCCAGACAGCGGTGAGTTTTTGCTCCGGACCACCGGAGACGCCGCCTACCAGGCCACTGCAAGTCTCCCGACCGCCCTCACCTCCAATGCCTGATCTCCTCTGGCTCTCCACATTCGTCGAGGGCCGCGGCAGCACTCCCGGCCCCCGATCAGCTTACAGGGCCAGGCACAGTTCCACAGACTCGATCTGTCCCCGTTCCGCCCACCGGGTGGCAGCGTTATACCAGGCCCTCATTGCCGAGCCTGGGAGCCGATCCCAGACCCAAAGCTTTCTCCGCAAAAGAAGGTCACTCACTCAGGGGCCACAGCGGCAGGAGCGCCCGCCAGTCCTCCCCTCCGCCCAAAGCTGTGGCTATCTCCGGCTCTCCTCCGCCGTCGGCCTCCCTCTTCCTTGCAGCCGGGCGCCCCCGGGATCATGCAGGATCCGCAGCGCCAGCGATTCCACCGTCTCCCTCTCCGATCAGGGGTTAAGATTAGGTCTGCACAGCGGGCGTGTAGTGCCTTTCGCTCGCCAAGGGGGATCTCCCGCTCGTCCAGGCCTCAGGCTGACGCGGCACCCCGGGCTCACTCAGAGGATCGAACGGCTAACGCGGCCACTATTTTACTTGTGCGCTGGTCGGGCCCCTCGCTTCCTGGGTTCGTAGATTAACACCGGAGGGCCAGAAAGTGCCCGATGTGATTATCTGCGGGCCTCAACACCTGCGGTCTCCTTCCCCAGCTCGCAAGGACGCCAAGCCGGCTCTCCCTCTAGGATAAATGGTGGGGTCGGCGCGGAGCTGCCAGCTCACGCGACCGTCCTCATCGGCTCCGAAGCCACGCCCCGGCAATAGCCTAATTAGTAAAGGTCCAGTTCCTGCCCCTGATTGTTTGAATGGACTCAAGCCCCAAAGGGGTGATCAAGAGTCTTGGGATGTGGCTCGACTCCAGTCTTGCCAAACAAATATTCTGGCAGCTAATTGTTTTGGTGCCTTAGGATTGCTAAGGAAGATATTAAACCGACTTCCTTTCTTAACTAGAAGACCGGTTGTTCAGGTACGGGTCATCTCGTGCCTTGACTTTGTCATTGTCTTGTACCTCGGGTTGCCTCGCTACATGACAAAAAGGTTACAAACTATTAAAAATGCTGCTACGTGGGTACTGATGAATGTTCCCAGTCCTCAGTCAGCTAAAACTGATCATCACTGTCTTCCGGTGGAGAAGCGGGCTCAGTTCAAGGCTCTAAGTATTCTACATAGATCACTCTTTAAGGGAGGTCCTGCCTTATTAAGATCGTTGGCTACTCATTCCATTCCTAGAAGGTCAATTTTGATTTTTAACACAAACTTTATTGCATTTTTATGGATCTACAATACAGTTATCACATGTATATTAAGACATTACATGATATAATAGGTTATACATGTAAGACACGTTAGAGAGGACATGAACAGGGCTTGGAGGTGAAAAGCAGTTAGGCAGAGTAATGCAAACCTTACTCCTGCGCACCCCATTTCTCCACTAACAAAACGGTGTCACCTATCTGTAAGCTCGAGCATGAGCTGTATCGTACATATGAGTGTGTGTGAATTCCTGAAAGTACCTTTATAGTAGCGGGTAATTATAGAGGTATAATAGTTACATTGAGAGAGCTGATTCTGTTATCCAACAGGAAAGTGGCAGGGTCTATAGTGTGATCAAGATGTTCCCAGAAGGCATAGAGAGTACGCTTGTGTTAATCACTGTTCCTCCGGTACCTCATCCACTCATTGAATGCCTATAGAAGGGTGTCCCATTCAAGTGAGATGGGCTTCTTACATGGACCTCTATACTCCTCTCTGTAACAGCCTGCTTTCCACTAGTCCCCTGTGTGCAACCTTCTCCCGCCACTGTTCCACCCATGGAGCCCACGAAGATTTCCAGCGTCTAGTTATCAGTCGCTTCGCAGGGCCAAATCTGTAAAGCGTAGTACCACTTTTGAGGTCTTCAGCCTAGGATGTATCCCTAAGAGACAGTGTGCTGGTGTATTCCACTGGTCTAGGCTGGTCAATTCCGACAATGTTGCTGAAATCTCTATCCAGTAGGCAGACAATGAGAGGTATGCCCTTAACATATGCATCAGGTCGGCATCCAAAGCATGACAACGGGGGCACGCCGAAGAGGCAGAGGGAAACATGTTAAGCCTGTGCAGAGTTAAATATTCCCTTTGCAATATGGGGAATTGGATTAATTTAACTCTCTAGTTGCGTGTGACTTTCTTGGGATATTCTAATGGACAGGCCCATTCTTTGTCCGATAACTCCAGAGAGATCAGTCTCTCATTTTTGTTTTTAAGGTGAGAAGCAGTGTCCTGAGATGTTCCCGGAGGCCGGAGCCAAAGATAGAGCCGGCGTACCAGGTGTTTGCCATGTCCCATGGTATTCAACACCTGAAGCAGTTCATGCGCCACTGGAGCCCTCTCATCTGATGCTCAGTACTGTCAAACATAACTTAAAATGCTGCCGTGTGTTAGTGCTTCCAGCAACACATGTGCATCTGCAGAATCGATATGAGATATCCGCATGCCAACCTGAAACAGGCAATCCACCGTCAGTACCCCTTCGGCCTCCCAAGCGCCCGGCGTGCGTGCGATCACCATACACGAAGATGTGGGGATACCGCACAGCGGTCTATTCAGTGTGTATGACACTATGGAATCGGTATATTTCCTTGCCATCCAACAATAGGTCAGGCCATATGCAGTAAAAGGGACCCTGTTGGGGACACGGCCATGCTTAGGTGCACCAAACGATGGAGGTGACCCTGGTTGATCCGCTTCTCCGTATTACCTATTTCCATCAGGCTGCGTCCGGCCAACCAGTAGGGAAGCCACTGTAGCTGCCCCACCAGACAATATGCTTTAAAATCAGGAGATTCCTGGCGACCTCCATCTGTCGCCAGCTGGAGCTTAGCTTAAACTACGACGCCTGCCACCCCAGGTGAACTCCACTAGCATGGTGTTCAACAATCTGAACACCCATGCCGGCACTATGATTACCAATTTCACAAAGTGGTACATCAGGTGCTGTGGCATGACCATCTTTGCCAGGGCCAGACGCCCTGCCGCTGAGAGGGCCAGTCTGATCCAAAGTCCAGTTTGGGATCGCACTGAGTTGATTGTGCGGACGAGTTTACCCTTCAGGAGGGCCTGTATTTCACAATAGATTTGGATGCCTAGGTATCGAAACGTGTGTGACGCTATCTGAATAGACGTTCTCCCAAGTGGCAGCGTGGGCATCGTATAAGTGGTGGCTAAGGAGAACGCACATGATTTATCTGTATTTACACGGAGCCTAGACAGCTCTCCAAACATATCAACTGGGCTACCTGATCTAGTCCCCCCATGGAGGTTTTTTTAAATACAGGATCATATCGTCCGCATATAAGGATACAGAATGTATCATGTGGCCTATGCAGCCTATGGGATCCGCCACTCCCCTGCTTCCTGACTAATCCGTTGGGAGATGAGTTCACTGGCCAGCACAAACACAAGCGGCAAAAGGGGGCAACCCTGTCAAGTCTAACATGACACCTGGTAAGAGTCAGAGATGTAAGGCGATGTTGCACCCATTGAATATAGGCTGGGGATATTCCGTATCTATGCTTATCCGCATTATCCACAGCTGAGTAAACGTTCACAAAGAAGCTATCGGCACTCCATCACGCCGCAGATCAGGATATCTGTCCTTAAAACCAGATGCCCGTCATCCATACGGCACCATTTTAATTATCATCTGTGACAATCCTTCATCGGGTTCACACAACAAAAGAATTTTGCTGCATAAAGAATATATCTTGAACCCATGAATGAACACTCCGTTCATTCAAGCTATTTGATCGACACATGTGAAAATTCATTTTAGCAGATAGAACAGGCTTTATGACCACCACCAGTAATACCCGGCAACGTTCTTTTTATTTACTGTGAAACCACATGGTTAAAGGCATTACATCAATTATCAGACCATTCACACTACCTCCAGACAAATCCTTCACCCGTTATCCATTCGCTAGACCACATCTTGAAGAATTGTGGCATTTCCTGACGAAGGCGTACTTTTCGCCGAAACGCGCGTAGAAGATGATCATATGGCCACAGATTTGTTTCTACTTTTAACTGTTGTTTAATGAATATTAATACATTGAATGTCTATACTATGTACAAATGCATTGTTGAATTGCTTTTTTTATTGATTTTGCCCGTGATTCTGTGAGAATCATATTAACAATAAACATTTATGCGATATTTTTAAATACTGTTTTTGGCTATACTACTTGGACACGCTTTACATAGCAATATACAAAAAATGTTAATTGCCTAGGAAGTTATTTTTGCACTGTGTTATACCCTGTCCTAGGAATTACATTCCATTTTCCTCATGTTCAGGGGGTCCCTGTTACCCACATAAGATATTCCGTATCTAGCCAAGTCCCATCCCAGGGTGTCAAAGGCCTGACGGATATCCAGTGATAAGCAGCCAGCAAATGGGTACTGCTCCTGAACGGCACCTATTATATGAAAAAAGCGACGGATATTTAGAGTTGCTACGTCGTGGAATGAAGCTGCATTGATCTTTGTGCAGTTACAGTGGAAGCAACGGCTGCAGCCTACTCAAGGATTTTCCTTAAGATTTTAGATTCCGTATTTAGCAATGACAATGGTCTGCACGAGCTAAGCTCGGTGAGTGCTTCGCCGGGCTTTAGCAGAGAAGTCACCAGCGCCTCCCTATAGGTGAGTTGTGTGTGTGTGGCTGGAGGGGAGTGAGCTGTTCTCTATGGAGGAATTGTATAATTTTTTTAGCAGAGGTATCAATCCTGTGCTGTACATGGAGTAGAATTCGATAGGGATCCCGTCTGACCTTGGAGTTTTATTTCGGTCTAGTTCTTTGATAGCCCCGCGTATCTCGCCTCCTGAGATAGGGGGTCAGGGGCCTCCCGATCATCCGCAGGCACACTGGGTAACGCCGCTTGGTGTAAGGAGATAGCACTTGCTTCCGAGTCAGGGGGCACCAGGGCAATGTACAGCAGTGTATAAAAGTCTTGGAAGACCATGTTGATACTCATTTGGGTCTTCACTGTTTCTTGGGTCAAAGTGTTTATTGCTAGAATAGGTGTGGGTATGGGGTCTGGCTGGATCAAACGAGCCAAAAGTGCACATGATTTATTGTCATCGGTATGTTTTCTGTGAATGTATGCCCTATAATCTATGATACCGAGGCATTCAAGTAGTTTGGCATAGGTAATGTTGGACTCCTGTAGCCTGTCTGCGGCCTCTGCATTCTCAACTGCAGCCTCTTCCAATGGGCCCAGCTTGCACTCTAGTTGTATGAGCTCCCACATGACCTCTCTTCTGTTCCCCATCACAGCCCCAATGGACGTACCTCTAACCACCACCTCGAAAGCCTCCCACTCCACTGGATGAGAGGATATCGTACCTGAATTTTCAGAAAAGTATGTATCAGTGCAGGTGGCTAGTGTTTCCCTAAACACCTCATCTTCTAGAAATACAGGCTGCAATCGCCAGGTGGGTATCGTGGCAGGCACTCCGCCCCACAGCAGGGTTACTCCCTAGAGATGTGGTCAGATATTGTTTTCCCTAAATAGGTAGTGTGTGTAATGCTAGATTGAAGTTGTGAAGAGCAGAGGAACCTGTCAAGGCTAAAGTGTAGTGATTGGGGATGAGAATAAAATGAATATTCCCAAATTGCGGTTGTGCTATACATCCGAAAGACACCAAGCATTTAGCCACGGTCTCATTGCTTTTGTCTGTCGCACCGGTCTGGTGCCGGGCAAGGGGGGGATGCGAGTGGTCGAGAGCCTTATCCAGAACAGAGTTAAAATTCCCATTCAGTACCCACGTGTATAATGTCTAGTTGGCAAACCCTGACTACTGATGGGCCAGGAACACATCCTGTTTAGTGTTGGCTGAGTATATGCATCTGATCAGTCTGAGCCCCATCCCTTCACCCCTCAGCAGAACGTAGCGCCCCTGTGTATCAATTCTAGCATCTAAAACTGCAAATCGGACCCCAGCACGTAGCCATATTGCAGTACCCCTCACAAACACCGAGTAGGATGTATGAAATAGTTGCCCTCTCCACTTTTTACGTAGTTATTGAACCTCAGAGGGTGGTAAGATGAGTCTCCTGCAGGAATGTGATATGTGCATGACGCCTATGAAATTGGGCTAGCACCCTGGTTCTTTTCTACACGAAGCCCATTCCACACACATTCCAAGTGAGAATGTTCTAAGCATTTAACTTTGTAGGGGTTGCCTGTTGAGACCCCCTGCAGTAATAACAGTTCTCACAGTACATCCCACATTGCTACCTTCGAATGAGTTAGGTGACTGATTCCAACATTTTTTTTTTTCATAATCAAATTTTATTGATTTTCGGGTATAGCCCTCCCAGATATCAAAACCTACTACTGGGCCTCGCACCTCATGATCATAAATCAGTGGCTCCATGTATCGAGAGACGACCCTGCTTACCGTATGGATAGACAACTGCTTGCTCCTGGGGGGGTGATGGGAGCCCTTTATAACCCTAAAGGAGGTCGTGTCCAGGCAGGGCCCGCTGCCCACACCCTCCAGATATGGTTTGCGGCACAGCGTGCGATGGGATGGGCGGGTAGGATTACCCAGGCAACGCCACTATGGGACGCTAAACAGCTTGGGATACTGCGTACCACCAAGGGATTCCATCAGTGGGATCTTATTGGCATTTCTAGAGTAGGGGACCTCTGGCGGCGGTGAGAGGTGATCAATTTTTCCCAACTGCAGGCAGAGTACGATTTGGCCAACACCGAACATTTCCGCTATTTGCAAATCCAGCATGCACTTCGAACGGCGATTTCACCCGGGACCCGGCTCCCTGAGTCATCGCCCTTGGAGGACCGGCTCCTCGCTGAACATCTGATTCAAAAAGCGACGTCCCTAACATACCGGAAAATAATAAATAATCGCCCTGACCCCTTTTTGGTCCTTAAGGGGAAATGGGAGGCAGAACTTGGGGACTTCGATGATACGGAGTGGCAGGCCGCGCTATCGTCCCCCAGGGAAGTGGGCATATCGTCCAAATTAAGGCTTGTCCAGCTTAAAATTCTGCACCGCACATACTATACCCGTACACTTCTATTCAAATTACAACGGACGGAGTCCCCACTGTGCCTCAGGAACTGTGGCCACGAAGGAACCTTCCTCCACACCCTATGGGACTGCCCTATCATAGCGCTTTATTGGAAGGGAGTGTTCCGTACTCTTTCCCAAGTAACCAAAATCCCCAAGCTGCCCGAACCTCGGCTCTGCCTCCTCAATGTCTGGGAGCAGACGGACCACGTAAGAGTGGCCCAGCTTTGGGTGACATTGAGGCTCATGCTCGCAAAACGTAACATAGCCCAGCGATGGGGATCGGGACAGGCACCTACCCTGGCACAGTGGACCCGAGACATGGACCTTGTAATGGTGACGGAAAAAGCGGTATATGTACATAGAGGATGCCCAAAGAAATGGTCCCAGGTGTGGGGTGGCTGGAATGTGTACAGAGGGAACATCTGTGAGCCCCCACCCGATACAGCAGAATCTGACCTCAGCGACCATGACTAGTTGCCCTGTCCCGCACAACGGTTGGGGATGGAGACTATTGTGTTGTACCCTTTGCTTGCCTATTTATCTTTGTAATACTTGTGCTGAACTGCTAAGATACATTCTAATCTGCTTTGTCCTAAGCCTTACACTGAGAGAGTGGTTTTTACTTTCTGTTTTGTTGAATAACCTAATAAAAAGATTTCAAAAAAAAAAATTTGTTTTATTGATTTTCAAACACTTACAAAACAGTTCAGCATAATCACGGATAGCAGATATTCATGTACATCTTCAAAAGAAAGAACAACCCCCCTAACCCCCCCCCCCCCCCCCCCCCAGCCCCTATACGGAACCCCGCAGGAAACGCTACCACCGGAAACTAGAAGCTTCATTAATTTCCCCCAACTGCGCCCAGCCATTTGCCCCCACACCTTTTGGTATTTCTTGGGGCACCCGTGCGCCGTTTATAAAGCCCTCTCCTGTGTCACACACCAGTCCACTCCTTTACGCCACTTTCCCAGAGCTGGTGGATCCGGACAAATCCATGCTGCCGCTATATCGCGCTTGGCAACTATCATTGCTGTGTTAAAAAAAGGTCTTGTCGCTCCGGGGCCCGTCCAGCCCGTCTGTTATCCCCAGTAATGAATGTCGTGGATCATGAGGCACTGTCCACCCCAAAACCTCCGTAAGTTCCCCCTCAATGGCTCTCCAGAAAGCTGCCAGCCGGGGACAAGTCCAGACCACGTGAAAATAATTGTCTGGAGCCTGGCCTCACCTAGCGCAGGACGCATCAGAGCGAAGGCCCGCTCGATGAAGGCGTACCGGAGTGAGGTAAGTGGTGTGCAAGTAGTATAGTTGGATAAGTCTAAGTTTGGCGGAGGCGGTAATGGTTTTAGGCGCCATGAGCGCGTCGCGCCAATCCACCTCGTCCAGTGGCCCCACCCAGTCTATCCATTGTTCTTTCAGTCTGTCCAACGAGGTGGGAGTGTTGTTGATTAAAGTACGGTATATCCGGGAGATACCCCCCCCCCCCCCCCCCTTTCCCAAGTCCCCCAGTAGCGTCTGGGCCTCCGTGGGGCTGTATTCCAGGAGCCGAGTATTGTCTACGATGTGTACGTGAAGGGTGTGTATTAATTGCAAATACTTATAAAACTGGGAGGGGTGCAGGGAGTAACGATTGCGCATTTCTTGGAAGGAAAGCATGTGGCCTCTCACCCATACGTCCCCAAGCTGTGATATGCCTATGAGGTCCCAGGCTTTGAACCCCCGCAGACCACTCACTTCCCGTAGCCAAGCCCCTTGCCAGAGGGGGGTGCATTGGGTCAATTTGCCGGCCAGCCGGTGTGGCGCAGCGAAGCCCGCCAAGCCAGGAATACCGAACGTGTCACCTCAGGCAGCTGAAGCGGGACAGGTCCCCCGTACAACATGGCCTGTACTTTAGAAAACCCCAGTTCGCACAGCTCCAGCCGGTAGGCCGGATCGGACCAACCCCCGTTAAACCAATCGTGGACCACCAGCAAACGTGTGGCTAAAAAGTAGAAGTACGGATGCGTCAGAGCCATGCCTCCATCAAAGGAAGGGATCCGACATGTGGAAAGAGCCTGGGGCAACCTCTCACCTCCCCATAAAAATTTGGTAACGAGCCCATCCAACTCCTTAAACCAGGGTCTGGGGAAAACAGAATGGGGTGTTCTGGAGGACATATGGGAACCTGGGGAGAATCAACATTTTAAACAAGGCCACCCGGCCCAGAGGGTTCAGGGGCAGCGTCCTCCATTTCTAAAGGTCTGCTTTAGCCTTTTTGACCAGAGGGGTTACATTGAGGGACCAGCCCATCTCCGGGAGCGTGGTAACCCATATTCCCAGGTACTTTAAGGAGTTGTGTCGGATCGGGATATTAGACTGCCAATCATACCAGTCCCTTGACAGGTGAAGTGGGACCAACACCGATTTCCCAGGGTTCAGGCGAAGACCCGACGCCTGCCCAAATGCTTGCAACAACTGGAGGCAACGCGGTCCAGAGGAGGCGGGCTCCGCCAGAAAGAGCAGGACATCGTCTGCGTAGAGCGCGATCTTATCTCTCGGAACCTGGGCCCAAATCCCATCTCAGCCAACACATCTTGGAGATACACCCAGTCCACCGAGTCAAAGGCTTTTTCGAAATCAATAAGCAGGAGGGCCAAGTAGGGAGTAAGGAGGTGTCAGTGGGCCAAAGCCAGCTGCACCCTCGGAAGGCAGTGCCTGGTCGCGCGGGCGGGCATGAAGCCACATTGGTCGGATGTACCTACTTGGGCAGATATGGCTTTAGCCGTTGGGCCAAGATGGTGGCATAGAGTTTGATTTCGGTATTGAGGAGGGATATGGGGCGATAATCCGCACAACGACGGGAAGGAGGCTGGGATTTCGGAAGGACCACGATTGTGGCTATCTCAGTCTCCGGCGGGAAGGAACCCCGCTGGATGGCTTCTTGAAAAAGGCCAGTCAAGTGGGGCACCAGTTTCGCGATAGGACGCGTAGTATTCTTGGGGAAGACCGTCTTGTCCCGGAGTCTTGCCCGGGGACGTAAGAGAAATGGCTTCCTCGATTTCTTTCTTAGAGAGGGGGCGGTCAAGATCCTCCCGAGCTGCCGTCTCTAACTGGGGGAGACTGACGTGGCTCAGTCCAAGGAGATCTCGGAGCGACGATTTGGGTGTTTGTGCGGCATACAACCGCCGATAGTAGCTGGCGAACGTGCTCGCCATCGCTGAGGGGGCGTTGAATATCAAACCCTGATCGTCGACCACTTCCGGAATTATTCGGCTTGCCCAGGGGAAGGTAGCCAGCCTGTGTAAAATCGCGCTGTTTTTATCCCCCCCCCAACCATAGACTTGTGCCACTGAGGACCTCCAGAGTAGCTTGGCCGCGTCCAAACATAGTTGCCTAATCTCGGACCGAAGAAGGGCTAGTTGTCAGCTTTGGATAGCGTCATCAAGCTGGGAAAGAGACTGCTCCAAATGAAGCGCCTGCTCTTCCTTTGTGGTGATTTCCGGGTGTTGCTCCTGCCTCTGCTTTTTAAGTTGCCCTTTCGCGAACCCTCGAATTGTGGCTTTCCCAGCCTCCCATAAGGTCCTGGGGAGGATACGGAGCCCTCATTGTGAGGAAGTAATGCTCGAACTCCTTCCCTACCGCCTTCCGAAAGTCTTTATCTTGGAGGAACCATGCATTCATCCTCCACATTTGACGGGCCAAGGGAGGGAGGGGGTGGTTCCGGTACTGAAATTCCCCTGGGTTTGGAAACGAGTATCTACAACTGTCAAGCAGTCAGTAGCAGGGAGAAAGATCATGTCTTTGCGTGCCTGCGTGTGGTGGGCTGCGGAGGTGTGAGTAAACGCGCGCCATGCATCACAGAAGCCCAGGGACTCGGACCAAGACCTCAATTGTTTGGCTTGTGCAATGCGGACAGCGGAAGGAGGGCCCGATGAGTCTGTCCGGATTGGAGACCGCATTGAAATCGCCCCCCACAACCGTGACGCCCAGGGGAAGCGAGGCTAGGAGGGTGGAGGTCTGTGTCAGTGTAGAGGTAAGCAACGAGGGGGGCGAGTATAGGGACATAAGGTTGAGCGGGGAGCCGGCCAGAGAGCCGCATACCATCACATATGTGCCATGAGGGTCATGGATCATCCGGGAGAGAACGAAGGGTAAGCTGAGAATGAGGATAGCCACCCCCCGGGAACCCCTGGAGAAGCCGGAGTGCCACACTCTGTCATACCCGTAACGGGCAAGAAAGGGGCAGCAGTTACCCAATAAGTGTGTCTCCTGTAGGAGAAGGATATCGATGTGGAGGCGCTGTGCATAGCGCAGGACCGCGGTGCGCTTCAACCTGTCCAGGAGACCATTAACATTCCAGGACAGGACATGAAGGGATGCCCCGGACACGTTGTCGTCCATCACGGTGGGCGGAGTCTGGGGCTAGGCTGCGCCAACGCCTGTAGCAATGGGAGCGCAAGCTGAGGCCGGTGCGTGTGAGGTTGGTCGCGCACAGTAAAAGTTAGTGCTATCTCTACAGAGAGGGCATGTATCCGTCCGTGGAAGCTGAAACAGGAAGACAAGTAAAAGAACAACAAAAGAAGAACCCACTCCCCAACCAACCCCACCCCCCGCCCTACACATCAAGAACGGAAGCATCTGTCGACCCCTTAATCAACTAAACCAAACTAAAACGCTCGGATCGATAGCGTGGAGAACCCCTCCAGAAGCACGGATTAATTGGAGCCTCGGCATAAAGCAATAGAAAGAGCATACAAGTCCATCAAAGTCGGATGCCCCCCCCCCCCCCTCCCCCTGGGTGAAGCACCGATATCGAGACACCCAATGCCACCCGGTATGGTGGCTGAAAAATCCCCCCCTCCTGGGGCCTGAACCCCCACAGGACTGGCAAGCCCGGACCGAACCCTCCCCCCCCCCCCCCCCCCCCCCCACTACAGCCGAGGTCCATCGACCACCACCTGAGAGCATCCGGGGAGCAGGGGCCCAACAATGCCCTACGATCAGGTGGGCCCACCCCATCAAGGCCCGTCCGCTAGGGAGTATGCGCTGCCACCCGGTAAGATGGCCGATGGTGCCCAGTCCAGGACAGGTCCAGCCGCCACCACAGCTCAGTTTGCCGGCACAGAACCAACAATGCCAGTACTGAGGCCGCGGCCATTCACTGCCCGATAAGGCAGCCGATCTCTCCCCTCCGCCGTCAGACAAGGGGGGAGGGCGTTTAGACAGCCGTCCCGGCCAGTCACCGGGAGTAGCTATGGGGTGGGGGGGCATGTACCCGCGCCACTGCCCAGACCGGCAGCCGGTCCCCCCCCCCACTCACCACACAAGTCCGCCAGCCGACTCCTCCGCCACACTCCGCAGCTTGCAGCAGACCGCCGCTCGCAACAGGCCTCCTCAGGGGTGGCGCCGGCCGACGAGCCGGGTGAGTTCCTACCAGGGGCTCCACCAGCCGCAAGCCCGCCACTCCCCCGGGCCGCCGGTCATAGAGCGCCACTCCTCACAAGCACCTCAGTCACCGCCGCCTGGTCACATAGACGGCGGGCTGCGAGGCCCTGTCCAGCCAGAACTCGCAGGAGTCAAGATAACGCGGGGGCCCGTAACTCACGCCGCCGCCATGGTTGCTGCCAGCCGGGCCCCCAGCTCGTCTCACCCCGCCAAAAGTGCTTCACCCTGCTCAGAAGCCGTCCACTTTGCCGCTGCGGCCCCTGCGCCGGCCGATCCTGATCGGGGTTGCGAAGCACCGCTGGCAACGTCCTGATGGGCGCGGCCCCGCCACTCAGGGTGCCAATGCCGAGCCGCCCCTGCGCCGGCCGCTGCCCGACCCTCAGCAGCCTCATATCTCACGCGAGGCCCGGCTCCACCTCTCAAGGCCGCGCCGCTCGCCGTGTAGGCCGCAAGCCTTAGGAGGCCACACGCGCGCGGACTGCGACCGAAAGACAAGGCAAAGGGTCACCTCGGAGGGAAACGCCGCTGTATGCAGGTAGGTAGTACTGATGCGTGCCGAGGGATGCCGGATTTGAGGCGGATGACGGAGGGGTCCGAAGCACTCTTAGAGTGCGACCGCCATCTTGACGCCTCAAGCCGGAAGTCTGATTCCAACATTTAAATACATTCCCCCAATACTCAGTCCAGCGATGTCCACCAAACCATAAAAACAGTAACATAGCAGACATTGGAAACTGTGTGCCTTCTCTTAAGGGCCGTGCAAAACTTAACTCAGAGTAGTTTGTGAGTACATGCTGGCGTCATGCCAACTAGTGTGGCCCTTGCTTACCCAGAACCCAATAGTACCAGCGAATCAAGAATGTACATCGCTAACGGAAAGTTCCAGCGACCAGTTCAGCCCATGACTGGACGGGGCTATCCCATGTACTGGAGCTGCAGGCGGCAACCTGAAAACAGCATTGCTTAATTATTACTCACAACATTCAACCCAGTAAGTCTTGCGTCATCTGTAGGGTAATCGAAAGAACGGTGCCATGCTGCCAACTGATTTCGAGGCACTGCCCTGTGACGAGTTGGAGCTGATGGGCTTCTTGGTGAGTCGCAGAGTGGTCGCTGACCGGATCCCTTCCTGCTGCCCCTCCAGGACCGGCTAGGGGGAGGGGTCTGCCCCCAAGCTATCTCGATTGGATGCCCTCATTCGCCGTGAGCCTTTGGTGGCTTGGGTCTCAATGGTTTGTCGCTGGGAATCTGGATAGTGTTGTTCCAGCCGGTCCCATGTTCTTTCTGGTGTGTCAAAAACAGATAGTGCGTTGCTCATGGGTCACCATGAGCCTAGCTGGAAACAAAGCATACTTCTGGCCAGCTGCATGCAGTTGCTTCTTGACCTCTTTGAAAGAAGAGCGTTTGTGTTGGACAGTGATCTTACAGTCCAGAAACGGAGAAATCCTAGCGTTCTGCATGAGAATGGGCTCCTTTTTACGCGCAGCACGTAGTACTAATTCTCAGTCTTTAAAATTAAGCAACTTGGCGTGTTCCTGGTTTAGGCTGTCTCAAGGGCACCTATGCACTCTTTCTACCATGAATACGTTCAGACAGGCCCGACAGGGTTACCACAATCCTTAGCCAGTCATCTATGAATTGAGTGGCATGGGGGACCTCCGCGCCCTCCGGAACACCCAATATTCAAACATTATTGCTTGGAGCTTTCCCCTCTACATCATCCACTCCGTCCTGGAGCTGTTCCACCTGCCGGCGCAAGTTGGTGAGTTGTGACGAGTTATCTGCCTGGCACAGGGACAGGGCAGAGAGGGTCAGTTTATTTGTTTTGACTATCCGCTAACTTGCGCTGGTCATCCTTGAGTAGGCTGATATCAGTCATGGTGACCCCCAGGCGTCGGTCAATTGCCACACGAGAGTCACATATATTGTGTACTATGATGTCCAGTTTGTTCACTAATAGATCATCTGAGTATAAGGAGATGATGTGCGTCCTTCCCCCTAATGTTAACCCCATGCCCTCTCCCCCTGCCGAACAACTCAGCCAGAGGCTCGATCGCCAAGGCGAATAGGAGTGGCGACAGGGGGCAGCCCTGACCAATGTTCCCTCTGATTTCTTTCCTCTGTGTGCGGAAGTGTAGCGTCTCTGTGTGCTGCAGCCATGGCTATGTGCACCAGGAACCAGTCAGCACATGTGCCCAGTACCAAATATCACTCCAAACCTTTGCTTAAAAAACTGAAAAGACGGTGCATTTCCACACACACAACCGAAATGAAGGGGCTTAAGGCAAATTTGCAATTTGGATACACACACCATGACAATAATGGAGTAATGGAGAAATTGGTAAGAGGGGGACAGAAAGAGAAAGGCAGCCAGAGGCTTTGGAGAACTGGGAGGGAGAACGGAGAATGGAAAACCGTTAAGAGAGAAAGCAAAGAACAGGCAGCAAGAGGGAAATGGAGACAAGAATGGGATGGGGGAGAAGGGGAAAGTGGGTAAACATGGAGTGGGACTGATATGAGGAAGAAGAAAAAGAAGAGAATCGGACGGCGAGAGCAGCTGGGGAGTGGAAGAAAAAAGGACAAAAGCTATGTCAGAGAAGACATAGAGTGTGGTATGGCAATGCTTTAGAAGTGGCGTCACTGCATATCGATGTTGGGGGGGGTTCTATAAGGAGCCTTTTTCGTCAACTTGTCATTTCTATACGGTTGCTCTTTGTAACCGTGCTCACCTGAATGAACAAAGAAGGGTGGAAGGCTGGTTAGGCCTTGCCAAGATTTTTTAATCTTGCCAAGATGCAGGTCTGAGCAAGTGGCAGCTGCAAGTGTGTAAATGACTGATCCATCTGTCGGGAGTATTCTCTTAACGAACACTTGCTTCCCTTCTCTTTTTGAAACTCCGGGGCAGCAACATTGTCGTGGTGTCACCAGGGCTTTAAGTGGAAGCTTTTTCAATATTATATACAAGCCATAGTTGCTGCTTATTTATCTTATGCAACTAACAACCACTGACAAAGCCAATAGTCCGACTTGTTGTAGGTACGATGTTACTTGATGTATCATACATCTGGATGCAATGACATAAACAGGAAAATGCAAGTCGGGGGCACACTATGCCAAGCACAGAATAGTTTAAAAAGTCCACAATCACCCCACAGCCCAGCTCTATTAAGAGAAATACAGCAAGTCTACAAACGCGGCGTGTGCTTTACACGCCATGTTTGTAGAGTTGCTGCATTTCTTTTCTTAATAGAGCGCAGCTGCAGGGTTATTGTGTGCCTTTGTTAAAGTTTTCAGGTTAATTGCAACGCCCGTCTGGAGCTGCAATTAACAAGAAAACCTTCAGATGAAGTGAAACGGGATGACTTGGAGTGGGCAGTGCGCTTACAGGCTTTTATAGGTGAGAAAAGTGATCACTGAACTGCTATGCAACTTTCAATTCCTTGAAAAAAATACAAACTTAGACCAACATTACAACGCCGACGAGATCTGTGAATACCTGCACTATCACTGCACTGGTACATCACCTAGTCCCGTCGAAGGCTCAGGTCACAGCTCATCATGCACAAAAAACACACTCTAGATGTCAGTTTCTCAAGACAATAGAACAATGATTAATACCCTAAAAAAGATTCTGCTCCTCCACTGCTCGAGACTGTTACCATCATCAATGTCTCACTGGGTCAAGGTTCATCTAGTCTATTCTTCAGACTTACCATAATGAGCATCAAAAAAAATTGAGAATTACCACATACATTTCCCCTTTCTTCCTTCCTCTGACCCCATTAAACCTGGAAAGAATAATCACCCTACAATTTAAACAATATTTAGAAGCAGGCCAACTGTTGAATTCCCATCGGTCACTTTTCTGTCCCAACCACAGTACGGAAGCTGCACTACTAGATGTATGGCAAGCTCCTATCACAAGACAGTCTGCTTAACCTGATGAACTTCAGAGTTGAGTTTTGTACAGAAGTTACCCCCTTTCGCCCTAACATATGCAAGTACAAAAAAGGGAATCTCATTAACAGTCAAACTGATTCTTGTTAAAATGTCACATTTTGTCTAAAGGGGTTGTTAAAACTGTACTACCAGTGTGACCATAACAGACACTCAAGCAAGTCTGTCATTGGCAGCCTCATCACAACTAGAAAGATGGCTGGAGAGTGTTGTTGTTTTCAAATTCAGATGGATTTAATTTATACAAGCCATTGTTGCTGCGTATTTATCTTATGCAACTAGCAACCACTTACAAAGTCAATAGTAGACCTGATCAGGGATTTAAGTGGGCCGGGTCTCACCAGTGGTGAGCACCGGCAGTTTTTTAAAGGGGGCCTCGAAACTGGTCTCGATCGGGCTCTGTTTTGTGCCCTGGCAAAGGCGGTCCATTTTTTCCAGACTGCAGTGACAGTAGGCATATCGTTGTGCGCGTGCTCACACTGCTCACTTCTCACTAGTAGAGAAGTTAGGGCATGGCGTCCTGCCAGGTGAGCCTTGTAGGGGAAGGGAAATCCCTTAGAGTAATTTTCTCTCTGGATTTCCCTCCTCTTTTTGAAACTCTAGCGCAGCAACATTGTTGTGGTGTCACCAGGGCTTTAAGTTCAAGCTTTTTCAATACTACATACAAGCCATAGTTGCTGCTTATTTATCTTATGCAACTAACAACCATTGACAAAGCCTATAGTCCTGACTTGCAGGTATGATGTTACTACTCGTATCATATCTCTGGATGCAATGACAGAAATAGCAAAATACAAGTCTGGCTGTACACTATGCTAAGTACAGATTTTTAGCTTGTGTCTTAAAGCCACGCCCTTGATTACACTGGCCACCCCCTTTGCGAGGCCCCCCCAGTTTTTTCATCCTACTTAAAGCCCTGGGTATGATACTTGTTGTATCATATCTGGATGCAATAACAGACAGGAAAATACAAGTCAGGTGGCATACTATGCCAAGCACAGAAAAATGTTAATCACACCACAGCTGCGCTCTATTAGGAAGAGAAATCAGCAAGTCTACAAACACGACGTGTGCTTTACACGACGTGTTTGTAGAGTTGCTGCATTTCTTTTCTTTTTAAAAAAATCTTTTTTTGACAAAAAACACAAATCAACATAATACAATGAAAACCAAAACATGTGCAGTATCGAGCAGTCGTCAAGATGTCAAACATTCAAAATATAAATCATGATCTAGCAAATTAGCACATTGGGTCAATAGTAAATCAGTTATATCTTATTCCCACGTGGCCAGTAAAACATTACAGCGTCTCATTGTCCACTGCAATTGGGGAAGTATCGTCAAAAGAGGTACATAGGAAGCCTCTGCTCTCGTTCCAGGGGCCCCAGATCTTCGTCCAATTGTCCAGGCATCCCCTGCTTTCATACACCACTCTCTCTGCTTGCATACACCAATCCATATCTGTTAGAAATGGGATTTCTGGTTGGCTAAGGCTTGCGCCAAAGTCAGGCAGAAACCACCACTCTAGTCAGGGCAAGAAAGTTACACGCCAAAGATAACCCCTGCTCACCCCCTTGGTAGCTTGGCACGAGCACTCAGGCAGCCTGTCAGGCAGGGCAGCGGGAAGGAGGGATGAGCCCTGCGCCCGCAGTGCCTGATTTACTCACGGGCCGGGCACCGAAAATCATGCCCCGACACACCCTTACATGGAGCGCCACTCACCCTGCAGATTGGGGACCTTGGAGGCTGCTTCAGTTGATGCTGCGTCTTCGCACGGAGCCCGCGAGGCTCCGGTCGGTGGAGACTGCACCGGGCTCTGGGTTCTTTGGCTGGAGCCCTGCCTCCGCGATCTCACCTCCGCTTCCTGGTTCCGGCGTGAGGCTTCGGTCGAAGCTCCGCCCACATCCAGGGGAAGCAGCCACTCCTCCCGTCGCGGTTGCAGCGCTCCGTCTCCCCGGGCTGCGGCGATGATTTCCTCCTCGAGCCGGCCAGTGCAGGGTCAATACGGGGTAGGCTCCCGTTTAAATCCAGAAATAAGCGGGGTGGGCTCCCGATATGGCGGCAATGTCCCTGGCAGGGTGGGCACCTGCCAGGGGACTTCGGGATCGGCCCAGAACGGGGCCAATGCCGGGTGGGCACCGGCTTTAAGAATAATTAAATCAGCGGGGTAGGCACCCGCAAACAAGCACACAATGCGGGGTGGGCACCCGCTTCGAATATCGCAAAATAGCAGGGAATCCCTACGTCGGGGTTCCCTCGCTAATAATTGCAGCGCCGAGCTGCTGGCCCCAATTAAAGCGCTCCTAGCGCTATAAGTGAATGAAAGGCGCTTCCAGGTGCCCTAGGGGGAAAATAAAGCGCTCCCAGCGCCTAAAGGAGGATCCCAACAAAGTCCAGCAAAGTTCTCCCCTGCACACAGCAAGGCAGGGGTGGGGGGCAAGGCTGGACCCAGAGCCAGCTCACTGGGCCTCCAGGCAGGGAGGTAGTCCAAGTGGCGGTCCCCTGGCCCAGCAACAGCAGCAGCCCCCTCAGGCAGGATCCTGGAAGAGAACAGTTTCTGTGGGGACACAGCCCCATTTTTATACACTAAAACCCTTTGTTCTTGGTTCAGGGTGAGGGGGAAAACCAGTCGCAGCTGGTTGGGGAGCACCCTTGATGTGCTCAGCCCCTCAATCTATTCACTGGCAGGGCTAGGGTCGTCAGTCGCACCACAGGGGGCGGAGCCAGCATTGTGTGGGGAAAGCCCTGCCCTATTCAGGTCCAAGGTGCACTCCTCCCCAGCCATCAGCATGCTAATCTCACACTCACCACTGGGGCAGACCCAACCAGACTCCTGGAGCCAGGCTCACCAGCCAGCTCCAGCCAATCGCACGCCAGACACACTGCACACAGAAGTGCCCACTTCTAGAAGTGGCACTTCCACACTAGGTACATGCATGCCGCACACATCGCGCAGCATTCAATCACACGAGTCTGCACATACCAAACTCGGGCCTGCACACCCCACGCATCAGGAACTACTAGGGACACATACATTCCCCATGCATTCCTATGGGAGGGCAGGCCTATCTCACCACATGCACTCAGAGTGTGCACGCACTTTACCCTGGGACACAGGGAAAGTGCGCAGACACCAAAAATCACCACACCAAGTCACCAATAAAAAGCAAAAAGTTCAGGGGTGAACCTGCCAGAAGGGCCAAGTCCAACAATATCGGATTCCCAATCAGTGTATCGCAGCTCAACCCCTCCTTTCCAAGTTCGGGCAATATTGCGCTTAGCCACCATGCAGCCCAGGGAGACCCACAGTTGTTCAGTTCTTGCTAAATCAGTAGCATCGCAGATGTTCAGGCGACAGAGCCGTGGGGAAGCTTCAATAGATTTGTGACATATCTGGGACATGGATGGGACAGCCCTTCCCCTAGTATTTCTGAAGGCTAGGGCATTCCCACCCTTGATGTATAAAGGTACCAGTGTGCCCACATCCACGGGGACAGACCAGGTAGCTGAGAATACTCATCATAACGAGCGCTGGGGTATTTGAAGCTGTATGAGTCTGAAACTGGAACGGATAGCCACCTCCCGGGGTGACGCCAGGGCCTCCCTCCAGTCCTCATTGGTCAGGTCCCCTGCATCATCAGCCCATTTTGTGCGTATTTTATCGTGAGTCTCAGGTGAATTCTTTAGGATTTTACGATAGGTCAGAGAGAGAGCTTTTTCTGGGAGATAGTCACCCAGTAGCCGATCCTCCAAAGTAGAGGAGACCGGCAAGTCAGTACCCCTGGGTATCGCTTTGTGTAATGCGCTTTGTGCCTGAAGGTATCTAAAGGTTTCTCCCGCATGTAGTTGGTACTGTGTCTGTAGGTCGCCGAACGGGACAACACACCACTTCGCACATATGTCCCCTACCTTTGAGAGGCCAATCGGGTCCCATTTGTCAAACCCCGGCTGTTTTGAGAGCATACCTAATTGATAGGATTCAAGCAGTGGAGTAACCCGTGTGATTTTATCTTTCCAGCCTAGAGCAGCAATACCTGTGTGCCATATGGAAACCGTGATGGAAGTCGGGGTAGGTCTAGGTGCATGCCCCGTCCCGCCGTACAGTACCCTCAAGTAATTGCCAGTAGACCTTTTGTGCCTGTCCATCCTATATGCCGGGTCTGTGATAGGTCGATGTGTCCAATGGTTGAGAACCACCAGCTGTGAGGCCCAGTAGTATGATCTGATGGCAGGCAAAGCAATACCACCGTCATACCAGCTTTTGGTAAGTTTAGCAAATGAGCTTCGGGCGTACCATTATCCTAAAGCAGAGAGCGTACCTTGGAGTCAACCAACTGAAAGAATTGAGGTGGGACCAAAAATGGCATGTTTTACAGGGCATAGAGAAAGTGGGGAAGGGCCATCATTTTGTAGAGGGCAGCTCTTCCCAGGAATGTAAGAGGTAATGTTTTCCAATGTTGCACATCAGCTCAGAGTCGGTGTAGGGGAGGAACAAGATTTTGTTGGTTGAAGACCCTTGCGTCCCTCGTGATGTCTATGCGAGATAACAGAAGCCCTCAGTAACTATCTGGGCCGCAAAGCTCGGGGGTGGGGGGGTGGGTTGGGCGATTTCCCCACTCAAGATGTAGACGAGGGATTTATCCCAGTTGATGGTATAACTGGAGTATTTTTGGAAGAGGGCTAAGATGTCTAATACCCTGTGAATCGAAAAACGGGGTCTGGCCAGATAAAGTAAGCTATCATCGGCGTAGAGGGAGACTTTATCCATCCACTCCGACAACCAATTGAGCCCACGAATAAGGGGTCACCTTTAATCCATAAAGCCAGAGGTTCAAGGGCCAAAGCGAATAGCAGAGGTGACAGGGGACAGCCCTGTCTCGTGCCCTTCTCCAATTCAAAGATAGCTGATCGGCCACCATTAACCGTAATTCGGGCCAGGGGTCATGAGTAAAGTAGACGCACCCAGTATACAAACCGACCACTAAATCCATATCTCGCCAGTGCTGCAAACAAAAAGGGCCATTCTATCATGTCGAAAGCCATCTTGGTGTCTAAAGACATGATCACAGAGTCTTCCTGGATGGTAGAGGCCCAACCCAGCACCCCGAAAAGACGGCGGAGATTAAGCACGGTGTTCCTGGCTGGCATAAAGCCTGACTCATCTGCATGGACCAGTTTGTGGAGACAGGGCGAAAGATGAAGGACCAGAATTATAGCCAAAATTTTGACCTCCGGATCAAGGAGGGAGATAGTTCTGTATGAGTGACGCTGCTCGGGTTGTTTGCCCTTTTTATGTATGATAACGATATTAGCTAACCTCTGCGTTTCAGGCAGAATACCCCGGGTCACAGTCTCATCGTACATACGCACCACAAATGGAGCGATAACTGAGGCAATAGTTTTGTA
Organism: Triturus cristatus; assembly: GCF_964204655.1. Taxonomy (NCBI): domain Eukaryota; kingdom Metazoa; phylum Chordata; class Amphibia; order Caudata; family Salamandridae; genus Triturus; species Triturus cristatus. The sequence goes on along the minus strand of NC_140582.1, from coordinate 430,049,024 downwards.
AAGTTCGATCAGGAGGCCGCTCGGGCCCATAGCTTTTCCGGATTGCAATGGGCTGATTGCTTTAGACACCTCATATAGTCCAAAGAAAAAGTATGCTGTTCGTAAAGGGTTAAGTAGAGAGAGAGATACAAGGGAATGTCTACCGGGAGGGCAGTGATACCCGACACCTTAAACCAATAGTGTGGGTCCGGGAGGGAAATACCTTCCTTCGGAACTAGGACCCTCACACACCCAGCCAGCTAGGTGTCAGGCTTCATCATTGGGCCTGCTCCTCATTGGGTTGGCGCTGCAATAACCAACGGGCACCCAATGAGGGGCTCTTTGGCAGAGATCTTTTGTTCCTTGCCGACCGCTGTGGTGTGAGTGAGGGGTCTAAAAAGTGTAGGTGTGTAATAAATGTGAAGGTTAAAACGGGTTAGGTCAACCAATACATTTTTTATTAGGCTCTGGTCCCTACCTGATTAAAAGAAAAAAGGAAGGCGGCTTTGTCTGACTCAATGGATCAGAACAAAGTAACGCTCTGTTCCAAAAGGTCAACATGTTTCTTGCCTTGACAGTCCTGTTGGGTCTATGGCAATTCATCAGGACCAAAAATATGATGTGAGAAACTAACTACACACAGTGGTAATGGTGGATAGACTACCTACCACGTTGTAGTATTGCTGTTGGTTAAATACCCATGAATGTTGAAGGAATTTCTGCAAAAGAAAAAGTAAATAGCATATACAAGAGCTGCGGTGTATACTTGCATTCTGTATCTCTCTCATAATAATGATAACATCAATTAAAACCCTTTTCAACCAAGGGCTTACTAACCCATGATATTGAAATTATTGTTAAAAATATCCGTGGTATAATCCCCAAAGGCTTAGAAATAGTGCGAAGCTCATATTACACCGTAAATTCCCTGGAAGGACATGGACTCACCCATTCACTTTATGAAGCCTCGCCTTAACAGTTTCCGGAGGGCTGCGACATCAGCAGATTCAATGACCTGGAGGATTCATATAGTTGAAACAAATTATAAGCAACTATACAGAGTCAGAGCAGCGTCGAACTCTGCCACCTCCTTGGGATCCAGTCGTGGCAGAGGCAGTGTTGAAAGTAATTCCGCCGCCGCCTCCTGGGTGGATGTGGGCGAGGAGGCATAGACGTTCTCAAAGTAATTGGCGAATACCTCAGCAATCCTGACCATTATGGTCATGGGTACCTTGCGGATTTACAATTTTAGCCACCCACCTATAGGCCAACTCTCTCGTCAAGTCACTCCAACAACTTGCTGGCTTTATTGCGGATATCATATATCCGGTGTTAAGTGGCCCGATGTTGGTTCATGGCTGCCTCCTCCGCGATATCTCTATATTCTTTCTATTTAATGGCTAATTTATGCAAGGCTTCTAGTGATACGGATGCCATCAATTGGGCTTCAAGGAGGACAACCTCCCTCTCTATGTCCTCAAGCTGTTTACGCTTTTCTTTCTTGTGGCTCGCCACTGCCGCCACTCCGCAACCCCGGATCACCGTCTTGTATGTCTCCCATAATGTTACGTCCGACTCAACAGATCCATTGTTATCAGCAAATTAGTTTTGGGTGGCGACCGTCAGTTTGTCACGTATCTTTCGTATGTTCAGGTACCAAGGATTGAGCACCATTTCGTGGCGAGCAGGGGATGGAACACCACCGTAGTAAGTCACGATCGGGGAATGATCGGAGATACCACTGGAGAGAAAGGAGATCTCGTCAAACATGGGAAGTTGGGTGGCTTTACAGAAGAGAGAATTTATGCGGGACATACTCTATGTACCCCAGAGTGGAAGGTGTATTGTCTGGTTATGGGGTTGCGTATATGCCATACATATATCAGACCCATGGCCCCAAAAAATCTGTCAATAGTTTTCCGGGTGACTCCCCCTTCCTGGGCGGTAGGCGATCCAGGTCACCATTTAAGGCCGCATTACAATCTCCCCCTACCAACACATCTCCCTCGGGCAGGCTCAGCATGTGTGGACCTAGGTCTGTCAAAGTAGAGGAGTGGAGCTTGGGGAGTATGTATATATGTGTATGTATGTATGTATATGTATGTGTGTGTGTATATGTGTATATATATATATATATATATATATATATACATCACAACAACGGCCCCTCCCAACGGAAAGACCAGGCACACACAGAGGATTCGGTGGGACCGACAGCTTTATTGGCATGGCATTATGCATTTCGGAGTAATTCCTTCCTCAGATGCCTCCCTCCAACAAGCCAGTGCTTACGGGGTCCAAGATTAAATGACGCCTGCTTCGCTACGATAGGCGAGGTTTACACAGTGGGCGTGGCAGAATTTTGGGCGCCTCAGGTGAGTACCTCCTCCCCAGGTGGGTGGCGCTCTCGTTTCTGCCGGTGTCAACTGTGAATCAGGCATCACAGTTACGGTCCCAGAATCCAACATCCACCGCTGTTGAGCCTGTCAGGAAGTCCTGGCCTGGCTTTTCTGGACTGGAGTCAGTCATAAGCAAAGTTGCTTCGATGTTTCTACAGCGGCGGCACGGCAGTATTCCACGTTCTGTGAAAGCAACCTAGTTTGCCACTTCTCCTGCCGTACTACTTTGGATGGGGTGCCCAGGGTGCTCAGTGGCCTCGCACCAAAATGTCACAACAACGGCCCCTCCCAACGGAAAGACCAGGCACACACAGAGGATTCGGTGGGACCGACAGCTTTATTGGCATGGCATTATGCATTTCGGAGTAATTCCTTCCTCAGATGCCTCCCTCCAACAAGCCAGTGCTTACGGGGTCCAAGATTAAATGACGCCTGCTTCGCTACGATAGGCGAGGTTTACACAGTGGGCGTGGCAGAATTTTGGGCGCCTCAGGTGAGTACCTCCTCCCCAGGTGGGTGGCGCTCTCGTTTCTGCCGGTGTCAACTGTGAATCAGGCATCACAGTTACGGTCCCAGAATCCAACATCCACCGCTGTTGAGCCTTTCAGGAAGTCCTGGCCTGGCTTTTCTGGACTGGAGTCAGTCATAAGCAAAGTTGCTTCGATGTTTCTACAGCGGCGGATATATATATCCAGCTCCTTACTATCAAGTAAATTCAGACCAGCACTCACGTTGGGTATAAACTCGTTACGGTTTATTTACGAGACAAATAATAACAAACGCGTTTCGGCGTCAGCCTTCGTCAGTGTCGACGATCGCCGTTGCCGTGACAGCTTAAATTCAAATCAATTTCATGCAATGGACGAAGGACTGCTGCTCGACTTTGAGCGCCATCTTGTAGTATGTTAATATTCACATAAATTACTACAAATTCATAATGCAGCCAAAAGAAAAGTCAGGTACAACTAATTCAAAGTGCGAAACTGCCACTGATACATTTACAGGTGGCGAGTGTTCGCGTATGCATTCAATTATTATTTTGCAACATTGATTCGTCCTATATGGAATCACGCTTATATCCACAGCTACCCGTTTTCCAGCCTGACATAACAATTGGTCAAACTAATTTATGATAAGGGACCACAGTTAATAATTGATTGCCTTATAGGTCGTGAGTGATCGCGCCTGGATGCAATTCATGCATTCACAACATAATTTAGTCTAACATGGAATCGCACTATCTGGAATCATTAATGCCCTGGCTGCATTATGAATTTGTAGTAATTTATGTGAATATTAACATACTACAAGATGGCGCTCAAAGTCGAGCAGCAGTCCTTCGTCCATTGCATGAAATTGATTTGAATTTAAGCTGTCACGGCAACGGCGATCGTCGACACTGACGAAGGCTGACGCCGAAACGCGTTTGTTATTATTTGTCTCGTAAATAAACCGTAACGAGTTTATACCCAACGTGAGTGCTGGTCTGAATTTACTTGATAGTAAGGAGCTGGATAATTAGCGGTTTGCCACCGCTGGACCGGGCACCCGCTCACGAGTGCAGCAGCAGGCAAAGACCACGGAGCAGTGATATATATATATATATATATATATATATATAGTTACCCTACGATTGAGAGGCACTCGCAGGGGGTCCATTACCAACCGGGGAAGAGCTCAAGGTTGTCGCGCTACCTGACGCGTTTCGGGCTACGCCCTTTATCAAAGGTATGCTGCGCACAAGTCACCACCAAAAGAGACCCAGTATCTTCCCACTTCTTTTATTTCTTTCAGCATGATTAATCTCAGGTGAGTAAATCCGCAAGCATTCTGGGACTGGAAGTCCATCATAGAACCCATGTGGGCTGCTGGTGTCTCGCATGCACAGTTCTTTCAAAGCACGGTTCCCACATAAGCAGCTTTCCCATTCCTCCTGCTCCGTTAGCCGCTATTACCTCCAACAGCGGCGGATCCGCATTCACTTAAAAAACCATAGGTTTCACACATGTTATAGTTAGCTGGACATTTCACTCGTACAAAACCATTGAAATTCCCCCGTTATAGTTAGTTCAGCTAACTATAACTCGCGCGACCGCAATCCACTGCTGATGACGTCACATATTACATCACTCATGACATGGTCAGTGGCATCACTCATGACATCACTCATTACATCATCCTTGTGATAGAGTGGCGGTCGCGCGAGTTATAGTTATCTGAACTAACTATAACGGGGGAATTTCATTGTTTTTTTACGAGTGAAATGTCCACCTAACTATAACATGAGTGAAACCTATGGTTTTTTAAGTGAATTTGCAAGGTTTTTTAAATGCGAATTCCTAACTATAACGTGTGTGAAACCTAAGGTTTTTTCAGTGAATTTGTACGGTTTTTTAAATGCTAAGTTATGTATTTATTATTATATTTTTTATATATTTATTTTACAATAAACTACGTATCAAAATTTTTTTTGGGGGGGGGGTTTTCACGGTGCGCGCACGGTGCGTGCACCCCGCGATGTTTTAAAAAAAATCTAAATGTTTTTTTCTGCCTTCGGGGTCCTTCAGGGACCCCCTGACAAAGGCTAGGGGGTCAGGAACTCTCTACCCTGCCCCCTTTTCACGTTCGCCACCTTCCTTTTTCACTCTCGCACTCAAAACAAACAAAATGGTGGCCGACACTTCCTGATTTCGAACGTTGACTGACCTGTAACCACCAATCAGAATTACGCTCGTGCACGTTAGGGTGCGCGCACGGTGTGCGCGGCTATAGATATTTATGTACTTTAACTGCAATTTTCTCAGGAACTATTGAACAGATTGACTCCATATATGCAAAAGGCACATCCCTGACCTGAGGATTACCTCTTTGCCAAATTTCAAGTAATTCTGTTCAGCCGTTCGGGCTGTACCTTCGACTAAAGGTCCTATGGGAAAATGCATGGGGAAAAAGCGTTTTGGGACCCCCCTTTTTTCTCGGCCCCCGCTTGACGAATCCCCCTGAGACTTTCAGGGTAGGAGCTGAGCGGAGCGCCCCATTAGTTTGGAAAATTTCGCGAGGATTCGTCAACCGGCGCCAAAGTTATTCAAAATAGAATTTTGAGATTTCCTATGGAAACACGGTCCTAACTATAACATCTACTGGCGACTGCCAGTAGATCATATATATATATATATATATATATATATATATATATATATATATATATATTCACTGAAAAAACCATAGGTTTCAGACATGTTATAGTTAGCGGAAATTTTACTGATAAAAAACCAATGAAATTCCCCCGTTATAGTTAGTGCAGGCAACTATAACTCACGCGACCGCAATCCTCTGCTGATGCTAATACTGTATTTAGACACTTATTTGCCCATGTCTTCTTCCATAAATTTTTAGCTATACATATATTAGAAATATTTTTTTTTCATAAAGACACATATGTCATCAGCAGAAGATTGCGGTCGCGTGAGTTATAGTTGCCTGCACTAACTATAACAGGGGAATTTCATTGGTTTTTTATCAGTAAAATTTCCGCTAACTATAACATGTCTGAAACCTATGGTTTTTTCAGTGAATTTGCAAGGTTTTTTAAATGCTAATTCCTAACTATAACGTGTGTGAAACCTATGGTTTTTTCAGTGAATTTGTACGGTTTTTTAAATGCTAAGTTACTTTACGCCATTCGTGGCGTGCACGCCCACTTAACGCAGTTCGTTCCGCGCGCCCACTTTACGCAGTTAGTGCCGTACACGCAAGGTGGTACACGCAAGGTGGGCACGCAGTGCGCTACGCGCACCGCGTGCCCACGTTACGCACCGTGCGCACATGGAGGACATATTATGCGCTTCCTTGTGATAGGTAATCTGTTAAATTTAATTTGTAAGTGATGACAATAATATGCACAGAGTTTTTTTTTTTTTTTTTTTAATTAAAATTTTTAGCGTAAGCGCACCGTACGCGTACGGTAAGCGTAATCGGCGAAATTTTCAAAAAATTAAAATTTACCGTTTTTGGCCTTTGAGGACTCAACTAACATGGCTATGTGCATGGGCGCTGTCTAACCAGCCCCTTTATATGTTTTTTGCCTTTGTTTACAGCCCCCCCCTCAGAGTGCGAGAGAGAAAATGGCGGCCGCCGCTTCCTGGTTTCGACCGATTCGAATGTTTACTTAGATGTAACAGCCAATCAGAATCGCGCTCGCGCACGCCACCGTACGCGTACGGTAAGCTTACGGTAAGCGTACCGTAAGCTGGCTCAGATATATATATTAAATTTAAGGGCTATTTTCTGAGAATCTACTGAACAGATTTACACCAAACCTACAAAAGGCACTTCCTTGACCTGAGGACTACCTCTCTGCCAAATTTCTAGTAATTCTGTTCAGCCGTTCGGGCTGTAGCCCTGTCTAAAGGTCCTATGGAAAAATGCATGGGAAAAACGCGTTTTGGGACCCCCCTTTTGTCTCAGCCCCCGCTTGACGAATCCCCCCGAGACTTTCAGGGTAGGAGCGGAGCGTAGCGCCCCACCTATTTTGAGAAATTCGCGAGGATTCGTCGACCGGCGCCAAAGTTATTCAAAATAGAATGTTGCGGATTTCCTATGGAAACAGGGTCCTAACTATAACTACCTACTGGCGACCGCCAGTAGGTAATATATATATATATATATCTACCCTCCCAATGCCCAGAGACCAAGAGGGTCCCGTGTGACTTCATGCACCGGAAATGGGAAGGAGCTGCGCACCAAGATGTCCCACGTGAGCTATCTGTTTATATCCCCATCTGTGAAGTGCACAGTAAGAGATACCTTGGATATGCGTTCCATGGAGTAATACAAGGTCAGGGGCTTGTCGTTTTAGATATTGTAATACTATTCCCCTCTTGATTCGATCTCCCAGTCCATTCCCCGAAAGTAATTTAAGGCGACCCATTGGTAGAGTTGTATTGTGGTCAGCACTCATCTATGTGTGTAAGCCGTGGCCAATTCTTCCCCAGAGAACAGAGAGCGGCCCTGAATGTCCATTCGACCCCAGCCCATGATCACAATGATGGAGATATGACACATTTGGGAAAATAAAGAGACACAGCATTAACAACCCAGTTGGCTTCGAAGTTGACACCTTCAGTTGGACTGCACAAGAAAAACAATAAGAAACTACAAAAGAACTGCATTTCTTTTCTTAACCCCTTCGCTGCTAGGCCTCCCGCCCCCCTCCCTTTTTTTGAGGTATTTTAGGTAGTTTGTGCTTAGCCCCCTGTAACTTTTTGACCACATAAGGTATCCACGCCAAATTTGTGACCTTTTTTCCCAACATCATAGGAATTCTAAAGGTACCCAGGGTTTGTGGATTCCCCTGGAGGGGACCCAGAAATTGGCCAAAATACAGCAAATATTTTTTTGGGGGGGAAAAATGCGCAAAAAGGGCTACAGATGAAAGCGTCTGGTTTTTTTCCCTGCAAATGGCATCAAAAAAGGGGTTGTGGTGCTAAAATCACCATCTTCCTATCTTTCAGGGACAAGCAGACTTTTGTTAGAAAACCTAATTTTTTTTACACAGTTCTGGCATTTTTCTGGGACATAGCCTATTTGTGCTATTATTTGTGCTTTCAACCTCCTTCCAGTTAATGGTAGAAATGGGTATGAAAGCAATAATGGATCCTGGAAAGTCATACATTTCTGAAAAGTAGACAACATTCTGAATTCAGCAAGGGGTCATTTGTGTAGATCCTTCAAGTTTTCTTTATAGAACTAAACAGTTAAATATAGGAAGAATTGAAAATTAGTTGAAAAAAAGCCATTTGTGTCAACGTTTTCACCTGTAACTTGTTCTAATTATGACCGCTATTTAAAAGCAATATACCGTTACATCCGCTGGACCTTTCTGGTTGTGGCGATATATAGGACTTGTAGGTTCACCAAGAACCAGACGAACCCAGAGCCAATAACTGAGCAGCGTCTTGCAATGGTTTTTTATTATGTACCGGGCATATAGCAATTATTCTGGGAAAATGTATATATGGAAAAATCGGTATGAAAGACACCTATGTATTTCTGAAATGGGAACAAAATATGGAGTTTAAAAACAGTAGATATTTGCACATTTCCAAAATTGGGAGTACCCATACTAGCATGAGAATTATAGGTCATTTTTCAAAGTGACTTCTTTTTTTACACATTGTCTTTCATTTGGAAGGCAGAAATGCATCGGAAGTCGGAAGTCAATAGATAATAAAAGTTGCTCTACAATTTTGTGTTACCCTAAGTCTCCCGATAAAAGTGGTACCTCACTTGTGTGGGTAGGCCTAGTGCACGCGACGGGAAACGGCCCAAAACGCAACGTGGACACGACACATTTTCACAGTGAAAAATGACCCTTTTTTTTGCAAAGTGCCTAGCTGTTGTTTTTGAACCCTAGCTCTGGCGGCACCTAGGGAAACCTACCAAACCCACACATTTCTGAAAACTAGACACCATGGGGATTCCAGGGAGGTATGGCTTGCGTGGATCCCCCAACGTTTCCTTACCCAGAATCCCCTGCAAACCTTACATTTAGCAGGAAAAAATCACTTTTTTCACACATTTGTGTGTGGGAAAGTTGTGACATCACCGGGCTGACACAAATTTCCTACGACCCAGCGTTCCCCCCCAGGTCTCCCGATAAAAATGGTGCCTCACTCGGGTGGGATGCCCAAGTACTAGTAGGGGGCTACTGCCCCCATCTGACCCCCGGGGGGAGGCTAAAAGACTAAATTGTGCCAATTTTAATTGGGGGGGGGGTGCAAAGGCCCTTGCCCAAGGGGCTGCTCCCCCCTCCCTGGATTCCTAGTGGGTGGATCCCTGCTTGGGGAGTGCCCTCCTGGGGCGATCCCCAAGCAGGGTTCCACTGGGGAGGGGTACCATTGGAAAGGGGAGATTCTCCCCTTTCCAACGATACCTCTCCCGTCTTTCTAAGTGCTCAAGGGGCTGAGATAGCCTCCTGAGCACGTAGAAAGTGAAACTGAAATTAGCCGAAAGGCTCATTTCAGATTCGGTTTCAGTGAAATGACATCAGTGCAACGTGCGCGCTGATCGTCATTTCACTGAAACGGGGGGGGACTTGGGAGCTGGGGAATTCCGGGGTGTGTGGTCAAAGTATGCATGTTAATCACAGCCCGTGATGGCGCTGCAATTAACATGAATACTTAAACAAAAGCACACAGTAGGCACCGCAGCCGGGCTCTACATATAAAAAAAAGAAACTAAGTGCCCAAGACTTTGCCGTTCCCTCGCCTTCTATTGACGTCAGTCTATTCCGCCGCTCTGCCAGGAAACACCAGTTTTTCACGCTACTCAATTTTTTAAAAGCAGCGGTGCAAACTCTCTTGCGGGATGTGCTGTGTGTGTGCGCTCCACACACAGCACTGTGCGCTACAGATAAGAGGTGCACGCATGCGCGCACCTTATTGAGAACAGTGGTCCTGACTGTTGCCTCGTGCTACACGATATTGGGAGGAGATAGTTTTACCAGTCCTAACCCTGGCTGTGGGGAATGTATACAACAATCGTACCCAAGCCACCCAATCATCTCCTATACCCAGACGCTTCCTAACAACCAACAGTTAATCCCATCCTACAGTATCAAAGGCCTTTTATAGGTCAATTGATAAAATAGGAGCCAGCTGAAGGCCCTGTGCTCCATGGTGATAAAGTACTGAGTACAACCGACGGAGGTTATACGAGGTGTTGCGGGAGGCAATAAACCCATTTTGGTCCCTCATGTGCGGAAGCAGCCGATGCGCCAGCACTTTACTGAGTATCTTAAAGTCAGTATTGAGCATGGAGAGGGGCCTAAAATCTTTCACTTCAGCATCCAAGGATGCCGTCTTGGGGAGCGGGACCACCAACGAACGCATCACGCGTAGTGTCTGGCATGCAAACCCACTTGAAGAGATTCCGCATACAGTGTCACCAGCCTTGGCGCTAACTCAGTCCCATATTTCTTGTAGAATTCCCCCGGCAAACTATCTGGGCTAGCAGTTTTCCCATTGGCCAAAGCGGCAATAGCACCCTGTACCTCTTCCAGAGTCACCGGCCCACCTAATTCTGTTCTTGTTTCCTCGTCCAGTGCATGAAGACCGAGCGGCTCTAAAAAGCCTCAACAGCTGCACCAAAAGGTCCCAAGGGGGCGGCATAAAGTGATTTATAATAATCCATAAACAAAGTATTAATATCACTGGAGTCGTGCAGGGTCACATCATCACTCTTCCCTATAAGCATAATCGGGGAGCCGTGCGTTTCGGGCCGGATCAACCAGGACAGCAGATCAGCCCATCCCTCCTTCCCCTGTACACCATCCATATAGGACTTGTAATCGTGGGACCTAAGCCGTTCCAGTGTAGTGGTGGATTGCTCACGTTTGTCCAGAAGGCGTGTGTGGGCTTGCGCGTCTCGTCCTTGGAGATTATCCAACTCCCGTATTTCCACCTCCTTATCTAGCAACTCGCAATGTAATTCCCTACGCACACTCAGTTTGCCCCATGCAATGTGCCCGCACCACCACTTTAAACGCCTCCCATTCTATCAAAGCAGATGAGGCAGAACGCTCATTCTCATCCAGGGGATACTCCTCAAAAACATAATCTAAGAATAATCCCCGCCCATGTGCGGGATCCCGGAGCATATAGAAAATACATATATATACATATATATATATACATATGTGAAAACATATACATGCAGCCTAAAACTGTTCAAAACATGGCAATGCTGTAAATTACATATGTTTGCATAGTAGTGCCCCCTAACCCGTAAGGAAAAAAGGAAGCATCAGGCAAATTATAACACAGCACTGCTTTATTGTCATAAAGCAACTTGTAATTGTAAGCATTCGCCAGTAGGCTGCAGCAGAGTATCAAGAAACAAAGAAAACTGACACCTTGCCTTTAAGGCATTAGAGTAGGGGGACCGTGCCTTTAAGACCTGCATGAGACCCCCTGCTCCCATGATGCATTACAGGTGGCAGTTGGGCCAGTTCTTTTTTCCGGCTCCTTCTGTGAGGATCCTGGAGCTTGAGCTCTTCAGTTTTTGACGCATTTCTCGACGTTTTCTGGCTTCTGGGGGCTGATTCTGCTGGTTTCCAGTAAAATCTCGAATTTTTTCCAGTCAGAATGCCTCCTTTATTTCGAAAGTGCCCTTCTTGTGGCAACAAGATGGCACTGGCAGATCCACACTCTGTGTGTATTGCGTGTTTACCATCTAAACACGATCCTGACCGGTGTCCTCACTGCCAGAAGTTCTCCAAGCGCACTCTGAGGGATAGAGAGCGCATTAGACTACAGGCACAGCTGGAGAAGGGCAGAAGCCGTCGTGAAGGCGATCCTTCTTCATCAATACCACCTTCTTCAGCTACACAATAGCAAAAACGGCGACACACCAGCTCTCCTGGCTCCAGAAAGACCAAGAGTCCTAGGGATTCGTCGTCGACGTCGAAGAGGCCGCAGAAGACCACTTCGGCGTCAAGGGATTCATCTCCCCATCGAGATTCTCCGCCGCGCAAAAGTAAGTCGGCGTCGAGGCGCAGCCCTTCGAGCTCGAAGGCTGCTAGTCCGGGGAGGTCTGGACTGTCTCCGTCGACGTTGAGGCTTCCGTCGACGTCGAGACACTCTCCGCCACCCTCGAGGGGGCCGGCGTCAAGAGATGCGGCGACGTACGTTCCGCCGTGAGTGGGCAGGTCGCCGTCGAGGGATACCCCCACTCGGCGACATAGAAGGTAGACGTCGAGAGGAAGGTCGACGTCGAGATCCACAATTCGACGCCGTGAGAGTGCTTATGACTTTGATGAGGATACTCCTGGAAGAGAACTAGGATTACAGGTAAGTAACTTATCCTTATGCAACTGATAGGGATGATGGCCTCTTGCATCTTCATAGTGCCCCATGCAAGACTCCAGATGCGTCCACTCCAAGAGTGTTTAGCGCGCCAGTGGAACCAGGCCCAGGGGCAACTGACAGATCTAGTGTTGGTAGACAGTCGCATCCATCGCTCTCTGCAGTGGTGGAACACCACAAACCTTTCCAGAGGTCGACCGTTCCTGGACCCGGTTCCACAAATAATCCTAACAGACGTATCGCTCTCCGGCTGGGGAGCTCATCTGTTACATCTCACAGTACAGGGCACATGGATGCCGCAACAGAAGTTACTCCACATCAACCATCTGGAGTTACTGGCAATCTTCCTCGCCCTAAAATCCTTCCAGACGCAGATTTCAGGCAAGACAGTCCTCATTCGCACAGACAACATGACTGCCATGTACTACATTCAAAAACAGGGGAGCACACACTCTCCACAGCTCTCTCAATTAGCACAGAGCATATGGAGATGGGCAATTCCACAAAAAATCTTTCTCCTGGCCCAACACGTCCCAGGAGTCCAAAACACCGTGGCAGATATACTCAGCAGACAGACGCAGCAGATCCACGAGTGGGAACTTCACCCACAGGTTCTTCACCCGTTCTTTCAGAAGTGGGGGCATCCACACATAGACCTATTCGCCACCCACGAAAACAAAAAATGCCCAAACTTCGCCGCCAGATATCCACACCCATTGTCCAAAGGCAATGCGATATGGATGAACTGGTCGAACAAATTTGCATACGCTTTTCCACCTCTCCCACTAATTCCATTAGTGGTGGGAAAGGTACAACAGCATTCCCTAACACTGATCCTAGAAGCTCCAACATGGGCCAGACAACCGTGGTACACCACACTGCTGGAACTCTCAGTAGTACCACACCAAAAGCTACACCTCTCACTATGCCTCCTAACCCAGAACCATGGAGAGATCAGGCACCCGGACCCAGCTCAGCTCAACCTTGCGATCTGGCTCCTGAGGTCCTAGAATTCGGATACCTTAACCTTCCCCCTGATTGCATGAACATTATCGGGGAAGCTAGGCGCCCTACTACTAGGGCGTGCTATGCAGCAAAGTGGAAAAGATTTGTTGTTTACTGCCACAACAACACAATCAAGCCTTTAAATGTGTCCATACTGCACATCATATGTTACTTACTCCATCTACAAAGGTGTAACCTAGCATATACTTCCATTCGGTTACACCTCGCTGCAATTGCTGCTTATTTACCGAACAGGCAGCACGTATCACTTTTCAGAGTGCCTGCCATCAAGGCTTTTATGGAAGGCCTCAAAAGAGTAATTCCACCCAGAGTACCACCCTCACCTGTCTGGAACTTGAATATAGTTCTCACAAGGCTAATGGGACCCCCTTTCGAACCATTACATAAATGTGAGCTCCAATTTCTCACATGGAAAACAGCTTTTCTAGTGGCCATCACTTCCCTCAGAAGGGTTAGTGAAATACAAGCACTCACTATACAGGAACCTTTTCTCCAAATGCATCAGAACAAGGTTGTACTCCGCACCAACCCAAAATTTCTACCCAAAGTCATTTCTCCATTCCATCTAAACCAGTCGGTAGAATTACCAGTCTTTTTCTCACAACCTCAAACCGTTGCGGAAAGGGCTTTACACACACTGGATGTTAAAAGGGCTTTACTTTACTACATCCAAAGGACACAACCTTTCAGGAAAACCAAACAGCTATTTGTCTTCTTCTCTCCACCACATAAAGGCAACCCTATTTCTAAATCAGGGATAGCTAGGTGGATTGTAAAATGCATACAGATTTGCTACCACAAAGCAACACGAACGCTATCTGTTCCCCCTAAAGCCCACTCTACAAGGAAGATAGGGGCTTCTATGGCTTTCCTAGGGAACATACCACTAGATGACATCTGCAAGGCAGCGACATGGTCAACACCGCACACCTTCACAAAGCATTACTGTGTAGATGTGCAAACCAAGCAACAAGCTAGTGTGGGCCAAGCTGTACTAAAAACACTGTTTCAAACGACTGCAACGGATGCCGGTGGTCGCCGCTAGGGTTGGGTACTGCTATATAATCTATGCACAGTGTATAGTCTGCAGCTCATATGCCTCGAACGGAATATGCTACTTACCAGTATGCATCGGTTCTTGGCATGTAGAGCTGCAGATCTGTACACGCCCACCCGCCTCCCCGGCTACCTGTATTCGTTCCAGTTTATCTTACTTAGATACAACACACATGGGTTTCTTTACTGTTACTACTACGCTCCATCTTTCCCTGCTGGCGAAAAACAATCTGAGGATGGAGCCGAAGCCCATGCGCAATACGAACCAAAGGAGGAGTCACCGAACTCGTGACTTCCAAAGACTTTCCAAGAGGAAAAACAAACTGCAAACATCCGGGCCCAACACCAGATGGCGATCTATGCACAGTGTATAGATCTGCAGCTCTACATGCCAAGAACAGATGCATACTGGTAAGTAGCATATTCCTTTCCTTTTTAAGAGATTAAGAACAGTGGACAGTCCAGTTATTGCATACCATTGAAGAATCCAAGTTTCCACCTCTGCAACACTGCATCAGTGAGCCATGATTGCTTACCCTTTCTACCTGTGGAGTTAATATCTAAAGGGGGCATTTTTGACATTTCATGGAGCTCTTAATGTCGAATTACATATATTCCAGTGACCTATGACAATACTTTAAAGGATTGCCTTGTTGCCCCTGAGCTCTCTTTGCCCTCTAAAACTGGTCAGAGACTTTTGTCTGCCTTTTTGTCTGTTGAAGGTCCTAGTTCGGCATCGTATGATCTTCATTGATAGTAATAAAACTTGAATAATTCTGTGCTGCCTGCGCGAACTCTTTGACACCTTATTCAATATATATAGAATATCCAGGAAAAAGATCTTTATAGTGTTCGTCACTGAAAGACATTTTCCATTCATTTGTAGTTTAGACTGTCAGAGTTGTATTTTCCTGGAGCATGCTGATGGAGACTGCAGGAGGCATGAACTGCAAAGCTTAGAACACTTTTCATAGGAAAATGGACTGTGCATGAAAGCATCGAATGCAAAGGAAATAACGGTGTGATAGCCCAACATTAGAAAGCACATAATGTGACCTGTACCTTAAAGAATCCCAGAGGGACCCCATCCACAATGCACTAAAGTGGCAGTTTGCCTGTGAGTCAGGTCTTTTATCCAGCTTCTGACATGATCTCAGAACTTCTCTGGTGATTCTTTTGTTTCACCTTTATCACTCTTTTAAAATACTCTTAATACCTTTCAAAGCCTTTTTTTGACATTTTATCATCTCTTCTGTCACGTGGCTTTTACAGTTTTTTTCTGAGGAAAATTCTGTCAAAAATGCCAACTCTCTTCCCAAAGTATCCTTCCTCTGGTAGAAAGAAAGATTCCTCTGATGCCCACAAGGTTTGTGTGGTGTCTTATCTCCTCAACACCTCACAAACGGTTGTGAAATTTGCAGTAAAAATGTCAAAAAGGACACTGGAGTACATGGAAGGCCTCAGACTTAGTGGATGGATGGAGGATTTAAAGACAGACAAAGAAAGGAGAAGACTGGAGAGGTCTCCCTCTTTTCATCCTTCTGAGAAAAGGCACGAAACGGATATAGACTCACTTAGGAGATCTAAATCCGAAAAATGTAATTCTTGACACCATCACCATTCTAGTCCTGCATCAACGTCCACGCTGAGAAGTCTGCTACCGTCGTGCTGGCCTTCGAAGGATGGCTGAACATCGGCACATCGTTACTGTTTGACATCTTTATCGACTACAAGGCCTACCTCCACGCCGAAAACCAGTATGGCACCGCCGTCATGCTCTTTCAGCGTCTTCATCTACGGCAAGACGTCGATCGATCGATGTCACTTTCTCATCGTTCGCCATCAAGATCGTGCCACACTTTAACGTCATAAAGCTCAACTTTGAATAGACATGCCTCTCTTCTAAGATCTCCGGTTTCGTCTAAGACAGCGTACGAAATCGAACACCCCTTACTTGACGTCGAAAATCATTCAGATGGAGGTCTCTTCGTCCTCTTCTTGCTGGTTTGGTTAAACCCAGCATATGGACCCTTCCTCAATGGAGCAGGATACAGGTTTTCCACCAGTACGTCCTGTTATTCCTTCTTCTGATCCTCTTCAGGTTCCTTTAGAATCTCAATATTTCTCCTGTGCAACGGCACTCCAAGACCTACGTCCATGTCACCTATCCGCAAATGGGCAGCTCCCAAAAGACGTAGAGCCTTCAGTCACCTATTATCACCATCAACTTCATCACAAACCGGATCTCCAGATTCCTCTTCTTCATTTACACCAGCGTCTCTGCCTTGCTCTCCATCTGGATCTTCTGTTGATATTGACGCCTTTTAGGACGCTCTAGTAAGAGGAGCTTCTAAGCTCAACATCTAAGTTGATACCCACCTAACCGTTGGTATCTGTTAGAGCTACACCAAGGCCTCTTTTACCTCTTTTTCCAGGCCTCATAGACATCGTACAGGAAACGTTTCTGACTCAAGCTACAGTAAAATCTGCAACTCCTAGGCTATTAAAGTTTTACAAACCTCCTCCTTGGGATCTAGACTTCCTCAAAGCTGATCTAAACTGGACTCCGTAATTGTCACAGCAGTACACAGGAAACGCGCCTCTGCTCCAGAGTCTATTGCTCCACATGACCGAGAAAGCAAACAAATGGATGCGATTGGAAAAGAGTTGTGGTACAGCATCTACACCTTTTATGCAATGCAAATTCAGCAACATTATTAGGCAGATACCATAGGGAGAGGTGGGAAGGAATGAAGTTGTTCATATCTGATCTACCAGATCACAGACAGCAGAATTCTATAGAAATTATCAGAGGGCTCTTTCATTTCATACCAATCAGTCAATGCTGCAGTTGACTCTTTTGATCTGTCTGCTACTTCCTTTTGTCATATGCAAAAAGAACAATTGATGGACAGAATGCTAAACAATGTCATACATTCACCCCAGTACAGAGATTTGGGACTAAATTCAACGTTTTTTTGCTCGCCATGCCATTCCAGTTTGGTCCCAGCCATTTGCAAATTAGTCTTGACCCTGCGCCCAATGGGAACAGTCCAGCCCGAACTGCCTGGCCAGGTCCTCCCTCGACTGGAAACAAGCATCATAGGACCGGTTCTGGGTTTTCAGCCCTCATCAGCCAGGATAGCTTGACTGCAGTGACATGGAGGTCTTTGTGAATGGGCATTAATGTTTGCATAGTTCAGCATACCGTCCATCATTTGTTCCTTTTGTATTTGATACCTTGAGTGGGAAAAGTATCCCCAGACGTGGGTCTCGTGCTCACTGCGCCACTCGATTCAAGTTAGCCTGGTTGATATGGGGGGATGCCCCGAAACCGATCCCAGGATGCTTGTTTCCGTTTCAGGGAGGACCTGGCTCTGCAGTTAGGGCTGGACTGTTCCCATAAGGAACAGGGTCAATACTGATTGGCATATGGCTGGGCCCAAACTGGGGTGGTTTGGTGAGCAAAAGAACCATGGATTAAACCCAGATCTTTGTGTCTGGGGGTGAATGTTTGCATTGTTCAGCATTCCATCTATCATTTGTTCCTTTTGCAACTGCCTTTTGTCCTGGCATTATCCTTGGATGTATGTCCTGGTTGAGACTTTAATCTTTAAAGCCAAACAACCAACTGAAGCTTGCTAATCTCCCCTTCTCCTGATCCTCCCTCTTCGAACAGTACACGGAAGAGGAAATGTTGCGTATGAAAAATGAAGCAGAAACGCTTAAGCCAGTGGGTTTAGAAGAACAGAAAAAATTATTCAAACAACTCAAACCTAAAAACAGAAGACATTTCTACCATGGGGTTCAAACCCCATGGTGGCCTTACCAATACCAACAGCAACAGAGACAACCTCAACAGTCTTTTCAAAGCTGATAACAAAGATTGAGATCTTCTTCTCTTCACAAGCCCTCGCAAACCAAGAGGAAAAGTTCTCAATCAAAGCAATGAGGATCACATACCCCCTCCACAGTTACCCACTCCGGTGGGGGTAGCGCTACAGTCTCATTGAGAAGAGTTGACAAAAATCGCAGCAAATGGGTCTTAAATATTATTCAGAACGGCTGCACTCTACGTTTCACCTGCACCCCACCACCAGCCCCTCCACAGCAAACCAAAATGGCCCAATTGCACAACCTCAAGCAAGAGATATCTGTCCTACTGCACAAGACAGCCATAAAGATAGTCCCACTACATCAAAGGAGTTTATTCGAGATTCTTCTTGGTCAAGCAGAAAAATCACCTATACTAGTTTCGACAATCCTGGTCCTCCAGTTCCCCAACAAATTTATAAAGAGAGAGAAGTTCATAATGCTTTTGCTGCTCTAGATTTTTCAACACTTGAGGAAAGACTATTGACTCTGCGCAGTAGATCTACAGAATGTGTATTTTCATATTCCCATACTTCTGCGTCACGGACTGTCTGCTATTTCTAGTGGTCTCTCACCACTATCCATATGCGGTGCTCCCCTTTGGTCTAAAATCAGCACCAGGAACTGTTTTTTCCAAATGCATTGCTCTGGTTGCTGCCCAACTAAGAAAACAAGGTATTTTCATGTATTCATGCATGGACAACTGGCACATTAGAGCTGAGTTATTTCACAAAGCAAAGCAAACGCCACCACAACATCCCTCCTGGCAAAACTAGGTCTCCAGGTCAGTCCACCGAAGTCATTCGTAAGAAATGTTAGGTGCCTCACATTTCTCGGAGTTTCTCTGGACACTCCAAAAGAAAGCGTGTATCCTTCAGAGGAGAGCGTGTTTTCAATTCGAAATGTTCCCAAATTCTACAACCAGACCAGGCCCACGTTTTGCAAGGTAGCGTCTCTAGTAGGATCGATGGCATCCTGCCTCAGTATTGTACCGAACGCACGCCTGTACATGAGACCTCTACAGGCATGTCTGGAAGAGCAATGGTTTCAGAGAACAGGCCTTTGGGAAGATCGGATTCACTTGGCACACAATGCACGCTAATCCCTAGCATGGTGGACCAACTCAATCTGCTGATGGGGTCCCATTTAAAAACAAAAAAAACAACCGCATCTCAGACAATCATCACAGATGCATCACTAACAGGATGGGGTGCCCATGTGAACGATGTGACCATCCAAGGTCTGCCGTCCCGAAAAGAAATACCGCATAAATATCCTAGAACTGAAAGCGGTGTTACTAGCCCTCCAAGCGTTTCCTCCATCTCCGCAATTGAAGGACCTCGTGATTCAAACCGACAACACTACCATGATGTTTCAAATCAAAGAACCGGGTGGAATAAGGTACAGAGGGATGTCTTTACGAGGTGAAATCCCTACGGCGTTGGACTTTGGCGAGAGGACTCTGCATTATAGCCTTTCACATCCCAGGGGTTTTAAACATGGAAGCAGATTTCCTCAGCTGCTTCAGCGACGATAATCACGAGTGGGTCCTAGATGACAAACTCGGTTTGCTAGCTCTCTACACTCAAAATGCCAAGACTTCGCATCCAGGGCTCCCGAAATGAAGTCTCTGGGCAATGCCCTTTTGATAGGCTGGTTGACTCCATTTGTGAACGCTTTCCCATCAATTCCACTAATTCTGCGGGTGATAAAAAAGCCTTCTGAGGGTATGCATCACAATGGTGCTCATAGCTCCCGCATGGCTGAGACAATGGTTGTACACGGACCAACTACACTTATCTATAACCCACCACAACTGTCTCCCGCTCAGATCAGACCTTCTCTTCAGACATCAGGGCAGAATTCTCCATCCCTCAATCCAGTCATTGAATTTGGCAGCATGGCTCCTGAGGTCATCCAGTATGGACCTCTAAAACTTCCTAAAAATTGCATGAACATTGTAAAAGAAGCGAAGTGCGGTTCTACAAGGGCTTGCTACTCTTAAGTGGAAACGCTTCTGCATATGGTGTCATTCAAAGAACTATGATCCCATCACAGTACAGGAAGACATCATTCTTCTACCTTATTTACTACACTTAGCCAGGTCTGGCCTATAGCTGTCCTCTAAGAGTTCACCTAACAGCTATCACTGCATATCGTAAATCTCAACATAAGAATCTTTTTTCAAGATTCCAGTTGTTAAAGACTTTCTCCTCGCAGAAAACCCTCTCCTCCTTGGGAGTTGAACATAGTGTTATCTAAATTAATGGATCCTCCCTTTGAGCCGATCCATAAAGCATCACTGCAACACATCATAGAAAGCGGCATTTTTGGTTGCAATTACCTCAGCTCGAAGAGTTAGTGAATTGTAATCTCTATCTTCTTTGGAACCCTTTACAGTTTTCCACCCCAATAGGGTTATTTTACATACACTCCCCTCTTTGTTTGCCTGAGGTGATCTCCGATTTCTATCTCAATCTGTCACTCTACCTACCTTTTTTCCAAATCCCACTTTTGCAGCTCTGAGAACATTGCATACACTCCCTCGAGCTTAAGAGTCCTTCGTTTTTACTTGGATCAAAATCTATTCGAAAATGTTCCTAACTGTTAATAAATTGTGAGGCCATGAGACCAGGTTTACCACCCTCCAACAAGGTTGTGGAATTTAATAAAATATCAACTTGTCCCTTTGGAGCCATGTGGTGCAAATTATAGCAGCAATCTCATTCTATAAAAGGTTTGATAAAAACTTCTCTAATTATGCCAGAGCTCAAACCATAATAGGGTTTGAATACTCGCATTTCCCCTATTTTGTCACCTTTCCGCAGATGTACATACTGGGGCTGGAAGAAGTGGTAAGCAATAGTTCCCCTTGGTTGGAATGCCCTTTTGAGTCTGTGGATACCTACTAACTGGCATGTTTTGTGTATTTTCATTAGCATTGTCTCTTATATTTTACCATACAGAGAAACTTTGGCATTTTACTCCTTACAAGTGGCAGTGGTTGGTGGGAAAGTGAACTTGCTACTTATCAAAAGATTTCGCATAAACAAATCTACATATGAATGTGTTGGTGCTAAAATGCAGTTCACAAATGTTTTCAAGCTGTACAATTTCATGACCCACTTCAGTACGTTTTTGTGAATTCATGAAAGAAGTAAATGTACACTAATGCAAGGATATGTACCATGGGTGCACTTTTGTGACTTTCTTCAAGATTTGGGTGCATATTTAGGCCTGGTCTCGCTCTCTCTCTCTCTCGCTCTTTCTCTCTTTCTCGCTCGCTCTTTCTCGCTCGCTCTTTCTCGCTCGCTCTTTCTCTCTCGCTCTTTCTCTCTCTCTCTCGCTCTTTCTCTCTCGCTCTCGCTCTTGCTCTCTCGCTCTTGCTCGCGCTCGCTCGCTCTCGCTCGCTCTTTCTTTTTTCTCTTTCTCTATTTTCTCCTCTTTTTTTCTCTCTTTATTTCTCTTTTTTTTTTTCTATCCACTCCCCCCTCCCCTCGGCTTCACTGAGCGTAACCGCATTCTTCTCTTTCACAAGTAGCATATTGGCACTCATAATAGTTTCGTTCAGGGCCGCATTGACAAAATCAAAGTATGATCACCAATTTCATACCTTTTGGCTTTACCAATGCTGATTTGCTTTCATGTTTCCTATAATTTTGTTGAAACTGGTTACATTGATTTTCCGTTATGAATATTTTTGATAAATACTAGCATGCATCAAAACATTTTACAAAATGATGCTTCAAAGAAAATTTCACAGAAGTTTGACAAAACATTTTTTTCTTAGAATGATTTTTTAGTAAACATTTTATTTTGAAAGCAAAGAATCATAAATCTTGCTTTGAAGCTTTTGCATATATTTCCATCTGATCACAGAGCATCCTGGGAGCATTATACATAGCCTCGTATTATTAAAATTTGCAAACGTGTCTACACTTTTATACTGGGAACACTGTCATTTGTGCAGTCTGAACTTCCAACATTTCCTCACAGTGCTCACCCTAATAATAAAGGCTTTGTATTAATGAACCATTAATACAAGTCCTAACAGCATTAATTTATGAACCCAAATATTACCTTAACTGCTGACCATTCTCTTTCCTGCTCCATAATGTGTTACTTACTGTAAACTGGCAGTCAAAGGGTTTGTGCTGCAGGGGGTTGGGCCTACTTGTCCCAAGGACAAAATAAATATAAAAACTTGTTGTCCTTGACCCCAAACAATATGTCCTGGTCATTGGGCTATAGAGATTACACACCTCTGCTCCAAACAACCCTTAGCTAGGTGGATGGTTTCATGCATTACCCTATGTTACCAGATCGCCAACAAGCCTTTACCAGGCAAACCTAGGGTCACTCAACAAGAGAAAAAGCTGGACCACAGCTCGGTGAGGCAAGTACCTATTCAGGACATTTGCAGGGCAGCAACTTGGAGCTCTCTGCACTCATTTACAAGACATTACGGTTTAGAATTAGATATTCAAGCTGGCTCTAAGTTTGGGCTAGAGACTTCAAGAAACTTCTTCAGATAGGTTTTCTTGTCCTCCTTCTCTACTCTGATTGTTCATGGCAGCCTCCCTTATACTATCTTTACCGGATATATATATAGATATATATATTATCTACTGGCGGTCGCCAGTAGATACTTATAGTTAGGACCTATTTTCCATAGGAAAAACGTTTTTTGTTTTCCCAATAACTTTGGCGCCGGATGACAAATCTTAGCGAATTTTTCAAAACTCGTGGGGCATCCCGGTCAGCTCCGGTCTTGAAAGTTTCGCGGTGATTCGGCAAGCGGGGGCTGAGAAAAAAGGGGGGTCCCAAAACGTGTTTTCTCCATGTTATTATCCATAGGAAACTTTAGACAAGGCTACAGCTCAAACTGCTAAACGGAAGTACACCAAATTTGGCAAAAAGGTAGCCCTTGTTTTAGAAAGAGACCTTTTCTTTTAAATGGTGTAAATCCATTCGGTAGTTGCTGAGAAAATCAAAAAATAAAAGTTTCGATATCTATGGCCGCGGTGGATCCGCGGACCCTCCCGACCACAAGCTTTATTCTAATTGGCTGTCAGCACTCCAAACCAAGAAGTGTTGGCAGCCATCTTGTGACTTGGTAGAACCGAGTCACAAGAAAAGAGATAAAAACGCGTAAAACAAGAAAAGGGGGCTGGGTAGAAACACCCTGACCCCCTAGGCCTGCTTAGGGGGTCCCACAAGGACCCCCAGGGCCAAAAAAAGCACTTTTATAATAAAAAAAAAAACAATCAGCAAAAGTCGCGGAGGATCCACGGATCCTTGCCGCGAAAATAAAAAAAACGCAGCGCAGGCTTCCGCGCTTCGTTATTATTTAGCCCCTGGGTGGGCCAAGTCCTGGGGGCATGCTATATTGTGATTGCGGGGCCCCCCACAGCCCTGGGGACCGCCACCCCCTTGGCTTGTTTTTTATTTTTTTAAAGAACCTGTGTGGGGGGGGGCACGAGCCCCCCACACGCCCCGGGGACTGCCACCTCCCTGGGGCACTAACTATGTAAATTCGGGGGTCCGGTATGGACCCCGAGCCCCGGGGACCACCACCTCCCCGGGGCTTTGCCAATATTGGGAGGGGGGCTGCGCGGCCCCCCTCCAGGAGTGCTTGATGGCCCTGGGGACCGCCACCCTCCAGGGCCGGCTCCTGCAGTGTCCCGAGGTGCCCACCCCCGGGACACTGCTGTTTGCAATGACGGCTCCCAAATTGTCATTGCAAACATGCTCTCGCTTCAATGAAGCAAAGCAGATTGCTTTTCCACACGGGGAGCTGCAGGTCAGCAGCTCTCCATGTGGAAAAGCAATGCCGGCTCCTGCAGGACGCAGGGAGCCGGCGGGACCGCGGTGGCATTGGGGTTCCCCCCACGGCCCCCAACTGATAGGGCCTGCCGCGGGAGATGCGGTCCTCGGGGCTAGAAGTGGCCCGGGAGGGGGGCCACGCGGCCCCCCTCTCCAAAACTTTTTTTTTTTTTAAAAAGGCCGGCCCCGGGAGATTGGGTCCCCGGGGCCAATAGAGGCCTCAGGAGGAGGGCCCACGCAGCCCCCCTCCATAAAAAAAATAAATAAAAATGTGGCCATGCTCCGGGAGATGGGGTCCCCGGGGCCAGAATTGGCCCACGCGGCCCCCTTCCCGTTCATATTTTTTTCC